>NC_083321.1:96043762-96780705 GCF_963455315.2 Globicephala melas
ATTATTAGCAAATGGTTCTGCTGGGTGCAGGCTTTCCTGAGGCCACCTGTCAGACTCAGCCCTTGTGACCTTGGAACCAAATCCATCAGTGACCAGCGAGGTTTTGGGAAACCTTGCTCCCATTTGAATTCCTAGCAGCCCCAGCAGGCCGGCCCTGCATCCATCCTGGACTCAGTCCACATGTTTCCCTGGAGCTCCAGACTCCTCTTTCACGGGGCTACAAGCCGGCCTTGAGGGGCCTCAGGGAGGATGAACTCAGTGTGGGAAGCAGTGTGATCAGAAGATGTACGGAGCTTCTGGGAGTGTTGGTGTGTACTCCTGAGCCTGGCCCCAGAGCTAGACAGCTCTCCGCTGCCTCTTGATTTCAGGAAGATTTCCAGAGTAATCCCCTACTTCACTGAGCGGCTGTTCTGTCAGCGAACTCCATGTTTACCCAGAATTCAGGTCTCAAAAACCAAGGATCTCTTGTCTCTTATTTTTAGGACATCAGCTTTCACAAAGTGGTTTTTAACCATCTGACGGTGCCCTCTCCCAGCCCCCTGCCCTCAGCCCATCCGTGTAACCTGGGAGCTCTCGCTGGCCTAGGCAGTGGTGAGAGGCACGGACAGCGGTGGGGGAAGGAAGGGATAGAGGTGAGCATCATGCCCCACCATCTTCTTGGAAGTGGAGGAGGCAATGTAGCTTTGCTAGAAGAAGGAAGAGCCTCCCGTCAGGGTCCTTGGGCTCCATCAGGACCCCCCGTGTAATCTCACCCCAGACATTTGTTTCCTATTGGAATGGCAGTGATATAATTACCCTGGCCTATCCTTCAAGGAGCCTGTGAAGGTTCCTGTGAGAATGCTCACAAAATTATTAGAGTGCCTTGGGGGGTCAACACGATGTAAGGGGAAAATCTAATCATCCCTGGCCTTGTATTTTCCTCCCATGCACCTCAGTAGTCATGACACAAACGGTTTCCCAGGGGCCCAGGGCTGTGGGCTACATGATGCAGATCTAACCGACGGTCAGGAGGGATGAGGGCCCTGGGGAGAGCTGGGCTCATTATTTCCGTGATCTCCTTGTCAGCGTCTATAGCACCTGTCACACTCCAAGCCAGGCACGCCGACAGGGAAGCTCGCTTAGGGGCATTTATGATGGCTACAAAGATCAGACAAAAAGAGACCCTTCCGAAGTCACAGCTCTCAACCGTGGGCTGAGACTTGCTGATGCGCTGTGACCAAGGGCACGTCCCAGGCAACTCGCTCCTCACTACTCATAAAGGACCAAAGTTTGCAGATGACTCACCTGTTTCCAACATTACTGCAGATTCAAGAATACACTTGAGTCTCACTCACTCTCATCCCGCTAGGGGTGGAGTTAATTTGGGAATTGCCTACAGCCCACAGACGCTCTGCCATCTATGCCTCGGCCCCTAAGAGAAGTGTGTCAGTAGTTCCATCAATATCATAGCCCTCCAAGGGGAGTATGAGACATTTCCATTTATGAGACGCGTGATCTTCTGGACAAGTTGCACAGCCTTTGGTGCTTCAGCTGTCAGTGCTCAGCTGTCAGTGGGGGTGGTGGAGGAGTAATAGTGCCTACCTCGTCCAGTTAACCCGAGTAAAATGCTTTCTAGTGCTTGGTGTGGGCTGAACAGTGAGTGAGTGTTAGCCATTGGTATTGTTAATGGTCGTGGGGATAATTATTATAGTCTGTTTTATTATTTGTTTCATTTCCCGTAAAGTCACTTTGGTTTCCAGAATACCCAGTTATATCCATGGGCATGTGTTTTACCTGAGAATATCAGCTACTAGGAGTGTCACTGCAGGGGTGGGGTGTGGGGGGGAGGGGGAGGGACCTTACTCTAGAGGCCAGGGTTTCTGTGCTCCGTCCTCCAAGGCCGAGGGCAATGTAAGAAACAATCAATCAAGATGTTCTACGCTACTGGTGCTGAAGGGTAGTGGGCCAGACCAAGGGCGGACACTTGGAGCCCTCCCTGCTCATGCACTTCCAGCAGGTTTTTATTTTCCTCTCTAATCTCCTTCTCTTCCCTTTGCAGGCAGCGGAACTAGGGATGGTGTCAGCCTATTACACATACATCTTCACTAATCTGGTAAGACATTTTCACAGCTCACCTCCTTGGCATAGAGAGTATCATTAATTAGGGTCAGTGGGGAGTGACGGAATGAAGGCCGGGAGATGGGAAGTAGGGAAATGGAACAGAGGAGCAGAAGCCAGCCAGAGAGGCAAGGCATCTGAGAAACATGGAAACCCAGGAGCCACTGGGATTCTCATCACAACAATTCTTAGCCTGGAGAGGATGGAAATTTGGGGAATCTAATGCCTCCATTCAGATGCCACCAGCAGCATAGCACTGAGCCCTCTGATGGATGCTCTCCTCTATAGGTCCAGTTACTGGCCTGCAGTCCAGTCTCTACACTGCCAGACCCTTATGCTGGCTGGCTCAGAAGTAGGAAAGCTAGAGCACAAGATGTATGCGTGTCCTATGTACAAAATTGTTATAACTGGATACACGTCCAGAGGCCATTTTTGCCAAATCCCCTTGTTTTGCAGCTGAGAAGACAGTTCTGTAGAAATTTTATTGAGTCAGGTTGGAGCACTATTTTTGCCATGTACCATCTGTGTACCCTTCAACAAGCACTGAGCCTTGTTTTCCTTATCTGTAAAATGGGCATAAGGACAGCTACGTTATGGAGTTGCCATCATTTCGAAATGATGTAATTTAATCTGCGTGTATTTTGAAATTGTAAAACATTAAGAGATGTGAAAGGTTGGTGTGAAGTATAGACACACTCAGTTAGAGAGTAGAAAGAACCTCAGAGAACAGGTTTAAAAAAATTATAACTTTTTGTTTGGAGGTTATTATAGATTCACAGGAAGCTGCAAAGATAATACAGAGAGGTACCGTGTACCTTTAACCCATTTTTCTCTAATGGTTACATCTTACATTATTACGGTAAATATCAAAACCAGGATATCAAAATATCAAAGCTATTAAGACTTGTGTAGATGTGTGTAACTCCTACTGCAATCAGGATACAAAATCTCATTACCGCAAAGATCTCCCTCAAGCTACCATGTTATAGTCACACCCACTTCCCTTCTTCCCACCACCTCTAACCTCTAACAACTGCTACCCTGTTCTCTATTTCTAAATTTTCTAATTTTATATAAATGGAGTCGTGAGTAAATGACCTTTGAGGTTAATTTTTTTCACTCAAAGTACTGCCCTCAAAATTCATCAAAGGTGTTGCATAGATCAATAGTTTGCCCTTTGTTATTGCCGAGTCGTACTTCTTGGTGTGGATGTACCAGTTTCCTTAACCATCCACCTATGGAGAGACATAGTTTCCAGTTTTTGGCTATTACAGATAGAGCTGTTATAAACAGTCATTCGGAGAAGAGGCTTAATTAGTTTATGCCCTTATTTATTTTATAAATGCACGAGATATCCAGATCATTTAAGTAGCCCCTTCATCCAGACGTGCTTTGATGTAACAGGAGCCTGGCCAGGCATTCGGGATTACAATGGGAATAAGAAACCAAGCCGGCCCAGGAAAAACCTATTGCAAGGTACCTGTCCTATTGCATAGTGGCAAATTCTATGAGACGTGTACACAAAATGCTTTAGACCCTAGAGCAGGGGTCGCTTGCTCTACCTGGAGCGGGCAGGAAATGCTTCATAGAAGAAGGGGCCTTTAAGCTACACCCTGAAAGACAGGTAGGCTTTTTCCTAGACAAACAAAGAAGGAAAGAACATTCGGGGGTGAGCAACAGCTTCTTCACATACCTGGAGATTTGAGTGACTTCTAACGTATGGACTGCGCCAGGAATGGGTGTGCCAGTTAATTATTATTCATTTGTCTATTTGTAGCCATTCATGAACGTAACCTACTTAAAAGATGTAAGGCAGGTATCAATGCAAGATCCTTGCTGTGCTTGGGGAGCAGAATTCAGCCTCACCGTTATGACTCTTGAATCTTAAAATGGAAAAGGTTACCTAGAAGTTAAGCCTTTCTTGGCCAACACAGGTGGTAGGGTAAGCTAGGTGATTGTGCAGTGTCCCTTCTGGGATTTAGGGGCCAGGACTCCTGAAACGTCCTGAGAGGCTGAGGAGATGCCTCCAAAAGAGACGAGCTGGGATTCTGTGGTCCCTGTTCTTGTCCAGCTGTAGTGTCGTGAACAGCCCTTTCTTTGGGCTGCTGTGGAATTGTTCCCCCTGCAGCATCCTACAGGCCTTTGCTCTCAGGGTTGAAAGGCCCCTCGAAGAATCCAGTATAGCTGCTTTTCTGGTGTAGGGACTCCCTCCACGGCAGGCTTGCCCCACCACAAACCTGCCTGTTCCATTGTTGGAATTTTTCCAGAGGTCTAGCATACATATAGAAGGCCACACAAATCATATGTGCACAGCTGAATGAACGTTCTCCAGGTGAGCACACCTGTGTCAGCAGCACCCCGATCCAGAAATAGCCCATTGCTAGAGCCCCAGATGTCCCCCTCACGCCCCCTCCCCAGTCACTACCCCTCAAAATGTAAAGCACAAGGAACGTCTTTGTTTGCTTATTTATTTATTTTTTCCTATCTAACACTGCTGTTGTAAATCACAGCATTAACATGGAAAAGGGTAGAAAAGGATTAGACTATTCCCAGAGCAATGCAAAAGCATTTGCCTAATGTAAGGAGGCATCTGGGGGAGCCCAGCAAATTAGCAGAAGAATAGAGAGAGATGAAACTCCAATTGTGTTCCATTTGGGGAGCCTGGGAAGTAGAGGGGAGGAGGGGGGAAAAGGCAAGCCAGGGGCCATCTGCCTTGTGCCCACCTGCCAGGGACACCCCCCATGTCAGTTAGCCAGGGCAGCAGAGGAGGAAGGAGCGGGGCAGCAAGGAGTCGCGGGGGTGTCTTTGCAGATTGAAGGAGGCTAGTCTTTTGGAAGATAAGTTCCCAGGACGGTAATGAGAATAATGCGCGGTTGCTTGGCCTGGAGATGTTTAAGAAAGCGTCACCCACGCTGCAACCCAACACTCCCTCTTCTCAAACATGGTAATAATGATTGTGATGAGGAATCTTGTGGAGAAAGCACTGGCCTGTGAAGTCAGGAGACCTGGGTCAAGTCCCCACTCTACCTTATACTCACTGTGTGACTTTGGGGGAGTCACGTTGCCTCTCTGAGCCCCAGCTTGCTCCTTTGTAAAGTGGGGATAATCAAATCTTACGGGGTTGTTGTGAGGATAAAGAAAACTGCATTGTAAATTGCCAAGTACTATATGTTTGAAGGCATTGCATTTTTTAATAGATCTTTATTGGAGTATAATTGCTTCACGATACTGTGTTAGTTTTGGTTGTACAACAAAGTGAATCAGCCGTATGCATACATATATCCCCATATCCCCTCCGTCTTGTGTCTCCCTCCCACCCTCCCTATCCCACCCCTCTAGGTCATCGCAAAGCACCAAGCTGATCTCCCTGTGCTATGCAGCTGCTTCCCACTAGCTAACTATTTTACATTTGGTAGTGTATATATGTCGATGATACTCTCACTTCACCCCAGCTTCCCCCTCCCACCCCATGTCCTCAAGTGCATTCTCTATGTCTATGTCCTGCCCTGCCACTAGGTTCATCAGTACCATTTCTTTTTTTAGATCCCATTACAGATGGCCAAGAGGCACATGAAAAGATGCTCAACATCACTAATTATTAGAGAAATGCAAATCAAAACTACAATGAGGTATCACCTCACACTGGTCAGAATGGCCATCATCAAAAAATCTAGAAACAATAAATGCTGGAAAGAGTGTGGTGAAAAGGGAACCCTCCTGCACTGTTGGTGGGAATGTAAATTGATACAACCACTGTGGAGAACAGTATGGAGGTTCCTTATAAAACTAAAAATAGAACTACCATATGACCCAGCAATCCCTCTAGAGGCATATACCCTGAGAAAACCATGATTCAAAAAATACGTTTATCACAATGTTCACTGCAGCTCTATTTACAACAGCCAGGACATGGAAGCAACCTAAGTGTCCGTCGACAGATGAATGGATAAAGATGTGGCACATATATACAACGGAATATTACTCAGCCATAAAAGAAATGAAGTTGAGTTATTTGTAGTGAGGTGGATGGACCTAGAGCCTGTCATACGGAGTGAAGTAAGCCAGAAAGAGAAGAACAAATACCGTATGCTAAGGCACTGTATTTTTTTTGTAACACTCCGATACTTTCAGCTTTCAAAGAGCTTTTGTCCTTCTTGGGTGGGCACAGAACGAGATGAGCTTTGGGAGCGTGCCTCAGTCAGAGAGTTCTTTCAACTTGGAATTAACAGGATTCACACGGTTTGTAAGTTTGCAAGAGGAAATCAGAAAAGTAACTGCATGAATGATGATGGCTGAGTAATAGCCAAGAAAAGAGAAGCAGAGCTGTTGCAAAAATCAGTCAGTGAGAGAACACGCTGGAGGCTTCTCATTAGTGCCTTGGCTCTCTGGAAGGGACAGACCCTATGAGGAGTAAAAAAACTCTTTTTAAGTCCATTCTTTCTGCCCAGTTGCTGTTGGAGTCTTGGGCCAGAGCATTAAGGGCTTTATGTAGAGGTTCATAAGTGAGCCTCTGTGCTTCTCCAGTCCCTTTCCCCAAATACAGATGCCACCTAGACTTTAATTTTTATTTATTTCTTCTCTGAATTCCTCAAGGATCCCCATCACGTCCCATCTCTCTGAATTCTGCCACAGTGATGCAGCGGGCACTCAGATTAGCTTTTTGAGAGTTAGCACAAAGGTGTGGGCTTTGGCATTCGTAGACATGACTAAGAATTCCAGTTTGACTAGCGATCAGCTGTGTGATCCTGTGCAAGTCACTTAACCTCTCTGAGCCTCAGTGACCTCATCAGCTGCTGGACGCTAATAACACCTGCCTCAGTAGATAATACCCACACAGAAACTGACTCACAGTACAAGTTTAGTAAAGGGAAGGTATTATTTTTAAAAGTCCTATTTGTGCTTCCCATGTACTGAAAAGAGCAGGAGATATTTATTTTGCCGCCCAGCCTCTAATGACCTATAAAAGTGACTCCTAAAATGCCATTTTATTGATTTTCAGAGAATGACTAGAACTAGGTAGTTCAGTTATTGTGCATAACCATTGTAGGGTTTGCTGGTATTAGTAATTACTGAGGAGTTGGTCAGGTCTTCATACCTCTGTCCCACCAGGTGTTACACGATTGATTTAGGGCATCTGTAATCAATGGGTTTGTCTGACTGCTCTGGACTCCATCAGTTGATTATCCATCTCAAGAGCTGGGACAGAAATAGCCGTCATGCATCAAACTTCTAAACGATCAATTCATTTTGACCTTATAGAAAGCACAGTTTCTTTCTGTCGGGGTCTGGCCAGCAGGGAGAGTGAGGGTGCCAGCCTTGAGCTTTGAGTGACGGAGGTGACTGATGTAAGGAGAGGTTGGGCCAGGAGAGCTGAGGCTGACTGGGAGGATCCTGCAGCTATGACGGGAAGAGCTGGGGAGGAACTCCGCAGGTCCAGGGAAGAGCCAGGTCTGGGGGTCCAGTGGGAGCCCAGGCTCAGTGAGGTGTGTGACAGATGTGAGAGTCACTTCAGCAAGAGGGCAGAGACCCAGGAACAGGGACAGACTCGCTGCAGAACAAAGGAAGAAGTCACGTACAGGAAGTTGGTAGCCATTGAGGGCAGACAGTCATAGCGAACAGCAAACAAATATACAGGTCTTTTATTTATATCTCTATTTCGAAATAGAATCTGGCGTAGTTTGTACTAGCGTCAGAGGTTTGATCCGTGAAACAGCTTCTTGTCCCTGCTTCTGGTTCTGATGGGTCAGGGGTCAGTCCCATCAGGGGTACAAACCTCTGATGAACAGGTAGGAATGGGTCACCTGAAGGCACCTGGCTAAGGCGGGAACCCAGCCAGAGGGTCAGCTCCTAGGGTCCAAATCATGAGAACTTTTATGGTAAATTGAGAACCTGGATATGCACCTGGCCAGGGATCTGGAGAGGAACGAGAAGGAGGCAGGTCCTGGTGGTTGGCCAAGGTAAGGGGTCAAGAGTCCAGGCCAAAGATGGACCAAATAAGGGACAAAGCAAGGTGAACAAGAAAATTATTCTGCAAAGACACAAAGGACACAGATGCATGAGTGACCTCGAAAATTGGTTCCTGCCTTTATCCAGATTTGTTGCTTTCTTTGTTTTTTGAACGTTTTTATTCTGGTAAAATAGATGGAACGTAAGATTTGCCATTTTAACCATTTTTAAGTTTACAATTAAGTGGCATTAATTACATTTACAATGTTGTGCAGCCATCATCACTACCTATTTCTAAAACTTTTTCATTACCCCAAACAGAAGCTCTTTAAATATTTTTTTTTTAAATAAGGAAGGGTATTTTTTTAATTAATTAATTAATTTGTTTGTTTTTGGCTGTGTTGGGTCTTCGTTTCTGTGCGAGGGCTTTCTCCAGTTGTGGCGAGCGGGGGCCACCCTTCATAGTGGTGCACGGGCCTCTCACTGTCGCGGCCTCTCCCGTTGCGGAGCACAAGCACCAGACGCGCAGGCTCAGTAGTTGTGGCTCACAGGCCCAGCCGCTCTGCGGCATGTGGGATCTTCCCGGACCGGGGCACGAACTCGTGTCTCCTGCACTGGCAGGCGGATTCCCAACCACTGCACCACCAGAGAAGCCCCAGCTCTTTAACTATTAAACAGTAATTCCCCATTCCCCCTCCCCCCCAGCCCTGATAACTCCTAATCTGTTTTCTGACTCTATGAATTTGCCTATCCTAGATATTTCATAATAGTGGAATCACATAATGTTTGTCCTTTTGCGTCTGGCTTATTTCACTCAGCGTGTTTTCTAGGTTTATCCATGTCATAGCATGTATCAGAACTTCATTCTTTTTTTAACTCTTTTTTTATAGTGGTAAATATACATAAAATTTACCATTTTCAAAAGTTCATTCAGTAGCAATAAGTATACTCACATTGTTGTACAACCGTCACCACCATCCATCTCTAGAACATTTTTCATCCTCCCAAACTGAAACTTTATACCCATTAAACACTAACTCCCTATCCCTCCTCCTCCCGGTCCCTGGCAGCCACCATTCTGCTTTCTGTCTCTATGAATTTGCCTCTTCTAAGTGCTTCATGTAAGTGAAATTATAATACTTGTCCTCTGGTGCCTGCCTTACTTCACCTAGCATAATGTCTTCAGGGGTCTCTGTGTGTCAGAATTTCCTTCCTTTTTAAGGCTGAATAATAATCCATTTTATGTATATACCACACTTGATTTATCTCTTCTTCCATCATGTGGACACTTATGTTGCTTCTTCCTTTTTTTTTTTTTTTTTTTTGCGGTACGCGGCCCTCTCACTGTTGTGGCCTCTCCCGTTGCGGAGCACAGGCTCCAGATGCGCAGGCTCAGCGGCCATGGCTCACGGGCCCAGCCGCTCCGCGGCACGTGGGATCTTCCCGGACCAGGGCACGAACCCGCGTCCCCTGCATCGGCAGGTGGACTCTCAACCACTGCGCCACCAGGGAAGCCCCCTGCTTCTTCCTTTTGGCTATTATGAATAGTGCTGCAGTGAACATAGGTGAACAAATACCTGATCGAGTCCTGCTTTCAATCCTCTTGGGTATATATCTAGTAGTGAAATCCCTGGATCATATGGTAATTCTATGCTTACTTTTTTAGGAACAGCCAAACTCCTTTCTAGCCGTACCGTTTTTATTCCCACCAGTCATGCATGAGGGTTTGAGTTCCTCCGCATCCTACCAAAACCTATTATTTTTTGTTTTTATGATAATAGCCATCTTAATGGTATGAAGTGTTCAGATGTGTTTCTTATTTCTATTTGGAGTTTTCCAACTGAAAGAAGCAAGACCACATGGCTGAAGTTGAGAGTCCTGATTAAGAAGCTTTATAATGGGAGAAAGAAGCTGGTGTGTAAAAACCAGTCCTCGAGTCCATCAGACCTGGTGAAAATCCTCAGTTCGGGAGCTTCCTAGCTGTGCGCCCTGATGCTCTTGGGGGCCTCAGTTTCCTCGTATGTAAAATGTGCATAATAATATCCATCTCAAGAAATGTTGGTAAAATTTAAAAATAGCGATGGATAACGCTTTGTATCCAGTAGGCAATGCCAGCTGCTTTAACAGATAAACCCCAATCCCATGGCTTCACACAGTAGATGTGTATTTCTCACTCAACTGAAGGCCCCCAAGTGTGTTCCTGGTATCAGGCAGCCTTCCAGAAGGTCCTCTGGGAGCCCAGGCTGCTTCTAGCTTCTAATGTGTCCTCTGAGAGGCCAGGATGGGGAAGAACATGAAGGCTCAGACACAGGAGGGCTTTGGGGGCCAGGCCTGGAAGCGGCACACAGTAGTTCCCCTCACAATCCCACTGGCGAGAATTTAGTCACATACTCACACCTACCGAAAGTGAGATGGGGAAACATCACGTCCCATGTGTCCAGGGAGAAGAGGAAATGAGTGTGCTGATCGGCTACCCGTATCTGCCACATTATTAAATGATTAATGATCATCACAGGTCTCTTTTGCGTATGCTGGAAAAGCAATTAGCATCCCAAGCCCTGGCGTGTCTGTTTAGAGGCTAACTGACTGTATCCATGGAGATCAGCACTTCATTATAAAGGCGTCAGCTCCCTTATAACTAAAAGGGTCTGCACCTTGAATGGTCTTGCCCAGGTGAGCCGCTGGCCTGACGGTCCTGTCTGGCACTTCCAGGTGGGGACTGCACTGGACAGGTATAGATTCTCTGTGCTCATTCCGCTCTTTAGTCTGGGAGGAGTCTCTGTCCTCCAGTCAGCCTGCGGGTTTGGCTGCAGGAACCATTGTTCCGCAAGACTGATGGTAGTTTGGATAAAGGACGTGAAGAATTAAGGGCCTTTGGGCAAAGCCCAGTCGGCTGCTGAGACAGCAGAGATGCCATCTGAAGAGAAGAGGTGAAGGAGGAAGTGCAATTTGAGCTAATAAATCTGGGAGAATTATCCAGCTACTAATGAACCCAGGAGATTTGTAGTCACTGCCTAATAAAGAAAAGAAAATCACCCTAATCTATTGTCAGCGAGCACAGATGAGCCCTGTGGCAAAGGAGGGAGCTGCTGCCTTGGCGGGGAGAAGTGTGGAGATGCAGGGTCAGGGCCAGAATCATGAAATGTCAAGGAAAGGTAGTAAGTGGGCACCGGAAGCAGGGAGCTGTATGGTCGGTGGGCCACCTGGGCTGCCACCGACATTGCAGGCAGCATGGCTCGCTGGATGTGGTGACCACCGTTTCATTTTCCTGCCACAGGTAAGGCTAGAGCGCCACGCTCGTGATGCCACCACCAGCATGCTGGAGGGTAGTGCTGTTTGTATAGAGGCACCGGCATCTCAGAGTTTTTTTCCTTTGGGGAATCTAGAGAGAAGGGGCCAAGTGCCGGCTGGGTGTCAGAAGGCATGGGGCAGGGTGACACCAGCACCTGTAGGGTTACACCTGCATGGAGAAGGGTTACACCAGCACCTGAAAGCTTACACGTGCATGGAGAAGGGTTACATCAGCACCTGTAGGGTTACACCTGCATGGGACAAGGTTACACCAGCACCTGTAGGGTTACACCTGCATGGAGAAGGGTTACACCAGCACCTGAAAGCTTACATGTGCATGGAGAAGGGTTACACCAGCACCTGTAGGGTTACACCTGCATGGGACAAGGTTACACCAGCACCTGTAGGGTTACACCTGCATGGAGAAGGGTTACACCAGCACCTGAAAGCTTACACGTGCATGGAGAAGGGTTACACCAGCACCTGTAGGGTTACACCTGCATGGGACAAGGTTACACCAGCACCCGTAGGGTTACATTTGCATGAGGAAGGGTTACATCAGCAGGAGGCCTCATCATACAGAGGATGGGCAGTGAAGCAGCTGTGGCTTCTAGTTATGGCCCTTCTACTAAATAGCTGGGTGACATAGTAACAGTGATAGTTGATATTTATTGACTGCCTTCTACATGCAAGGCTCTGCAATAAGTGCTTCTCAGTTATTTTCTCGTTTAAACCTCACACAACGACTCGAGCAGAGCACTATTTTATCCCCATTTTAGAGATGAGAAAGCTGAGGCTCATAAAGGTTTGATACTCTGTACAAGGTAGTAGAGCCAGATCACAAACCCAGGCCGTTCGCTCTAGGCGTGCCATTTCTCCTTGCTGGGCTTCAGCTGCTTCATCTGAAAATTATGATGTTGTATTAGGTGATCTCTGAGGATCTTTCCAGCCCTGGACTTATTTCATCCTACACATGGTTGAGGGCATTACAGTTCATAGCACCCTGCGGTTGGGAATGTTTCCTGGAGAGCGGGGAGGATGATCCATTGGATCGAGGGCCCATGGGGCCCTGGAAGCAGTAGAAACTCACAGCTCCGTGGATGCCCAAGGAGTAGCCAGGTCCTGCTGAGTCTTGCGGAAATAACCCCTCCGTGCCCTAGTCTCTATCTTGTTTGGGCAGAATGGATATATGCAGCCGATTTTTCTCCTCTGGGTCCATGTTATTGTCAAGCAGACTGAGCCTGTGTTTATTTTTCTAGAGGTTGATCAGAGAGATTAGCCATAAGTAACTGAAGTTGCTAAAATTATTACAGAAAGGGGAGCCGGGGCGGACAGGGAGGGAAGAAACAAATGATTCCAGAGAACGTGAATGCTCACCGTCCTGCTCTCCTGATCCCCTGACGGACCAACCCTATTCATCTTTTAGGTCTTCCTTAAATGTCGCTTCCTAAAGAACTTTCCCCGACACCCGCTGTGTTGAGTCTGCTGTTACACGCTCTCCCAGCGCCTTGTCTTCCGTATTTCGTAGCATCCATCTCGTGGGAATTCCTCCTTCTATATCTGACCTCTCCACCAGACTTTGAACTTCGTAAAGGCAAGACCATCACTTGTCCATCACTGTACGCCAGTCACCTACTGGCACACAGTAGGTGCTCAATCGATATTTATTGAGTCCATGAGTGGAGAAGTTCATGACATGATACAGTTCTTGGACTAGGAGGGGTGGCCGGGTGAGATGGCTCATCTCCTTCATCCAGTAGGAATTAGCTCATCCCAACTAAGCCCATGAGCACAAAGTTCCACAGCTTAGGCAGGAGGAGCTGGGCCCGGCCCCCCCTTTCCTGAGGATGCCTTGGCATTTTCATAGCCCACATGGTAACTACTCGGTCTGGAATGCCCTTCCTCCATTCTGGGCTGGACAGATTTGAAGTTAAGTATGTGCAAGACCGGGAAGGGCGGTTTCATTCAGGATCTAAGATACAGGGTTTCAGGGGGTTCTGATGAGTGAGGGAGGTGTCGAAACCTGAGGCCCAGGGTTGGCACCAAGACTGACCATACTTTCTTTACTGGCCACACCATGCCTGGGTCAGCCTGGGTCAAGTGGCCTCTTCAAGCCAGCACCTGGCACCAGACTCATGGAGCCAGAGCCCAAGGGTCTTTGAAACAAAACCTCTACTTCAGGTTTTCAAGGTCATTATGAAATTATCTAGTCCTCTCCGCTGTCCCCATGACTTGACGCATGAGGTTTGTTGAGCCTCATGGCTGTGTTGACACAGAGGATGGAAACATGGCTTAAAGGAGGCAGCCGGGGACTCAGATCAGAGAGGACTTGAGTTTGAATCTGGGCCCTGCCATACGTGAGATGCACACATGGCACGTTAACCTACTGGAGTCTCAGTTTTCCCTTTTGTAAAATGGGGATGGTAATTCCTATAACATCACTTTGTGAGGAACATGGAAGGTTTCTAATCCTCAGTGGGCTGCTGGTAAACATTACTCCCTTTTCTCCCCTCTTTCCCACTTCCCTGTTGAGTATGTTCATGCTTAGACCTTGGTGTCCTGGTTTACTGCCTCTAGCTTTCCAAAACGCCAAAGTTGTTATCAGAAACATTTCATAATTGGTCTCTCGCCTAATTGTAGTTAGAACTACAGTTCCCACGGTACGTGAGCGTCTTTCATATCTTGCGGTCTTTTACTGAAAGCATACCCCACACACACACACACACACACACACACACACACACACACACACACACACACACACACACACACACACACACACCCCTACACACATACAGCTAGCCAACAGCTACAATCCATCAGTCGGACAACTTTCCAGTGCCAGAGCAATTTGTTCTAAAGTGTAGTTTATTGTAAAATTATTAAGACTATCTACATATTTCACCTTTATTGTGCCTTTTAAGAGAACCACTCTGCATAATACAGTACACTTTGGTGAATGAATATGTTTTTAGTGCAACTAGGAAAAGAGTAATGGAGTGAAAGCTCCCCATGTTTCTGTCTGAGCTTCCCAGGTACCCCTGCAACCAAATGCAAACCCGGAGAGGTGGCATATCTGGCAGTGACGGATGTCTCCTGGGCGTACATGGGTACAACAGCATCTTAAGGAGAAGTTATTACTCCAGAATTGTGCTCTCTGGCTGCCAACCCTCCTGTGTCTGTTGTCTGAACTAGGCTGTTGGTAGAGGGGGATGTTTTCAGGGGAAATGGCAGGGAGAATTGGAAAAAGATTCAGGAAGCATTGACTGAAACTTATTTTCTGAATTTGCATTTGGGGAAACTGGCTGACAGTTGGCAGTCCCTTGGCCCAAGTTATGGGATTAAAAATGATTAGCGGGCTTCCCTGGTGGCGCAGTGGTTGAGAATCCGCCTGCCGATGCAGGAGACGCGGGTTCATGCCCCGGTCCGGGAAGATCCCACATGCCGCGGAGCGGCTGGGCCTGTGAACTATGGCCACTGAGCCTGCGTGTCCGGAGCCTGTGCTCCGCAACGGGAGAGGCCACAACAGTGAGAGACCCGCGTACCGCAAAAAAAAAAAACGCTAGCTAGTCATGATTAAGTGACTCACCTATGGAAAATGCTTAAAGTCAACTCCACTTATTCAGCAAACGTTTATCACGTGTCTACTGTGTGCTGGGAATGCAAGCAGCAGTAGGATGTGGCTTGAAGAGCTCTATAAAGGCAAGGTGTGGAAGCCCCGAGGAGGGAGTATTTAGTGCTTTTTTGGGAACTGGGAGAGAGGTTTGCAGATATGGCTTCCTTTGAATGGTTTATTGAGGGAAGGTTAGAAAGGATCGTGGGAGGGTGACATGTGGACAGAGGTAAGCATTGTAGGCCTGAGAAAGAAAGAGCACGGTGCCTGCCATGGCTGGAGCAGGGGCGTGTAATGGAGAGAGGGAAGCCAGGGCCGGCAGAGGAAGGGTCCCGTCGGATGACATTCCGTCCGCTCTGCAAAGTTGCTGGACTTTTCAGCATTAGAAGCTGGCATTGGCAGGTCCAAGGGCTATTCTTGGCTGTCCCACTAATTGACCACATGTGACCTTGGACAAGACCTTTCTCCCCTGGGGATAAACTAAAGGATCTCCAAAGACCTTTCAACTCTTAAATTCTGTCAACTTTATGGATGGGATGAATCTGTAGTAAATGACTGGATGGATTCTCCTGGCACATGAAGCAGGTGGCTTTCCTCTTCATGGGTTCTAGTGTCCCTGTCTGGTTGGCTTGCCCCTCCAGTGCCCTCTGCTGTCCTAGTCCCCTCCACCCCACCCCAGTGGGCAGCACCCCTGGCTCGTGAGTGTCTGGTCCTCTCACACCCTCTTGCCCAGAAGGAGCTGTCCTGTGTCCCGCATCCAGGCCACCTCCTCAGAGCCCTGATGGACAACGGGCCTCCTCAAACTGAAAATCCAGTTCGTGCCAATATGTGAATGGCTGATGACAGCATTGAATTTGGAGGGATCTTTGAGAGCATCTAACTGAATCTCGTCATTTTACAGTTGAGGGAAAACAACTGAAGCGGCAAAGTGACTTACTCA
This sequence comes from Globicephala melas, assembly GCF_963455315.2. Taxonomy (NCBI): domain Eukaryota; kingdom Metazoa; phylum Chordata; class Mammalia; order Artiodactyla; family Delphinidae; genus Globicephala; species Globicephala melas. The sequence goes on from NC_083321.1 coordinate 96,059,650, forward strand.
GCTCTCACAGTGGTCAGGAGTGGCGGGGAGAGGTCTCCTCTCCAAATTTCATGCATTCACTGGTCAACATCAATTGAGCACTTACTGGGCTGCATGTCAGGGGCAACAGTGAAAAAGTTCATTCTCTGAGGAGGTCAGACAAACCCAAACAGATGATTGTAAATCAGTGGGTTAAAATGATGAAGATATGCACAGAGTATTACCTGTGAGCCTGGCCAGCTCACATAAAGCTTGCTGGACGAGGCCACACCCAGTGGCCTTAAAGAATTAATAGTTAGCTAGGTTGGGTGGGGGGAAGGGGGATATTCTAAACACACAGCTTAATGCCTTAGACCTTTGCTTTTTAACCAAAGCCTTTACCAAGGAAGTGGATCCTATGGGAGACTAGATTTAGTGAAGAAGGTATTTTGAGGCGGGGAGAAACCTTCAGAGCCTTCACATCACTCCACACAGGCAGCCAATTGCCAGCTTCCCTGTCCTGTGTAAGGCAGGTGAAGAAGGAAGATGGGAGTCACAAGTGAACCTAAGTTGACACCTTTCTTGTGGTGGTAGCTGGTCGTAAATGCCAGAGTCACTCCAGGCTCACTTGGATAGCTGTCAACCATTCTCCCCTTCAAGGTGATGGGCACCACTGGCCTAAAGAGAGCATCCCAGCCAGGGCTTGGATTGGGGAACAGGAGCCCGGCACCTGGGCCTCACAGTGAGACCTGGCTATTTAAGGTGAGGCAGGAGTTTCCAAATACACTTGATTCCTAACGGCGTGCGGCAAGGGGTATGAGAGCAGAATGAATATTGCCAGGAAAATCAGTAGAAACTGAAGGAGTGTTCAGTAGGGGGTGTGGAAACCCTGGTGGAGGTGAAGAAACCCTGGCGTTGGAGGAACCAATTATCTGTCAGCCCCTTTACTCGTGTTTGACAAACAGTGTGACAGTGAACACAGGTCCCACGGGACTCCCAGAACCACGTTTGGAGATATTTGCGTATCATCCATTTAACAGAATTGAAGCTCATTCCTTGCATCTGCCCCGACACACACATGCACTCTCTCTCTCTCTCTCTCTCTCTCTCTCTTTCTCTTCTCGCTCTCCCACATCCATGCCTGTGTGTGTGTTGCTGACGGGCTGCACCAGACTGCACCTGTGAGATAAATCAAATTGAAATAAGAACTAGACTCTGGGGACTACGCTGACTCAGTATTTCTAGAAACATAATGGAAACGTCCCCCTCTGACTGCTCGCGCCTTCTGCCTAATAGAGCTTTGGGAGAGGGGAGACCTGCCTTGACCTCTGTCATGGATAGTCCCATTAATTCAGTGAGAGATGCCCCAGCCTTGCCTCTGTCCAGTGATCCAGTAATTCCCAATAATCCACAATCAAGAGTCTGATCATAAAAATCTACCCATTTCCACAACCTGGTACTGTAATCATCACCCCCCTCCCCAAGTTCCAGCGATGTGCCACACACCATACTAGGACATTTATGTTCAAGATATTAAATCCTCAAAATAAGGCCCAGAGAAATTGGAAAGCTTCATCCGAGGTCATTCAATCAACAAGTGGTCCAGCAGAGAATTTGCCCTTCACCTCCCTACCCACATCTTTTCCTTAACAAACTGATCTTTATTGCTTTCCTGTGCTGTTTGAGTTATCTATGACTGTGAAACTGACTACTACAAAGCTAGCAGCTTAAACCTCACCAGCGACTGGCTCACAGCTCTGTAGGTCAGATGTCTGCACCGTATGGCTGGGTTCTCTGCTCAGGCTGAAATGTAGGTGTCAGCCGGCCACGTTCTCATCAGGAACTCAGGGACCTCATCTGGGCTCATTCCTGTTGTTGGCAGAATTCATATCCTTGTGGTTGGTTGCGGGACTGGAATCTCTGTTTTCTTCCAAGCTCTTGCCTAGGGACCACTCTCAGCGTCCAGAGTTCACTCTCCGGTCCTTGCCCATGACCCCTCCATCCCCTCCATCTCATCCCTTTCTTGGCCATGACGCCCTCTGTGATGTCTCCATTTCATCAACAGAGAATCTCCCTCTAGTCTAGGCCTTCTCATACTTTGAATCTCTTTGACTTCTTCTTCTGCAAGCAGCCAGAGAAAACTGTTTTTAAAGGGCTAGTGTGCCTGGATAATCTCCCTCTTTTAAAGTCAGCTGTGCTATACAGCATAACCTAATCACAGAAGTCAAATTCATCACAGTCACATTCCTAGGGATTGCGTGTGGGGGGGTGGGGGGCATGGAATCCTGGCAGGAGTCATCTTAGAATCCTGCCTACTCCATGCACTAATCAAGTGAATTAGTTTATTTCATTTTCTCCCTCCCCCTGCCCCCAGTCACCTGGTGAACGGAGAGACAAGGAGAGATGTAGCCAGGGAAGCAGGAGGAAGGCCCTGGAGTCTCTTAGGGCAGGAAATGGTACATCCCCTGACAGTATAGATGGTAGACCCAGGTTCCCTCTGCTGGCCCACTGCGGGGCTCTGGCGGGGCATGCCCCTCGACGCCTTTGGTGCTCTGCAAAGGGGAAACTGAGCCCCCTTGGGATGCTGCAGCTACCTCAGGGGATCCTGGCACTGAGGAATTTGGGCCCTGCTGAGAAGAGTGTTTGGGATGTAGTGAATGTTTGGAAAGCATAAAGAAACTGAGCAGAAAAGACATTATGGCAAATTGTATTATTATTATTACATTATAAGTGTTGATTGTATTACAAGCACCATTAGGAATAGCAAATGCTCTTGTTTTTATTAAGCAATCCAGCTCCTCTCTCCCCAGCATCAGGCTTCCCTCAGAGTCAAAGGCACCAACCTCTCAATTAATCACCATCTGAGGCTCCCCCAGCCCTGTGTTTGTGGTGCTGACAGCTCCCGTTCATAGCCCAGTGGGAAGCATGACACCTGCCCATCCAGCTGAAGCCTCCAGCCATCACCCACATGGTGGACGCCTCTCCTGTGAGTTTCAAAGCTGGATTTTTATCTTGGCCCAGAGTTAAGATCTTTCTAAAACGACTTTTTTTTTTTTTTTTTTTTGCGGTACGCGGGCCTCTCACTGTTGTGGCCTCTCCCGCTGCGGAGCACAGGCTCCGGACGCGCAGGCTCAGCGGCCATGGCTCACGGGCCCAGTCGCTCCGCGGCATGTGGGATCCTCCCGGACTGAGGCACGAACCCGTGTCCCCTGCATCGGCAGGCGGACTCTCAACCACTGCGCCACCAGGGAAACCCTAAAACTACTTTTAATGATACCTCTCTTTTGCTTAAAACCCTGCAATAGCTCCCCATCACCCTCAGGATAAAGTCCAAAGCAACCCCTTTTGAACAGACCTCTGGGCTCTACCTGCACCCTTCCCCGTAGCCCAGCACTCCAGCCAGACCGGGTGGCTTGCAGGGCCCTGCACGGAGCCACTGCCTCGGGGCTCCGTGCATCCTGGCCTTTCTCGTCTTAGAAGCTGCTCCACCTCCTAACCTGCTGAGTCCCGCTCACCTTTCAGGCCTCAGCTTGCAGTGAGCTCGCAGCTTGGGAAAATAGACAGGCATTCTGAGAGAAGGGCCACCCCTCTCTGTTCCCCTGGCACTTGTGCTCACCACTGTTTGGGACTTGCCTCCCCTTGCCACTAAGGAAATGTACCTTGACAGAGATAGGGTTTTTTGGTTTGTTTTTGTTTTTTTGTAGAATGAGGCAAAAATGGCCAAGATCTGAAAAATCTCCTGTTACGTACATTTCCCTCCTGCTGTGGGAACCCGTCTGAGTGCCCGGTGGCTCAGGTCCCGGTCCTGCCTCAGTCACATACTTCCTGAGTGATCTCGAGCGTGTCGTAGGCAGCGAGACGCCCAGCCCCTGTAGGAGCCCCTCACTGGTCCTGCTGCAGAATGGGGAGGAGGCCGAGGCTGCTGACTGACAGTGTCACTCATCTTCCTCTACAATTCCTAGCACCCCTGCTGGGATGGGGAGGGGTGCCTTGGGTCTCTACGGCTAATGAGTTGGGACCTGGAAAGAGAGAGGTTTAGTATCTGACGTGTAGACAGAAGGCCTGATCAGTGGATCCTGAGTGCAGGGGGCCTCAGAGGTGAGGAATCAATGCCTGACAGAGGAAGCAGGCCTTCGGAAAAGCAGGGGTGCCCCCAGCCCAAGGGGAGAGCACAAAGCCTCCACCGTTGCTCACGTCAGTTTGATCGACTGAGGTTTCGGCTTTATAGTTAGTAACCACTTGTTTAGTCCCAGCGGCGCAAAAGTCTTCTAAAGACAAAATGAAGTCAGAGCTGCTGGGGGAGAGGTGGCAGGGTTCTCCCCCTGGCCTCTGTCTTCCTTCTTCCTGGGAGCAAATGACAGAAGCCTTGGTAAAGGTGGTCCCACCCTGATGGGCGTTTGCTGGTGAACATGAGTTCATTTAATGAATGTATGAGCACTTGCTAAGCACAGACGCAGAGTAAGGTACAGGCAACAGAGTGTTGAACAAGAGAATACGGTCTGCTTTTGAAGTCCTGTTTGTGGACTCGTGTTGGGAAAGAAAAGCAGAGGAGGGACAGGGTTCCTGGGAGTGAGGGCTGTACATGCTCAGATCATGGAGATAAATGAATAGGAGACACGCAGGGAGAAGGAGCCAGGAAAGCTGGGAGCCGGAAGTTCTAGGGCCAGATCTCCCATTAATTGGAATTCAATGACAGGTAAGAATTAGCCTCCCAGCTGCTCCTTTCTTCAAAGACCTATTACACAAAAAGCAATCACCTAGTCTGCTGAGAGCACAGGCTTTGATGCAGATAAATAGACAGGTCCCTGGAGGGAGGGAGAGGATGTGAGCGTACCCAGGAGACTCTGGACTCCTGGTGGCTTTGGGGCTTTCCTGAGAAAGGCTACGAGGCCACTTATAAGACAAGGGTCTGGGTCCTGGCCTCCACCATACCTTGGGTACCAAGGGAAAATGAATACGAAAGAGCCTTGAAAGTAGAGAGGACCAGGCTGCCCATGCGGTAAGATGAGGAAGAGCCTGACAGGTGTTCCCTTCCTCAATTCATTCAGTCACCAGCCCTGACTTCTTTCCATAAGCTCTGCACCAGGGTAGCTGCTGGTAATGTAAGTACAGTTGCCTTCAATAGCACCCAGTCCTTGGGAAGTTGCTTTGAACAAACTCATGTGATAAAAATCTTTAAGTGATGATAGGTATACCTGTGAGGACAGCGGCCAGTTCTTGGATGATGGAGGAGGTCAAGGTGAAGAAGGAGCAGAGGGGTAGACAGGAATCATAGCGTGAAAAGACAGCTATGTCCAGGAGTTTGGTTTTGTCCTGTGTGCAGTCAGTGGCATTGGGAGGTGGAGGTGATCAAATGGATAGTTGAGAAAGAGCTCTCCAGCTATAGCATGAAGGAGGAACCTGGAGAAAGGCAAGACTGGAGGAGGGGAAACCAAAATTCGTTTGCAGTCCAAGAATAAACTGGTGAAGATATGAATTGAGGTAGAGGCGACAGGGATGGAGAGCAGGGGACAAATTCAAGAGATGTTAAGGAGGTGAAATGTTTCCAGTGACAATGACTGACTGCATGCGTGCATACAAGGATGAGATGAGGTGTGTGAGAATGGGAGAAGTGGAGGGTGAATTCCAGAGCCTAGCCTGAATGATGGGTGAATAGTGGTCACATTCACAGGTAGGGAGGGGATCAGATTGGGGTGGAACAATAAGAAGTTCAAGTTTAGGAGTGATGTAGTCTTGAGGATGTCTTCCATCATTCCAGCTTCTTAATAATGGCTTAAGAAATTGGAATCTTTTGGTGTTCTCAGTGCTCCCGGGGTGAGAAAGTTAAAAGTTATCAATCATGGGCTTCCCTGGTGGTGCAGTGGTTGAGAGTCCGCCTGCCCATGCAGGGGACACGGGTTCGTGCCCCGGTCCGGGAAGATCCCACATGCCACGGAGCAGCTGGAGCGGCTGGGCCCGTGAGCCATGGCTGCTGAGCCTGCGCGTCCGGAGCCTGTGCTCCGCAGCGGGAGAGGCCACAACAGTGAGAGGCCCGTGTACCACAAAAAAAAAAAAAAGAAGTCACTGCTCTTAAAGCCGAGCTGTGTGTATTCTGAAATGAATTTAACCCTATTTTCCAGCTCTTTTACTGCACAATCAGCACGAACTCACAGTGTCCTCTGCCCCTTGGTGCCCCACTCACGGTGGTGAGTAAGTGATCCAAGCACATAGAGCACTGGGTCTGGGTCTGTTTACAGCTGTGTGGCTATGAGAAAGCCACTTCACTCCTCCAGGTCTCTGCTCCTTCAGCTATAAATTGGCGCTAATAGCTCCCACGCCACAGGGCTGCTGTAAGGATGGCTTGACATCATGCATGTGAAGTGCTTAGTTCTGCCAGGCACACAGTTGGTGGTCAGTAAATGGTCTCAGTTATTATTATTATAATTACTGCTTTGTTAGAGTTATGTATAGTTGGAAGATCTGGAGCTTGAACTCAAGGCTTCTGTCTCGACACAAATAGCCACACCAAGCAATTTAGCACCTTGTGGCGACTTGCTTAGCAAAACTTCTCTCACTTGACAAGCAGCTAAGGATAGCTTCTTGCAGAGCGAGGGGGGAGAGAAGAAGGCAAGAGAAGCCCCCAGGCCAGATAGTTCCCTTTGTCAGGACCCAGCTAGAGTGTGGAGACCAGGAGAAGGAAGGAGAAGAGGCAGCAGGGAGGATGGACTGCACTATGTGTGAATTAGCCCTGCAAGGTGGATGTTCTTATCTGCATTTGACAGGTGAGCAGATCGAAATTCAGAGGTTACCGGCCTGCCCAAGATCACCCAACCAATATGTGACGAGACAGGATTTGAACCCAGGACTGTCTTATTTCGAAATCTCTTTCTACCATATCCTGCTGTCTCCTGATGAGATCACCACCTGGTACAACTCCAGGGGGCACCATTCACATTACCATCGATGTGAATGGCAGCTGGGAGTTGTGCCATGTAGTGGCCACGTCTCCCGAGATCAGAGGGGCGGTTCGCTTAATGGGCGACTGCAAGGGAGAAATGATGCAGGCCTGACCTGGTGGGATTGGAAAGGAAGGGACAGATTCAGGAGACATTTAGGAGACAGACTGGAAAGGATTGACCAGTTAAAGGAAGCAGGGGTTGAGGCTGCCTTTGAAGTGTCTAGCTTAAGTGGCCCAGGCGATAGTCATGCCCTAGGTGGGTTAGAAATAGGGAAAAGAAATAAGGGAGAAGGGGCTGCTGGGCGGAGAGAATACAATGCCTTTCCCCCACTTCCCCATTTCACCTGGACCCAGGCCTAGGCAGCAAAGGGTTAGGAGATGGACTTGACCCCAGGACATGGTCTGGACCTGTGCTTTGGTTTCCTGCTTTTCTCCTTAAAGTCAAGCACGGGAGCCGAGTCTGGATCAAAGTCGGCTGACCTTGCACCCTCCCCCCTCCCCCTCCCCCCTCACAGCCTGCCCTTGCTCCTGGCCTGGTGGATGAGCAGGTTGTAGGGCCGTGGAGTGGTCCCTGCAACGGACCGGTGAGTGGACGCCAGTGGGCAAACCAGGACATTGGAAATGTCACAGCTGCTGGAGAAAGTGAGGGTCACTCAGCTGAGACGCAGCACCCACGTGGCTCTCAAGCCTTTATGCGTGCCGCGTTCCTTCCAGGCCTGTTCTGAACACCCTTCATTCCAGATAACACTCCCCTGTGTTCACTTGTGGCCACGACATGACCTTTAATTGCAGTTACTCAGTCCCTTGAAGATCACTGTATACAGAAGGACACACACACACACAAACATGCTCACGTATGCTCACACATACACAAATGTGTGCACATTTAAAACTTTTTAAATGAGGAAGCCCAGTGACAAGAAAACAAGCTGTCAGGGATTTGCTTTTCAAAACATAATAATGTAACTTCCGGAAGGCAGTCAAGGGGTGGTACCAGTTCCGCGCATGTTCTTATACCTTCTATAGGGGTAAGATCATGAGCGGAGTCAGGCATGGGGAGGACCCCAGGGCATTGAAACGTCTTCCATCAACAGCCTTGACCGATATTTACCAAACAACTTCTAGGCATCGGGCACTATGCTGGGTGCAGTGTGGGGTTCGAAAATGGGGCAGACGCATCCCTGCTCTCAGGAAAACACAGGCCTTGGGTGCAAGAGGACACGGGCATGAAATGTGTTGGTGCCACAAGCACCGTCACAAAGGCAAGCGCTCTTGGGGTAACTGAAGACTCGATTTTGGTCTCTGTGCCACCACTCGGCCTTACCAGGCGGCCATTGGCTCTGTTCTTCACCCTGGTTCCCCTGGTCTCTCGGTGATGATGGAATCCACTGCCATTGGGAGTGGGGACCTTGAGATTTTCCTTCCCGGGACATTTATAAGAAGAGAATCAAAGTCCCCGTGAGAACCTGATCCACCCCAGGGCTCCTAACACTTTGTCATTTCGGTTAAGGTCACAGCCAGCCGGGCAGCGTGGCTGGGGGAGCACAGGGCACCTGAGTGAGGCTTGGCCAGAGCTCATGGTGGACGACAGGAGCCAGAGGGCCTTTACTCCCCTCCCATCCTGAAACTGGTTAATTTTATGTAATATCCCTCTCAGCTTAGTGCCTCCACCACTTAGTTTGGGAGTCATGATACATGTTTCCCTGGATATGCTTAGAGTAACGTTTCCCACCGGACATTCTGTAGAAGGCTCCTGCGAGACATTCATGGATTGGGGGCGGAAAAGTGTTCCATGGTCAATATGTTTGGAAAGTTCTGAGTTAAGCAAAATTAAGCTGCTTTACTGTAGGAGTTCTTTAACCCTTTAATGTGCTAGTGTGCATTGTGAATCTTGAAAAGGTGTCTAGAACATGCAGTGTTTGCTCACCTCATTTGAACATGGGACCTCGTTTTCACGAAACGCCTGTTAACGCCTCCTGGAAAAGCCAGTGTCCTGAGGAACACACTCTGAGAAATACTAGAGCTTAGAAGATTTTCTTTGTGTACAGACTGGCGGTGGTCAGCTGTTTCCCATATTTGCTTAGATACCAGTCTTCAATAGCAGCAGGAGAGTGTAAGTTTAGACATAAGGAAGCATTTCCTAACTGTGGGGATGCTTAAAGAATAGAGCCTGGAGTGTCCTGGGAAATTACAGTAAGAGAACACGCCACCCCTTTCTTGTCCTTTTACAAGCTCTCCCATGGGTCATTATAAATGCAATGGATTATCAAGGAAGCTCCTGGATCTTTTTATCTTAAGGGGGCCTTTGAAAATAGGATATAATTGGGGGATGAGAAGGTAGGAATTAAAAGGCAGGAAGACAGGCTGGCTAACTTCTGGAGGGGCTGTCGCTAAGTGTCTGTAATTCGTTCATTCATTCTTACTCTGCCGGTGACGTGCATTTCAAGGAAACACCTTCCGAACTCAGGTTTCCAAGACAAGTGGAACTAAAGAAGCAGGGAGCCAGAAGCTGCCCGCGATCTCACGGTAGCCTTTCGGTAACTGTCGCGTGTTGAACGCTTCTTCTGGGCCAGATGTGATACGCCTTGTGCATGCATCTTACTTGTTCCTTGAACAATCTCTGAGGTTGCTGTCATTGCGCCCACTTTACTAAATGAGGATCTGAAGCCCAGATCCTGAAGGCCATACTTCCTGAAGTTCATCCATTTCAGTATAGTGTGGGACCTGGAGTGGAACACCAAAGCCCTTACCGCGTATCCCCTCTACTGCCACCGTGCGTCTGTAGACATCACAGTGTCGGGGATTCTTGAAATGGGCCTCCTTCCACCAGGCTGTGCGTGTGAGGATAGGGCGGGGCGTGATGAGCTGCCCACATTGACAAGGAAGCCGAGGGAGAGGGGACATCTCCCTCCACATCAACCACAGCTGGGGAGGCCCCTCGGTTGCCTGACAGCAGCCTGGCTTTGCACCCTGCCACCTCCCCCTTGCCAGGTGCATCTCTTCTCATTAGCCATCTGTCCCCTCGTGTCTGCTGATAGCCCGTGGCGCATGGGTAGCTGCCCTATTAGGGAGACAGGAGATAATATCAGCTTATGAATCAATACGTTCTCTGACACGTCCGTGTTCCCGGGAGTGTGGCAGGATCCAAAATACACTTAATCCTCATCCCACTCTATGCTGTCAGGGGTTGGTGGCTCCAAAGGAATCTTTGTAACTTCAGTCTGCAAGCTGCAGCTAATAAGGATGGATTCTGGGCAGAGCTCAGGCCTGCGGCCCAAGGGCTTGGCCGTGGCTGTGGACGTGAGGGAGGATGCCGGGGACGTGCCAGACGCCTAGAGCAGCTGAGTCTTAAGACAAGGAGGCCTCCTGAAGGAAAGTCATGTTTCTGTTCAGCCACAAAGTAAGCCCAAGGCCCCTGCCATCGGTCCTGTCAGGCTAGTGGCTGATGGCTTAGTCCCGGGGTCTAATGACCACGTGCCCACCGGGCGCAGAGCTGTGTGTGAGGCACGTGGAATGAACGTGTGATGAATATGAATTCAACGCACGAGGATGGCCTGACCCGCATTTGAAGGCATTATTCCGGGAGCGGGAATTGGCGAGCCGAATTGCCTGGTTTCCCTGTATAGGGCCCAGGTGGGTCTTGGGAGTCCAGGGCTCTGAGCTCAGCCCTGCCTGAGGAGGGGGATTCTTCTCCCTGTGACGCTATCTGGCCTCAGTGAGACTCACGCCTGCAGGTTTTAGCTGAGTGAGCACGTGGCCCCGGCCAGGTGATCGGGTGAGGGCCACACCTCCTGGGAGAATTCCTTTGAGCTTCTAAATGTCACTGCCCCACATGGGGTTTCTCTGACTGCCTCATCTCAAGTAGCAGCCCCACCCTCACCTCCCATAGATATCTGACAGTATATGTATTTATTTGTCTATTGACAATCTGTCTTTTCCCCGAAGCTGCAAGTTCCTGGACATCAGGAAATGTGTTTCTTGTCCACAACTTCTGTGTCTAGAACATCCTCTGTGCCTGTGTCTGGCACATAATAAGCACTTAAGTGTGTGTTAAATGAGTAAACGATAGTAATAACTAATGAAGGCACAGCCCTACCTGCAGACCTTCTTAGCAAACTTGACCTTGTCACTCCTCTGCTGACAGTGCCCTCAGGTCCCATCACTACAGGATGAAGTGCGAGCTCCCCAGCCTGGCAGCGGGGCCGCTGTCCTCCGGCCCCTGCTGACGTCTCCAGCCTCATCTCTCACTGTCTCCCCACCCACATGCTTCCTGGTGCTGACCCAGTGACTCCCAGACATTGGTGTGCATATAACCTTGGGCCCTGCTGTAAATGCAGACTCCTGGGCCTCGGCTCCCGAGATGCAGATTCAGCTGGTGTTCGGTGGGGTGCAGGGATCATCACTTTTTTTACAGATACCTGGGGGAGTCTGATGGCAGGTGTTCTGCGGACACACTTTGAGGAGCGATGCTTCTGTCAAAGTACACGGCAGGCGCCCACGCACTGTCTCACCTCCATGCCTTTGTATCCATGGTGACTTCTGTCTGGAATAGCCTTTGTCCATCCACATTTTTTACCCAGAAAACGCCTAGGCATCCTTCAAGACTCAGCCCATGGGTCACACCTTCTGCAGACCCAGTCCTGCCTCCACAATCTCATTTGTGTTTTTCTTTCTCTCTCCACCCAGAGCATCGTACACATGCCTCTCTTAGACATCTTTCTGTTTATTTCTCTCTTCTCCCTCCTGGCACCTCAACACTGTGAGCTACACGAAGAAGAACTCTCCGTTATCTCTGGACTCTGACACCTAGCAGAGCGCCTGGCAATGGTGTCCATGGGGCTAGAACGCACTGCCCAGCTGTGCTCCTGCAGAGCCCACCCCACTCTTCCCTTCCTAACCCTGCTCTGCTCTGACTGCTGCGTCTTTCAGGAGTTTTCGCTCCAGAGGATGGACAGCCTCGTGGATGATCGCGTCAACATCCTGGGATTTTCCATTTTCAACCAGTCCCATGCTTTCTTCCAAGAGTTTACCCAGAGCCTCAACCAGTCCTGGCAAGAGAACTGTGACCATGTGCCCTTCACGGGGCCCGCAGTAAGTGCCCACCAAGCCCCTCCCTGGTGCCCCTTTGCCGCCACGCACGCCCCCTCTGTGCGCCAGACCCCCCTGGACTCCAGCCTTCTCCAGGCCCAGCTCAAAAAGAGGCTGTAGAAATGCTGGGAAGTGGTCACAAGGGACACGTCTGGGGAGGTGGGGAGCCGCGAGCAGCAAGTGTAGAGGAGTCAGCAGGGAGAGAGGCCCCGACTGGTCACTTAGTGACGTCTGTGGCCAGACTCCTGATGATGCTGTTGCTAAGACCCGCCTGAGTTCAGGGTCCAAGACTCTTACCGTTGGAAAGGGCTTTAGCTGATCTGTTCCCTCATTTCTCAGACAGACTGAAGCCCAGGCTGGGAATGGGGGTGAGGGACGAGGATGCGGGGCTCTTGTTCAAGGGCAAACACCAAGCCTCTTGCAGGTGAAACTAGATTCTGATACTCCTGGTCCAATGCCTTTCATCTCCCTGGACCACTGCCCCCGGTAGAGCTTGTCCAGAGAGACTTCCTTTGTGCCTTCACCCGTGTGTTTCCCCCCTGCGCTTCCTTCCCCTCCATTTGTGATAGAGACAGTGGCTGTTCTCCACTGGGTCTGATGTCCTTACTCTGTGGGGCAGCTCAGGAAGGTCTGCTCGTGTCCATTTGCTAAATGACAGGTTCTCAGGAGATGAGAGGGCGTGGCTTTCTAGATGTGTCCTAGCCAGGTTACATTGAAGCCTCCCAAAGCCCCATAAGGCAGCTCATGTGATGCTCACATAACTTTCCAGTGGGTCAGAGCTCATGCAAAGCTCGGGGAGCTTTCATCAGGGAAGCGCATGGGAGAAGGAGGCGTGAGAACTTGAGTCGCAAGGCTTTTAAGGTTCCAGAGCACATCCCAACAGGGTGTTTTAGAGCTGAAAGAGGGAAGATTCCATAGGAAGGATTTGGCAGGGGCGAAACATCTGAAAGAGGGGAGTCCTCACCCCCAGGGGCTTAAGGGACAGTGAGTAATTCCTCAAGCACAGGGTAGGGGTAGGACCAGGCTCACCCCTCCTGGCAGGAGTGCAGCCCTGTGCTCCTGGTCTCGTCTGTCCATGGGTCTTGCAGTCATGACTCCGGTATTGTAATGAGGTGCTGACACACTTCAAAGGCTCACAGCACAGTATCAGGAGAGAAAACAAAACCTGCCACCTCCTCTCCAACCCGAACCGTTCCACGTTTGGCTTTGGCCAAGTGAAATCAAGGGTCCCAGTGCCACACTGCTGATGTCCCTCTGAGGGTTTCAGCCCTTCCATTCGTGCTCACATTGACCACGAACAGGCAGATGGGAAGCCCTTGGTACCTGCCTCATAAGGACCCAACACCAAGGCCAGGCAGTGCCACTCACAGGGCTGTAGGGCCAGCTCTGGCTGTGCTCACATGTGCTGAAAAGAGCACTAGCCTTCGAGGCACAGGACCTGGATTCAAACACTGGCTTTGCTATTTTCTTGCTGTGTGATCTTAGGTAGCTATGTAACCCTTCTGGGCCTCAGATTCTTTTTTCTCTAATTGTGGGCAATCATGCTTGACCATGTTAGAGGATTGTTGTGAAGGTAAAATGGGATATGCTTCCATCCTCAATTCACAGTTATTCATTGAATGAGTTTATTTAACATCCCACCTGCCAGACACTGGGAGAAGCATTAGTAAATACATCAGGTAGCTTTTGCAACAGAAATGCTGTGTAACAACCTACCCTCAAATCTCACCAGCTTACAGCGATGAATGTTTATGCAGCTCGTGCATCTGAGGGTCAGCTGGCGATCAGCTAGTCTACGCTGGCTCAGCAGGCAGCTCTGCTGATCCGGCTGAGCTCACTCAATGTCTGGGGGTCGGCTGATCTAGGCTGGGATGGCTCTGCTCCACGTGCCTCTCATCTTTCTCCCGACCCAGCAGGCTAGCCTGGTATGTGCTCATGGGGGTGGCAGGAGAGCAGCAAAGCAAGTGGAAATGCACAAGACCTCATAGTCCTAGGCTCCCAGGACAGGCACACTGTGACTTCCACCTCATTTCGTTGGCCAAAGAATGCCACGTTCACAAACTCAGAGTCAAGGAGTGAAGAAACGGACAGAATGCTGAACCACTGATGCTTGAAATTATCGCACCCTGACGTCTTCCTCCTCACGGCACCCTAGTAACAGACAAGAGCGGTTGTGCATCCCTTTTTGACAAATGAAGAAACTGAGGAGAAATGAGGAGAGCCGGGGCCTGCCGAGGGCCTCCAGAGGACGGTGCTACAGGGAAGCCTGGACTAGAGCTTACAGAGCCTTCCAGCCATGGTCTCTGTGGTCTCTGAAGGGAAGGTGATACAGCGACTCCTCACCTGGAAGCAACGAATCTTCCTCGAGGCTTCTCGCTTCAGCATCTACCTTTGGCAAAGCGGTGCCTCTTCCCGTAAATTCCCAGCACAAACAGCCCAGCTCTTTCATCTGCTGGGGAGCCGGCAGGTGAGAAAGAATCAGTTCCAGGAAAGCGCAGCCCGGTTTGTCGCCCCATCCAGCTTTCTAAAGAGGCTGCAACCGCTCCTGTCTCGGAGGGACTGCTCTCCTCCCCCTCCCTTTCCTCCAAGGTCCTCTCCCCTCTCCCCTCCTCGCTCCATCGGTTCCATTCTCTTTTCCTTCTCATCTCCTCCCCTCACTCTTCCCTTTCCACTTTCCTCTGTCACCATAACCTCCTTCCTTCCTTTCTCTTTCTGTTCCTCTTTCTCTCCCACATGCCACGTTTCCTTTGTATTTTCTTCTGTCTCATTTCTTTTCCTCCCAACTGGAGTGTGTCTCCCTGTCTTCCTCATCTTCCCAGTCGGCCCATGATATTCCAGTTGCAGCTCGCTGGAACGGGGGCCCACTTCCAAGGGCACAGAGGGGGAGTGGCTGAACCGAAGGGTGACCACCAAAGGGAAAAGCTCAGCGCTGCGCCCACGAGGCTGTGTCCGCCAGGTGGCTGCCAGCGAGCCACAGACATGCTTCTTGCCAGAGGTGATGACAATGACAGAAGGCAGCGTCGTGAAGGGAGACACATCCCCTCTAATTTCACGTGCCAATCCCATTCATCACGCGGCAAAGAACAAAAATTGTGGAAAATCATTAAAATTACAGATGGCTAGATTAAGTAATTAGAATTTAGGCTAAAACAGCTGTTTGTAATTAAGTGTTTATTTCATTGAATAAAACCCAGATTGTAAGAACTACTTCATGAGATTTTAACGGTTCCTGTCCTGGTATTATGTTGGGGGTCAGAGTTTAAGCGACAGAAGTTCTGAGACACACGGACATCCAAGAGGACTCTGGGAATCCAGTGATCTGGGGGGTATCGGGGAAGATGAGGGTTACAGGTGTGAGTTTAGAAGGCATTCTTATTTTTATTTGGATGGGTGGGGGAGAAACTCAGCCGCTATTCCCTGAGTCAGGTTGATTCATCTTAATTTATACAGTCTTTCATTCCCCTGAACAATTTACAAACAGCTCAAAAGAAGATAACAATGAGGAAACAAATGAAAATATAAAAACAAGAGAATCGAGGGTGTTTGCCAAGCAACATTTTGGAGCCAAGAAAGGAGAGGATTTTAAATGAGGGTTGAGTCATTTGGGGGATTTAATATTCAGAAGAGACAGGACAGGAGAAGCAGAGACAAGACCCAGAGGCACACACATGCGGATGGGAAACAGAAACCACAGAAAGACAGTGAGGGCTCGTGAAAGGGAAGCGGATGGACGACGGGAAGGGGCAGGGATGGTGGGCACTACAGGCCCAGCCCTGGAGACATGGATGGAGCGCCATTTGGGTACCAGAACTCTTCCCCAAATGCTTTCCAGAGCTAAATTAGTAAATAATAGTAGAGGAAGAAAGCAATTCGGAGAGCAAAAAGGTGCTTTGGGATGGAGACCCTCGGTGAGATGGAAAAGTTGATGAGGCAGAGATTAGATTACAGGCTCTCACACCATCGGAGGTGACATTGGCAACGGTGGACGGGGTGGGGGGAATAAGCTGGAGGAGTGTGGATGGGAGACAAGGTTTCAGAGACGCAACTGGAGGATCCCAGTGAGAGACCTGGGCTGAGTGCCAGGAGCCGGCTGGTGATCTACGGAGGACCCTTAGGAGGCTGAGCTGAGAAAAAAAGAAGATGTTCGGGACTTAGGAGGTTTCAGGAGCTCGAAGCAGCCCAAGTTGAACTGCAGAAAGGACCCATGAAGCCCAGAGCACACTGGGGACACGTCAGCTGTGTCACCTCTCTGAAGGCAGGATACAGTTGGAGGGGAGACAGGGACCTTGATGATGTTCCTTCCATCCGCTTCCTCCTTCCCACCCCCAGCATCCTTTGCTGGAGCTGTAATTACTAGAAGCACTCGAAGAATCTTGAAGGCCCCAGAGTTCAAGATGCCAAAGAACACTGCAAACAGACACACGCCGATTTCCCAGCATCTGGATCATTTGCTAATAAGGGAGCATCAGCGAAGAAAACCACGTCCCAGACGGAGTGGGCATAGCGGCAGCCGTGTGGCAGGAGGAGCTTGGGGCCTGGTGGGAGGATGTGAGGAATGGTACGGTGAGCTGTGTCTGCAAGTCTCCGGGGACCAGCACGCAGCCTCGAGAGAAGAAGAAGGGGGTTAGAGAGGCGATAAGGCCAGGCCTTCCTGGGGGCCTGCCCGGAGACAAAGGGGGTCCCCAAGGCCTCGGTACCAGTTAGGATGCTCTGAGATTCAAGTAACAGAAATCCGGAATGAAACGGTCTCTTACCAAAAAGGAAGTGTGTTATCATGTGTCACAGTAGGTCCAGAGGTAGGGCAGATCCTGGAGCGATGTCGTTGGAAACCCAGGTTCCTTGCATCTCTGCTCTGCGCCCTTGGTGTCAACTTCATCCTCAGGATGGAGCCAGGATGGCTGCGGCAGGTCCAGGTGTCATGTCCAGACCCGGTAATGTCCAGAGGAGCAGGAAGGACAGCCTCTCCTAGAGACAGGAAACTCGTCTGAGAAGCCCCTCTCTGGAGCCCCGCACTCCAGGCCTCAGTTCGTGTTTCATCCGTCAGACCTGGACCACCTGCCCAGTCCCAAATCCCATATTGGCAGGGGAGATGGGATGACTCTTGGAGCGCTCAGGCTCACCTGGGAGCTGGGGCTGGGACCTCAGAAGCACATGGCTGATTGGGGGAGGGGACGACACCTGCAGGAAATGGGGGTTCTGTTAGGAGGAAGGGGAGAGTGGGTGCTGGGGAGGCAGCTGGTGGTAACCTTCCACTGCCCCCTCTGTCCTGCCCTTATAGTCCTGTTCTAGTAGAGGCCCCAAGTGGCTCTTAACTGAAGGGCTAACTTGAGGACAAATAACCAGTCAGACCACGAGGCAAACTGGGTGATAACTAAACCCAGGGTAGCAGAGAAGCCTGCCTGGCACCCTTCCCCGTGCCCAGCTCTGGCCCAAGAGTCTCAGGCTCGCATCTGCTGTTGAGAAGGTAACTGCATCCAGGAAGATTGCCCCATGCTGTCCTGGGAGGCGAGGCACGGATAATTCTGATAGAGCGATGACATCCCCTGGCTTCTCCAGAGGAGCCTTGCCAGGAAGGGAGGGGGAAAGAGTGCTGCAGAGAGGGGTGGAAACCATCCTGGACAAAGGGGTGCTGGGCTTCCAGTCTAGTCCTGTCCTGGCTGAAGACCTGTCTTCATTTGTAAAATGACAGGGTTGGACTAGTTGATTTCTAAGATCCCTTCCAGCTCCGACACGAGTGATTTTGAGAATCTCAGGATGGAGAGATTAACTGGGAGGCAAGGGAGACAGAAATTAGTTTAAGGCATCATTTAAATAGCCAAACGGAAGGATGGAGAAGCAGTGTCAATAGGGGTAGCTACCTCTCCCTCAGGTAGATGTGTGTCCGAGCTGGAAAGGGAGAGTCTGTAACCTTCATAATTTCCATATGTCCTTTGGCAAGGAAATGTGAGAGGTCCATTCGTAAAGGAGCCACTTGTGCTCAGGGGGAAATGAATTGTGTGCAAAGGACAAGACAGCTGTAGGCTTGCTGAGAAGCATACAGCGCCACGCAGGTGAGCCTCGAATCAAGTGAAGGAGGAGCTCAGCTGCCAGGGGAAGGGCAGTGGGATGGAGAAGAGGATGCGGAAGGTGCTGGATGAACTTGGAGGAACGTGGCTGGCTTTCACGGCTCAGCGGGACCACAGAGGATTCCACTGACCCTGATCGTGCGATTTAGGTGCCCTTACCTGCTTGGTCTCCGGGTCACAGGTGGCCACAGGTGGCTTCAGGACTGGGCCAGAAAGGAGGGGTGATTGATAGAGCTGGGAGGGCAGAAGACCCAGCGAAGGCAGAGGGGACGCAATGGCTCACGCCCGGTGGGATGTCTCAGCGGAGAACAGGAGGTGCTGAGGTCTGCAGTACCCGCTGGATCATAGGGGCTGAATAGATGCGTGAAGAAAGGACAGAGGCGGGTGGAAGGAAGGAAAGAAGGAGCAAGAGAGGGAAAGAGGGTGAGAGGGAGGAAGGAAGAACACACTGGCCAGGCTATTTTGCGTGCAAGTGAACTGGAATTGGGGCAGAGAACTTTATTTTGCTCTTTTTCCCTCTAATTGCCTTCTAGAAAGTTTATCCAAAGTCAGCCCACCCAGTTCCCATGACAGACCTTTTTGCCCAACATGGAGCAAAACTGTGGGGGAATACATCCCTCTTCCCAGCCCGTTTTCTGCCCCGTCGCTCCCTGTTCTTGCTACTCCCCAGGGTCCTAGCTCAGCCAGGATGGGCTTCCTGAGCCCCTGCTGATGCCCGTGGGCACCTGGGGTGCATCGCCCCGCCCTCGGGTGTGGTGACCCCTGAGACTGGCAGTTTAGAGGGCGCTTTCACTGGCCTGTGAGGCAGGGATGCTACCTCTTGTGTGCAGGAAATTTGCTGCCCCCGAGGTTTCGTCACTCAGCACGTCAGAGAGGCCTGGGCGCTAGACTCGGGGTTCGGTGTTCTGAGTTTTGAGCCCTTTCTCCTGCACCTCCCTGACTCAGGCTGCTTACACTGTGTCTGGAGAGCTTGAAAAAGATCCAAGAGGTCACAAGCGGGTCCCTCTGCCTCCAGCCTTGGACGGACCGGTGTCCCAGGGCCCGGCCAGCTAGGAGGGAGGTTGTAAGATGCCACATGGAGAATGTTCTTGACGGGTTAGGCTCTGAAGGGACGGTGCTGATTGCCCGCAGTGGGATGTCAGAGTTCAGTGAGGAATTTGCTTTGCACTGGGACCGAGGGTTGAATTCCAGAGCCCAACATCACACCTCCCACGAGGAGGCCTCTGCATGCCTTCCTGGGCCTCCCCTCAGGGCCCCGTACAGTGTAGGCCCCGTAGTCATTCACACTGGGTAGGTTCTCTTGTCATTAACACAGAAGAGTGTGGCCCCCTCCTCAGATGTCACATTCCCCAAGGACAGGCATCTTCTGTTCTTCTGCTCCTACCACCTCCTCCCAAACACCCCAACCTTCCCCTCCCCAAAGCTTGCAAACATCCGGTTAACCGGGTGTATGTTCAGGCTGAGCCTTGTGGGCAGATATCACTCAACATTTAATTCAGTTCAAGAAATACGTCTTGGGGGCTTCCTGTACGCAGGGTCCTGGCTCTAGACGAGATGCAGGAGATAGAGATTGAGGTCCTGTGTGTTCCTGCCCTAAGCGCTGGCCGTTTCACAGGGAGGTGAAAATATGGACAAACAGCTGCACTCGCCCTTCCCCTGCCTTTAAGGCCCTCACAGCACTCTCCCCACCTCACTTCTGGTTTATTGCTTTCTGCCCTCCTCCCCCCATGTGTGCTCCACCCTCCCCCACACTTTGTCTTTGGCCCCGCAGTTCCGCCTCTGGAATACCTTTCTCCTCTTCCCAGCTTCTCCCCACCCCCAGATCCAATGTCTTTCCTACCAAATCCTTCAGTGCTCAGTTCCAATGCTAAATCCTCCAAGAAACATTTTCTTGATCACCCAACCAGTTAAGGTATCTTCTCTTTGGACCCCCCAACAGACCTTTTGGCCCGTGTCACTCAGTTTCACGTTACCTGTATTTGTGTCCTATCTCCCCATCTCCCCTCCCCAGTTCCACTCTAATCTATCACAGGAATAGGGTCTTGCTTACTGCTGGGCTTTGAACTCACCATATGCTTCATATATGCTCATCATATTGAATAGTACAAAGTAGACCGTAATAGTAGGTACATTTAGGAAGAAACAATATCAAGGGGGTCTTCCAGGAGGAAGTGACCTTCAACTGAGCCTTGCAGAATGGGCAAATCTGAGGGTAGGGTTCCTTCCACCTCCTGAGATAAGCACCCTGCCCCTTCCTTGGGGCTTCTCAGATCAGTGGAAGATGGTACTTCCCTGTAGAAGAGAGAGAATAGGATACCCTTGAAATCATTTGGGGCCCAAGGAGTTGGCTTGATGGTCCAATTTCAGAGAAGCCTTGGCCACCATTGTCACCTTGGGCCAACACTGGACTCTTAGGGGAAGTGGACCCCAGAGGCAGGAGGTGGGCCCAGGGCATCAGGGACACGCCTTTACGTCTTTGTTTTGCTTTTCTTTCTTCCTCCTCTTCTCCTTTCTTCCTCCTTTCCCTTTCCTTCCTTTACACCTGTCACTTCGTCTCTCTGCCCCCTCCCAGCTGTCCTCCGCCCTGCTGTTTGACGCCGTCTACGCTGTGGTGATGGCGGTGCAGGAGCTGAACCGCAGCCAGGAGATCGGCGTGAAGCCCCTGTCCTGTGGCTCAGCCCAGATCTGGCAGCACGGCACCAGCCTCATGAACTACCTGCGCATGGTGAGGGGTGCTGGGGGCCCTGCGGGCCATGCCCAGCCTGCAGGGGGTGGGAGGGACCACTGTTCAAGGCCCCTCACCTCCAGACCTCCCCAGTACATCACAGCCCCAGGTAAAACAGCGATCTGTGGTGACCCCATTGAGGGGCTCATTGGTTACTGTTGTTCCCTAATCCCTAAAAGCCACCGAGAACCCATGGCAAGTTTGTTTACAGGGCAATGGGCTTTGAGCCTTAGACTGTTAGGGGGTCTCTGGATTCCAGGCTTGGAAATTGACCCCTTGGCTCAGAGGTGGTCCCTGCAAAGCTCTGCACAAGTGGAGAGAGATGGGTGATGCTGTCATAGACTGTGGCCCCTCAGGGAGTTGCAGGCTCAACACTTCTGGCCTGATGCTGGGTTCCCCCAGGGTTCTCCCAGCCAAGCCACCTCTGGTGGGATGGACGTGATTCTAGCCCACGAAGAGGCCATCTCCTGTCAGAGGAGCCTGGGGGAGAGCGGCTAGGATTTTGCAGTTAGAGTCAGGTTATCCCGCAGCTTGGAGGTGGGTGAGTAGCTGCCCAAGGAGGGTAAATGCTATTCACAGCCAAGGGCCTAGAGGAGGAGCTCAGGGGGATCTGAGCTCAAGCTAGCATCTCAGCATCAAGTCGGTTTATGCAGCAGCTGTGAGGTCACTGGGTGCGGGGCATCCTTTCCTCCTCTAGCCCCGGCCAAGTCTGAATTGGTTCCAGAGACATCACTTGCATAGTCTGAAGATCCTGTGGCTGAGAGGTGGACAGGAGAGTGGATCCTGATGGCTTCCCTTCTCCTGGGCATCCTTAGCCAGCATGGTGGAATGCTTGCGTGGGGCCACATGGAAGGTGGGGCCTATTTGGTGCTGTAACTCACTCTCTCTTGGACAGGTAGAATTGGAAGGTCTCACCGGCCACATTGAATTCAACAGCAAAGGCCAGAGGTCCAACTATGCCTTGAAAATCTTACAGTTCACAAGGAATGGTTTCCGGCAGGTAAGCCTAGCCATGCCGCTGTGGTGGCAGATCCCTCCTCCTTGTTCCTTTCTCTGTCCCCAGCCCACTTCTCCTTGGCACTCAGGATGGCCTCCTGCTCTCAGATGTCCCCAGGAGCAGCGGGCTGTGTCCAGTGCAAGGCTCCTGGCAAGTCCTGGCTTCCCCCTTCCTGCACCAGGATCAGCCAGTGTGGGTCAGGGGCCGCAGCCCCAGCAAAATGCCAAGAGAGAGGCAGCCGTGCCTTATGTGGGGAGAGGCGAGACAAGGGAGCATCGTATAAGGAGGGAATTCCCAGGTCTTTCCACTCTTTGGATTATTCTACTCCCTGAATCTCGCCCTAATCCTGGAACCAGGGTTAGATTCCAGGTTGCTTGCCCGTCACGTACAGATCAGATCCCATCGGGCTGAGGAATCCCTTCGGCGTTCAGTTCTCTTCTGTCAGCTCTTTTCTGACCGGCCCACCCACGCCCTTCTGCCATGCCAACCACACCTCCCCCCTCCTGGCTGCCCCCTGTCTCCTCCGCCAGCTCAGGATGCTTTGTCCCCTGGAGCTCCTTTCAACACCCTCTTCCTTTCTCATTCTCCTCCATTAACCTTCTCACTCTCCTTTCCTCTGATTCTCTTACATCAGAGGAAACAGGGATTCTGGCAGTCACTCCAAGTGCCTCTCTGAAGGTCTTCCAACCTCCCCATCACTCTAATAATCAACTCTTTATTCTTAGTGTATCCTTTCTCCAACCTTAAAGAGCCTTAGAAGTAGGAAAGGATGCACTAATTAGCGCAGGAAGCAGACATACTGAAGAGCCTGCTGCCTCTCAGAGTGGCTGACCAAGGAAACGTACCACTGAAGGGGTCACAGAATCACCTTTTCAGGGATTATGAAGGATCATCATCATCTTCTTTACCACCACCACCACCATCACCATCATCTTCACCACCACCACCACCATCACCACCATCACCATCACCATCATCTTCACCACCCCCACTCCCACCACCATCATCATCATCTTCACCACCACCATCACCATCACCACCACCGCTACCACCACCAACAACACCACCATCATCTTCACCACCACCATCATCATTATCATAGGGGCTTTCATTTATTAAGCTCTTACCATGGGCCATTTACCACAAGAAGTGTGTCATTTGTATTTTCTCATTTAATCCTACAAAGTAGTTACTTTTTATTAATCCCCATTTTACAAGTGAGGAAATTGAGGCTCCAGGAGACTGACTTGGCCTTGAACAATGTAGTAATGGCAGTTGGTTTTGAACTCAAGTACCTCTGATTCTAAAGCCCAAGTTCTTAACCATTATGACAAATTGTGCATCAGACTAACCTTGGTAATTTGTTAAAAAGGCAGATTTTTTAGACTCCACCCCACAAGAATCTGATTGGGTAGACCTAGCAGAAGGCCCAGGAACGGCTGCAACATCAGGCACCCAAGGGGATCCGGGTGATACCCTGGGCTGCGCTGGGAGGGCCGTCACATCTGCATCCTTCCCCTCGGTCCTCGTGCCTGAAAGGCTCCAATTCAGCCCTTCTCACGGGGGCCAGTGGAGTTCCTTATAGTAGGACAGTGATTATGCTGGGCCACGAGGCCAGGTCACCCTTCTTGGAAGATGAGAAAGTAAAAGACAGGAGTCCCAGACCGAGAGAGGAGCTATGTTAACGACTCCTCGTAGCTCAGGGCCGGAGCTACGTGATCTTTAAGCAATGACATCAGCAACCTTTTTTTCATAACTTCCCAAATGGGGTGGGAGTTAGGTAGGCAGCCAGAATCTATGGGATGGAGGATCACAAAATGGTCGTTTCATGTATGTAACAAATCATGTACTGACCCCTTCCTATGAGTCAGGCACTGTGCTGGGCATTCAGGAAACAAAACCGAAAAGGCACAGTCCCCGCACCGAGGCAGCCCACACTCTGGCGAGAGAGACGGAAGGAAAAAATAAGTGCACTTTGGGTTATTAAACTCAAATCATGCCCTCGGGCTCATAATTCTCGGAACAAAGGAAGCCGCCTGCCTGTAGGAAAATTGTCAGGCAGACTTCCTGAGTCCCAGTGGGGGATGTGAAGTAAAGAACATTTATTCATTTTTTCAATATATATATTCTGAGTGCCTGTAATGTGCCAGGCTGTCTTCTAGACAGAGGTGAAAAATGGGCTTAGTGTCTGCTTCCGTGGAGCCTGTATTCTAATAGGGGACAGACAGCAGGCAAACAAATACTATATAATACATCAGTAGAGGTAAGTGCTACAGGAAAAGTGAAACAGGGTCAGGAAAAGGAAGGGATGAGAGAAGAATGGGGAGAAGCAGTAGTTAGGGGAACAATGCCAAGCCCAGACCACCTCCCTAGAAAGCCTGAGCTCAGGCTTTGAAAAACACCCCTTGGCCTTCAGCCCTGCTTTGAGATGCTCCCTGGAAAGAGCCCACTTCCCTCAGGCAACACCTGCGGTGACAGAGTTGGCTGGCCGCTCCGATCCCACCCTCTACTTGAAGAACAGCTCGTTAAGCTCGGAGTACCTCTTCACCTTACCTGGGCTTCTCCACCAGCCGCCACTCAGGCTGGTTTTCCCAGCTGCCGGGCTGCAGGACCGCCTGAGTCATTAGGAAGTAGCATCGCCAGCCACCAGCACCCATCCCTCAGCCCCACCCCAGTCCAGCAAGGGGTTCTGCTTGGAGACATCCTACACAACAGCTGCTGCCCCTTCTTCTGCAGCACCTATAGAGGGTAGGGCTTCTCAGACCCAGGTGTGCACAAGCATGACCAGTGGTGCTTGTCTTAAAATGTACTTTCCTGAGCCCTACAGCTGTAAATTGAGTTAGTAAAACGGGGTGCGTTCCAGGAATCTGCATCTTCTTAACTAGCACTCAGATAGATGATTATCATGCCGGTGGTCCACAGGCTGCCCTTTGACAAAGACGTACTGCAGCCTCTATGCAGAGAATTTTTTCTTGACCTTCCTGCATCCCACCCCCATCTTTTTGAGCTAATGTTGAATGGAATCTGCTACAGAAGTGACCATGAAAGAGGATGATGTTTTTGACCTTCAACTACCCTCAGGGGCACACCTCCTTGATTGGACTTATAAAGTCAATCACAATCATCCTCTTTACTACCCATGTTTCTTCAACAAATCTGGTGGCCATACCGCTGCTTTCCTGTCTGGCTCACGTGCCGTGAGTAGCAGTGAGAACCCTGCAAGATGCATCATGGACGCAGATATAGCTTTGCAGCTCTGGTCCCCAGGTCCCATCCCAATCACCAACCCAATCTTTGTCTCTTGACAGCTGTCCTTCCCCTGCTTATCACAGGATGAAGAAATGGTTTGGGGACTGATAATTAATTGGGCTTCTGTTCCAGGGTAGGAGGAATGTCAGTCTCACTCTCTAATATTCTCCCAATTCCGTCCAAGGTGATGCTGGCAGGGGAGGGGAGAGTGACAAGGAGCATCTCTCGAGGACCTGTTGTGTAGCAGAAGCTACATGGGTACTTTGCACAGGTCCCTTCTGATCTGGAGGACAGCCCTTCAAAGTAGATAAACTCCCATTTCACAAGTGAGGAAACGGAAGCTCAAGGATCGTAGATAACTTGGCCCAAACCCACAAGTAGCAAGGACTCTGGGCAGAGCTGGAATTCACACTCAGGCTTGTCCAACTCCCAAGCCCATGCTCATGGGTCTCCCCCTCCTGGCTTTTCTCTTTCCTGGAATCCCTAAGCCCCCAAATCAAAACACTTTACCTTGCTGCCACCTGCTGCAAACCAGGACAGAGTTCCTGCTGGGCTGGGCTTTCTTTAGTCATGGTATCTTCTCATTTGGATTTGGTTTTTTTCTTTCTCTTCCTGTCTGGGCGAGTGACTATTAAGAGCTGGGTCTGACTATTTAGAAAGCATGCAGGGACCCAGTGGGTTGTAATGGTAAAATGTCTGAACCAAATACCATATTCCCTGCCAGTGGCTGATTAAGGGATTATTACCATTTTAAAAATAGTTTTTTAGAATTTAGGGTTTTGGTTTTTTTTTTACCATTCAAAAAAATTACTGTTTTGATTCTGTTTGGAGAGGTTTTCCATCTTGGAACTCGAGCTTCCACTGGAGCCTGTTTGGGGGAAAATGTCCCCTATAGTGTCCTGTAAGTGACACTTCCAAACCTGGACCAGGTTCACTAGCTCCAGCCCCCAGTTTTTGCCCCCAGTGTGAGTTATCTCATCTCCACCCCATATTCTCCTTCCCCATCCCACAAAAGATGTCCTGGGTGGTATTGGAATAGTATAATCTCCCTTCCTAATTTGCGAGAAATCATAATTTGAAAGAGGCGAGGGAAAAGAAGCACAGCCTTAGCGGGCCCTTAATCTCCTTCATTTTAACTTGGTTTAAAGATCAGAGGTTCCAAGCAGGCCCCCAGCGACTTTGTTAGGACTGTAATAAGATGAGCACACCTTTCATCTGAGAATCAGAAATGGCTTAACAGGCTCTAATTAAGCCTTCGGGAGAGGGAGGGGTGAGGCCGGGTAGTGTCTGTTGAGGGGGTTATCTCTAGCTAAAGATGAAAATTGAAACTTTTCCATTGGCTCACTGTATATCGCAACAGGGTACCTCAGCTTTCTTCCTCTGTGCAATGAGGATGGTAACCCCTCAACATTTGGTCTGGCTAAGCTCAAGGATTATTGAAAACTAGATTTGCATAGCACTCTCTTCTGCTTGCATATGGTTAGACAGAAAGCTGGCTCTGCTGACAGAATAAGAATGGCTATCATTTATTGGGTGTCTCCTACAAGATGCACTGTGCTGGGTGTACTTAAAATTTCTCATCTTTTTATCAACCATGCATAAAAGCTATTCTCTCCATCTTACAAGTAAAGAAACTGAGAAAGGCATGTTCCTCATCCATTCAGCTAGTTAGTTCCAGGCTTGAGCACTGAGTCTGGGTCTAGCTGTTTTCAAAGTCCCTGGTCTTTCCACTCTGCAGAATTGCCCAGAACATGCTGGAGGAAACTCTGAGGCCTCTGGTCTAATCTTCCAACCCAGTGCAAGAATGTTCTCCACAGCATCCCTGAGGGAAACAGCCACACAGCCTCTCCTTGCACATGTCCTGGGCTGGGAGATTCACCGTGCCCTCCGCCCAGGAACACATTCCAGAATCTTCCAGGCACTGAGTCAAAACCTGCCTCCTAGTCCTGCCCCAGTAAGCAACCCAGGATAATCAGCTTTCTCTCTTTTTACCAGCTCTTCAAATATTTAAAAATAGCTTGACTTCCCTTCATTTATTCATCCTCTTCTGAAACTTAGCATAAAAACTTTTTGAGCACCTACTTCGTGTCAAGGGCTAGAAATGCGAGATAAATAAGTCATGGTTCCTTCCAGAGCTCCTAGTCTTTTGGGAAAGGCAAAAACTGCAGTCAGTAATCACTGTCTAGTGCTTGAGTTGTTCTGCCCCTCTGATTTTTTTCCTCCCCCAAACAGTGGCCCATAGCTGTTCCCAACGCGACACAGGTGACAAATCTTTCACCACGAATGCTTTTTGGTTTGTCTGGGGCTCTATTAAAACATAAGGCCCAACGTGGGTACCAGCTTCCAGATGGGGCAAACTGGCACAGAGCTGAGAGCACTGTGGGACTTTCACCTTCCTCACTCAAAACACTCAGTTTCTATTCACCACATTAAGTCACTTACTGGAATTAGTCTTCAAATTTTTGATTCATTCTGAACTCTGGGGCTTGGAGTCAATTAATTACTCCTCTTGCCCCTCCCCCAATCCCCACTTCCAAAATACACAGGGTTATTGTCATGTGAACTTTTCATAGAAACCAGCCCTGAGCCACCTTTTCCTGGACCATGGATCTATTTAACTCTGTTCCCATGGAGACTGGCAGAGCTGGCCAGGAGTGGGCGAATAAAAAACATTGTGAACCGACAGCCATATTTTGTTTGCCAAAGCTGATACAAACTCAGCTTTCCAAGGGCCTGATTTCCTGGAATGACTCGAGTGTGGCTCTCACCAGACGCAGGAGGGTGGACAAGTGGCTTTTGTGAGTCACCCTTGCAAACCAAGAATTCAGGGATGCAGTGTCTTCCAGAAGGTTTCGGGAATCCGGCTTCCCGAAGTTCCGGCAGGTCCCACCCGTTGCTGGGAGGACAGGATGCCTCTCTTTGATCTTCTGTGCTGCCCTCTTCCCTGACAGAAGCCCACACATAGGCATGTCTGCCCCCTTTCCGGGGAGGTCTGGGTGGGATGCTCCGGCGTTTGTGGCCGTGGAACGTGCTTCAGCTGCACCTCTGAGTAATATAAAGACAGCTACACTTCTCATCATGGCCCTCTCAGCCAGAAGACCAGGAAGTGTGGCAGACCTGCTGGGGTCTCTCCCCGCTCCAGACCGCTTCTCCTACTTGAAAAGCAAAGAACAATAGAAAATCCTAAAAACACACTGTCAGGTGACGGTCTGTGTTGCCGTTGCCCATACACAGCATTGGGGGAACAGTGAGGACGGAGACACCCTCTCCATGGACACATCACCCACCCCCGGCATCTGTGCCCGGTCCCCCACCCCTGTTAGTGTGAGCCTCTGGGACAGCTCAGATCCCACCTGCACTAATGAGAAGTCATTATGGCTCAGACGAGTTGCCAGTGGGCGAGCTGCTAGGAGGGCGCCCGTGATTGCGACTGTGGAATACATTTTCAATCCGAGGAGGGAGTTTACCATGAATATGCAGATCCTTTGAAGCTGCCTTTGTGGGTCCTGGCTCACAGCACAGGAGTGGGCTTTGATTGCTGGAAATCAGGAATCAAACGTGCCAGCTCCCCGGCTGGGGGACGGACCTGACGAGAGAGGGCCGGCTTGGGGTGTTGCTTGGTGGGCCATTCCCAGAGACTTGGCCTTTGATGAGGAAATTCTGAGGCAGCATTCTCCAGAGGGAGGGGAGAAAGAGATCGGTGGTCTGGGGGCTGCTTTGAAGGTTACTGAGAAGTCACTTATTCCTTTTAACTAAGGCACCGGGAGAACGGGGGTTGGCGTGAGGTTTAAAATAGTTGACAATATCTCACAGAATATCCTACATTCTTAGGGTTGGAGGAGACCTGAGAGGTTATCAAGTCCAGTTCTCTCCACCAGAGAACGCAGATGGGAACGTCATTCCGGGGCTGAAAACCTCACCGTGGCCCCCATTGGCTTTCAGGGTAAATGGCAGCTCCAGAGCAAGGCTGTTACGTGCTGGTCCCTGCCTACCTTCGAGCCTCGTCCTGTGCCACCCCCCCTCCGCCGCCCCATGCCTGCGCCCTCAGCCCCCATTTCTCACCCGGCCACTCCTGCTCAAGTCTCCAGAGCTCAGGGAGCCTGCTCCCTGGGCCTGCCTCTACTGTAGCTGTCGCTCCAGGCTTGGGGACTCCGTGAGTACAGACCGCCCAGCTGGGAGTGGGGCTCAGCTTGGGCTGGGAGAAAAGATGCACCAGTGAACGAGGGCCTGGGGTGCTAGGACCCGGGGAGTGTGCGGAGAGCGTGGAGCCCGAGGATTTTGTCACGAGAATGTTCCAAAGCCACTGCTCCCCATTTGTCCAAGAGAGATTCCACACGACAAGCCTCCCCATTGGCAACTGGAATTTGAAAATTGGAGTGGAAGGCCCCTCCGATCACTGATGCGTTTCTCCCCTTCCATTTGCTTTCCGTTCTCTAACAGCAATAGTCCTCTCGTCAATTAAAAGTCTATCAAGTGCCTCATCCCGTGAGGGCATCTGGTTCTCCTGGCCACCCCCCAGGATGACTGACAGCCGAGGGGCCAAAGAGCTGGCTTCCGAAGGGTGTTGCCTGACGGCCTTCTCGCCTCCTGCCTCCCTGGCCCACAGATTTCTGGTTCTTTCTCCCAAAGCACAGGGACTTCCTGCTTATCAGCTCTGATGGAAAAGTCACTGACTATAGACGCTTATTCACACATCAGCCGGCAGACAAATTAGAGTTACTTAAAATTTCAACCGGGGCGGGGGGCTGCTTTGGGACAGAGGAGCAGGGTTTTAAAGGACTGCGTTTGCAATCTATTTCTTGTAATATGCCCGATCACGCAGCCCGCCTGAGCTCAGCCTGGGGAAGTTTGCCAGCTCTGAGCGACTGCTTCCCGCGTCTCTTCAGCTGGCTCATGCCTGGGAGAGCTGCTAATTTAGTCTCAGGAAGCAGCCCGCATCAGTTCGCTCTGATGAGACACGGGGCAGGCTCCAGGCCAGAGGTGTGGGGAGCGCAGACAGGCGGGTGGGGGGGAAAGGGGAAATCCGGGGAGGTGAGAGGGAGCTGTATGCAGGGCGGGCACCATGGGGACATGGAAGGGCTCAGGCCAGCGCCAGCTCTCATAGCTCCCCACGTTCCGTCCCTTGATCGCATCCTCAGTAAAACAGGAACGACGGTCATCATAGGATCTGCTTTGTGTGTGTCATCAAATTTTTGAGAGAACAAAATGAAATATTTTTTATAGATGTGCTTTGAGGATTCCACTCTACTGTGCAAATTTTAGTTCTGCTGTCTCTCGGGGGAATGTCTGTCAATATATTTCTCTTTCTCTGCATGCAGTATTCCCGGGATCTCGCTTCTCGCCTGGTTTGGGGAAGACAGAAAGACAGAGCAGGGCTGAGCCATATGCTCACGTCACTCCTGCTGCAACTCCAGAGCCCTGCAAGAAGGCTGCAAGGGCCAGCCCGTGCCAACCAGGCTGGTAGAAATAAATTCTGCCAGCTGGCCCCTCCCTGCTTCAGGAAGGGTTCCCCATGGCCCTCCTCCACCCCTCCCTCTCCTTCCTCCGTCCCTAACCTCTGTCCTCCACTCCCTAACGTGGTGGTATCACCAGTTCCACTTTGCAGTGGCTTTGGGTGGGTGTGCAGACGAAAACCAGAAGTCAAGGCTCTACTCCTGGGAGAATCCCCAGCACGTCTAGGGCCTGCCTGACATGGCACTGCCCAGACAAGAGCTGCTGACACCCACCCACCACCACCACCCCCAGCTAAAAGCTCCCCATCTTCCCAGAGCACGGTGAGGCCCAGCCACACACCGTCTCCCACCTGCAGCCTGCATCCATCTAGGGGCAGCAATGGGCCATCCTCAGTCCATCCTGAAAGCTCAGCGATGCGTCTCCCCCCACCCTCCAGCATCCTCCTGACTCCTGGAGGACGGCAGATGGGGGTGATTAGCTTCATCCTTCAGCCCAGATGCTTCGTTAGGACCATTAGTTCAATTGGCATCTGCCGTTCAGAGCTCAAAGTTGTGTATTATTAATACAATTGCTTCTCCAAGATACTTCTGTACCCGGCGAGCTTAACAAATGAAGCCGGGCACTCTCCATGCCCTGACTGTGTCGTGTTCGTGGGCAGTAATTTTCCTGTAAGATGAAAAATCTCGAGCATGCCTGAGCTCTCTGATAAATTCTCTCCTCGGCAGATAATTTGAAACGTCTTCCGTCTTCTGGGAGGTGAGAGAGGGCTGTGCAGCTGAGTCTTCATATTTACAGACTCTGCCGTGCACTCACCCCGTGCTAGTTTGATTATCTTCCAAAATGTTTAGAAGAGAGTCTGTGAGATTTTTGACCATATGAGAACAAAAGAGGGAGTTGAGATGTAGGCAAAAGAAATCATCAAAATCAGTACATCTGTCCAAAAAGAAAGGTGATGTGGGCATCCTCGCTGCCCTGCTCGGGGAAATTTAACTTCTGAAACCCTCAGCTAGTTGGAGAGTCTGTTAGATTCCTAAGAGCCTCACTGGGGATTGGCATACTTAGCCAGAGTCCAGTGGGGTGAGCTGGGCTCCATTCCTGCCCTACGTAGTATTTATCTGTCACCAGAGCCACTGTTGGTTTGTTCTCTTTGGCAGGAGGAGTGGTGAGGGCGAGACTAAATTCCACTTCACATCCCAGAGGCTGGGGATTCGGGATAGAAGTCTGGGCACATCTTGGCAAGAGTCGGAAATTCAGGTGCAGACGAGTACAGTTGATCCTCGTTATTTGCAGATTCCATATTTGCAAATTGGTCTGCTCGCTAAAATATATTTGTAATCCCAATGCAGTAGTCCTGGTGCTTTCACAGACACGCACAGAGCAGTGAAAAATTTGAGTGGGTCGCCAGGCATGTTCCCAGCTGGGGTCCAGCAGGGTGATGCTCTGCCTTCTTTTGGCTCATACTGTAAACAAGTGTGCTTTTCACAGTCTCTGCAGTGTCATGTCTTTCCCATTTTTGTGCTTTTTCTTGGAGATTTTGCTGTTTAAAATGACCCCCGCACTTAATGCTGAAGTGCTATCTAGTGTTCCTAAGGGCAAGAAATCTGCAATGTGCCTTACAGAGAAAATACAGGCGTTAGAAAAGTGTTGTTCAGGCGTGACATCTAGTGCTGTTGTCCAATATTATTGAATCAACAGTATGTATTAAATAAGATGTCTATCAGCAGAAACACACATAAATCGAGGTTATGTGCTAACTGGTTGATGAAAATGTTGTGACCAGAGGTTCGCAGGAACCTAACCCTGCTTTTCCCTTAGGAGAAATGGTTCAGTCTCCCTAATTCAGTGCTTGTGGCAACCTTATAGAACGCAACTACCATGAATAACGAGAACCAACTGTAATGAGTTGAGCCAGGAGAGAAGACCAGGAAGGAGCAAACAAGAATGGCTGAAGTTTTCCTACAGTGGCCTTTTCCTTCTGCATTCATGACCCCATACTCCTGCTCTCTTGTTTTCTCACAGTGTCCAAGGACCTCATCTGCCCCTTGATACTCTGGCCTTGCTTCTAATTCCCCTGATGTAGAAGTAGAATCTAGATCCCACATTCTTGGGGCCAAAAGGATTAATAAAGGTCCTCTAGATGACTACTCAAATCAAATGCTTGAATTCTTGCAAATGTGTTCTCATGAAGTAGAGTCTGTGCTTGAATGCCTCCAGTGTTGGGGAACGCAATACCTATAGGGACAGCATATTCCATCTTGGGAAGCTCTCATTGTTAGAAAGTTTCTCCATCTATTGGGTGGAATTCTTTCTTTCTGAAGCCCGCTTCCTTTTGTCCTTAGTTCCATTTCTTGGGTTCACACATCTAGTCCATCCTTCCCAGAACTGCTTGTACTTGTTCCTTCTGGAATGTGATTTCAATCTCTTTCCTGGTCAATATGCTTGCAATACACTCCAGTTAGTCTATGCTTCCCTGAAAGAGTGGTGTGTGGAACGATATGCAATATTCAGGTGTGGTCTGAGTAGAAGAGCACCCTCTTCCCTTGCATCAAACCTGCCATCCCTTTGTAAGTAGTGTGTGCCGCTGACTGGGTGCTCAATAAATATCTGGTGAATTGAATAATAATGTGTTAACACTTTGATATTTATTTCCACGTTGACCAGCTCTCACACCAGGCTCTCTAATGGAGGAACGCCAGGCATCAACCAACCCCTGGGCTCAGAGAGAGCTGTTTCCTGGCAGGTGGGACAGTGCCCTTCCTGGCATCCTTCTCGTAGGTGGCCACCTGCTTCATCTTTTTCTTTTTTAGTAGAACTTTTTTTTTTTAATTTTATCTTTGGCTGTGCTGGGTCTTTGCGGCGCGCGGGTTTCTCTAATTGCGGTGAGCAGGGGCCACTCTTCGTTGTGGTGCACGGGCTTCTCATTGAGGTGGCTTCTTTTGTTGTGGAGCATGGGCACTAGGCACGCAGCCTCAGTAGTTGTGTCTCGCAGGCTCTAGAGCACAGGCTCAGTAGTCGTGGTGCACGGGCTCAGTTGCTCCGTGGCATGTGCAATCTTTCCGGACCAGGGATCGAACCCATGTCCCCTGCATTGGCAGGCAGATTCTTAACCACTGCACGACCAGGGAAGTCCAACCTGCTTCATCTTCGTGTCCAGGCAGCCGAGCTTCCAGTGCCCTCCTACGGTCACCTTCCGAGGCCTCTTTGTGTTGTCCCTCTCAGGCCTGTCTGTCTCCGGTTTTGCCCCAAAGCCCTTTGAAAAGCTATACCACATTATAAATCTACCTGACACTTTCAGGAATTCATGTATGAGTTGGAAGGGGCTAGACTAGATCCTTCTTTTATAGGTTAGATGACTGAAGACTAAAACGAAGGGACTTGCCCAAAGGAATTTCATAATTAAATTCAACAGACATTTCTTGAGCACCCATTCTAGGCCAGGCACTCTCCTGGGAGCTGGAGCTCCAAAGGGGAAATTATTAATGCAATTGTCAGATATTTACTAAGCACTGATTCCACACTAGGCATTGGGCATATGTGGGGAATAAGACAGAGCCTCACCAGTCATGGAATGTATTTTGTAGTGCAGGAGATGGACTTGAAACAAATAATTATCTAAATAATTATATGAAATAAATAATTATCTAAATAATTATATGATGAGTGCTACAAAGAAGAAGTTCAGGGCATTATGCCTGAGTCTCTGTGATGGGGAGTGAGAGGTTGGGAAGGGCCTCCCCAAGGCGGGGACATTCAGGCCGAGGGGTGATGGATAGCTGGGCATCCCCAGGTGGAGGGGACTGTGATGAGCCCGAACAAGGGCTGCCAGAGCTAGTGGTCACGTGTGCAATTCAGAGACCAGGGCCAGCTGAAGACAGGGCCACATCAGGAAGCCAGAACCCCTGATGCTTTACTTTCTCCACTGTCCCCCACTCTCCTCTTCCTCAAACTTTATTTAAATATCCTCTCATATATCACCTCACACCAGTCAGAAAGGCCATCATCAAAAAATCTACAAACCATAAATGCTGGAGAGGGTGTGGAGAAAAGGGAACCCTCTTGCACTGTTGGTGGGAATGTAAATTGATACAGCCACTATGACGAACAGTATGGAGGTTCCTTAAAAAACTAAAAATAGAACTACCATACGACCCAGCAATCCCACTACTGGGCATATACCCTGAAAAAACCATAATTCAAAAAGAGTCATGTACCACAATGTTCATTGCAGCTCTATTTACAATAGCTAGGACATGGAAGCAACCTAGGTGTCCATCAACAGATGAATGGATAAAGAAGATGTGGCACATATATACAATGGAATATTACTCAGCCATAAAAGGAAACAAAATTGAGTTATTTGTAGTGAGGTGGATGGACCTAGAGACTGTCATACAGAGTGAAGTAAGTCAGAAAGAGAAAAACAAATACCATATGCTAACACATATATATGGAATCTAAAAACAAAAAATGGTTCTGAAGAACCTAGGGGTAGGACAGGAATAAAGACGCAGACATAGAGAATGGACTTGAGGACACATGGAAGGGTAAGGGTAAGCTGGGATGAAGTGAGAGAGTGGCATGGACGTATATACACTACCAAATGTAAAATAGATAGCTAGTGGGAAGCAGCTGCATAGCACAGGGAGATCAGCTCGGTGCTTTGCGACCACCTAGAGGGGTGGGCTAGGGAGGGTGGGAGGGAGACACAAGAAGGAGGAGATATGGGGATGTATGTATATGTATAGCTGATTCACTTTGTTATACAGCAGAAACTAACACACCATTGTAAAGCAATTATACTCCAATAAAGATGTTAAAATAAATAAATATCCTCTCATAAATACGTAAGTCAGAATCAAAGGCAAGGCAAAGCAAAGTCTGACCTCAGGGATGTGGACTTTCAAGCAGGAAAGCTTATGGCAAATACCAATGGATAAGAAATAACAATTAAAATGTTTTCCAAACATTTAACTACACATCCACAGCCCAGGAAAATTAATATCTTGGAGGCAGTGCAGCAGAGTGGACCTGCCTGGGTTGAATCTGCATTATGTGTGGAACTTTGGGCAAGAAAGCTAACCTCTCCGAGCCTCAGTTTTCTAATCTGTAAAATGGGGATGATAGTATCAATAGTACCTCCCTTATAGTGTGGTTGGGAAGATTAAATAACAAATGTAAAGCATTTAGTCCAGTATTTGACATGTGATAAATGCTCAAAAGTATCAGCTTGTATAATTTTCTTGTAGTTAGTCCTTTACTAACTAGTTACTAACTAGTAACTTGTAGTTAGTCCTTTACTAACTAGTTACTAACTAACTAAAGGACTAGTTAGTCCTTTACCAACTAGTTACTTACTAAGTAACTAGGATAGGAGTTCACTGATGCCCAAAATGTATTTATGCAGCATCAGTTGTGTTGCAGGTACTCTGCTAGGGACTGCGTATAGAGTAGTGAACAGGTAAGGTGTCCGAATCCCCTGGGCCAGGCACTTTCATCCTTTTTGAACATGACTCGCATTCTGGTTGCCAATCCAGGGTGCACATTAACACCCACCTACACATAATTGAAACCAAAGCTTATGAAACAGTAGTTGCCCCTGGTGTGTGGGTTGCACTCTGATCTATTCTGGATATATATTTCATTTTTAAAATGCAGGTCTGGACCCACTAAATTGATTTCCTAACCCACTAAAGGGTAGCAGCCGCAGTTGAACAAAACACTGCCTTAGACCAACTCAGCTGAAGGCTTCATCAGCCCAGGAAGGGCTCATTTGATAGGGAGTCTTCCCAGCTTTCCCCGGGATCGTTTTTGATCTCTTACCTTTGGCATTTGCCACTGTTGTCCTTTGATCCTGGGTTTTTACAGTATTGTGCATGTAAGCACATGTTTTCCGCTAAAAGAATATTTTGGCTGAGAGAATGAGCTCTTCCACCAACATCGATAACTCCCTCTGTTCCCCAGGTCAACCCCTGAGGCAGGGGCCCTCACTCGTGATCCAGTCTCCCATGTGAAGTAAAGTTTTATGATTGGAGATATTAGATTTAAAGTCCATAAACATTTTGTTCCTTCATGCCAGGGGTTCACCACAGAGGCTTACATTACAGATCTTTTTGGCTGGTCATATATCAAGGCACAGACCTATACTATAGACACTCCAAACTGTAACTCAGTCTCAATTCCTGGGGCCTCTAGCCATGGTGGTTCACATCTGACTGTCATTCTTCCTGCCTGTATGTTGAAATTAGTTCCGTGAACTCAAGGAGACACTAATACATTATTTTATGTATTCTTCCTAGTGAGGACTTCAACTTTGAACCCTGAAACTGAGGTTAAAAAAACTGAGTCGTTGGTTATGGCTCGTCCACCTTTGGGATGGCCCTAGAGAACAAGGATCTGGAAGAAAGAGCTTGCGTTTGCATAGGGCTTTAAACTTTTGTCACATCTGTGATCACCTCATATCATCCCAATAAGAGGAGAAGGGGAGAAAGACTAACTACCCTTGTCTTATAGGCAGCAAAATTGACTTCCCAGGGCCACACAGCACATGGCAGGGTAGAGCTTGACTTCTGGTCAGCTGCATTTCCACCAGACGGACAGTAGTGCTATTATCTTAAGTTCCCATGGCTTATTAGGGCTCATCGAAAGCCATCGTACACACTAACTCAGTTGCTTAGCAACAGCATTGCTGTACTATGGGTAGGCAGATTCGTTTATTTCCACTTTGCAGATGAGGAAGATTCAGAGAGGTTAAGTGACTTGCTCTAGGTCACAGAGCTTATGCATGGCAGAAGAGTTAAGAAAATGTAGGTCTCCTGGTGCTGTCCCACTGCATCTTCCTGTGCTAAGCCCCTAAGAAACTACCCTGTGCCTTGGTCAGGATCACTCTCGTGGACTCTTGTAGCTGAATACCTTCAGGTCTGTATTCTCCAAAGAACAAGTTCACGGTGATCAGAGAGGTGTGTGGGAAGGCCCAGATCTTAAGGTCGGGGTAGCCTGCACTTGCCCTACCCCGACCAGATAGTATAGCAGTAAATGGGACCTGAGTTCAAATCCCAGTTGCATCCTCTATGAACTGTGATCCTCAGCAAGTGGTTTGACATCTCTGAGTCTCAATTTCAATCATTCATTCATTCAACAAAAACTTGTATGAAATGCCTACTTTAAGCCTTTAAGTGTTATTACTGTTGTCTGAAGCGCCTACATTTCTCAGGTGGGAATGATAACAGGGTTGTTATGCAGAATCAGAGAAATTTACATAAGCAGATCACGTGGCTGAGTGCCCAGCGTGCAAAGGTGATCAGTAAGTGTTTGCGAACTCTGACTCTGGAGCAGAAGGACTTGCCAGGCTGTGGAGTTACGTCAGCCTGTCTAGAAGCTGCATCCTGGCAGCGCTGATGCAAAGAACAATCATCTACACGTACATAGAATATTAAATGTTACAGAGCCGTGTGTGTACTCACAGAGGCAGGTACGGATGTCAGGAAATCCCTCAGGGTTTTAAACATGAATCCCTTTTTACCTATTTGGTAGAGAACAAAGTGGCAAAATGACAACCTCAAGTGATTCTAGGCGGGAGCGAGAAGCGTGTGGCTGCTCTGGGCAGGACCACC
Organism: Globicephala melas; assembly: GCF_963455315.2. NCBI lineage: Eukaryota > Metazoa > Chordata > Mammalia > Artiodactyla > Delphinidae > Globicephala > Globicephala melas. Next base: position 96,097,733 of record NC_083321.1, read on the forward strand.
CAGCTCAGGCGACAGCGGAGGGCTCTCCTCCTGCGGCACAGGGAGAAAGACAGGTGGTGAGCAATGGTCTCATTAATGAATGTATAATGACAGCCCGGGCCAGATGCTCTAAAGGAAAAGAATGTGGTTCGGGGAGAAGTTTGACTTTGGGAGTTAAAGGAAAGGCTTCCTGAAGGTAGTGATTTCTCAACTGAGGCCTGAGGCTTTAACAGGTATAAACTAGATGAAGGTTTGGAAAACTTCTTTCTATAAAATAGGCCCAGATAGTAAAAATTTAGACTTTGCAGCTTTACTGCTGTAGGTGAGTGCAGTCACAGACAGTACAACAGTGAATCGGCGTGACTATGTTCCAATAAAACTTTATTTCCTGAAACAGGCAGTGGGCCGGATTGGGCCTGTAGTCCGTGGTCTGCCAACCCCTGAACTAGCTGAAATGGGGCTGGGGGCCAAGGGGTCGGGCAGCAAGGAGAGTCCAGACAGGGAACAGCACGCACAGAGACCCTGGCAGGAAGGCGCTTGTGCACGTGAGCTCATAGGTGTGCCAGGAGCACAGATAAAGCCGGGAAAGAGGGTGTGAGATGAGCGTGGAGGGTGGGCAGAGGCCAGGCCTCACGGGGCTTGGTGGGCCATGTTAAGGATTTTGGTTTCTATCCTTAAACGAAAGTGGGAGAAGAATTGAAGGGTTTCAGCAGGGGCCGGTGTGATCATAGTTGAGACTTGATAGAGACGGCTGGCTGCTTCTGGGTGGAGAACAGAACAAAGACAGGCCCCGGGGGACCCTAGTCCAGGGCAAGTTCAGTGGGAGCTTGGATTAGGGTGGGGGGCAGGGAAAGGTGAGAAATTAAGTGACTTGCTCAGGGTCACCCAGCCCCGAGGTCACAGTGCTGGATGCTAATGCGGTCTCTGGGTGACTCACAACCTGCTCTTTCAGCAGGTGATGCCTGCGGTCAGGGCCCCTGGACAAGCATTTCCCATGGTGCATTGCTGAGGGAGTGACCAGCTTGCTTACGCTCATCCAGGGTCACACGGCAGACCACACTCATTCAACTGTGCAGCACCCACCTCTCCAGGGGACCGTGGGTTGCCCATATCAATGACACAGGGTCTGTTCACTAAAGGCCCCATCAGGCCTTATCTGTACTTCCCTTACAGCAGTTCTTTCAGGCTTGGTCACTTGGTTGCTCAGCCAGGAATCTTAAACACAACTGCTGGAAGGAAAGGACCAATTCGAGACAGCTATCCAAATAGCAGAAGGAAATGACGGTTCACAATCAGAAAAGAGACACTATGAAAAGTAGACAAATTAACTTAGGAAAGCACGGAAATGAGGGTGAGAGGCCATCACATTTCAGTAACCAATGAGCAGCACTATATCACAGGACAGGATAATAACTGGCTTCAAAATGATGACACTGCATGAAGGTAAAGATGTCCCCTCTGTTTAAGAGGACGGCAGAAAGTATAATTCCCTTTGAAAGAATTTTGGGAAATACTACTTGCAAATAAATAATTAAGACCCTCCCCCCAATTTTAGTGCTTAAAGGAGCAACATTATTATTTTTTAATTTGAATTTTATTTGATTTATTTAATTTTTATACAGCCAGGGAGCAAGGTGATGATTATTAATTTATATAGATTCTGTGTCCTTTGAGGAAGTTGGATAAATGATGCTTTCTGTGCACGTGCGAACACGTGTCATATCAGTTATATTTACCTCGATTTTCATATTTGACAAAGCACTTCTTCTGAGAGCATAGAATCAGCCGTGGGAAGGAATACACATTTGTTTTAAATATTGTGATCGCAACGAAGCAGCACGTTGATTTTTTCCACACCTCAGCTCTGTGATTCAGGTAACTTATTACCTAGGTGGACATCACTTTCCTTACTCATAAGTAGGGTGGCAGCGAGATGCGTAAGCATAAACGAGCGCCTAGCACAGGGCCTGTGAGCGTGGTGGCGGCAGCTTGCCCGGCCAGCCAGAGCCCGTGATACACTTTTTCCAACTCGGTGTCCCGTGACTGCATGTGGGTAGCGTGAAGTCAGCCATGGTGGGCGTGCTTACACCACAGACGTGGGCAGATCAGACAAGGCCTTTTTTCCTGGAGAGCCAGTTTTTAAACGTTTCCTAGCTTGCCACAGGTGCGCCCTCAGCCTCTCTTCATTCCTGCACCCTTGCCTCTCCCTGACGTCATGTTTGTCGTCTGAGTTGCTCTATGTGCTTTGCTCGAATCCAGCTTGCATCAGAGTCACTGGAGAGCCGGTTACAATACGTACTGCTGGGTCCTGCTCCTAGACTGTCTGATTTAGTCGATCTGGAACGGGGCCCAAGAATTGGCATTTCTAACACTGACATTGCCGGCGCAGGAACCAGAGTATGAGACACTGGTCTCATCTACTCAACTGGAGTCTACAGTGCAAAGTGTAGGGCACGGAAGAGATGCCCATCTTCTGTCTCAGACGATGGCATGACAAATTCTATGAATACTCACCTAGTTCTTGGCACATATACCATCAGATTTCATCTCCTTAAGAACCCTAGGAAGTAATCATTACTATTTTAACCCCCATTTTATAGATGGGGAAACTGAGGCTCAGAGGGATTAAGTAACTCACCCAGGGTCACACAGCTCATAAGCAGAGAAGCCAAGTTAAACTCAGGTCCTCCCACTCTGGGGCCGTTGCATTCGTGGTACAGACTGTGAAAAGCTCAGTGGTGAGTAGCGGCTGGAGTCAGCATGCCCAGCTGCGCACCCGCAGGGCCACATCAGCCCGGGGGTGCCTTTTTCTTACCTGCCTTGAGGTGCTGTATGGGCTTGCAGTGGTGGTGTCCAAATCCATACCCTCTCCTCCCTTCACTGCAACCCCTGGAGTCTCTAAACTGGTGGGAAGGCAGAGCAAGTGGGAGAGACAGAAAGCACAGAGAGCGGGCCACGGAAAGACATTATCTGAAGCATAATCAAGCCGGCACACGTGGGCCTGTGGAAGAGGTTTACAAAGCCGCTGTCCCTGCAGGAGGTTCGGGGGCAGGTGTCAGCGGGGTGGAGCAAGGGAATTTGGCTGGAGACAGAGCCGCAGGTTGTCGGTGATGAGCGCTGTCTCTCCTGCCCACCCCTGGCATGTGTGTGGCATGCAAGATGCCCAGTGGGTGGGGCGATTAGCCTGCATCCCAGGGCGCCTGGCTCTGGCTCCTGCTCTCCTTCCCACTGCCTTTCCTCAGTTAGATTGCTCCGGGTTATAGCTGCCAAAGCCGCTTTGTTGGATCTGATGAGTTTATTAATTTCTTGGGGGCTAATGGGAGGGTTGGTGGGACATTCATTTCCTGACTGGAGCTTGGGGGCTGATTTGTCTTTTTGCCACGTCCCCGGAGGTGGGTGTGGGAGGCGACATGGCTCGGGCTGTCGGATCTGGGTCTGGGTAAATTATTTCTGTCTCTGGCTTTTGTGGCAACCTACCTACCTCGTGGCTTGGGTCAGACAGGGAGTGTGGAGCTGGGGCAGGCAATCAGTGAGGACTGGGTCCCCTGAGAACAATGGGGGGGGGGAAATGGGGGGGGAGGTCTTGCTGGTCCTGTCGGTGTGAAGTGCATGTTTAGATGACAGGACTCTGAGAAGCTCAGTCCTGTCCCAAACATCCAGGTGCTGACATCCGGCCTAATTGTTCTTTATGTCCTTCTGTCCAAATCTGGCCCTTCCTATCCTAGGAGACTGTCAGAAGCCAATTCTAGCCATTTTGCAGAGAGGGAAGCAGCCTCATTTCACCTGACTTTGTGGATGTAAAAACCCAGGAGGGAAAAAGCCGTGTCCAGGGTTCTTGCTGTGTGGCCGAGACTCCTTTGAGCCTTTCTCCTCCTCCTTATGTGGAGGAGCCCTTGGCATCCCCGCCCAAGAGACAGCAGCGGACACGGAAAAGTCTTGGATTTAGGAGTCAGACAGCTCTGTGTTCAAGCCCGTGCATCACCTGCTAGCCAGGTGACCTTAGGCAAGTCATTAAACCTCTGAGCCCCAGTTTCCTCGTACATAAAAACATCATCACTACTTCACAAGGCTGGTGGGAGAATTCAAAGAGATGATAGAACACATCCAGCACAGGAGGGGTCCGGTAACTATTGCTCTCCTTTGCCCTTCACCTGAAAATCTAGCTGCTTATCCCTCATCTTCCCCATCTCTCTCCCCTGCAGAGAGAGGGGAGGGGGGGAAGCTCGGGCCATACCCTGACCTGGCTGGTCCCCCCTGTGGACCCTCCAGAGACCAGAGGACGCTTGCCTACCTCCTGTTCATGCCCTACCGACAGCAGCACTCAGCCCAAGTGATGGTTTCCCCGGCCTCCAAGTACCGGTCCTGAGCAGGGTGCCGGGCTGTGAGCACGAGCAAGCCAGCCCCTCACAGGCTAGCCGAGGAGGTGGACAAGTAAACAAGACGTGCAGTAGGACGCTGGAAGAGCCGGGCAGGAGAGCCACGAAGGCTTCCTTGGGGAGGCTCATCCAGGGTTAAGAGCCCAGGGGTTAACGCTCAGGGGTCTCAGCTGATGGGGAGGTGACCTCGGGCAAGTTGGGCTCCTATCTTGGCGTCAGTTTCTTTATCTAGACAGGGCTTCCGGTGTGGATGTGCAGAGCACATGACTTGTAAACTAAAATGAGCAGGGGCACGTGCCTCACTTTTCTGCCCACGCAGAGGTGGGGAAACCTGCCCAGCCCCCTCTGGTGGCGTCCTTGCTGAGGCTTGGAGAGGGGTTTTTGGTCATCTCTCCTTTGGCAGGTGAAAGACTCACCTGGGGAGACCATCGGGCTCCTGCCTGGACCTGGAGGCATCCAGCCTGGCCCTCCCCTCTTCAAGGTCCAGACCATGACGTCAGGGAGATGGTTACTGCCCCCTGTGACCCCCAACGCTCCGGCCCCGGGGGAGGGGGGGTGGGGACCAAGAGTGAGATGTGTCTTTATTGTGGTTGGAGCTTCCACAGGAGGAACCCAGAGCCCAGCTCTGGTGGGTAGAGCCATGTGGCATCCATGGAACTTGTGAGGGTTTTCCAGGGAAGCTGCCGCTGGGGCCTGGCAGAGGCGTATGTGTGCATTTCATTGGTTTCCTAGCCAGCTATCAGCCATCTCTCCTGGTGGCCCACCTCCAGCACCCAGCAGCAGAAGTGAGTTGCCAGGGGCTCCAGCCAGTAGAAATGTATTGGTAGCACACACACGTATGTGTAGTTATAGAAAGGGTTCCACTGAGAAAACAAACAAACTCCCTAAAAACCCAATGATGCTGAATTTCGATTTAGGTGACTTTCTAAAATGGGGGAACTGAGTAAGTTGCGGGTATGTTCCCCCCTAGGAGTCAAGACAATGGGGAAAAGGAAGGAAACAAGCATTTATTGAGTTTCAGCTGAAATACATTCTCACAATGACCACATAATGTTTCTATTATTCCCATTTTACAGATGAGGAAAAACCTTCAGAGAGGTTCAGTCATTTCTGGGTTTACTCAGTGGAGATCCACCCTCGTGGGTCTGGCTGAACCATGTAACCTCGAACTGGCACATGCACGATCTCAGCTGGCTCTAAGAAGGCAGAGCAAACGTTACTACCTCCATCTATAGCTGGGGAAACTGAAACTCGCAAAGATCGAAGTAACTTGCGTAGGTTCTCGCAGCCAGTAAAGTGAATCCACCAGGACTAGAGCCTGGTCTTCCTTCCCTCTTCTGGTTCATCCATCCATTGTGCAGCCAGCAAAGCGAATCCACCAGGACTAGAGCCTGGTCTTCCTTCCCTCTTCTGGTTCATCCATCCATTGTGCAGCCAGCAAAGCGAATCCACCAGGACTAGAGCCTGCTCTTCCTTCCCTCTTCTGGTTCATCCATCCATTGAACCGTGCAGCAAACTTTTATTGAAGAGCCTCGTAAGGCCAGTTCTCTCCAGTAGCCTTTCTGGTTCTTATTTAGATAATGAGCTTTATGGAAGGCAGACTGTAGCGAAAGGGAAGGCTCTGTCCTGCCTCCAGATGATGCAATTCCAGGGGCTCCCTTCCCTTCTGGGTGAGAGAGCATCGCTGAACTGCGTTGCGTTCCTGATTTCTTTTTCCATTTTCCTCTTCCACCTCTCTCTTAAGTCTTCCCCTCCCCTCGCAGTCTCCCCACCCACCCCTGACCCCCCAGCCCTGGTAGCTCCGCCCCGGTCCCGCCCCTCTGCTCTGCACTCTGCGTCCCTCCCTCCTTCTGTGATGTACATGTACCCCCGCCGGAGGCAGGGGACCGGCCTCTCAGCTCCCCCAGCCCTGGAGGCCCGAAGGACCTCAGCACCCCAGCTCCCCAGCCTTCTCCTCCCCCCACCCCTTCCCAGCCTGTCTCCTTGGTCTCCTCAGATCGGCCAGTGGCACGTGGCAGACGGCCTCAGCATGGACAGCCGCCTCTACGCCTCCAACGTCTCCGACAGTCTCTTCAATACCACCCTGGTCGTCACCACCATCCTGGTAAGCGGGTGCCCCCTGGGCCTCCCAGCTGCCACTCTCCGGGGTGCCTCCTCCATCTCCAGGCGTTCCCAGCCTCCCCGTGAACAGAAGATGGGAGCTCTAATCACAGCACGGAGGCCAATTTATGACAGTGTAATTAAACTCAAGTTGTTGTTTCATATGGAAATGATATCTGATGAGTTCCAAAGCAGCTGGGGAAGCAGGATGGGGTGGCAAGACAGCACAGTTTGTGGACGCCTCTTCCAGGGGCACCCTGACAGCCAGGGCAGCTGTGCACAGCCAAGGGCAGGGCACCTGGGACACGCGGGAGAAGTCCCCCAGGGCGGCTCCTACTCTTTCACGACAGCCTGCTTTGCTGGGTGCCTACTTGTACAAGTTGCATCCCTGGCAGTGGACACCTGAATCTCAATGGGTTTTCATGGCCTCTTTCTTCATTTCCAGATGGTCAGAAGAAAGTTCTCAATCTGTAGAGCAAGGGACCATCTGCCTTTTTTATTTGATTCAGTTCTCTTCGACAGTTACCAAGCCCTTCCCCCATGTGCCAGGCACTGTGCTCATTCTTGGAGACACGAAGCTGAGTAAGACTCAGTCTCTGTCCTCAAACAGGCTGTAATTTATTAGACGGCACGAATCAAGTGCGTTCACGGCCAAAGTCATCTTCTTCTCCCCTCCCCCCATCCCTGAAGACTTCAGGTTTTAAAAGATCTGTCCATTAACCAACTGCATGTATTAAGTAATTATGAGTTTGCCCCCTTCCCCCACCTCCTTTTAACCAATCAAAAACCTATTTCCCTGCCGGGCCCAGCATCTTATCCACAGGAGATAATCAGTGTGGCCGCACTGATGGAATCCCAGCCCCAAACAGACTCGACTGTTAGCCTGTTCAGCCTATTGTGCTGTTGCTAACTGTGCAAGGTTTGGAAACGTGTCCGTTTCTTTCAGGCTTTCGAGATGACAAAAAGAGCTCAGGGACCTCCATCACTACATTCATGAGCTCCTGGGGCTCAGGAGCCCTGCACTGAAATAACTGATCCCCCGTGAGCAGAGCAGGATAAAAGCCAGGAAAGAGGCGCACGCCTAGCGCCATGGGGGGTGAACGAGAGCGAGGTCCCATGCCATCGGGGAGGTCAGCAAAGCCTTCCGAGGAGAGGGACATTGAGGATGGGCCCCCAAAGACAGGGCTGATGAGGAGGGAGAAGTGGACTAAGGAGAGTGTTATCAGGCACTCAGGAAATGCCAAAAAGTGCAGGTTTCTAGGAAATGGGCATTGGTAGAGAGGGAAAGGCCTGAGGCTGGAGAAGTGGACTGGGCCCATAATGCTTAGGGGCTTGAATGTCAAGCTTGTGAGTTCTCCCTTCGTTCGGTACAAGACAGGGGCTCACCGAATATTTTCAGTCATTCGTTCAGTGAATATTTGGGGGGCACTCCTGTGTGCTGGGCGCTGTTCTAGGTGCTCGGGTGTAGACAGAGCTGAGGAAGGGGAGAGGGTTGCTGGCTTCACTGAGAAGGGCACATCCGAGTAGAGACCTGATGAGGTGAGGTGACAACCACGTGGCCGTCTGGGAAGGAACATTCCAGGCAGGGGGAACAAAGCAAAGGATGGAGAAGGCAGTTCCAGCTCGCAGGGTTTTAGCCACTCCCCATCTCAGCCCAACCTGAGCTCATCTGAACCAACGTGGAAATGTCAGCAGGATTTGGGGGGGGGGAGGTGTCACCAAGCCCCTGAGACCTGGGGGCGCCTGGCTGAGCTGCAGCAATGCTGACCGGCAGTCCTGGCCGAGTGGGGGCAACACGGGCACGATTGCTGGGACCTGCTCTGCCTCTGAAGGACTGCCTGAGTCTGTCACCTGCTGTCCATCCTCAAGCACATGCCCTAACATAGGTGTAGCCACCTCTTCACTGGAGCTGCGTGTGGCCTCCTCAAAGGTCCCCTTCTCACTTGTTCAGTCTGTCTCTCCCTAGCCCCGCCCTTCTGGCTGCGCGGTCATTCTAAAATCAGAACCGTCCTGTCATTTCCTCACTTCAGTGCTGCCCAGGAGCGACCGGCCCTGAGCTTGGAATATAAACCTCTCGTCATGCAGCCCAGCCTGCTGTACCTGCTTCCTCTCCATGCCACGTGGGGTCTGGCAGCATTGGACTGCCTGACACTTCCTCACTGCGTCATGCTGTTCCCTGCCTCTGTACATGCTGTTCCCTCTGCCTGGAATACCCTCTCTGTGAATTCCTGTTTCCACCTGGAAATACTTGTACAGCCTTCACAGCTTGGCTCTGATGTCCCCTCTTCCGTGAGGTCTTCCCTCATCTGCCTCCTGCCTGCTCCCTGCCTCTCACATTTTGTACACACCTTTCTCCTATTAGAGTTGATGTTTACAGCTCTACCTCCCCTTCCAGAATGAGGGCTCCTGAAAGACTGGGGGGCCTGACACAAAGTAGGAGCCTGATAATTACAATTTTCTTTTCTTTTTCTTTTTCTTTTTTTTGGCTGTATTGGGTCTTCGTTGTTGTGTGCGGGCTTTCTCTAGTTGCGGTGAGTGGGGACTACTCTTCGTTGCGGTGCGCGGGCTTCTCATTGCAGCGGCTTCTCTTGTTGCGGAGCACGGGCTCTAGGCATGCGGGCTTCAGTAGTTGTGGCACACGGGTTCAGTAGTTGTGGCACGTGGGTTCAGTAGTTGTGGCACATGGGCTCAGTAGTTGTGGCTCACGGGCTCTAGAGCACAGGCTCAGTAGTTGTGGCGCACGGGCTTAGCTGCTCCGCGGCATGTGGGATCTTCCCGGACCAGGGCTCAAACCCGTGTCCCCTGCATTGACAGGCGGATTCTTAACCACTGCACCACCAGGGAAGTTCCTGATGATTAGAATTTGAATGAAGGAATTCCTTCCTACAGGGTCAGAGATGTCCCTCAAAAGCCAGTTAAGAGTTTGAGAGAGAAATGGGGACATTGCCGGGTTGTACTTCCTGCCTTTCCAGGACTGGAATTGGACGGGGCTCAGAGCTCTGGCACAGACCCACGGGGACACTGAGACCGCAGGGTCATGTTTCTAGACTGGGAAAGTCAGTCTGACCCTGTGTGTGTGTGCCTGTGTGTGAGTGCATGCACGCACACGGTTGTTCACATATGCACACGTGTGCTCATGAGGGTGGGGAAGGACACTTTTGTGAAAGGGAACATTTAAAAACATGGCCAGTACGATTCAAATGAGAACCTTCTCTTGTGCATGTGTGTAGAAGTCAGTAACTCTTACCAGGAATGATTACCTTAATTTAGTCCCTGCTCGCCATTTGGGGGACCTCCTTGGCAAATGGCCATCTGAATGATTTATCCCTTAAAACTCAGCACACAGGCCTGTTGCATCCTGCTACTGTCAGGGTGCAGTTGGGACTTGCGAGTGATTTATTGGTTAACACCGGCAAATACACAGAATTAGCCGCAGCTCCCACCCCTAGAACACACCCCTGCATCCGAACCCGGGTTAAGCACTTTGCCCTCATCACTGCCCGCCAGGACAGGGCTCCAGGCCAGCACGCGGCCCCCAGACCCTCCAAAGTGCCAGTGAGCACCGCCCCCTCCCACACGGTTCCTCCCTCCAACACTGGCTTCCTGTTTATTTACTCTAAATATGTCAGTGAATTTTACATTAACTTAAGTGCAGAGAGTTCTCAGGGAGAAGAGTTTTGTGACACTCCTTGGGATCGTTAAAGATACCCTGGGAGGTTGCCTTCCAACCCAGGCGTGGAAATGCCCAGCCAGGCCCTGTCGGTGAGGCCATTTCAGCACTTTTCACCCACACAATCCACAAGTGCTGGATGCTGGGGCCAGGTGGGGGCCCCAGAGACAGGGAGGAGTCCGTCCCAGGCTCCACGTACGTTCTACCTGCGAGCCGGCACGTGTAGGAGGACGAATAATGCGTGTGTGGAGGCCTGGCTGCGAGTGTGGTAGGGGTTCTGAGAAGTGGGTTGGGGTCAGAGGTGGGATGGGACCCCAGGGACAGAGATGAGTTAGGTTAAGCAAAAGCAGGACAGAGAGAGGCCCGTGAGCTGAGGACAGCATGTGTGGAAGTCAGGGAGCTTGGGCCCATTTCACGGACATGACAGCGCACTTGACCATGAACCAGAAGCACATCACCTTCAGCTTGGAGCTCCCTCTCCCTGGCACGGAACCTCCGACCTTCCCCTCTTCCGCTTCATCACACCCACAAGACCGCTCTCCCCCTTCCTCCCTTTGCGACCTCTGGCCTCTCTGGCTGCCCGTCTTCCCCAGCCCAGAAGCCCCTTCCAGCTTGAGCTCAGCAAACCAGCAGTTCAGCACTTCCCTCTGTTGGCTTCTAGAACTGACTCCACCATGATGCTCAGCCATCTCCCCTCCTGCCCGTCCCCAAGTCCAACTGTCCTTGCAAGCCCTGCTCCCAGCTGCCCATCTGCATTCCGCCTCCTGACTCAGCTGGGCCTGGGCAACCCTGCACTCCTCTCTGCTCACCCCACATCGTGTTCCCTGAGGAAACCTTTCCAGGCACCAAGCCTTCCCTCCTACCTGCCCCCAGCTCTGGGGGCCGGCACGGCTCCGTATCTTGGGCCTCCTCCGCGCCCCCTCTGTACCCACATCCATGCTCTCCACCTTACCCCCAGGCCCATTTCCCATGTTCACCTAGACCCTGGCTCTTCCAGGACTTTGCTGCACTGACTAGCCTTCTCTTTCCTCCTTTTCTAATCTGCCCTCTTCTAAGGATTCCTCCCTTTGTACCTACACATGTACTCTGGTCCCTCCCGTCCTAAGACACCATCACTACCACCTCACCTACACCCTGCTGTCCTTGGGCTACCCTCCTATTTAGGGAATCATCATCAAGGGATTGGTGGACACTGGGCAGCCTCCAAGCCTGTTGCAGGCAGAGGGGGAACTGAGGTTTGGAGCGAGACGTGACCGGTAGCAGTTGGGTGGAGAAGCTCTGCCAGCATTTGTCTCTGAACTTCTCAACATCCTGGTCGGCCCTCACCCGTGCACCCCTCGTGCACACCCGTCCTTGCGGGATTCTGCCATCCCCTCCCCCCTCCCCACCCCAACCTGCCTTCGAAGGTCTCCAGGGACCCGTGACCCAGATGCCCTTTCACAGCCCTGCTTCCTCTCTTTGTGGGAATGTCTGCCTTCTCCTGCTTGAAACCCTTTCCTCCTTGACCTTCATGACCACATTTTCCTATTGTCGGCTTTTCTGGCCGCTTCTGCTTTGTCCTCCTCTACGGCTGCTCTTCATTCTCCCCCTCCCTAAGATCAGGTCTCTCCCTCTGCTGTCCTTCCCCCCGATGGTCTCTCATATGCTGCAGCTTCAGCCACCACCTCTGTCCAGAGGCTGCCCCATCTCTGCCCCCGATCCCGCCCTCACCCCGTATTCCAACATTCAGTCAGATGTTCCCTCCTGGATCGATGACCAGCACCTCAGATTCAACACGTTCCAAAACCTCTTCCTTTTCAAACCATCCGTGGCCACGATGACATCATCCTTGGTCATCTGCTCAGTCTCCAGGGGTCTGAGGACCCTATCCTCTGTGCCTCACACCCAGCCTGGCATCAAGCCTGACCCTCTCTGTGATTCTTCTGCCTTGCAATCCAATCTGACCCCGAGCACGGCTCAGGACTCAGCATCCCGTATCAGGAGAGGGTCCGTCCTCACTCCCAGACCTCTCTCGTGCTCTATAACATTCTTTACTCGCATCCTTAAGTCTTTAAAACCCTTAGTGCTTCCCTACTATACATGTATGATGCACAGTCACCTTGTCCTGGCACCCAAGGCCCACGCTGACCCTAACTCATCTTTCTAAATGTATCCACCACCCCTCCCCTCCACACAGCCCAGGCTCCCACCAAGGGCAGCCCCATTGTCCACCGAATGGGCCGCTCTCCTTCTCACTCGGGATTTTGCCCTTGATCCTGCCTTTCCCCTGCCCATGAACAGCCCTCCATTCACACCACTTCCATCTGTCAGTGTTCTGTCTTCCTCCGGAGCCCAGCTTGCACCCCACCTTCTCCAGAGAACCTTCCCTGGACGTTTCATCAGAGAGACCCTCCTCCCAACGCTCACAGCTGGACGCGTCCTGCCTAGGGTTTGCGGTTGTTCTGTGCATGTAAGAATCTCGCTTGCTCTGTTGTCAGCATCCTTGTATCTTATAATCCGCCGTGATCCGTCTATGTGGAGTAAACAAAGGAAGGGGAAGAAAAGGAAGGAACGAAGTGCAGGGTGGGGTCAGATGATGACCTCAAACAAGGTGGAGGGGCTTCCACTGGACCCTCTGTGCAGTGGGACCCTTATGTGTTCCAGGTAAGAGAAATACCTTGAAGTCAGGGAGGGGAGCCCACTGCCACCTCCGAAGCACCCCGTTACCCAAGCCACTTCCCTCCTTCCACCCCATCTTCGTCCCAACCTCCTGTGTCCCCGACCCCCTCGTCATGTGTGGCTGAGACACCAGGGCTAAGATGAGAATGACAGCTGCCCAGTTTTGCTGCAGGAAAACCCGTATTTAATGCTGAAGGGAAACCACCAGGAGATGGAAGGCAATGACCGCTACGAGGGCTTCTGTGTGGACATGCTCAAGGAGCTGGCAGAGATCCTCCGGTTCAACTACAAGATCCGCCTGGTCGGGGACGGCGTGTACGGCGTGCCCGAGGCCAATGGCACCTGGACGGGAATGGTCGGGGAGCTGATCGCTCGGGTAAGGAAAGAACAGGTGATTTGGATTTGGGGGTGGGCTGGGGGGGCAGCTGGAAGGACAGGAGGTTGTGCTGTATCCTCATGAATCCTCCATTTATTAGTCAATCGGTCATGCAGTTTTCATTTATTTGTCCATTCATTGCACAAATCTTTCCTGAGCTGGCAACGAGCCAGGCACTGGTAATATACGTTGAAGAATAAGACCACCTTGATCCCTGCCCTGTGGCTCTCCCGGTCCCAGTCCCCCGCCTGTAACAGGTAACGGAGGCCTTGATCGCTGAACGCGGCTTAGAGAATTGGGGTTCCGTTCTTGGATAATCCAGGTGCTTTTTGTTTGTTCTGATTATTTTTTTGGTCATCAGCACCTTTGGCAGAGCTTGGACAGGCCCTGGGAGAGTAGAACACACTCACGTCCGTTGACTTTGACACTCGGGAAGCACTCTCGAGGAGACATGGTTAAATAACAGGGGGAAGGGATCACCTGGCAGAGGAGTTGGTCACAGTTACGGCTATTCCGTTACTTCTTGTATTACGTTCCGCTCTCCTTAATATGCTTGTACAGACCCAGGGCCAAGGTGCGCTTGGGCAGACTGTAGATTTTCAGGGTGAATGCAGAGACTCAATTGAAACACAGGTGAGCATCATAGAGCGTCAGTTGTCGTTAGGTTAGAGCAAGGCTATAGAAAGTTCTTCCGGGGGCAGAGCTCTTGTTTTCTCGGTGTATACTGTTAACGTCTGTAAAAATTAATTTGATTGTTGCTCATTCACTGTCCATATTTCCATAACTGAGTTTTTCTGCTCAGGGAAGGTGATGGGTATCCAATGTGGAGAGCACAGACCTAGGTTCTTAGGAGTTGGTTCTTGAACCAGTCCCTACCTCTCCGTGCTTTCCGAGTGCAGAAGGAGCCCCTGCAGCCTCCCAGCCAGTGCCAAAGTGCAGGGTGCTTTACATACGTTATCTCTAATCCTCTGGGAATACACCTTTTCGTTAGCTGTTATCCTCATTTTACAAATGCGCCACCTGAACTCAGCTTAAATGACTTGTCTGAAGCCACACACTTAGGGTGAGACGGGGCTGGGATTTGAACCCAGATTTGTCTAACTCCAGAACCCACATTCTTCCCACCTAAGAACACGACCTCAGCTGGAGTGGGATGTCACCAAGAAAGGTCTGCATAAGTCTAGGTCCTTCCTTCTCTCCTTCCTTTTCATCCTCCCTCCCTTTCACTCTTGCTTGCTTTTTTCTTTCCTTCTTTTCTCCCTCCTCTTTATCCATTGAATTCATACGATCTTAACCCTTTATATGTACCAAACTTGGGGTAAAATGTACATTTTTTAAATCCTAGTCTTGAAGGATAAAAGTGTTAGTCCGGGTATGAAATAAGTGATCCTTGGCGATGCATGATGAAAAGTTCTGTATAGACAAGAGCATGGAGAAGGTAATTGAGAGCCGAGGTGGGACAGTGGTGAGGAGTTTGCCTGACAGCATTTGCAGTGACCCAGCGGGGTCAGCGGCAAGACTTGTTCAGCGAGACGGTGAACTGTCCAGTTCCTAGAGTCCAGAGGGAGGCTTTGCTGTCAGGGAGAGGCTTGCAAGCAATCAACAGAAGGTTGCAGAAGGCCCAGGGAGCCCTGGGAGCCTCTCACAGGGGCAGAGTGGGAGGGTGAAGACTTCTTCAGGGAGCTGTCTGCTGTCTTTGAGACTCAAGCCCCCAGCTGACGATGCCCACACTTCCTTCCACAGCAAAGGATGTGCTGCTCTTCTCGAAGTCCCAGAGCCCCTCCCGAAGCTGTCCTCTTGTTGGGATCCCCTGGTAGGGATGCAGTCCAGTGGTTAAACCCCAGAAAGCTGAAATGCTAGGCCTTTTCCTTCCCTTCTTACCGACGTACTCTGTCACCTTGAGCCTGTTTCTTCAGCCCCCTTGGCCTTCCTGGTGATTGGTGGGGTGACTTCAGGGATGTCAGAGTCAGTGCACAGCCATCCCCTTATCAACTCCCAAATGAGCTGTGACATGGACTGGCAGGAAGAGGAGAGGAATCCAAGGCTCAAGGACATGCAGCTTCGTACTGAACGACTTGGGCAATCAGACAGGATCTTAAAATTCACTCCAGGTCGGCTTGCAAGTCAAAACACTGCTGCCTTGGTCTCATCAAGACTTGACTGCGTAGTATTAATTACTTAACTAATTAACCCATTCGTTCAATACAGATCCACCAAACGCTTTCCTCTTTCCTAGACAATGGAGATACAATGGGGGACAAAATAAACGTACTCACTACCCTCATGAATCTTACTAGTGAGAGACAGATATTAATGAATGATCACAGCAGGATATTATTAACACACTGTGTTAA
Source organism: Globicephala melas (assembly GCF_963455315.2). Taxonomy (NCBI): domain Eukaryota; kingdom Metazoa; phylum Chordata; class Mammalia; order Artiodactyla; family Delphinidae; genus Globicephala; species Globicephala melas. Next base: position 96,113,246 of record NC_083321.1, read on the forward strand.
GTACAAAGAAAGGGGAAGTAGAAGGAGCTATGAGAGGGTACCTGCGGGGGAGGGGTCCAGCCTTGAGAGGCAAGGGGACAGGGGAGGGAAGGCTTCCCTTGGGAAATGATGTTTGAGCTGATGTGTGAAGAATGAGAAGAGCATATCTGCCAGAAGGTCGTCTGAATGCCACGGAGTGGGGGCTTATTCTGGGCAGGAGTGTGTGACTCCGGCCCTGCTCTGCCCCGGGGTTCAACGCTTTGATGTGTCTGCCCCAGTGTTCCCCTAGGATCACAGTAGTCCTAGAGCCTGCATCCTTCCTGTATGACCCCTTCCCCAAGCTGCACAGGAACAAGTCAGAGGTTGTAACAGTAGAGCCTTGGGGCTACTTGACGTCCCAAGTGGAAGAGACCTCAGAGGTCACGGCACCTAAATCTGTCACTTATACAGATGAGGAAATACAGGCTCAGAGAGCTTAAGTAACCTGCCAAAGATCGCACAGCTGGTGAGTTTGGAGCCAGCATTTAAGCCCTTGTCTGACTTCAGTGCTCGTGGTCTGAGAGCGTGAATCTTGAAGTTAGACCTAACATCAATTCACCCCCTTACTAGCTGGGTGTTCTTACGCAACTTATTTTATCTTTTCCACTCCAGCCCCCAAGGCTTCAGTGTTTATCTAGAAAGAATTTTTGTAAGGATTTAAAATAACATACACGTGAGTATGCACACATGCATAGAAAGTTTGACATACAGGAATTTCTTTTTTTTAGAGAGTTTGAGGAATGCAGTAGCTTCCTGGGTGTTGGAGTGATGTGCAGTAAAGAGTAGAGGCCTGGGTCATCTCCACTGGGCGTTCTAGACCCTCAGTCTTTCACATCCATTGTCACCTGCTTTTTTTTTTTTAACATCTTTATTGGAGTATAATTGCTTTACAGTGGTGTGTTAGTTTCTGCTGTATAAGAAAGTGAATCAGCTCTATGTACACATATATCCCCATATCCCCTCCATTGTCACCTGCTTACCCAAGACGGTTGCGGTTTGGACATGTGGCGTGTTGGTTGCGGAAGAGCATTCAAGCGTATTTTCTGCTTATGTTTAGAAATCATCAGAGCCTGTCTTTTGGTGTAAATCCCATTAAAATTAGGAGTGTGGTTGGAGCGAAAACAAGTGGATTCACATAAAATGGGCCAGGTGGCTGGCCTCTCACCCCCAGGGCTGTGTCTGGGCAGGGGAGATGAGAACCGTGTCTGTTTGGGAGCCTCTTGGGTTTGGATTTATATTGCTCCAGTCACATCCTTCACAGCTGAGCCCACAGCAGGACTGCACAGAAGGGATGGTGTGTCTTGGTGGAGGTATACTTGGCCGAGAGGAGGAGATGGACTAGAGCAGCTTGAAGAAGAAGATGCCCTCAGAACAGCCTCAGCCTCCTCCTGTATCACCCCAATACATTTATTTAAAGTGAGCTTTTAATTGAAATCGTTCAAGGTATTCAGAAACAAAGTTGAATGAGGTAGTCCCTAGGTCACTATTTGATGGGGGACCAGTGGGGTAAAAGCAGAGGGAGAAAGGCTATAGGATGGGGAGGGATAGGGGATGGTGAGAGGACTGGAGGACGGCCTCCTGACTCTGCTTGTGATGTGTAGGGAAAACGCCTGCAGGAGGTGATGCTTGACTTGAATCTTTAAGGACCAGGAGAAGTTGGCCAGGGAGAGGAGGGACATGGAGAGAGAAGAACATGCCAGGTGGGAAGGAACCAGGGTCCAAGGCGTGGAGGCAAGAAGGTGCATATGGTAGTTTCTGTTTCAGGTCACTATACCTGGAACAGAGCATGGTGGAAAGCTAGGCTAGGAAGTGGGCAGTGCTCACTGACGAAGGTCCTATATGACCTTCTACAGCATGGAATGTGGAGGGGCGGGACAAGCCTGGAGGTAGGAGAACCGGGTAGAAGGTCATGTTGCTGCAACAGTTGATGAGAACCAAAAGTAACTTAGGAGTTAGAAGAAGGTACCTATTCAGAGGCTATGTTTAAAGATAACAGTTTTTCTTTTATATAGAGGTATGCAGTCTTTACAAAATACATACGTTTTAAAAGACAAAAAATTACTTGTAATTCCACCATCTGGTAATACCCATGGTTAACATTTCCATATGGGCCCTTCTGATTTCTTAATGAGTATATACTTTACACAAGTTTTTTCCTTAAACTGGATCATAATGCTTATGCTGTTTTGTAACCTGTTGAAACTATTTAACAGATAAATCATCAGGACTCGGGGACCAAATGGATGTGGCCAAGGGGAGAGGGACAAGAGTAGGATGACACCCAGGTTTCTGACGTGGACATCTGGGTGGATGGCGGTGCCAGTCATTGAGGTGGAAAGTTCAGGAGAGAAATAGGTCTGGGAGGAAGGAGGGGGATGATTTCAGCCTTGAAAATGGTAACTTTGAAAAGCCTTTTGGACACACAGGTAGGGATGTTCAGCAAGAGTTGGCTAGAATGGGCTCAGCGGATCGAAGCTCTAGGTGCGGGAGTGGATGTAGATGGTTACTGAAGCTGTGAGGAGAGAAGGAATCCCCAGGGAGAAAATCATACGTTCAAGAGGGAGGTGAGGGAGGAGAGCCTGTGAAGGCTGCTGAGGGAGAGCGGGTAAAGAAGTTTCCCACCTCTTGAAAGGAAGTACAGAAGAGCCTTCATCAGATTTAGCAGTGCAGGAGCCACGGGCAAGAGCGGTTTCAGTGGGTGGCTGGATTGAAATCAGACTGCAATGGGTGAATCATTGTGCAACACTCCTCAAAGAAGCTTCGCTCTTATGGGGAAGCAAGATAAAGGGTTGTAGCTAGAAGGAGCTGTGGAGCTGGGAGGTTGGCTATTGTTTAAAATGAAATCGTTTATGGAGTGGCTGCTGGGAGTTGAGAATGCATCTCTTAGGGATTGAGGAGAGGCAGGGACAGTCACGTGGCTGGAGCATCGTGGTGGTGGTGGGGTAATGACAGTCAAGGTGGGCAGGACAGAGAGGGTGGGAGGAACAGCGCATTCATGAGGGGGTCTGGAATCCTTGCCAAGACACGAGCACTTCTTCCCGCAGTGGGTAACTGGGAAGCACTGCAGTCAGGGGTGTGTCTGTCCTGGGTGTTGTCCTAGTCGCCCCCCACACTTGTGCACTGATTTTTTTGTTTTTTGTGGTACGCGGGCCTCTCACTGTTGTGGCCTCTCCCGCTGCAGAGCACAGGCTCCGGACGCGCAGGCTCAGCGGCCATGGCTCACGGGCCTAGCCGCTCCGCGGCATGTGGGATCTTCCCGGACCGGGGCATGAACCCACGTCCCCTGCCTCGGCAGGCGGACTCCCAACCACTGCGCCACCAGAGAAGCCCTTGTGCACTGATTTCATGTTTGAAACTGCTTTCACAGCATTGGCTCTTTATCCTCCACAATGGCTCTGCGAAGTGAATATCCTTATCCCCGTCCTATGGGTGAGCAGCCTGAGGCTTAGAAATACAAATGACTCACCCAAGGTCCCACAGCCAGCGGATGGGCACCTAAGTCCTCAACCACAGCATATGGCCTCTCCTGCTGGAATTACAGCCTCATCTGCCTCCAGTCACAAATGGCGTCACCTCCTGAGAGGTCCTTCTAGGCAGAACATTTGGAGGATGCCCAGAATTTGGTACCCATGTCTGATTCTGGCCCATAAAGGAATTGCACGTTATCTTTGAAGTGGAAGAGCTGGACGGATGAGCTCTCTGACCCCTTCTCCTCTCGCCCAGTGTGTGTGAGGCATCCTTGCCAGTTCAGCCCTGAGCACTGGTATCCTGGAAGGCGAGAGACTGCATTTCACATCCTTGGGGCCCAGCTTGGGAGAGAGCAAAGCACTTTCAGGAAGAGAGAGACCCCCCCCCCAGGCTTCCAAGCTCAGAACCAAGCACCCTGCTGGCATTCAACGCCATGCTGGCAGAACGGCCCGTTTAGGTTCAAAGAGAAAAGGGCTTCAGAAGGCTTAGATTCAAGGCTCATAAGCTTTGGACATCGAATAGCTCTTACCAATGACATTTTGATGAATTAAGTATAAATGAAGCTGAAATACCTCATTCCATTTCCCCTCCTGGTTCCCTGGGAGAAAGGATTGTGGAGAGAGTTTGCCAGAGACTTGGTAGGGTGGGCTGTCTGTGGCCTTAATCCACTGGGAAAGTTGTCCAGAGCCATTTTGCTGAACGAAAAAAAAAAAAATTACAACTAGTCCCCTGGGATTCCTTTTCACCTTGAAGCCAGAGACTATTTTAACTGCAAATAGGTCATAGAATTCTATTCTTTAAAATCAAGGTACAGATCCAGGGACTAAAACTGAAAGCTCGACTCTTTCCGCCTGTGACGGCCAGACTCAGGGATGGCTTTCTTCTCCTCCTTAAAGCCTGGTCTCTGCATTTACTCATATAGGAAGAGGTGAACTCCAATTTTAATTCAACAATTCATTCATTCCTTCCTTCATTCATCCAAGTGCTCCCTTTCTGACAAGCACCATGTGGATGTGAGGGGTTGCTGGTAAGGAATTCAGGATCTACTCAAAGAGGCAAACCAAGAACTCCCGTACAGCGTGATACGTGCTCTATTAATAATATTAAGAATGATGAGAATAACGATGGCTGACATTTACTAAGTGTTTCCTGTGGGCCAGGCACCGTTCTCAGTGCTTGACTATACTAACTCATTTAGTCCTCACAATAACCAAATGTTGCAGGTGAGGAAACTGAGTCGCAAAGCAGATAAGGAACCTGTTCATGGTCACGTGGGTAGTGAGTGGCAGGGGTAGGTCTGGTGGAAGCACTGTCAAGGTATGTACAGGTATGAACAGGGAAGGGCTCACCCAGGAAAGGACCACTGAACAGAGTACTGAGGATGGAGAAGCATCGTCTCAGTAGAAAAGAATATTCTAGGTGCAGCAAAGGCTGAGATCATGCCAGGCAGTGTGAGTGGTTCTCTGCAGCTGGCGTCAGGTGCTGCAGGGAGTGGAGGAGAGGAGTGCTGTAGGCAGGGGCCAATCGTGACAGGATTTAAATGGTTGGATACTTAAACTATGTCCAGAGAGCTAATGGGGAGCTGTTGAAGAGTGAGGTGGTCTGTTTGTTTTATTCCAGGAAGGGCAGAGTGGCGTAATTGGCGTTGATTCCGGAAGGTTAGTCCGACAGGGAGAGGGGGATGGATTGGAGGTGGGAACACCAGATGCAGGTATACTCATCAGATGGTGGTCCAGTGATGCAGGGGGACGGGATGGGGCCCGAAGGAAGGCAATGGCGGTGAGGATGCGCAGGAGAAAATGGCAACGGTGTGGGGTCTCAGCATTTAATCCTAGGACCTACTGCGTGAGGGAGCCCCCCTTTCCTGGAGACTTTTAAGCATGGGTTCAGCTCATCCTGCCTCTCGGGAGAAGAGGGAGGGCTGTTTGACTCCGAGCAAGGTCCTTCCTGGAATGGCTTCTCGAGGGATGCATGTCAAGCAGTGGTCCCTGCATACCACCCCCCAAGACCTGGGAAGGGAGGAAATCCATCTTGTCTGGTTCATTATCCACAGGCTGTTGTCCTTGAGAATAAAAGGGCCAGAGCCCTGGGCTGCATCTTGGACCACAGCCGCCTTTGCTGTCCATCTCTCATCAGACCCTCCCTTTACAACTCTCTGCCTCATTTTGAGTTCTCAGAGGTTCTTTTCTGTCACTTGAATCCTTTCACCCACCTGATGAAAAGCCAATAAAGGCAGTTTTGAGATTGCAGCCGCACAGCCTTTCTTCTGAGATGACTGTATCTGCTGCCGCCCATGCAACTGGGCTCTGCTGTCTGCCTCTGTGACTGCTTCCCTCTGTCTGCATTCAGGGGTGAGGTGCACAGCCCCCAGAAGACTGGGGCTGGGCCTCTGGAACCTCAGCCTGCGATGATTGTGAACCTCCCTACCTGTCTATCACCAGCTTTCAGTGAAGGGCTCCGCCATGGGCCTTCAGATTTTCTTTTTCCTCTCCATTCCCATGGCTTTGTAGAGAATTAGAATGGGGGTGTCCTCTGCTGAAGGTACCTCTTCCTTGTTCAAAGCTGAGCCCCCGGGAAGGAGAGGGGGCCAGTGATGGCTGCTGACCGAAGGCCAGGCACTAGGCAGGAGCTCTACACGTGCTATTTCATTTATCTGTGCCTGGCGGGGATTATGACTCCATTTTCCAGATGAAATGGAGGCTCAGAGGGTCAGCAATGAACCCAAGCTCAGACTCACAGCAAGCGGCCAGACTCATACCCTGTTCAGACCCCTGTCTTGTGCTCGTCTTACTGCATCACCAGGGGCGTGTGAGAACTGATGGCTGGAGCAGAGAGTGATTTTGGTTCAGCCTTCCTGTCCTCTGCGTCTACTTGCTAGGAGAATAGAGAGGAAGGAATAGGCTGGACCAGGAGAATGGCCAAAAGAGGAGAGGCTCTGGGTGGCCAGTGTGAGAGGGTCACATGGATTAAACTTACATCCTCAACCCTGTTATCCAGGAAGTGGGTGTTATAACTACTTCCTTTTTTTATTTTTTTATTTTTTTGCAGTACGCGGGCCTCTCACTGTTGTGGCCTCTCCCGTTGCGGAGCACAGGCTCCGGATGCGCAGGCTCAGTGGCCATGGCTCACAGGCCCAGTCGCTCCGCGGCATGTGGGATCTTCCCGGACCGGGGCACGAACCCGTGTCCCCTGCATCGGCAGGCAGACTCTCAACCACTGTGCCACCAGGAAAGCCTACTACTTCCTTTTTATAGACTAAGAAGGCACAGCCCCAGAGAGACCAGCACCTGGAAGTGCTAGGATTTGAAACCAGGTCCCTTTCCTCTAGGAGCTGTCCAGCAAGAAGGGCAGACAGACGGACGGAAATTATTTTAACCCAGGGTTGTACAGGATAAGTGCTCTGTTACAAATACAAACTGCATCCTATATAAAGAGCAGAGTAGGAGGCAGAAATTACTTCTGAACGGGGACCTCTGGGACAGGTTCTTAGTGGCAGTGAGGCCACCAGCTCCTTGCAGGCAAGCACAGTATCTTATTCATCCTGATATCCATGTGCACCTAACACAGTGCCTGGGACACAGGCAGGTGTTAACAGCTAGTTCCCTCGGATCATGCAGAGCAAGGCACCAGCTGACAAGCATGCCTTGAATACACTTAGGGAGTTCATTCCTTAGCAGGTTTCTATCAACCCAACTGTCAACCCGAGGCGTAGAAAACAGGGCCGTCAACTGATGAATCAATCAGCAGGTAGTAATTTAACACCGTGAGTCAGCTACTGTGCTAGAGGTTTGGGGTCAAAGGACAGATGAGACTTGGTTCTGTCTTTGAGAGCTTACAGATGAGGTGGTATGGAGGTAGGCAGAGGACAGACACGTAAAAGAAACGTGTGCTCTAGTGTGGGCGTGAGAGAGGTGAGCAGGTTGCTAGGGGAGCCCTAAGCAGGGCAGGACCAAGGAAAGACATTGTACATCACCTGTGAGGGTGCACAGCTTAAATCCTCATCTCCCAAGAAGCAGTGTCAAGCCGGTTCCCTCCCCAGGATCGTAGCACATGAGGCTCAGAGAAGGTCAGCCACAGATTCAGGAAAAGAGAGCAGAGCCTTTGCCTGGCTGTCCTTAGACCCCCGTGAGAGTTCTTTTCCGCTAAAGAAGTTGATATGGATGGGAATCCCAGGGGGCTTTGGAGTTCACTTATGTTCAGAGCTACCCCAGCAGCTCCAGACTGGGAACTCCTCCAAACGCCATGGGTGTCTAGAAGCAGCCTGGGAAATTTGTCAAAAGGTTCACTTCTTGGGAATTATTTCCGCCTTCCCTGCCGAGTACCAGCTGTTAAGGGGAGTGAGGGTCTGCTAGGGAAATGAAAATGGATTAATTAAGGCATCTGAAAGCCTTCTGAGAGATTGGCTTGCTGTGACACAGAAGAGACAGGCAGTAGGGAATTGATTTGGGGCAAGGGTAGGGAAGGAAGCTCTGGAAAGTGGTGTCTTAATATCTCCTAAGAATCCTCTGGTCCTGCTTGCTCACCTCACATGGAGAGGTGAGGTGTCACCTGCAGGCTCAGCCATGCACCAGGCTGTGGTCTGAGGTCAGGGGTCGTTTCAAGAGGTCCAGTTCAGCACGTGGACACTTAACCTCTGTCTCGTTCCCCAAAGCACCCAGTAATTCAGCTGCTGGTTATTCTCCGAAGCCCGAGTCTCTAATGATGCTAACCCTGGTTCTTGCACTGTCCCCTGCCCCAGGAGTAAGGATCCTATCCTGAACCTGGGGCCAGGCCCTATTAATACTACTTATGTGCTTCCCATCCTCGGGCAATATTACTTGGCCCTACGTGCATTGATTCAACATTGGCTGTGACTTCAGGTTGAACAGGACCCAGGTTTTCCTTTCACTGGGCTCGTGTTCTACCTACATAGAGCCTCCAAGGATGGTTGTGCAGGCTGTATACAGTACAAGGGGTGAGTGCGGCCTGAAACCTGCCTCACGCTGCTTACCAAGCATGTGCTCTGGTTTGGGGCTCTATCCACCTGTCAATTTTCTTCCTTCAAAGATACCTTTAGTTCGCCAAGTTGTGTGCCCACTAAGTCTGCTAGGAGGATCAATTTCTATAATTTGTACAATGGCTTCAACTCTACTAAGAATGAGGCCCAGTGTATAAAAATTATGAGACCACAGCATGTGATATAAGCAAAATGGAATCATACACAAAATTTTATGGGAACAGAGGAAAAAAGAAATAATTCAGCTCCAGAGCCAGGCAAGGCTTTAGAGCAGAATTAACAATAATGATAGCTATTGTTTACTGAGTACCTACTACCTGCCAGGCACTTCTCACGCATCATTTCCTCTCTTACAAATAAATGTCATCATTCACCGTTTATAATGAGGATGTGGAAGTTAACGCCACCTTCACAGAGAGACGAACTCAGGGTCACACAGCTAACAAGTGACTGAACTGGAATTCAAAGCCAAGCCTGTCCTCAAAGTCCACGGTCATTCTAACACACTGTGATACCTCTAAGGGAAGTTACAGTCAAGTTGGACCTTGACGGATAAGTAGGAATTTGACAAGCCTCAAGATGGAAAGAGTTGCAGGCAGAGGGAACTGTGTGGGCAAAGACACGGAGTTTGAAATATATGACAGGTGTAAGGAATACGAATAGTGCGACGTCTCTGCATCTCAGGTTGAAGGGAGGCCAGGCTTGAGGTGATGCTGGAGAGAGAGTCTGGGACAGATTGTGAAGATCATTGCAGGGAGATGGGACCATATTTTAAAGCTAGTAGGGAGTGGCTGGAGTCTCTTTCAGTGGGGCAGTGGTGTGATTAGACCTTTGGTTTGGAAATCGATTCTAAAACAGCGGCTCTCAAAGTGCGGTTCTTGAACCAGCAGCATCGGGATGACCTAGGACTTGTCAGAAACCCAGATTCTGGGGTCCCATCCAGACCTACTGAATCAGACGCTCTGGAGTGGGGCCCAGCAATGTGCATTTTCACAGGCCCTCCAGGCGGCTGTGATGCATGTTCAAGCAAGCTCGAGGACCACAGGTGCCCTTGGCATCCACTAAACTGGATGGATGAACTGGGGAGGAGCTAGGAGCAATGAGGCCAGTGCAGAAGCTACTGAGTAATTCCAGTGGAGACTTGAGTGAGGCCAGCAGCAGTCAGGTCCGCGTGGCAGTGATGGATTACACAGGAATTTCAGAGGTAAAATGGACGGGGCTTGCTTATTGGATGGCGAGAGAGCAGGGAGGTGGTATGGCGGGGGCAGAGGGGAGACTCTGGCTGACTCCTGGTCTCGGTTTTGGAGGACAGGCGCCTGGTAGAGTCATGGACTGAGAAGCAGTCCCTGGAAAAGAGTAGCTTTAGACGGCAGAGATGCAGTTGATGACGTGGGTCTGTAGTACCGGCGGGACTCGGAGCTAGAGGAACACAGTATGTGCGGAAAGGTGGGTGAGGAAGGCCAGCGACAGGGCAGAGCTGGGCCTCAGTTCCGTTTGGGGGTCGTCAGGGTGCAGGTGGTAGTGAAATGGGGGGGTGCTGAGCGTTCTCACCTATCCTTCACCCCATACCCCCTGCCGGCCCCCCACGTGCAGATCCCTGCCCTCTGTGTGGGCTTGGACACTCCACCCAGTGTTTCTGACCCACCCCACTCCACGTCTTCATCCTCAAAATGGACACAACAGCATCCACCCCCAGGGTTATTATGAGAAATCAATGAACTACAGTCTCCTTGGTGTCCCTGGCATGTAGTGACTCTCAGAGAGAGGCAGCCCTGTCCTCTCCTTCCCTGCCATCTGTTACCCAACTTTCCACCTAAGGCTTTGCTTGCACTTCCTCTCCAGGCCTAAAGCCCAGTTCCTCAGTTTCCCCTGCATCTATCCCCAAACACACACATACACAGGCCCACCTGCTTCCATGAGACGTGCTCTTCCAGGGCCAGGTCCTTCCTCTCCCAGGCTGGCCTGGGTTAATCCCTCCTTGCCACACCTGTCTGGACCCTACAAAAGTGTAATCAATCAATACAAAACTGAAGCACCACGTGTCTGGTTGTGTTCCTGCGGAGCGAGCTCCAGCTGCCTTCTAAATGTTATCTGCAGTGGTGGCGGCTTGCCGGGCTTCTCTGACCCCCTGTCCTTACACTCTGCAGGAAAAGGGGGCACAAGGAGCAGGAAATCCCTCCAGACGGATGGTCTCTGGGTCATCTCTTGGGGAAGAAGTCACCTCTGTTAGGTAACAAGGTGGTGGCATTGATGGCAAGTACAAGTGTCCTTTTTTTTTTTTTTTTGCTGTACGTGGGCCTCTCACTGTTGTGGCCTGTCCCGTTGCGGAGCACAAGCTCCAGGTGCACAGGCCTAGCGGCCATGGCTCACGGGCCCAGCCGCTCCGCGGCATATGGGATCTTCCCGGACCAGGGCACGAACCCGTGTCCCCTGCATCGGCAGGCGGACTCCCGACCACTGCGCCACCAGGGAAGCCCCAAGTGTCCTCTTGATCTTAGAAAAAAAAGTACCTTGAGTTGGAAGTCTGGGTCTATCCCTGGCTTTACGCTGGCGGCTGAATCTCCCTGGGCCACCATTTGCTCACCTGCTCAGTGAGCAACACGCTCTGCCTTCACCAGCCACGATTTCACCAACATCCCTACAATCCGGAGAAATGACTAAGAGCTCACAAGGGCCTGCATCTCCCATCGCTGGCCCCTCACTCTCTAGCCTTTCCTTTGTTCCTGGTACATAGTGTGCCCAGTTCCAGCATACGGTGTGTACACTTGCTCTTCCTTCTAGCAAAAACTTCTTTCCCCAAGTCTCCAGTCTACTGTTTTTACCTTGTTATCTAGGTCTAATCCAGATATCACCTCCTCCAAGAAGCATTCTTTTTCTGCCACCCTAAGGGACCTCCGTCCTCTCTCTGAATCTCTCTCTACCACAGAGAGAGATTGTATGTTGTATGACCTTCAAAGAGACTATCACCAACGGGAATCACCTTTCTTATTATGAGAAATAAGATAAGTCTTATCATGAGACTAGAATGTAAGTTCTCTGAGATCAGGAACTACATTTGTCTTGTTCATCTGTATGCCAGTGGCAGCTGGAACAGGCCCCAGCATACACAGCACTCAGGAATTATGGGATAGATGGATGGGTAGATGAATGGGTGGTTGGTTGGATGGATGGATGGATGGGTAGATGGATGGGATGCTTTGAAGACATGTGTAAAAGAATTAACCACTATAGCCCTTGAGTCCAAGGACCTTAGAGCCTGGACAGAACATCTCAATGCCAGAGCCAGTTGTAGGTTTTCAGATGATCCCTTTGACTGGTAACAGGGAAAACACACCAGTGGCCCACAAGTGCTGGTGCATTCATCAGGCTGGGGCAGCAGGAGATGACATTTACCCTGGGCCTGTCCTCCCAGGGCAGCCACGGGGCCTGAACACGCTTCCTGGACATCCTTGCTTCCCTTCCTGGCTCTGCCTTCCCTGGGTCCCCACAGCTGGGCCCTCAGCTCACCCTGCTGTATGCTCAATCCTGCCCCACTTCCCAGACCTACACTGCCTTGAGAAAGAAGAGCTTAAGCCACCTCACCCCTCGTTCCTCTCCCCATGGGGTGGGAATTCCCAGGGTGAGCTGTTTGACTCTAAAGTTGACCCTGTCTTCCATTTTGCCCTCCAAGTCACATCCCCCTTTCTTCACTCCTTAAGCTTTAGTCGGCCTAACTGGGTGTCTGCTCAGCCTGCATCACACACACATCTATCCTCCACCTGCCTTTGGAATAAAGCTTCCCCCTTGTGCTTGCCAGCTTTATTTCCTCGAGTATGTGTGTTGGTGGAGAGGGATGACACCATGAACGCCATGCAGCAGGAGCCCGGATCGCCTATCTGGGCGTCTGAGTCACCTCCCCTGAGACTCCTGTGTGCTGTGCTCAACCCCCTGTGACTCCCTAGGCTGACCTTTTGCCTGTCCCTTAACTGATTTTGCACTAAAGATAGTCATGAGCACTGTTTATTGAGCACTTACTACGTGCCAGATGCAGTGCTACTAATTGCTTTACAAATATTACCTCATTTAATCGTCAAAGAACCTTACAAGGTAAAGTATTCTTATCGCCATTTTATAGATCAGGAAACAGGCTCTGAGGTTCACTTGTCCAAGGTCATGGGGCTGAGAAGTGACAGAATCAGACTCCAAACTCAAATGCGTCCGTAATATGTCCCCTTAAGTACTGTGGGGAGCTGCCCTGAACACATGCCATGCTTTGCTCACCTAGCAATCTCTTGGTCATCAGATCCTGCTACTGTGGCTCCCTGCCCACCCCAGCTCCCTACCCCCGGCAGGCGGGCACTGCTTATCCCTTGCCTTCTTAGGAATAAACATGCCTGCTTCAAAGCATCCAAATGTGACAGTTCCCTCTGTTCTTTGGCCATCCCTCACTCACGGAGATGAATTTGCACCAGAAGGTCTTGTGGTTTCCACTTGCTTGTTGCCATGGCTTGGCCTCACCATCTCAGTTCCTGGCCAGAATCCTTATATGCTTCAGGGGGCTTATTCACAGACTATTTTTCTTGTCGTGCTGTAGCTTGTCAGCAGCAGCTAACATCCCACCATTTGTCAGCGTGAGAACCAGGCCTGGCTCAATCGTGCCAATGGCAGTGTTGGCAGCTCTGGAGATAGCCCTCTGAGAGCCCCGTTCTGCCTCACCCTTTGCAGAAACTATGGCATTATACCTTACCTTCTGCAGCCCTCAGATGTGCTCCCCTGTTTGATGACAAACTTCTGCTCTTGCTGTGTCTACGTTTGCAATTTAGGCAACAGAATGAAGGTGTAGATCTCTAAAACTGGCAGCAGGTGGTCCATTCAGTGACTTTGAACTGCTCAGAAGGACTGTCAGCTCTTGCTAAATGGATCCCTGATCCAAATCCAGGACACTCCCTGAGCAGACCTGCTGGGTTCCTGGATGGTGGCCGACTGGGGGCCTGCTGGCTGCCAGGGGGTGATGAACAGTGGAATACAGGCAGGAGATCAAAACAGAGAGTAGGTGTGGTCGGTAAGTACAGCAAATGTGTCAGCTGGTGTCAGTCTGATCAAAAGTGAAGGGGAGTCCGTAGGAACAAATCAGGTAGAAGAGCTCAGCCTTCAAAAACCCCACCAGGCAGGATGGTGCAGCCCAAAGCAGAGGCCAGGTCTCAGCAGCTTCAGACAAATGGGCAGAGGATGGAGGCAGGATGCCAGAACCAGAAACAACATAGTAATAATAGCAGGAAACATTTATTGAGTGGTGAACATCTTCTGTGTGTCAGGCCTTGTATGCTAACTCATGTAATCCTCACAGCAACTCTGTAACCTAGAAGCTGTTAGCATTTATACTTTACTCCTGAGAAAACAAGTTCAGAGAGGCGAAGAAACTTGCCCAAGGGCCCACAGCTATCAAGACACAGACTTCAACCAGGACCCTCTGACAGCTGTCACAAAACACTGTGAGAACACTGTCCAACGTGGGGCAGAGCGCTGTCCCCCTCCTCTGGGTTTCAAGACCCATCCAGAGTGGGGTCTGGCAAGTGCTGGAGGGTGTTTGCAGCTCCGCCAGGTCCCCCCCAGGGCTCTGTCCAGTGTTCAGAGCAGAGAGAGAGTTGGCTTCTCTGGGAGTTTCACAACCTGTTCAGTTGTTTGGACCAGACAAGGGATCTGGACTTCTCTTCATCCAGATTCAAAACACAAATCCGGTTAAAACGTCCAGATGTTCCTTTTAGCCCTTCTTGAATTAGAAGCCACACAGGTGTTTAAACAGAGATACACAGTAGATTCACCTCTCTCCTATGTGTGGAATTACCAGCCCCTGGCACAAATAATGCGGCCATAGCAGCCCGCTATGTATGTTCCAGGCTTGTTTATTCCAAAGAGTCAGCAGGATGCTGAGTGTCAGGCTTGACGGTAGCCACTCTCTCTTTTACTTGGGCAAATCACTTACCTTTTTAAAAAACCTTTTAATTGAAATATACATATAGAAAAGTACACAAATCATAAGTGTCGACTTGATGACTTATCACAAAGGGGACATACCCACGTAGTCACAATCCAGGTCAAGAAATACACCAGCCCCAGCACCCTGCAGACCCTTGTAGACCCTTGTCCCTGCCCCCCAAAATGCCTCCTTTCGCTCTAAACCCTCCTTCCTCCCAAGAGGTAACTATCGTCCCGAACTGAACGCCATGTTTGCTGAGTCTTATTCTCCTGTCTCTCAATTGGCTACTGCTGGCCTTGAGATCGCCATGGGGCTCAAATGCAGTCTGTGAAAAAGAACTTTGGGGATGTTATTATGGGTGGACACCTGAGCCCTGTCAGCACCTCTTTGAAGTAGACCAGACACACTTCATCACCTAGGTGGAGTGGCCAGAGGTTTATGACAGCATCTCTAGCTGTCCTCTTCGGAAAAACTGAGAAAATGCCCTCTGCCCTTGGCAATGGTTTTGACTTGTGCATATGCTGATAAGAAATGAGAAAAAGATCTTTGCTCACCCTTCCTGGCGCCCTGGCGCACCTCAGGGGCCAGCCTGAGGCTGAGCTCGGACCTCCCTTCTGTGTAGCAGGACAGTAAGGGGTAGGGGATCAGTGGAGGAGGCTCACTGGCTTGGAGTAGAGAGGGGGTGAAGAGGAGGCCTCCGAAAGTTCTCTGTGGCTGTCAGCAGAGCTCCCAGCTACTGGTGGTACTTTATCTCACCCAACAAAAACAGTCCTGGGGGCTTCCCTGGTGGCGCAGTGGTTGAGAGTCCACCTGCCGATGCAGGGGGCACGGGTTCGTGCCCCAGTCCGGGAAGATCTCACATGCTGCGGAGCGGCTGGGCCCGTGAGCCATGGCCGCTGAGCCTGCGCGTCCGGAGCCTGCGCTCCGCAACGGGAGAGGCCACACAGTGAGAGGCCCGCGTACCGCAAAAAAACAAAACAAAAAAAACAGTCCTAATAACAGGCCTGTGAATCACGCCATTCCTAAATACAGGGCTGACAAGTGGGAAGGGAAATAAAAGAAAGCCCCGCGAGCTAGAGCTACTGTCAGATTTCTCCAGCAGCCGACACTGCTGTCTGAGCCTCCTTGAGTTTGCTTTACACGCACAGGCCTGAAACCCAGAGGCCCCTAGTAGGTGTAGAACTGGCTTGGTCAGTGCAGGCAGGCTCTCTATCTGAAAGGTCAGGGCTGCAGGTTTGATCCCTGTGTGGGCCAGTTAGCCTTGCTCAATGTCAGGGCCTCACGCTGTGTCCCAGACCATTATTAACCAGCTTTTCTGGCAGCCAGCAGGGTGGGAAACTGGCAGAAGTGTGTGAACTCATCAGTGGAAATCCCCCGCCTCTTATCACAGGGCCTACTGATGGCCACGTTTTCATGTGGGCTGGAGGTTTTATGAGTTTGATTGGGAAATAAGGAGCATTTGGATTAGGAATGAGCATATCCTCCTGAAAAATTAGACAGGATTCTCTCATTTTCTTTGATGTGTAAATCAGTGGTCTAACTTCAGAAAATCAGGGGGATGATGACGGGCATGGTAATGGTGCTGCCAGGCGAGGAAGCAGAGTTCAAGCTTCCCCGGGCATCACTGCATCTGTGGAAGCTGCCTAGACCCAAACTCTCAGTGCTATTTCTTTTCCACGTCCCAACTACTTAAACACAGTGTAACATCTATCGTATATATTGCTTTTCCAATCATGGGATTTCTTTGTTCTCTCTTCAAAACCTGCATCCATTTTTTGAAACAATTACTGTTTTAAATAACATTGAAGTTGATCCTTTAACTTGCAGCAAAAAATAATAGCTTACACTTCTGTAACATTTTCTGTCCCGGGCAGTGATCTAAGTGCTTTTCATATATTTATTCGTTTAGTCTTCACAACACACCTATGAGGTATGTATTATTACAGTCCCGTTCTCCAGATGAGGAAACTGAGGTACAGAAAGGGTAGGTCACTTGCCTAAGATTACGTGGCTGGTGAGTAGCAAGGGAGGCCATAGCATGGGCGCTCTTAGCCAAGACATTATGACACAATGAGTCAAGACTCAAGGTGAGAAAATAACATGAACTGAGCTCCTACTTGCTTTGATTCATCTATTCATTCATTTGGTTGTGCCTTCCTTTACCAAATGTTTGGGGCTTATCACGTGCCAGGCACTGTTCCAGGCTCTGGAGACCCATGTGGACCCAGCAAACAACAGGTTCCTGCCTCCTGGAGCTTGCTTTAAAGATAATAAACAAGTAGATGAATACATGAACAAGAAAATTTTTGATTGTGGTTATTGCTGTGAAGGAAGAAACCCAGGAAATTACACAGAGAGTGTCAGGGAGAGGGCGTCTTTGGATGGACACTCTGGGAAGGCCACTCTGAGATCCGAACAGAGTGTGCGGAAGCCAGCCTCGCCGAGGCCAGGGCAGAGTGGAGCAGGGAGGGGAAAGAGTAAATGCCAGGATTCCAAGGCGCAAAGGCACTGGTCATATTTGAGAAGCAGGGCGCGGCCCTATCACACAATGCCTGGTAGTAAGGAATCACGGTCAGTAAACGGGGAGGTCTCTCTGGGTTCCTTTCCCGGGGTCCACTCACACCCAAGCGTCTGAGGAGAGCGTCAAGAGAGACCATAAGCTTAGAAGGGAAAAATTTGCATCTATGTTTTTTCTAAATTCAAACTGAAATGTAAAGTTTCCTTCGATTACAAATGTGGGCAACAAATCATAGTGGTATTAGCCATGCCTGTGACTGTTGCCAAAGGTGCCATTCGAATGTTGCTGTGAGAGCTGCCTCTGGCTCTCGTGGTCAGTGTATCACAATTATGTAATTCTGTATTGTGTAATACAGTCACGTGACACAGCAAATATAATAAACATTTTAATTTTTTTTTTTTTTTTTTTTTTACGGTACGCGGGCCTCTCACTGTTGTGACCTCTCCCGTTGCGGAGCACAGGCTCCGGACGCGCAGGCTCAGCAGCCATGGCTCACGGGCCCAGCCGCTCTGCGGCATGTGGGATCTTCCCGGACCGGGGCACGAACCCGTGTCCCCTGCATCGGCAGGCAGACTCTCAACCACTGCGCCACCAGGGAAGCCCTAAAATATTTTTAAAGAAGGGGTTAACAGACCTCACCAGACTACTAACAGGGTCCATGGCATAAAAAAGTGTAAAAAGGCAATACAGAGAATGGCATGAGTTGCCTTAGCTTTCAAACACCCCACTGGCTACAGTTGGAAGAGGGGATTGTAAGGGGCGGGACTACCCCTGAGCTCCATCTACACAGGTTACCGGATTTAATCCTCACAACAATCATGAGAAATAGGCATGTGTTTGCCCATTTTAGAGGTAAGGAAACCGAAGCCCAGATTTCAGGTAATTTGCTCAGCTGAGAATTGCAGAGCTGGGATTCAGACATACATCTCTCTGACCCCAAAGGGCAAGAGGGTCTATGGCTAGAGATGGGAGCATGTGATAAGAGGTCAAAGGTCAGCAATATCTAGTTGGCCTCCTGACCCAGCTTGGACCCCTGTGCTGCACAACTTTACCCGTGAACGAATTGCCAACCCTTCTTTCCTCAAGCCTGGTTCTTTCCTCAAATCTGCCCACATAGGCCAATTACGCAACCCTGAGCTGAACTAACTAAATATTTCATGGGGAATTTAATTTAACTCTAAAGAAATTCATCCAGCCCTGAGAGTATGCTGTCAGCTCGAGAAATAGCACTGGGGAGCCCTTGGGCCTGCAAATAATTTTGCTGCTTCCCCAGGAATGTTGATGTTCCTCTGGGCCTGACTCCGAGCCCTGTAGGCTCAGTCCAGGGAACACGAGTAAATCCCACAGACTTGGGCTCCGATGGATCCGAAAAGGCTCTGATCAAGGCCTCCCTCTGAATAGCAAGCAGGCTGGGGAGGGAGGAATGGTGGGGTTGACCCCCAGCCTCCCCAGTGAACAGGGCACCAGACATTTGGCAGGTGCCACGGGACCCTACAAGTTTCTCCTCGGCCTCAGCCCACGGCAGGTGGAGTGGGAAGTCCGCCTTCCTCTTGTGGCAGGAGAGCAGCTGTGCACGTTGCTGAGGCCTGTTATTAGGGAGTCTGAGGGTTCCCGCCAGTGCCAGGGGAGCCAGGAGTGAGAGCGAGCTCCCCGGCGCCTTCAGATCCCTTTGCAGCTCAGCATGGAGACCCCGGTGAATCACGGCAGGTTCCCTGGGCATCTCACGAGGTGAGGGCAGGGGAGGGTGGGAGGAAGGCGCCCAGGAGGTGAATGGATCAAAAGACAGGAAGTTAGCAGATAATCTAATTTGAAATGGGCTGAGCTGCAGATGTTAATCTGCTCCACTGAGCAGCACGAAAAGCCAGGGCCTGTCCTCAGCTTCCCCGTTCTTTCCGGCGGGTAATTAACCACCCCCCATCTCCAGCACCGCTGATTGCTGCCTTAATGGCGGGGTGTGAGGCCCTTCCCCTTCTGCTTGGGCTCCCTGTGTAGCCCGAGGAGTTGCAGGGAACTGGGCCTGGGGAGGGGGCAAGGGGAGAAGGGAGCCCTCTAGTGGGGATTTAGGGCTTCAAGTCTTCCTTAGGCTGGAGGATGAGGAATTGTATCTCACAGTGGTGTCCAGACCATGACTTGAATCCGGTTATAATGACCCAGCTTCCTGACAAAATCCCTCCTACATACAGGCACACGTCCGAAATCAGCCTGATTCTGCTGTCAGCAAGGAGGGACTGGAGGGTAGGCCATGTTTGGGGTGTTGTCCCCCTGTACCCTGCACTGTTAGCTGCACTGGTTGTTAACTAGAGATTTACCGTGTGTCCACTTTGGGAACGTCCCTGTGAACAGTGCAGTCATAAGAAAGCAGACCTGAGAATCTGTACGTCTGAAGGTAGCTCTCTCCGTCTCCTAGCTGTGTGTACTTGAGCAAATTAATAACCTCTCTGGGCCTCAGTTTCTTCGTCTGTAAAATGGAGCTAAATGGCAACTTTGAAATACTATATAAGTTAAGTTTTTTGAAGACATGGTCCCTGCTTCTTATAGTCTAATGGGGAGCTAAGTTATGTGCATGAATGTCCACAGTGACAATAATAATAATAGTAAGAGCTAACATTTATTGAGAATTATTCTGCACCAGGCAGAGACTTTGCATGATTGTTCATTTAATTCCTATAGAGGCTGCATGAGGGTGGGAACTGTTGTTGTGCCCACTTTATGGATGAAGAAACTGAGACACAGAGAAGGTAAGTCCTTTCCCAACGTCACACAGCTAACAAGTGCAGAGTTGGAGTATGAGCCCAGGCCCCCTGTTCTAATACAAGGCAATTTATGGCAAATGCCACCTGAATGGTATAAGCCATGTCTTAGCTCCTTTATTGATTGTGAGGAGGGAAGGCTTATTCCTGGGAAGATGATAGAGAAGGTTTTACAGAGGAGGTAGACTTTGAATGGACCTTGAAGAGTAGAGTTACTGTTGGACATTCCAGGTAGAAGGAGTGGCATCATTTGAGTTCCACCTGTAGGAAAGTACAAGGTGTGTTTGAAAGTTGGCTGAACCAGACTCCCGGGGTGGGGGGGTGCTTCCGGAGGAGTGCCAGGAAATGAGACTGAACTCAGACGGATGGGCGGGCCATGAGGGCCTGACTCCCAGGCTGGGCTTTAAAGGAGTGTGGATCATGGATACTTGTTTAAGAGGGAGGACAGGTAGGGGTGGAGATCAAGATGATGGACGTGGAGCTCACCTCCTCCCACAGACACATCAAGAGGGAGGACAGGTATAGTTGTCATGGCATAAAAGTGAATTTTGTTAGAAAAAGAATATTAATAACCACCATTTATTGTGCACCTACAATATGCCAGGCACTGTGCTTTGTGCATTATATGTACTATCTCATTTATCCTCATAACAACCCTCAGTTGGTAATTACAATCCCCATTTTACAGATGAGAAAAGTGAGCTTGGAGAGGATGTGAAACCTACTCATGGTCACACAGTACCTGGAGGGCTGGGATTTGAGCCCAGTTTGGTCTGGTGGCAGAGAACCAGGGCAATGTAGTCACAAGACAGAGCAGGTGGAGGGAGGGAGAGCTATGTCCTTGATGTTGGCCTCATTCAGGAGGGCCAGGCAGGGGCTGGAGAGAGTGACCACCTAGGAGATTCAGCAAGATAAGAGCTGGCTAGCACCCCATAGGCATTGTAGCATGGAGGTCACTGCTGACCGGCTGGAGTGACATTGGTGAAGGGATGCCATAGACACCAGATTGCCCTCAGTGTAGTGGTATAAATGGCAAGGAAGTGAGGATAAAAAGGAGGATGGTCCTTTCTTGTCTCTCTTCTATCTTTTGAATTCACTAGAGCCAATTGTATCTGTTGCAGGTTCAGGATTCAGCCTCTGAAGCCAAACGGCCCAGGTTTGAATCCTGGCTCTGCCACTTACTTGCTGTGCAAGCTTGGGCAAGTTCCTTAACCTCTCTGTGCTCTGTTTTCTGATCTGTAAAATGAGAGTAATAATAGTAACCTACCTCATAAGGGTATTGTGAGCACTGAGTGAAGTAACACATGTAAATTGCTTAGTTAGTAAATTGACACACAGGAAGGGCTATAGGCGTTAGACGTGTTAAGATTACAAGTCTCATCCTGCTTAAAATACTTCAGGGCCTTTCAATTCCTCTTCAAAGCATTGCATCTTCTGCCTGCCTCTCCAGCCTCATCTTACAGCACACTCCCCAGCCCTGTGTACTCCAGACACTCTGGCCTTCTTCTAGCCCCTGGAATGCACCAAGCTCCCTCCTGCCTCAGGGCCTTTGCACGTGCTGACCGCCCCCCCCCCCCCACTGGGAGTGCTCACCCCAGGCCTTCTCACTGGTAATTCCTGTTCAGGTAACTGAGTCTCATCTTGAGAAAGCTCCCATGAAGACTCTGCCAACCCCTGTTCTACCTGCTCATGGTGCCACAAATGACTCCTTTATAACATTTATTACAGCTGTAGTTTTACAGATCTTTTCTTCAACAATCTGACAACTGCCTCTCGCACCGGGCTGCAAGCTCTTGGCCATCAGGGGCCATGCCTGTGTTTGCCCACCCCGTGTATCCCAGAACCTTGCACACTGCCAGGAGCAGGGCAGGCGGTCAATAAAGAGTGTTGAGGGGATGCTGAGTGTTAAAGAGGAAGGGATTGCCGGGGAGGGGGCAGTGGCTTCTGCCTACCCTGAGACTCCACACTCAAGGGCAGAGCCCAGGACACAGCGTTTACTGTGGGCCGGATGAGCTCCGTGGCCCCGTGTCACCCTCAGCCCGCAGATCCTCCGCCAGAGCCTGATGTGAGTTGTCCCTCCCTGGGAAGCCAGGTTTGGTGGACTTGGGGGTCTTTCCTTTCTGGGTATTTATGGATAATGTC
Organism: Globicephala melas; assembly: GCF_963455315.2. Taxonomy (NCBI): domain Eukaryota; kingdom Metazoa; phylum Chordata; class Mammalia; order Artiodactyla; family Delphinidae; genus Globicephala; species Globicephala melas. The sequence continues at coordinate 96,135,094 of NC_083321.1, forward strand.
CTCGCCGCTCTCACCGCCTCAGGCCTGGCCTTGCTTGGAATTCTGTAAGCCTTTTCAATGTACAGGGGATCTCCAGAGACAATTACCTTGGAATGAAGGCTTCCAGCAATGCTCAGTACAGCCTTACTCTGTGTAGCTTTTTCTCATTCCAACTGTAGCCTCCCAAAGCTTTCCGGCATTAAGTAACACAATTACAGAGTTAAATAAATACCAGCAAAGAATGTGAGGCACTATGGGGCCTGAGCAGCAGGTGAAACAAGATCTGTGCAGATGTGACCCGCAAAAGAGTAGAAAAGCTGTTGGTGTAGAGGACGGCTGCCTCCCCAGGGAGCAGGACCCTGGGCGACTGGGAGGCAGGAGGGCTGTGTAAAAAAGCCAGAGAAAAAAGATCTGGAAGCTGATCAGAGATAGCATGGTGGATCCAAGAATTCAAAGGGAGCTGGGGACGTCATTTAATCTGCCGTCCGCAGAGGAGAATCATATAACGGGGAAGAGGCTGGAGAACGACCCGATTTGGTTTCCAAGCTGCATGGCAGTTTTTCCTTGAGTTTTCTAAGCGATGGAACCGTACCAGCCCTAAGAGGGTCCTCACATGGGTCTTCAGAGATGGGCAGTCACACCAGGGAAGCACAGTGCGTCAGTACAGCTGTGTGGATGTCTCAGGTCACCTAGGAAAGGCTACCAGGGGCCAAATGTCCAGAGGCCTCTGCCTACCTGGAGGTAGAACAGGCCTGACTGCTCCCCAGCTATGCCTACAACTCATCATGCATTAAAATATCGTCTCCAGGGACTTCCCTGGTGGTCCAGTGGGTAATACTCTGCGCTCCCAGTGCAGAGGGACCGGGATCGAGCCTTGGTCGGTGAACTAGGTCCTGTACGCATGCCGCAACTCAGACCCGGCGCAGCCAAATAAATATTTTTTTAAAAAAGATACCGTCTCCAGAGGTCCCTGTGGAGATTCTCAGCATCATCAAGTTCATCATCATCATCACTGTCATTATCATCTTAACAGCAGACATTTATCAGGTACTTACGTTGAACCAGGCCCCATGCTCAGCATTTACAAGCAGCATCTCATTCACTTTCTTCGTAATTCTGGGAAATGGGTACTATTATTATCCCCACTTTACAGATGAGCAAACTGAGGCTCAGAGAGGTTACATGACTTTTGCCCAAGGTCACAGAGCAAGTAAGTAAGTAACAGAGTCCAGACAGGTCTGTCCCATGCTGAAGTCTATGTCTCAGCCACCCTCTCCACTGCCTTCATAGTCCCAGATAGATGTGGCCGGACTCTACAGTGTGCGGAGTTTATGGAGCTCTTCCATACCCATCATCTCTTCCTGACTCTCACATAATACTGATAGGCAGGCATTGCCCCATTGTATAGCCTGGTAAACTGAGTCCCAGAGAGGGTAAGTGAGTTGCTATGGGCATTTGGTCAGCAAAAGGCAGAGCCAGGTCTTCTGACCCGCCCCATCCTCTCATTCACTGGGCCCCATGTAAGGGAGGGGCTCTGGGAGGATGGGGCAGGGCTGAAGCTATGGAAGTCTGCCCAGGGTGCTGGAGCATTGCTGAGGGGAAGGGAGAGAATTGGGCCCAACAGGGGGCAGCAGGTGTCTAAAAGAGGAGGAGAGGGAGACAGAGGAAAGCTTTGTTCCTTCAGGTCTTTCAGGATCTGGCACTGCGGGCAGAGGCCTTCCTGGTGGCATCTTGGGGAAGCACAGGGTGGGAGCAGCAGGCTGAGACAGGCGCAGACCTGAGCCCTGCTGTGAATTCACTGTCTTCCTCCCAGCCAGGCCCCACATGCAGAAGAGCAGCGGCCACCCCAAGCCTTCGGGTTCTGATGGCGAGCGTAGCAGTCGCATGACCCCTATTGAAACCCAGGAGGCGAAGAGTAGTATGTTTTGGAAGTCACCTCCAGGCTGCCTGCAGCCTGCCCTCCCCTCGGAAATGCCACTAACATCCAGGAGATAAAAGAGGGGATCTCTCAGAGGCAGAACACAAAGCTCTTCAAAGAACACTTTCGATCAAAAATGGGAAGAGGAGAGAGGTCTTTCTCTCAGAGAGAATGTATTTATAAACCTGTGTGTGTGCGCGCGCACGCACACACACACATACACGCACACCAGCAACCCGGAGCATCATGATGCTAATAGAACTCTTTGCATGTTCCCTTTTCCCAGTCTTCCTTCTCTGGCTCCGGGGGTCCTACCCTCTTCTGCATTCCCAGCCCCCGGGGTTACACTTCCGGATCTGCTCTCTCCAGATGGTGTTGTATCTTCCGGACCTTTCTGGCCTCCCCTGCCTTGGGTGCTACTCTTTGCCGACTAGTCTGATAAACAGTTTCCTCCTCCACCTCTCTGAGGCATTCAATTCTGGAGACCGCTATCATCTTCTTGAGCAAACAGGGGCCAGTTAAACGAAGCTCCTTCCCTCCGAGCCCTGCAAAATGAAAGCCTGGGACTTTAGGGCCGGAAAAGAGCTTGGAGAGCATCTGACTGAACTCTCATTTCAGAGTGGAGGAAACTAAGGCCTGGAGAGCGGAATAACTTGCCCAAGGTCACGGTGAGTTTGTGGCCCAGCTGTGACGAGAGCCAGGTCTTCTGACGCCCTGTCTGTGGCTCTTTCAACTGGAGAGCGCAGCCCTCCCCAACGAGTGCCCAGAGATGCAGGAGGGCTGGGGTGAACTGTCATGGTGCCCGCTCTTCCCTTGGCCTGTCACGCCCACAATTGCTAGCATTTTTTTGCAGCCACGCCGCTTTGGTCATTAGTTTGTTTCTGTGGCACATGATCTCCGCATCTAAGTCTGCTTTATAGCACAATGTCTTTTTAACTAAGGAGAAAGAAAAGGCATGCATGCCTTTTGGAATAACCTGCTCCCACCAGGTTGTTGCTGGTACCCCAGGGTGCGTTGAAGCCAAGGTACCTGATTACTGTTCTCTACTGAGTCGATGAAAATAAAAAGCAACCAGTACCTAACCTCCGCGGTTTCTCCTAGCTTCTCATCCCTCCTTCCCTGCCTCCCCTGCCCCCAGCTTACTCTTGAGCGGGGGACAAAGGAGAGAGAGATGGGCTCCGGGGCAAGGAGGCAGCAGTTTCCACAGGAGACAGTTTTCCTGTTTGGCCCAGTTTGGGGAGCTGTCCGTTTGTGACTCGACAGAAGCACCCTGTCTGAGCCTGGGGCAGACTCTCTCTCGGCGTGTGTGGTCCTGCTCCTATCCAGGAAAGCGCCCTCCCGGGACGCTGTCCATTTCCATCTTTCTCTCCATATGGAATTGTTTCACCATAATGTCATCGCTGGCCAACTTTTATAAACTTGTGAAATGATTTCCAAATTGCAATCCAAAGTTTGCCCTTTTGGGAAGAAGCCTGTGGCGGGGGGTTTCGGGGGAAGAAATTTGAGGATAGAGTTGTCGATTTTGGTTACTTGGTTTGGATAGATCTATTTTTTTTTTAATAACCAGAGAAAGGACGGGATGCTGTGGTTACCTCTTGCCCGTCTTATCAGTTTGCATTTTTCTACCCTTTTCTTCAGTTCATTCACTCCAGCCCATTTAACTCTTGTCTCCTCCTCCCGAGGTCCTTGCGGGGCTTGGCTGCACACAGGGGACCAGCACTGCACCTGCTGCGCCTTTGTGGTTGATTTCTGTTGCTTTACACGTGTGCTCGGAGAGGACTTCAGGTCGGGGCCACCATCGTTGAGGGAGGGGCTGAGGTTCTGAAAGGCCCAAACAACTCTCTGAAGGGTCCCCCAAATGAAGGCACTAACAATCTTCTAATCAAACTTCACTCTCTCCTCCAGGGTTGATTCACTTGACAGCAGTCATCAACACTCTCTCCGAGAAATACAGAATGAACCCAATGAGTCATTCACATTTTTCATTTTTTATTAAAAATCTCTTACATCTGCACTCTAGTCTCTTTTAAGCCTGGCCTCACTTTATAAGGCCCGAAGTTGTTAACCGATGCCGGATCGTGTGACTCCTTTAGCATGAATTGGGGTGGAGGATTGGGGCTGAGATGAGAAGAAACTGATCTTTGCCAATGGTTGTATTCGTCTTGTTCACAACTTATAAATCCCCTGTGCGTAAAATGAGGGTGGCATGTCTCTCTCCTTACTTCCTTTGCAATGATTTAGGAAGAATCGTGCACGTGTGTGTATGTGCCTGTGTGTGTGTGTGTGTGTGTGTGTGTGTGTGTGTACTTATTCGGAACTGATTGGCCTGTTTGTAGGTTGTTGGATACCTCACTTTCCCTCATTTCTTTCTCCGTCTTTTATATCAACTGATCCACCAGAATTAGGAGTTAAGGAAGCTGAAATGTAAACCTCAATGGAGACCAGTCTGGGATACATGTCTAGGTTATAAAACATCATTCTTAAATATCAGTATAAGTCAGAATCACCTGGGCAACTGGTCACAAATGCAGATTCCCGGGCCCCACGACCAGCGTCTGATCCATGGGGTCTGGGATGAGACTCAGGAATTCACATTTTAATAAGCCCTTTATTCTTTAATATTCTTATTCTTTAATCAGAATAAGGTGATTCTGATGCTGGTGGTCCTAGACCACATTCTGAGAATCACTTGCAGAGAATTGCTGGGAAGGATTCTGGCACTGTCTCAACCCCACATCCTTGGTTTACAGATGAGATTAAGGAAGCCAAGAGAAGTGAAATGACTAGCCTACGCTAGTTAGCTAGTTAGTGCAGAGTATGGCCAGAACTGAACGCCAGCTCTGGGCCTTTCCCGCCGCTCCATGTATAGGGGAGCAGGCCAATAGGTAGTAAGCTTGCTTTGCAACAGGGTGGATTGAAATTAAACACAAGGAAGAACTTCCTGACAGAGAGGTGTACTGAGGAAGCTGACAGCCTCTCCTTTCCCAGGAGACCTTAATTCAGGCCAGACTTCCATCAGGTGTGGGCACTTGAGGTACACAGCAGGGGCAAAGAGAAAAGAAGGAAACACCTGGTGATTTTGCATGAAAGGGACCAGAGACCCTTTGCTGAGATCTGCTGTGGCACCTGGATTTTTTTTTTTTTTTTTTTTTTTTTTACGTACGCGGGCCTCTCACTGCTGTGGCCTTTCCCGTTGTGGAGCACAGGCTCCCGGCGTGCAGGCTCAGTGGCCATGGCTCACGGGCCCAGCCGCTCAGTGCACGTGGGATCTTCCCGGACCGGGGCACGAACCCGTGTCCCCTGCATCGGCAGGCGGACTCCTAACTGCTGCGCCACCAGGGAAGCCCCTGACCTCAATGTGTTATTTTTTTATTTTTTATTTTTTTGTGGTACGCGGGCCTCTCACTGTTGTGGCCTCTCCCGTTGCGGAGCACAGGCTCCGGACGCGCAGGCTCAGCGGCCATGGCTCATGGGCCCAGCCGCTCCGCAGCATGTGGGATCTTCCCAGACAGGGGCACGAACCCGTGTACCCTGCATCAGCAGGCGGACTCCCGACCACTGTGCCACCAGGGAAGCCCTGTGGCACCTGGATTTTAACCTTGACTGAAACATAAGGCCAATGGTCCAGGAAGCCTGAGGTGAGGTACTACTGCTGACAAGGACAAGGTTTGTGATGTTGGGCCCCTTGCTCAATTTCTTGGCCTTTATTTCCTGGGGTTGCATTAGATTGCCTCTAATTTCCAGGGGGCCATCATTTTTATCTTTCATTGTAACTCCCTCACCAAAGTGCACACAGCAGAGGGACTCAGTGAAGTTTCGTTGTTCAACAAGTTAATCAGCTGAATAAAAAACGACTCAATATTGAGTATCCAGAAGTTGTATCTGCCAGTTCTCCCTCGCCTAGGGCATTTTGAGTCTGTCTGAACAGTCAGTAGTGATCCCCCCTTTTAATACTAATTTATATATTTAAAGGGGTCTAACCTCAAATGAACATGAGTTACAGCTTCAATATCCATCCGTGTCTTTTCACGAGTGATCGTTCAGACCTCTGGCTACTTAGGGTCAGTCCCCAAGCAGAGAAGCCAGACCAGAGAAACATCTCCCCATTAGTGACGGCCTCTGATCACAAGTCCCTGTGCCCCCATCTCCTGTGGCCACCCCTCTGATGATCTCTGTCTGTTCCTTTCAGAAAGCAGATCTGGCCGTGGCGGGCCTCACCATTACTGCTGAACGGGAGAAGGTGATTGATTTCTCAAAGCCATTCATGACTCTGGGAATTAGCATTCTTTACCGAGTTCATATGGTAAGAGATTTATTTTATAAGCATTTATGGCATTAAAGTTATTTGCATGCAAACACTGAGTTATATGATAATAATGAATGACTCACAGAAATATTTAGATTTCAAGACTTAAATGCAAATGTGCTGGGCTATTTTTTCCCCCATCAGCTGCAAGGACTTGCAGGAATGGAAGAGTCACAGTTGAGGGCTTTCCAGTAAAAACTGCTTCTGCCGCACTGAATAGGGAAGGCCAAGAATGATCATTCAACCCTTGGTTCGTAGTGTGTTGGTCATCGGCCCCATGAGTCACTCTGCTTCCTCCTAGGGGGTGGGTCCCCAGCCCGGACTTCCCAAGGCCTTCAGCAACTTTCAGGCCCACCTCTGTTCACTTTGCGCATCGCATCTGGTGAGGCAACGCAGACTCCCTCTCTTGATTATCTGTACTGGGGAATAAAGAGCGGATAATGTAATGTCACTTATACCTGGCCTGTCCCCTCTTCTGCATTCCTTACAAAAAAAGACTTCTCTGGTTAGGTGGCTAGAGTCAGTATAAAAATGAGTTTGAGAAAGCTCCCCCATGGGCACCAGAGGATGGACGTGACGTCAAAGTTACTGGCTGGTAGGGGGAGAGCACACCCTCATCCAAACTGGCTCTAAGTGCACAGCTACTATGTGGATTTCCCCAATGGTCCAGTCACTTTAGGCGTCCAAGGTCATGCCAACATGGTGTATTCCAGCACCTGGCACCACAAGGCTGCCCAGCAGGGAGGGACCCAAGAGCTCGCCCCACATGCCTGCTGAGGAAGTGACCCTCCAGCTTCTGATCTCAGCCTTGGAGAAAGGGGATTATCCGTGTCTGCAGCCTTAGCCTGCCAGCTGCCACGGCATCAGGAGCTGTGGCCCGTTTCTGCAGGAGGAAGGTCTTCTTGTAGAGACCACTCAGGCAGCTCCGAAGAGCCCGGTTCTGGGCTGGACCTCAGCGTCCATCATGACCCCTGCCTGACTTGGAAAAAGAGGCCAAATCATCTGGAAGAGGAGACAGCCTCAAAATCCCAAGCTCTCCAGGCTAAGACAGAAAGAAATGGGAGGTTTTGGTCACAGTCAATGCTGTGACGGGTGCATCTGTCTTGTGAGTGAAGGGGGATTTTGATCCCTCCTCCTCTCCTTTCCACGAGGATAACTCCCATTCACTGAGTGCCTCTTATGTGCCAGATGCTCTTCAGGCCCCTGTGATGTGGGCTGTTGTTATGGATTGAATTGTGTCCCCTCCAAAGCTGTGTTGAAGCGTTAACCCCCCCAGCCCTGTGAATGTGACCTTACTTGGAAACAGCGTCCTTGCAGATAGAATCAAGTTAAGATGAGGTCATACTGGAATGGGGCAGGGCTGATCCAATGACTGATGTCGTTATAAAAAATGGGAAATTTGGCCATAGGCCTACAGGGGAGAAGACCTTGTGAATTTGGAGGCAGACTGGAGCGATGCATCTACAAGCCAAGAGACGCTACAGATTGCCAGCTGCCACCAGAAGCTCGAAGAAGACGAAGGAGACCCTCCTGTAAAGCCTTCAGAGACAGCATGGTCCTTGACACCTTGATTTGGAACTTCTAGGCTCTGGGGCTGTGAGACAATACACTTCCGTTGTGTTAGGCCCCCCAGTCGGTGGTACCTTGTTACGGCAGTCCTAGTGAATGAATACCGTCGACTTGTTCTTATTTTAGAAATGAGAAAACAGTGGCAATCAGTTCTAAAAACGTGGCCAAGCTCACGCACCACTTAATGTAAGAGCAGAGTTCAAACCCAGGATGGTGTGGTGAGAGCCTGTGCTCTCTCTGTGACACCAGGCTGCCACCTGCCTTGTGTGACCTGTGCATAACTTGTAAGTGAGGCTCTCTGTGCCCCTGTTCTCAGTTGGTCCTCAGGGCCGTTCTTTGAGGAAAGAAGGAAGATGTTATAATTCCCATCTTACACATGAGGAGACCAAGGTCACCTCTGGAGCTGGGCCTGGAATCCAGGTCTCCTGACTCTTGGGACAACGTTCTTGTCATCATTACATCTATTGGTACCCCCGAGGCAGCTTTCCAGCCAGTGCTGTTTCTTGAGCCTGCCCCACTGTGCCCCCCCACCCAACTGAGCCTTGAAGAGGATCCAAAAGAAATGGAGACACACAGCCTTTCTGCTCTGGCCAGACCACATGGCAAGGCTCTGGCCTTGATTTCTTGATTAAGGCCAAGGGCACTAGAGCTCCACTCGTGACCCGATGGGCAAAGAGGAACCACATGGGTGAAGACGCGTCATCCCAAGTGTTTCCACCCCCTGGGAACATCTGTTGCTAGGCTACCGTCACCACCCAGGACACGATTGTCCTGAATATCAACTCTGGCCAGAACCAAACTCCAGTTCTCCGATCCTCTGGACAATCTTAATTGCATCATTGGCCAGATGTTTCCTACCACGTGCAAACCTATAACTGTATGAGCTCCCCTGCATTAGTTCTGGGATGTGAAGTTTTATGTGCCAGCTCAGCGAGGCTCTAATGTCCAGATGTTTGGTCAACCCCTAGTCTAGATGATACTGTGAGGGTATTTTGCAGATGCAATTAGCATCTACAATCAGCTGATGTTAAGGAAAGGAGATGACCCTTGATAATATGGGTGGTCCTCATCCAATCAGTTAAAAGGCCTTGAGAACAAAAATGGGTTTCCCAAAACAAAAGGGATTCTGTATCAAGACTAACACATAGAAATCTTGTCTGAGTTTCCTGCCCTACAGATTTGGGACCTACCAGCTCCTACAATCACATGAGCCAATTCCTTGAAATAACTCTCTTTCACACACACACACACACACACACACACACACACACACGCATGCACGCACACAGACCCCCTCCTGGTTCTCTCTGTCTCTCTGGAGAACCTAACCCACACAGCTCCCCTCTCAGGTCAGCATTCCTCCCCTCTCCCCACCTCCTTACTGACGCACTAGTGTGCCACACAGCTGCTCAGATCTGATTTCTAACAGGGGGCCAAGCTGAGTAAAAATTGAGTGCTGGCGTGAACAGCTCACACTAAGCAGAACTGACAGTTTATGTGTTTATTCAACAAATATTTATTGAGTGCATTCTGTGTATGAGGCAGAATGCTTAGAAAGTACCAAAGAGTGAGCTGGGGAGAGAACGATCCTGATTCGATTAAATCAGGGGAGATCCAATGAGAACAAGTCTGAGATGAACTTCACAGAATCTGAAAGAAAAGAGGCATCAGCAGGAACAGCTAATACCAAAGGGTAGCCCGGCAGAGTTCACCATGAGCGCCAAAATCTAAAACTACACAGAGAAGCTCTCTCTGATACAATAGCGTTAAGTTGATGAAATTGAATGCTGGGTGTTTATTATTTTGTGAATTTTTTCTGATTGATAGTTCTCTGTGAGCAAAAATATGGTTCATTTAATTTCATTTATAATCTATAATGACCTAGACTCTCTTAGCTCTATGTCTGAGGTCACCTGAGTCAGGAGTGATTGTTACTGAAAAGTGAGCGTCTGGTGATAATCAAACCTCTGTGCAAAACTAAAAATAATTAACACAAAGTATAAATGACTAGTTAGAAATCCTTCAAAACCTTCCAAGATAACAAGTGGTGGCAGGTATGTCTCTGAAGCCTGAAGATAACCAGAAATAATTTGTGAATTTCCAGCAATCTCAGATTACCTAGGTTCTTTCATGAATGTGGATCGTCATAAGTTGATTATGGGATATTTCCCTTCCTCCCAACCTTGGGGCATAATCTGTTTTTGCCCAGGCATCTCCAGGGCCAAAATCAGAAGAATGTTTTGCTCTTTTGACCTCTACTCCCTGCCACTCAGAGGCTGACTAAGGATCCTGGCTTTGGCATTTGTTACTGTAGATCCCTCTCGCTTATTAAAACTCTCTCTGTTCCTAGCATCCAAGTCACCATTTTCTCCCGCTGTTCCTCCTGACTCTCTGATTATTCCTTCTTCCACCATTTCTGTTGCTTCCTCTCTCTCTCTCTCTCTCTCTCTCTCTCTGTTTGCCTCTTAAATGTCCGTGGCCCTTTTCTATTCTCACTCTCCCAATTCTCTGCCTAGATAATCTCACCCTTTCCCAAATCTATAAATCTAACCCTGACTGCTCCCCTAAATTCCAGAAGCATATTTTAAACACATTACTAAGGCGTCCCCACCTGGATATCTCAGAGGCACCTCAAAAACAGTGACACGAACTTCATTCGGTATATTCCTCCCTCCCCTCCTCTGCCCCATCTCAGGTAACACCATCTCTATCCAGCCACCTGAGCTGTCCATCGCTTCTCTTTCCTCACATGGTCAGTTGGTCTGCTCACGTCCTAAATAGTCCTCAGATATACTCTCCTCATCTCTAACCTCAACTGCTGCCATCCCAGTGGCCTGTATCCTCCTTGAAGGCAGGTGTTTCTTATCCATTACTGTATCCCCATCAAAGGGCCACTGTTATTGTAAGCATTCACCAGGAAGCAATAGAGTGAAAATCATGGACTCTGGAGCCAGACTGCCTGGTTTATTCCCAGATCTGACACTCACTGGCTGCAGGGCACCTGTGTCTCAGCTTATTCATCTGTAAAAATTGGTTGCCATGCACATTTAATGAGGATAGATATGTAATGCACTTATAACAGCGCCTGACATGTGCACAATAAAGTGTTAGTTATTACACTTTTTATTGAAGTATAGTCGGTTTATAATGTTTCAGGTGTACAGCGAAGTGATTCAATTATATATGTAATTGAATATAGTTGAGATGTTGAATCTAGTTCCTTGTGCTATACAGTAGGTCCTTGTTATTTATCTATTTTTATATAGTAGTGTGTATCTATTAATCCCAAATTCCCAATTTATCCCTTCCCCCAGCTATTACATTTCATAAATGTATGTGAACTTCTCTCCACTACCATCTATCCTCAATCCATCCTGCAGCCTGAGAGTTGTTTTATTTTACTTATTTATTTATCTTTTTTTCACAAATGTCATCATATCAGCTTCCGACTTAAAATCATTCACCGGCTGCACATCACTTACGAGAAAAATCCAGCCTTCTTAGCGTGGAGAATAAAAGCCGATCTCTCCTGTTCCACTTCCATCTCTTTGCTGCAGGCACCTTCATCCTGTACTGCTTACTCCTTTTCCCATCATGTCAACCTCTTCCTGTCTTCTTATCTAGATTCATACTCATCTTCTTGTCCCTCAACTGTCTAACAAGGTCTTCCCTAGCCTTTAATACCCAGCTCAAATGGCACTTGTCAAATGTGACTCCCCTAGATGGGGCTGATTGCTTCTTTCTCTGAGCTGCTGCCCTCTGCCTGTACCTCTATAACAACATCTATATGCTGCGTTATATTACTCTTTGTTTATCTCTCTCTCCCTGAGTAGATTCTAGTGGGAGATACACTGGGGAGAAAGTACCCTTTTGCCAGACCATACATTTTTTAAAATTGAAGTATAGTTGATTTACAATGTTGTGTTAGTTTCTGGTATACAGCAAAGTGATTCCGTTATGCATATGTACCTATATATTCTTTTTCATATTCTTTTCCATTATGGTTTATTACAGGATACGGAATAGAGTTCCCTGTGCTATACAATAGGACTTTGTTGTTGATCGATTCTATATATAATAGTTTGCATCTGCTAATCCCAAACTCCCAATCCAACCCTCCCCCACCCCCCCTCCCCTTGGCAACCAGAAGTCTGTTCTCTATGTCTGTGAGTCTGTTTCTGTTTTGTCCATAAGTCCATTTGTGTCACATTTTAGATTCCACATATAAGTGATATTGTATGGTATTAGACCATAAATTTTTATGATATGATTTTTGGTATGGAAAATATCTCATCCTAAACATGTGATATTTACTTCATAAGTACAGAGGGAAGAAAGGAAGGGGGAGGGAGGGAGGGACCTGTGATTCTGCAGGCAGTGACCACCACTTCCCTTGGTGGCTCACGGTCGAGCAGCACTGACCCCCAGGAGCCTGGCTTCTGCCAGGAGGCCCAGTATTCCAGGCAGTAGGATGAGTGACCCAAATAGATTTCTTTTTACTTTCTGGCCTTTACTCTATTGGCCTTGAGAACAAAAAGTGAGGGGAGGCAGATGTTGGGGCAGCTCAGACCCATCCTGTGCTCAGGCCTGGTCGTGGCGGCCACCTGAACCCATTGCTCCCTCCCTCCCTGATGCCTCCACATACCACAGACAGCATAGCACCGACCTGAGAAGGCATGGGAACCCCCGGCTGGGGCCAGATGAGCTTCCAGGCCATACATGGAGGATTCAGCCTTTAGAATCTGGGGTGTCCCCTGGTACTGCAAAGATAGGAGTCAAACGACTGGACATCGGAAGTTCAAGACTCTCTTGATTTCCTTGGCATATTAGCTCACTTCTTCTTATTGAGAAGTTCAGTATTTAGCATAGCAGTGTAACCCCAAGGGCATTTTGCAGTGCAGGGTTTTATCGAATTGATGCATTTTGCAGTCCAGAGTTCTATGGAATTGATGCATACTGTAAGCTCCCAAATATCTGTGAATGGAAGAGGAAAGATCATGGAAAAACAAAACCATTCACATTTGATGTTAGAGTGTATCATGTAGTTTTCTCTCTGTCTTTTTTTCTGCAGCAGCGATTTCCCTAATGATGTTTTGCTCAGATTAATATTAAAGTAAGTTTGTATGCCTCAAGCACACACTGACTGCTGAAGCAAAGCCTCATCAGAGCGTGCCAGAAACCAACCTGGGATTCGACATTGGCGCATATAGCCCCAAATGGATAATCAAGTTTAAACAATTCAGTGTCAATATATTCAAGGAGGTTGGGTGTATGTCCAGTATATTTGTATGTTGACTAACACCTCTTTATTCATGAAGCACTTTCACATACAGTCTCTGGTTTAGTACAGCCATCCCCCGAGGCAGGCAGTAGGATTCCCATTTTGCACAGAAGGATTCTGAGGCCAGTCGTGGCTAGTGGTGCAGTGGAAAGAGGAAAGAGTGTGCAATGGTGGGGTGGCATGGAACCCAGGTTTTCGATCTCCAAGTCCATACATTTCCAATTATCTATCTTTATGGTACAGTAGGTATATTTCTCTGTGTCAAGGTCATGTGTTAGGTGATCTTTCAAGATCCCTTCTAATCAGAGGATACTATCTATGATCCCATATAGTGTCCTAAGCAAGCCAGAACATCTAAGCCTCCCTTGAAAATGTGAGTTTACTATTTTCCTGTCCAACGTCCTGCTCCACCTTTGAATAGCAAATGTGAAAGTTTCACACTCTGTTCTTTTTCTCTTCTTAACTCTTGGCTAGAGTCTTATCTCTAAACAAAAGTAAAAAAAAAAAAAAAAAAAAAAACAGAAAGAAAAGAAAAAAACAAAGCAGACAGTGATTAAAAAGTGAGCAAGAAATAAATGTCAACATTAAATGAATGTCTGGCATTTTTGCTGGATGTATCAGTTGTTTTTCAAGAAGGTCTGTTTCATCTCAGAAAGACTGTCTAGGAAAATGGAGAACAAAGCTAAGTAAACCAGTGAATCATTTCTAATACTGCTTAATACTCTGTTATAAGAAAACAGAAAATGAATAAAGTTCTGTTCCTTAAAGCTAAGTAACATGATAGCCCATATAATGGAAATATGGTTCCCTGAATGTATAATCATGTTAATATTGGTTATTTATTGAGTTCTCCTCTCTCAAGAAGTTCAAGGACTTTATCAACATTACTTTAGTAGTTCTCACATCGCCCCCTTCACGTTGATTGTGGTGTCCCACTTTCTGGAAGAAGAAAACAGCACCAGCGAAGCTGAGTGGCTCACCTAGGATCACTCAGCAAGGCAAGGTCAGGGCCAGGTTTAGAACTTAGGTCTTCTCCTGCCAGATTTCCAATCAGCAAAGTGAAAATAGATATGCCAGCATCTGGGTTATATAGGCAACAAACCCATCTGGGTGTTTTAAGTGAAGAGGAATTAATTGCTTACTTCTTTTTTACTCTTGGAGCCGGATGTGAGAAGTGCGTGCTAAACCAAAGTATCATCGAGACAGTCCACTGCAGACACACTGAGGGGGGTTATCCATGGGCTCCTGGCGCTTCCCTTAGCCCTAAAGAGTATCTTATTGGCCATTGATGACAAGTAGGAGTGGAAAGAAACCTCTCTGTGAATGGCCATTTAGTTCTAAAGCCTGGCAAAACCACATGGGGGACAGGATGCGCCTTTGTCATCGGCTGTGCTGGAGAAGGAGCGGATTCAGGGAAGGAAGAGAGTTGCTATCACTGGTTTGTGTGTAGGAAATGGGGATGAGGGTACACAGCCCTTACATAGACACAGGAGAACCTGCTGCACATCTGAGCCACTCTGTCTTGACTTTTTGGGGAAGGCTGAGGTGGAACTGAGTTCCAAAGATTGCAATCACCAGCTTCTAAGGGCCAGCCTTCCAGAAGAGAGCCTGGTATTACCCTAATCGCCTCCCTGGAGAGCCCTGGGGGAACCCTCATGGTTTATGTATTATTACCCATGGAAACTCTAGGAGCTATGGAAAGCGACTGTGGCCAGACGGCATTCTCCCTCCAAGCATCTTTAGCACGTGCTCCTATAGGACAGAAAATAGTATTTCTTGTCCACTGACGGAGAATCAATATAAAAGGAAGTTCCCTCTTTTGTCATATACCATCTCCCTGCACCCCCTTCACTCGTGGCTACCATTAGACAGAGGGGGAGCAAACACTTCTACAGCACTTACGGTGTGTTAAAACAACCCATGAGGTAGGTTTTATTACTACCCCCATGTTACAAAAGAGGAAATGGAGACCCAGAGAGGTGAAGTAACTTGCACAGGGACACATAATGGTACGTGGCACAGCCAGGATTCAATCCTGGACAGGCTGACTCCAGAGTCTGTGTTTTAATTCACTACCTGCCCTGCATTACCTGGCTCTGGTGTCCTTATGCATTTGGCTCCAGACTCTGGGAAAGCAATTACTTCCTTACTATAATGTCATTTCTTCTAGTACATAGAGAAGGAAGTATCAGTGAGTTCACGGATTTTCTTTATGGATAAGAGGAATTTTCAACAGGCAAGGGGAGGTTAGTACCACTTCATAGCTCCATGGACAGCTCCACTGCTAACATTCAAAGGGCCTCACCATGCAGGGGTTGTGATCATTGGGTGACCAGCCCAGTCTCTTTCACCATCAGATGGCATCAGTGATGCTGGCTCTGGTGTGGTCAGTCTGAAGCATCATTGTCTCTGAGGTGGACAGTACACAAGTCAAGGAACCACTTTTCATTTTGGTGCCGTCTCATTTTCCACCCCATCTGCAGGACTTGATCTGTCATAGACATTTGGGGCATAGACTATATATAACCAGTTATCTACCTTCAAAGTGGTTGTATTCGCCAGAAGGAACCAGCCCAACCTGTAGTCAACAGAGACACGTATAAATCAATACAAATGCCTATAAATGCAACAGAGTCATCATAAATGATGATGGGTATAAATAAATGATGTTTAAAGTACTTTAAGGGGGTGAGATTGAGTAGGTTGGGATTCTATTGGTATTGGGAAGAAGGCATGGGATTAATGAAGGAGTTTATTGGAGCAAATTCAAAGATAAAAAGGAGAGGGAGACGTGGTACAGCTGCCATTTGAAAGAAGGAGAGCATGGCATCCCTATGGCACAGTTGGCGAATGAGCACCAGAGAAATTGAAGCCATCACCAGTGATTTGAGCAAGGCGCTTAATCTCCGTGGGTCGCAGTTCTTCCATCTGTCAATATGGAGAACTGGGTACTGAAATCAAGAGAACGTAGTGAAGCATTTTGAGTTCTTCAGAAGAAGAGCATCACCGTCATATATCCTTTGGGTTAAGGAAAATCTATTACTAGGAAGAAATGCCTGTGGCGTGTGACACCTGATTTGCCCCAAGCACCAGTACTCAGATGTCTTTGGGGAAGGAAGCAATCAAAAGCATCTGCATAGGAAAAAAAAAAAAAAGGTAGGCGGTCAGAGCCTTACAAGTAACATACTTCTC
This sequence comes from Globicephala melas, assembly GCF_963455315.2. Classification (NCBI taxonomy): domain Eukaryota; kingdom Metazoa; phylum Chordata; class Mammalia; order Artiodactyla; family Delphinidae; genus Globicephala; species Globicephala melas. The sequence continues at coordinate 96,151,339 of NC_083321.1, forward strand.
TTTGGCATCAGAAAAACAGCTTGGGCTCAGCCCAAGCCTAGGCTGTGCGAGCTCAGACCCAAATCTCAAATGACTGCCCATTCCTTGCTCTTCTGGTTGGCGTCAGTCAATCACAAGTGGAATCAGATGTTGCCTTGCCAACGTGACTGATATGTTTCCAATGGAGCTCTGTTTATGTCTTGATCCTTGTTTGTGTGATGTTCTATGTTTTATAACTTGAGTCTCCAGGAATTTTTCCCATGGCTGTGCATCATTTCTTATCACCCATAACCAAATATGGCAGCTTTAAATAGTGCTGTCATTTTCCTCAATTTCACTTGTTGTGATATAATCAGGTATAGATTTCTGACATTGAGCATCTAATGGGGTTTCAGATTCAGAAAACTACAATGAAAGATTTTTTTCTCTTGGATATCTCTCAACTGGGAGACACAGAGTGAAATAGTCATGAGCGACAGGCGTAGAATTCATGTCCGTTTGCCCAGAGAAGCTCTGGGGGATAGAAGGACCCCAGGAGTGGCCCATGCTAGTGATTTCTGCTGCAGAAGGTGTATATGCATCATGAGGGCCTTCTTCCCCCTTCTGGACTCACTCTGTGTCTTCCTTTGTCTGCCACTGGCTCTTAGGATGAAGACAAAGACATGGTTAGCCCGTGATGGACACAAGAATGACTAACTCGGGACTCTCATTCTGCTGCTCTTGAGTCCTTCTTGCTGTTAGAGAATTTACATAGTGATAGGACCAGACATACTTAAAGGGCCCATTCCCCATTTCTCTCCTGTTCCCTTGCTCACTGGGCTTTGTCCCTCAAGTTGTTTTATTTTCCCAGTCAATCACCTGAGTGTTCTGTGCAGCTCAAGCATGAATGCACATGAGGCAGAGTACTTGCAATTGGTATCAAAGGGCAGTTCCCTGGTCTCAGCCTTATTGGGAGAGAAAACCAGTTTCAGACAGACCACCCAAGGGGTCACTGTCACACTGATGAAGGGCCCAAGAACAGGTGCCCCACTGGCAGAGGATAAGCTTTGACTTCTTCACTCTGTACTCTCCGGACTGTGTCCCCAAATGGGAGTGTAAAAACTGTACTCCCAAGTGCTTTGGGAATTTGCCTACTGGCTTTCTGGGAAGGGATGGAAAGCCCACCAGAAGAGAAGTCGAAAATCACCCACGACTGGAGCCGTTCGAATACAAGGGGACCATGCAGCGTTGTCTCTCCCGCTCCTTAGATGCTGCACTGGGACAGCTATTGTTACCTAGAGTTTCTCAGCATGGGCTCCATGGTCTGGCTGTCCTTGGATAACGAAAGCCCAGAAAGCTGGTTGAGATCAGTACTGGCATAGGCAGCTGCCCTTTGTGTTTCTGGGGACCCCAGTGTAAAAGTGACATATACCTTGTTAGTGACAGTAGGCTGTGCCGTGACTCATATATACTTGAGCTCGAAAGTTTACATGTTTGTAGAACCCCTGAGCTTAATACTGATTTTCTGCCCTATCCATGGACTTCCTAGATTCCTGGAATCATAAAATCATATCATTTTCAATTTAGAGTGGTCTTTAGGGAGCATCTAGTCCAGCGGTTTCAGAGTAAATGGAAGAAGTAAGCCTGATGCAAGACCAAGGCAGCCGTGGGGAGCTGCAGAGAGGGGCCCTGTCTTGACTGGGCAGCCGCCACTCAGCTCCAGCTGGTTGAGAATTAGGCCCAGTGTTGCCAGCTCGCCCATTTTTTTAAGCCAGAAATCTGGATTTTTATGTGAAATCTCCCAATCATTTAATGTTGGCAATTAATCAAAATGGGTAAGCACTGCAGGTAAACAAACAAGTTGTCTGTGGGCTGCAGGTCACCAGGGTGTCACCTTTGATCTAGTCCAGCTCCAACGGAGGCTGAAGGGGGGTGTGCACTTGCCAGAGACCACACAGCTGAAGACTGGGACCAGGTTCTGGAACTCCTTCTCATTCTGTCTCACTTTCCTACAGAAAATGCCCTGGAGCTTGGTCCTCAGCTCTCTGTTCCTGGCTCCATCCTTTGGCTCCCATGACTCTAGTCAAGCATGTCCCTGTGCTGGAGACAAACATTTTCCCCACAGCATCATGGTACAAGCCCTGGGCTTTGTGTCAGGAAGCGTGCATTTGAGTCCCAGCTCTTCCACTGATTAGCCCTATAACCTTGGACACATCTCTCGAGTGCCCTGGGCTTTGATTTCTTCCCTAATACAATGAAAATAAGAATCTGGGCCTCACAGCACCGGTTTGAGGTCTTACTGTGTGTGAGATCACACTGCAAACAGATAAACCAAGGATGCCTGTCATATTAGCATCCTCACGAGAAAGAGGTGAGTGTCTGAGTGGGGGGCTAGCGTTCCATCCACCACCGCAGACATCAACAGTTCAAAAGTGCTTCAGAGCCCAAACACACTGCCCCTGGAGGATGTGGGGACAGCACATAAGGGGCACTGAGGGCTGTTCTGCTTGCCCAGCACAGAGCCTCCTTCATCCTAGGAAGTAACGAGGGCCCCCGGCTGTTCTTTTGTTTCATCTTCTGAGATCAGGGCTGGGTAAGTGTTTCAGAGCAGCCCCCTCTACACCTTCAGCCCTGTGTCATTTAAACCAATCACCCATAACCCGAGGCAATGCAATCTGGGGCCAGACCCAGGTCACCATCCCCTCTGCCCTGCCCTGCCCTTCCCAAGGGTCATGCTGACTGAATGTAGACGGTGAATCTTGTTTTTATTTCCATTTCCAGGGCCGCAGACCCGGCTATTTCTCCTTCCTGGACCCTTTTTCTCCTGGCGTCTGGCTCTTCATGCTTCTAGCCTATCTGGCCGTCAGCTGTGTCCTCTTCCTAGTGGCTCGGTACTCTCCTCTCCCCTTCCCTGTCCTCACACCGCCACCTCGTGTCCACCTCTGGGAACTGCATGGGAGGGGGTGGGGAGCCGCAGAACGGTGGGTTGAGAAGCCCTTGGTGCCAAACCAGAGGGACGGGAGAGGGACTCAGGACCTGAACCACTCTGCCCAGCTGTTGACCTGGCACTGCCCATCCATCCGTCTTTGCCCACATCCCCTACTATGCGCAGAGAAGACAGGCGAGCTTGTCCGCATTTGCTTCTGCGCCCCTGCCTCTTACCCCTCTCGTTCCCCAGTCTCCAGCCCGCCTGCTTGTGTAGGAGCTTAGGGAGAGAGAGGAGGGGAGGAAGGTGGCAGGAAGATCACTCCAATTAAGTTCCGAGCCTTTGGCAGCCCTGGCATCCGTCCTTGCCAGGATCTGCTACAAAGTGCTGAATGACAAGAAGCAGAGCCTGCAAATCTGGAGTGGGGGACTGGAGGCCTCCTCTGCAGAGGGCCTGGCCCTTCCCCAGCCTGTCTGTGAAAGCACAGCTGCCTTGTTGAATGGGGACTGTGGAGGGCGGCTGGCAGCAGGGGGGCAGGACAGAGAGAAGCATTGGCAAGCAGAGCTGAGTTGAGACACGTGGTCCAGATCAGGGGTTGGGGAGAGAACCAGCGCCCCCGCCCCCGCCCCCGGAAACCAGAGACTGTCCCTGGGCCTACGGAAGAAGCCGAGGAGCATCCCAGCAAGAGGCACAGAGAGGGTTGTTTCTCTCTGAGGCTCGGTTGGACCAGCCTGGGCTTCAGGAGAGCCAGCTGACTCCCCAGAAGCAGCACAAGCTCTTGTGGCTCAGGGTCATTCCCTCAGATCCCCGATTCCCACCCAGTGCTCAGCTCACCACCCCGGAGGAGCTTCTCAAGGGCTGACAGTGGCTCTGGTCCAGCGGTCTCCTTTGCCTTGGGGCCACAGAAGCAGGGCCCGATGATTCTGTAGTGAACATTCCACCTCTGTGGGGTGGGGTCTTCCCCAAGAGCATGCCTATTCAGTGCTTGAGGGGAGACTGTGCTCCCTCCGGTTAGAAGATGGAGCCCCAAGGAACTGCGGGGTTCCAAACTCCAGGGCAGTTCCCAGCCTGCCCGAGAGGCATTGAATCACTCAGTCTGAGCCTCTTCCAGTGGAGATCAAAGCCAAGTTCAGGAAGTCCTCCCTGGCCCATGAGATCCAACCAAACAGGGAAAGGCCTTGCTTACAACCTGGTCGTCTTCAAAGGCTGCTGATGCTTTGGCACTCGGGCGCCACCACCCCCCGCCCCGGGCCTGTAGGCATTGCCACTGTCAAGTATCTGTCGTCCGTGTCGACTGGCGAGGCTTCCCCTCTGCACTTGGCCGCACTGCCTGCGGCTGCTCAAACGAAACTGTCTGCCTGAGTCCTGTCTCCGCTGCCCTGCAGTTCGCTCTTGCTCCCTTTGATTGAGCCCCTGTGTGTAGTAAGCCATGGCTCTCAGGTGACCTCGGAGGCCTGCAAATGGTCTTAGGGCTTGGTTACCAGACACACACACACACACACACACACACACACACACACACACACACACACACACACACACACACACACACGGCTGCTTCACCACGCCTGCCACAGCCTGAAGCTTTTCAATCAGCCCTGGGGGCTTAAACAGCCCCTCTTCTCTGCCCTACACATACACACAAACACACACACACACAAACACACACACACATGCACACACTGCCCCCTAGGATCCAGAATTAACAAAAAGATTAACCAAGAAGAAACTGTACAAAAGGTCTGATCATACATCCTATATATACATATATCTATAATATCCTATATACGTAATATCTGAGCGTAGGGTAATCTGGCCCAAGGTAGTGGCTTTCAGACAGGGTTCCCCGAGCGTGGAGGCTCCTGGAAGTTTACAGAGACGTGGAGGGGCGATGTGAAGAGGCTGGACAGCCAGAGCTCTGGGACCTCAGCCCGTCTTCATTCAGACCAGCTCCACTTTTCTCTTATATATTGTACTTCCGGGTAAGATTTTAGAGGTGAAAAGATATTTGAAAACCACTGCTCTAAGGCAGCCGTTCCCAAGCCAGCTGATACCACAGTCACACAGGGAGCTTTAAAAAACTTGAATTTCTATGTCTGATCGTCTCCAAATCTCTAGGGATGGGGCCTGGAAATCTGTATTTTTGGAGCTCACTTCCAATGGCCCGTAGGCTTGGGAACCACCGAGGTGAGGCACCACGGGCACAAGCCAGCCCCGCAGGCCACGAAGAGAAGGGGCACATCTTGGGGCAGGGGCCAGCGATGGCACATTGGCCTTGTATTCGGGAACAGGCGGCAGCGATGGGAATGTGGGCCAGCCCTGCAGCATGGCACGTGCGCACTAGGCTGCAGGGAAGGCCGGGGATGATGGTAACACCCTGTGAAGAGGCAGACCTGCCCTGCTCTGCTCAGCACACGCCCAGACGCGTCTCTCACATCAGAGCTGGAAGGCTTTGTGTGGGAGACAGGCTGGGGCGGAAGAGGGAGAGCATGTGTCTGGTGGGCAGGAAGAAAGGGCATTAGAGGTACCGCTGGGAGAGAGAGGCCAGCGTGAGGCTGCGAGCGACAGCGGGGGGGAGCGCCACCCTTCTCAACCCCGTGTGCCCATCATGCTCAGCTGGGGAGCCCTAAAAATGCTGATATCCAGGCCTTACCTGGACAAATTAAATCAGAACCTCTGGGTGTGGAATCCAGGTATTGGCATTATTTCAGAAGTTCCCAGAGCTTCCCTGGTGGCGCAGTGGTTGAGTCCGCCTGCTGATGCAGGGGACACGGGTTCGTGCCCCGGTCCGGGAAGACCCCACATGCCGCAGAGCGGCTGGGCCTGTGAGCCATGGCCTCTGTGACTGTGCGTCCAGAGCCTGTGCTCCGCAACGGGAGAGGCCACAACAGTGAGAGGCCCGCGTACCGCAAAAAAAAAAAAAAAAGCTCCCAGGTGAGTCTGAAACACAGACAGGGTTGAGAACCAGGGCCTGAGCCTGAGGGACCATCTGGGCCAGTGGTTCACAAAGTGTGGTCCCTGGACCAGTGGCATCCACATCAGCTAGGCACTTGCAGGTTCTAGGCCTCAACCCAATGCGCCGAATCAGACGCTTTTGCCGCCATCTGTGCTCTCCCACGCACTCTTGGTGATTCTGATGTCAGTTAAAGTTTGAGAATTACTACTCTAGGCCGACGGCTTTCAAGCCATGGCTCCGTGGGGCTGTAGGGTCTCTCTCTGGTCACTTTGGGGAACTGAAGGAGGCAGAACAAGCAATTCCCAGCCGTCTATTCTGTGACTTGATTTATTTTGAAAAAACTAAGATGTTTCTTTGATTAAAGAAAAACAGTTCCCAAACTGCCAACATAGTCCAACTTTCTCATTTTTCAGGGGGAACACCCAAGTCCCTTAGAGGGGAGGGGCTTAGCCAAGGCCACAGGCCAGCTACCAAGGTCTCGGGGCGAGGCCAGGCAGGGGAGCGCCCTCACACCCTCAGCACCCCTTCCTTCACGCCCATCCTCCGCAGCACTGGTATGTGTCCCTTTCTTTCACAGGTTGACGCCCTACGAGTGGTACACACCCCACCCGTGTGCCCAGGGCCGGTGCAACCTCCTGGTGAATCAGTACTCCCTCGGCAACAGCCTCTGGTTCCCGGTCGGGGGCTTCATGCAGCAGGGCTCCACCATCGCGCCTCGCGCCTTATCCACCCGCTGCGTCAGTGGCGTCTGGTAAGATCCTGGGTCCTCCGATGAGCCCTGATCCAGCTTCCGGTAGGCAGGAACCTCAGCTCTGCCCTAGGACAGCCTCTGCCAGCGCAGAGGGTTTGGGGGCAGTGGCTGGGTGCGCTTTGTGCCATCTTTTCTCCTTCTCTGTTCTCTGCCTTGGAGGTCTAGATGCAGAGGGGAGCTAAGGCAGGAAAGGAGACCGAGTGAGAAAATGCCTTGACGGCCCACAGCAAAGCAGTTATAACTTCCTGACCTGAAAACGACCAGAGGTTGAGAGGCAGGGCCTGTGAACACATATGCAGATTTATGCAAATGTAAGCATGTAGCAGGAAGTCCCTGCAGGAGAAATCCAAGCCCACGCCCCCTCCAGCAGCTTTCTGGAGCTTTGCCCCTCTGCACCTGGCTCTGGGGGCCCGCCAGACCCATCCACCTTAGCAGGTGTGGGAAAACGCAAGCTGTTAGTAGCTCGGAGTTGGACAGGACCTCAGGGAGCAAGTTGCCATCGTGGTCTACACGGACAGTCAGCCAGCCTCTTCCTGGAGCTCCCTTCTCCTCTTGGCAGGGCAAAAGGAACATGGTGGAATGATTTGATGTGTGGGAAAGTTCTCTGAAAATTTGGAAGTGCTACATAAATCATTGCTATTAGGCCACTATGGGGGGAAATGAAATACCGATGTAGTGTTGAAAGGCAAGTTTCCCATCCTCACTTAAAAACCCACTGTCAGGTTTGGTGTCACAGCTTATAGGACTTACAACCTTCATTCGCTCCTCTCCTTCTCAGCCCGTGTAAGCCAGAGGAAAAGGAAAGGGGCATGGGTGCTGGGGACAGTGTGGTATCTGGACAGTTACCTAGGAGCCACTGGACTGGGGCTGATGGGCAGGTGGAAGCACAGCTGGGACTGATACAGTAGGATTTAAACCCTTGGGGCAAGGTGTTCACCCATTATCAGGTTGTGCCCAGGAGTCACTGAGCGGATCACTGTGGAGAGCTGGGTCTCACGTTCCCTGGCAGAAAGGATGGTCTTGTCAGGCACAGCCACAGAGCTCCCTCAAAATCCAGGAAATCTGGGCAGAAACCCATAGATGAGAAGTCAGCGGCAGATTCTGATCCCTTTCTGCTTGGGCTTTCCCTTCCAGAGGTGCTTGTTCCCATGTGCTGCACGCAGGGCTCCATTGCCTGCTGCCTTCACCTGTCAGCTCCCACCCCCAGGAATTCCCTCCTCCAGCGAAAGTCTGCCCCGGTGCTGAGGGGAACCACCTGTCCTGCAGGCTGTCGGCTCAGCCCACTGGCTCAGCAGTGCTTTAAAGAGCTGGCCCCAGGTGGCTCGGTTACGCTGCGCCAGAGCGTCTGTGGAAGGGAGGCTCGGCCCTTCCCAGCCCGACCCAGGGGTGTTGGTGCACCCCTCTGCCTCTTGGAATTCTTGGTTATAAAATCAGGGCCTCAGTTAGGTTGGCTCCCTGGGGAGTGGGAGGTCAGAAAACAGGGCCATCGTGGCCTACCGTGGCACCCTCACCCAGAGCAAGCAACGGAAAATGCCCCGTTGCCGAGAATGCCAGCTTCACAGTGATAATGCCCCTTTCACCCAGGAGCAAGTCTCCACTGGCCCCTCTGGAGGGAGAGTGGGCATGATTTGCTTTGTCAGCAAAGGTGACGGGCTTGCAATGAGCTACTTACTCTCTCTGACCCGTCCTTTGTGACCAGTGGCAAAAGCAGCCACATGGCTGCCCAGGGAGGAACGGATGCCAGAGTGTAGCCATGGGACTGGGGGAAGCTCCCCAGCCAGCTCTGAGGTCATGTCCACACCCAGGGCTCATTAACCCACGACAGTGTGGCAGAGCAGCTTCCGAATGCACACCTCCACCTGGGGACCACTCACCACCACCACCCAAGCCTCCTCTGGGGGAAGCTCATGAGAAACAACTTCCAAGAGACTGTAAGAGCCCAGGCAGGAGCAAGGAGAACAGGTTTTGCAGATGGAGGGACTCCTGGCCCTTACAGGTCACAAGTAGGAAAGGTGGACAAATGATTTTCATTGCATCTCTACATGTCTCTGTATCTCACACTCATCTCATCCTTTACAGATTATTAGTCACTAATGACATATTATCTCACCTGATCTCACAACACTCCAAAGACAGGTGGACCAGACATTATTATCCCCCATTTATTAGACAAGCAAACGAGCTCAGAGGAAGTGTGTGGCTTTTCCCCAAGGTCTCACAGGTGGAACTGGACAAAGCCAGAACTAAAACCAGATCCCTTACTGGTGATCTGGCGTGCGTGGATGCGCCCATCAAGTTGAGGGATGCCCCTGTTCCTTCACTCCTGGGAGGCAGCCTGAAGGAATTCTTGGACACGTGGCAAAGGGGACAATGGGACTTCCTGCTCTTGGAAATCCACCTGGAAGCTGCCGGCTGCTGCAGCCCCTGGCAAACACTATGCCTTGGTTGGCAATGTCTTCATACTGAGTGAAGCCTCATTAATTCAGACTCCACTGGTTCAGAATTTGGCGATTATCCAGCCTCAGTTGTGCTTACATATATCTTTGAACCCCTATAAACAAATGGATCAGGAAGCAGATCCACACTGCTGACCAGATGGTAGAAGTCTTGTTTAACCTACTTAAGTGAGCAAATTGGTTTTAATGACTTTAGCATGTATGCTGCCTGAGTTGCAAAACTATTCTAATTTTAAATAAGTCCGATCTGCCCAATAAAACAACCTTCCATTCTGAAATAGCACGACCATTGTAAAAGCATTTTTTTTTTCCAGTACGTGGGCCTCTCACTGTTGTGGCCCCTCCCGCCGCGGAGCACAGGCTCCGGACGCGCAGGCCCAGTGGCCATGGCTCACGGGCCCAGCCGCTCCGCGGCATGTGGGATCCTCCCGGAGCGGGGCACGAACCCGTGTCCCCTACATCGGCAGGCAGACTCCCAACCACTGCGCCACCAGGGAAGCCCTAAAAGCATTTTCTAATTCCAACTTCTCAGCAGTCCGAAGATGCTTTTCACCAGTTCATCTTGAAGAGTTTCTGCTGTTACAATTTGTAGAACTGGTTCTAGAATACAAATTTCTCAGGCACTTGGCCACGTGACTTTGCTTCTCTGAGCCTCGGTTTTCTCTTCTGTAAAATCAGGATAAGGTTTTCACCTCCCTGAGTTGTAGGGAGTACAGGAGATAGTGGGTGTGGCTCACAGTAGGTGCTCAGTACACGGCGATGCTGCTCTGAATGTCGGCTGCATCATGACGGGGCTGTGGGAGGCGTCCCAGGTCTAGCTCTGAACAGAGCCTCCAGGGCTGGCACCCTTAGCTCATTCACTAGCTCGTTACTCACCATCTCTCAAGCTGTCTCATGTTCATGGACACACTTCTTCTGAGTAGAAACCCAGTAATCACCTCCTTTAGGAAATAAGAGAAAGAAAACCACTGTCTTCTTCTAGGCCACCCTCCCAAGCCGTTCGTTTCTGTTGACATCAGATGCCCTGCCTCCTCTCTCTTCCCCCACTAGGCCCCTCAGAAGAGGGCCACCTGGTCTCTCCCGTGTCGCAGCAGGACTGGGGATGGGGTTTAAGACTCCTGGGCTGCCCCGGCAATGATGACGTCTCGGTCTTTTCCTACCTAGGTGGGCGTTCACGCTGATCATCATCTCATCCTACACAGCCAACCTGGCAGCCTTCCTGACCGTGCAGCGCATGGATGTGCCCATTGAGTCGGTGGACGACCTGGCGGACCAGACCGCCATCGAGTATGGCACGATTCACGGAGGCTCCAGCATGACCTTCTTCCAAGTAAACCCACATGGTTGCTCACCAGCGTCAGGAATCGGGCAGGATAAAGTGGAGATGTCTGTCCACTGGAGATAAAAACATCTTGCCTCATCCCATCACCCCTTTTGAACACCTCGTTTGGAGGTTCTCCTGGGGCTCATTTTTCCCCTGCTCCCCCAAATACCCATGGAACCAGGTCCCCACAGCACTTGGGTTAATATCAGCCTTGTCCCAAAGTGTTATACATGAACGGTTAGCGCTCCTTGAGATGATTTTAGTGGTAGAACTATTTTTTAATTGCAGTGGTTTCATATTTATTGTAATGAGTATTAGAAAAAAATATGCAGTGACTCTAACCTGTACTTTTATTTCTATTTCTGCACAAGATGAGGCTCACGTAGGCTTTTACATTTTTTAAGTAGGCTACATTTTATAAGTAGTGCTTAGACAAAGCAAGATTGGAGTAATACACAAATGACTAACATGTAAGGAAATTTAGATTAAGCCCAGCTGGTTTCATTGATCCCAGACTAGATAGATCTCAGATCAGGACCCTTTTGGCTTCTCCGAGGTTCCCTTGCAAGGCTCAGGAGCCGGCCCTGCCACCATGGTGTGTCAGCTGGCAGGCTACCAAGGCAGGCAGAGCCGGGCCAGACATAGGAGTAGTTTGCATTTGCTTCAGCCTCTCGAGGGAAGCAGATTCCCCTGGAGTCAGTGAGTGTCTATCCAACCTGTGACCCAAGAAGTTCATTATCACACTAAATGAGTCCAAGGCCTTCAGTTTTCTGTTTCCCATGCAAGTCTCAGGGGTACTGGCACAGGGACCAGTGAAGACATCATGCAGACACAGGGTTTGGCTAGACCCCCAGAATTCTCTCAGTCTTGTTATTATTTGTAAACTAGAAGCCAACATTGGATATGTGATTGACGGATTAGTTTAGGGTTGATAGAGAAGAGCTGGCACTGCTCCTTCAGATGACGTCTCTTAAAAGTCCAGAATGAACCTGAGTTTGCTGCCTCTGTGCTGAAGGACAGTAGAGGACGCAGCCAGAATTTCCATTCTCACTTTGGTCAGAACATGGAGGTTGGCAATGGAAGATGGGTGGATGAAGCAGAACCAATGATCGAAGCAGTAGGCAGAGTTTACACACCTTCAGACCCTGTTCCTTCTTTGTCTTTGTAAAAGGTATCAAAGGCACAACGCTCTCCTCCTGCCATTCAGCAGTGACGTTGTGAGATGAAAGGGAACAGGTTCTTGAGTATGAGGAAGGGACTGGGGAGCAGAAGGGCCAGAATTTTAGGGGCCACTTGGATGCCCTCCCTTTCCAGGCCGCCATCTCCTTTCTCTTTCCTCAACCTGCTTCCTTGCGTTCTTTTCCCAGAATTCCCGCTATCAGACCTACCAGCGCATGTGGAATTACATGTACTCCAAGCAGCCGAGTGTGTTCGTGAAGAGCACGGAGGAGGGGATCGCCAGGGTGTTGAATTCCAACTACGCCTTCCTTCTGGAATCCACCATGAATGAGTACTATCGGCAGCGCAACTGCAACCTCACTCAGATTGGGGGCCTGCTGGACACCAAGGGCTATGGGATTGGCATGCCAGTCGGTATGCAGGAGAGGAACAGCCTCTTCGGGTAGCTCCACCCAGGCAGGCTCAGGGTAGCTCAAACCATCGAATGCAGCCTTGAAGTCAACAGCCCCTGTTTCTAGAACCAGGTTCACAGTGACTTGAGATGGGCATTCTTAAGGTTTTTAAAAAAAGCCAATCCACATCCTTCCAAGTCATCAGGGATTAGTACCCAGTCCTTAATTATGGAAGGGCTAATTGATTAGTTATTAATAGATTAATTATTAAAGGGCACATGGATGCCCTTGGTGTATTCCACACCACACAGCTAGCTTGTGAGATCTGAGTTCCCCAACCAGGGATTGAACCCAGGCCCTGGGCAGTGAAAGCATCGAGTCCTGCCCTTTGGCCATTTCTCTGATGTCCGACATCTCTACTAGCAGTGGAAAGGAGATGGAAGAGATGGTAGGACTCAAGTGAATTAATTTTGCTATTAGTGTCCCTGGTGACAGGTTTACTGTGAAAGGGGACTGATGTGATTGGAGGAGGTGGCTTTCACATCATCTGTGGATCTCACTGGTCCATCTGCTCTGGGTCAGAGCAGGTAGCTGAGAGTGGGCAGGAAAGCTCTGGCATTCCCCTTGCTGACCGCGCCGTCGGTTTGTTATAGGAAGGTAGAGATGCTTGGCTTCCAGAAGGGTATCCCAGCTGTGCCTTGTAATGAATGTCCCTGCTTTAGGCCTTCCCCTGCTGATGGTTCCTCTATCAGAAGGTGAGGGGGAGCACGTGTGTGACTCTGTGACTGTGGTGGAGGTCTGGAAATGTCCCCCAGTGTTTCAGACATGTACCCTTCCCACACACACCATGGAGAGCCACATTGTATAGGGCTGTCCTTTTCCAAGTCTGTCCTCACGCAAGGTTGTCCTGAAACCAAGCAGCCGGGGAAGAAGCAGGAATGGAGGAAATCATCTCATGTGGGGAAGTTGGTACACAGGATATGCACCTTTGTTGGTATGTTACACACCACTTCTCTCCCTTTTGATTTTTCGAAGTGTAGTTGATTTACAAAGTTGTGTTAGTTTCAGGTGTAAGTTAGTTTCAGGAAAGTGTTTCAGGTATATATCTATTCTTTTTCAGATTCTTTTCCCTTACAGGTTATTACAAAATATTGAGTATAGTCCCCTGTGCTAGACAGTAGGTCCTTGTTGGTTGTCTATTGTATATATAGTAGTGTCACACCCCTTCTCTTGATCGGTACCTCACTCAGAGCTCTATAAATTATAGGCCTCCCTTATACCTGTGTCATGTGAAGGGCATGGGATGGAGTCAGGCAGATCTGGGAATGCACCCTGCTTCCTGGCTGTGGGGCCTTGGATAGGTTAGTTAACCTCTCAGAGTCTCAATGATCGCATTTTTAAATTCAGGTTTCTAATATGTACCTCAGAGGGTTGTTACAAAGGTTAAACTGAATAATCTGGCCTCACCACAGTGTTTCATCACACTTAGCCTGTTAGGGGGAACATTGGTGCCCTCCCCACATTTTCCAATGTTCCCTCTGTTATTTGATAAAAGCAGATGACTTCTTCAAGACTGATCAGAAACCAAACCCATGAATATAGGCAATAATATGGTTCACGCTTGAACTCTACCATTTCTGACCCTAGTAGTTCTGTAAACCGGAAGCCTCACTCAGGGCACCTGCATACCCTCCACTTAGCATCATATTTCATTGATTTCATTAATAATACAGATTATGGGCCCCTTTGAGACATTTACTGGTTGACGGTGTGTTTCAAGATGGTGGAGGGAAGCACAAAATGAACCTAAGGTGCGCCTGGAAATACTCTAGCAATTTAATCAATTAATACTCTAGCAATTTAATCAATTAATACTCTAGCAATTTAATCAATTTAACTGAACTGTCAAGTGCTTCAAAAGTTTTCATGGCACAAACCTGTAGAGTTGGCATAAAGCAGACTGACTCTAGAAATTCTCATCAGTAACCAAGGAAAAGGGGAGGCAAATGCATTGGTTCTGTGTCTGAGGTGATGCTGTTTCCATATGTGTTATCTTAGTCTTATCCCACCTGCAGGGGAGATGTGGTTCTTCCCATTCTAGAGGAGAGAACTGAGATTCAGAGCTGATAAGTTACTTGTCCAAGGTCACAGAATAAGTGGAGAGAAAAGCTGTGCTTGAGCCTAGGGGGCCTATCTCCAAATCCAGCATTTCACCTCTCAGACCGTGTTGCCAAACGGGTCCACCAGCTCGACAGGACAGGATAGATGGGGAAGGTGAGCTATGGGTTAGCCCAGGTTCTTAGATCAGGCTGGGGAGAGCATTGCATAGTCGACTGATGGGACAGAATTTAGGTCCAGGAAAGATGAGCATGTGTGTCCTTCTTAAGTGGAAAGTAAGGGTGTAACTATGGAATAAGCAGTGTGGTTAGACCCAGGAAGACGACGAGAAACAGAACAAGGAATGAGATGGAAAATTAGTCGGCTAGTTTAGGAGCTAGGTGGGCAAATATGGAGTAAGCAGAATAATCCTTTCATGGGGCCCTTGGTGTGCTATTGAGATTGGGTTGAAGATGCCTCGAAAACTGCTTGAAATGCCTTGTTGGCTGGATACTTGTCTCTAAACCTGGAATAGTCATTAGTCTCACCACCTAACACCATCTGTTAGGTCCAGTAGCCATTCACTTCAGATGTGTGTTAAGCACCTGCTATATAATATATGAGGTGCTGTTGGCATTCACCCAGATCACATTCAGCGCTGCAGGCCTGGGGTTTGAATGCCCAAGGGTAGTTGCATCTGTAGCAGGGAAGGTTCTATCTATGGAGTCATGGGCTGTTAGAGTGCTAAGAGATCTGGGAGCTGATCTAGTTCCTTACCTGTCAAAGTGCAGCCCATGGCCCAGCGGCAGGGCGCCGCCTTGGAACTTGTGAGAAATGCAAAATCTCAGCCCCCACCCCCAGACCCACTGAATTAGAGTCTGCAGGTCGACAAGATCCCGGGGGGATTCCTGTGTGCATGAAAGTTTGAGAGCAGGAATCTATCTGTTCCAGCTTTTGCCTGTATCCTGCAACAAAGCCCTTTTCCCTGGGGCTTCTGTCCACATCAGGCCTTTACAGAGCTTGGACAGGAAAACTGAGCAGCTTAGTTCATTTCCAGCCTCCTGGCAGCTTTTTCTTAATGATTTTTCTTAATAATTTCAGGCCTTAGCCTGTGCTGGGGCATCGAGCTTTCCACGGTTTCACTTAAGCCTGTTTTTGTGATTAAACCTACATTCCAGAACCAAAGCTCCTTGACCATACCCCATATGAAAAATTTAAAAAGAATTGCACTCAACAGAGCCTTCTGTCTGAGGAGGGAGAGAGGAGCGATGTAAACGGAGTAGTGGACGGGGCCAGGGGTTCTGGGGCACCCAGCAGGCAGCTGTGCGGGAAAGGGGGTGCCCCAGACCGATTCTCCACACAGACGGAAGAGAGGAAGCTTCCACCTCGCTCTGGGTGGCCCTTTTCTCATCGGTGGCCGCTCCGGGTAAACAGTTGTCAGGTGTAATGTAGTGAGAGTTACAAATGGCAGAGAAACTAATTTCAATAAAGTAGAAAATAGGCAACTGATTGCGAGGTTTGTGTCACAGAAGATTTCCCTCCTCGGCCTCCCAGGGGCAGGCGGACCGGGAGCTTTGCAACCAGCTTCCCGCGTGCTGGTGGGGAGGTGGGTTCACCCAGGTAGAAAGTGTTGGCGCCTGGGTGGGGAGGTGGGCGGCACAGCTGCCCGGAAGGCTGTCACTTGACCCATGCTGGGGTCTTGGCCGTGGGCTGGGCGTGCCGGTCAGCGTGGAGAGAAGGAAAGTAGAAACGCCTGGTGCCCTGCATGGCGCGGAGAGTCCTCAGTCTGAGCCAGTAGAGAGCCGTGCTCCTGCGGGGGGACCCCTGTCCCTCCCCTCCTATGTTACGTGGGCAGGGTGGCAGGGAGGTTTGCCGGGGAGGGAGCAGAGAGATGCAGACGGGGGCGCTCACGTCCTGTGTTCCGGGCTCTCCTGTGACCCACAGGCTCCGTCTTCCGGGACGAGTTTGATCTGGCCATTCTCCAGTTGCAGGAGAACAACCGTCTGGAAATTCTGAAGCGCAAGTGGTGGGAAGGGGGCAAGTGCCCCAAGGAGGAAGACCACAGAGCCAAAGGTAAGGGTGGCCAGGGCCTCCCCTCCTGCCTGGAGGACCAGAGCTGCTCGTGTGGCGTCCAAATTCCAAGTAACGCCAGGTTGAGAACAAGCCTCGGAAGGAGCTGAAGGCCGGACTGGGACTGGCTGGGCTCATCCCTGTCCCAGGGTCTTGGGCTTACCGTGCGGCATCCACTCCCGCCCGCTCCCGAGTCCTAGAGATGCCACCCCTTCCATGCTTCCCGAGTCCAGCCACTTCTGCGCCAGCACCACCTCTTCCCATGGCCCAGGCCACCAGCACCCCACAGTCATACGATTACAACAGCCTGGGCTCCTTTTCCCATGCTGGCGCCTCTGCACTGTTCTCTCCACCAGAAGCCAGGGTGATTCTTTTTGTAAGACGCACGTAAGGTTGCAGCCTTGGCCTGCGCAAACCTTCCAATGGCTTCCCGTCTCACTCAGAATCAAATCCGAGCTTTCTGTGACCTCCCGACCCTTCCTGATCTGTTTCCCCCTTTTCTTCCTGTTCCCCAAGCCTCCCAGCCCCCTCCCACCTCGGGGTCTGCACACTGTTCCCTCAGAAGGTCCCTCAGAGAGGCCTTCCCTCCCCACGCCACACATCTCTCCCCTTCCCTTGGGCTCTGCTTTTCAGAGCTTATCACTACCTGATAGTATAGTTTCTATTCATTTGTTTACTTTCTGCCTTTTCGACTAGAATGTAAGTTCCACGAGGGTAGGGTTTGTCTTCCTTACAGGGCTGTCCACAGGGCCTGGCACATGGATATTTTATTGAATGAATGATAAATACGGCTGGATAGAAAGCAGTCCCTGACTGACGTGTAGTTGAAGAGTGTCGAGGGTCCCTGAACACCCAGCATTTTCTATAGGGGGAACATATCCAGGATAGTCTCGGGTTACATCTGTTGTAGATCTGTGAATGCCTGTTAGTTATTTTTAGAATGCCCTTTCATTTTCAAAGTGTCCTGGCTTGGGCAATAAATCATATGGTCACCCCAGTAATCTGCTGCAGCCTTGCTAAAATATGCCGCAAATTTACCTATGCACACTCGGCCCTGGGGAGGCAGCTGGGGAGTGAAATGAATGATGCTACTGCTTCCCTCTCTGCTCAGCGTGAGTGATTATCCGGGATGAGACAGTAAGGGAATGACTTTGTGTTTCTAAGGGTCTCCCTGTGCCTCTTGATCCTTTGAGGAGAGGGCTCAGGAATGTGAACCTACAGGGACAAGCCCTTTGTCGTTTGGAGGAAATGCTGCCCCTTCCTTTGCAGGAACGGTGGGAGGCCACACCATTCTTGGCTGTCCACTCCCCAAAGGTCAAAGGTGGAGGAGACTGACTCTGTTTGTTCAGAGAAAAAAAGAAATGGGGGAGGTACAGAGAAAAGTATCAGAAAACTTTCGTGGATTTGAAAGAATGCACTAGATGTTGAAGATGCCCAGGGCCAGTATAGGAAAGGAAACGGGGAGCAGGACATTGCAGGCAAGAAGCACCTTGAGGGAGGATGCAGAGGCAGAATCGGTGCAGCGGGCAGGGCTGTGAGTGGGGACCGCAGGTGGTGTGGGTGTGAGAAGAAGGATTCCCGTGGGGAGATCTGGGCTGCCTAGACGGTTCGAAACCGGGAAGGTGTGGATGGCAGGATGTGCCTCCACTGCCCCCTCCCCAGAAAAATACTCATGGATTGAAAGCAGTCTGAATCTGACTGGGCCCGAAAAGTCAAAGTAAAGCGAGATTGTTGGTAAGATAATATATGTCCGTGTTTTTCTGTGGGAACAATGAACTTCAGAGTGGCGGGAAGGAGCGCCATCTTACCAAGGAGTTGGAGGGAAACAGTAGTAGCTTTTGATCTGGAGTAATTTAAAATTTAGGGTTGGCCGAAAAGTTCGTTTGGGTTGTTCCATAACATCTTACGGAAAAACCTGAACGAACCCAATAGAAACAGAGAGGTGGACCTGGGACCCAGAGTGAAACAGGAGAAATGTCCAGGTTTCTGTTGCCCTAGAAGCCCCTGGTCGCCCTCCAGCTGCCCCTCCCCACAGTGGGTCGGGTGCCTTCCGTGATTTTGGACGGAGCCCTCAACACACTACGTTACAACTCTTGGTTTCCTCTGCCCGGGTGATGGCACCTTAGATGTGGACCCGTCTCACCCGCTTCTGTGTCCCTGGCCTCCCTACAGAGCCTGGCACATAGTAGGGGCTCTGTGGGATGTGTGATTAAAGCCACTGACTGGTAGCTGTCAAAAGCCACCAATTACTGTCCTCCTGGGCCACGCTAAGGTGGCAAATGAAACTGTGCTATGATGCTTTCGCGAGTAACCTTCACGCTCACAGCTCTCTACTCCTTTGGGTTGTTCCTGCCTCTGAACAGCTGACTGAACATATGCGGGGATGCAGGGATGCTGTAGATGCGGGAGGCCGGCGCGAAACAGGGGGTGGGCAAGAGCAAGGGCTCAGAGGGGTGCAGGGAACCCACCGGCCCCCCACCGGCCCCCCGCTGCCAGCTCTGTCTGCTCCGGGCCTCCCGCCTCTTTTCCTTACCACTAGTTGTGGATCTCCTGGCTTTCCTTTCTTTTATAAACCTGACCCTATTTGATCTCTTTGAGCCTGTTTCCCCTCGAGACTCACTACTGAGTTGATCCCAACTGTCCAGTTTCCCCTTTCATCCTTGACTCCTAAGCCCAGCCACAGGCCCTTCCCCTTTGTGCCCTTATTTCTTTGTGTTTATTTTCACCGCTAATCTATAGAGAAACAGTTGGAGGGCAGCAGATTGACAAGGATGGGGAAGACGACACAGGAGCTGGGACCTTACAGTTTTCACTCAGGGACCTCAATTTAGATTGTCTCTCTCTCCCATTAGAGATTTCACCCGAAGTCCAATGGGCTCCCCGCGCCCCACTCTAAGAATGGGTCTCACATATCTCCCTCCTGCCCGCCTATTTGTTCTGCTGACAGCCACTAGGCTGGTTCTCTCCCCTGAGGCAGTGTAGACAGGGTTCAAGGTCACAGGCACTGGGTCAAATGGACTCCACTCCATAAATGGCCTCGTTATATCCACTGTGAAGCATCTTTAAGCCTCCGTTTCCTCCTCTGGAGAATAGAACTAGAAATAATAATGCCACCTCCCTGGGCTATTGTGAAAACTGAACTAGATAAACCATGTTAAACGCTCAGCAAAGCGCTGGTGCAAAGGAAATGAGAACCGATTTTATTATAAAATCTAGGCCTAAAGAAGAAATTGAGGTCTGAATAGTACCCACAGCCACGAGTGTGCCCGTCCACTCCAGGTTCCTCAAGGCTACATAGCTTTTCTAAGATGAACACTCAGGGCATTGGTTTGTCCGTTGATAGTTGTCCCCCATGGACTATGAAAATCTCAAGTGCAGGGTCTGTGTCTTATTGATTTTTCTATCCCAGTGACCAGCATATTATCTGACATTTCATCCGTATTTGATGAAAGGATGAACAAGTAATGAATGAATGGGCAATCATCTCAAGAACATCCAGACTGGTCCTACTTTTTAAGTCTTTTTCCCCCCCAAACAGGAGCCCTGACACCCCATGTAGACCACTGTGTATCAGGCACTGTGCTGGGCTCTGAGAGTATGAAAAACAATGAGACATGGCCCTGCCCTCAAGAGGTTTAAAGAGAGGCACAGATTATCACTATAATGGTTGCACTGTAGGAATGCTTTCATAGAGCTGGACAGAAAGTGTTATGAAGCCCAGAGAACAAAGTGATTAATTCTGCACAATAGTCGGGGAAGGTTTACAGAGACATTGGGCCATGATGCATTCATTAGGAGTCACAGCTTTAGGAAGGTTGTGGAACAGAGTTGTCACACTCAGAAATTGGTTTGGATAAGTAGGATGAGGTTGGAGTTAAGAGGGCATTGAAAACAAGGTCAAGGCATGTGGACAGCAAACCAGTATGTCCCAAACTTTCCCAGGGAAAGAATTAATAGCAGAGGACCCTGAGTATGCATGTTTGGGGATCTGGGGACAGAGTCTAAAGCAGCCCAGCATGTTTGGAATTTCCTCTTCTGTTTTGTCCTAAAAACACATGTGAATTTTGCATCTGACAGTGTAATAGGGGCATGTTTATGTAATAGAAAAATGCTTTTCACTCCTAGACTCTAAGTAAAAGCAGTGTCCCAGGAAGATGCCCTGTACACACCCCAGAGCTTTGCATATGCCTTGGCACACTAACAGCACAGTGGACCGAGTTGGAGACATTGGTGGAAGACCTCAAAGGTTCTGGAGTGAGATGTGGCCTCAGGAAAGCAGGTGCCGTGGATGGAATTCTGAGCTGTCGGTGGCATTCATGGTCCCAGGGCACAGTCATTGCCTCGGGAAGAACGGAGTCCAGTTATTGGCTTTAAGTTCCAAAAGAAGTTGTTCCAACTCAGCAGAGACTATGTTCTTAGAAGTCACGGTTTTTGATTTGCTAAAAAAGTATCACTATTTTGGAATACAGAAGGCCAGTACCTGAAGGAAGCTTTGCATAAAGCTAACACTAGAAGTTCAAAGAGCCAGGCCACCCAGTCTGCGAACCAGATAAAAAGATGCAGACCAGGAAAGGATATGTTAGAATGTGGCAGGTCCCTGAGAAGGAGCCTTGTGCCCTGCTGGGAGGGAGAGAGTGCCAGAGAGAACTCCTAGATTCGTTGGGGATACCAAGAGGTAAAGAGATTTTTGCTTACTTCTGGAGTTTGGCATGCCCCATAAATACGTGTCACGCCACGGTGGAGTGGGTGCGTGAGAGATGGCACATGGGGACCCAGGGCAGAGAGGTCCCAGGGACAGATCTGCATTTTCTGGGGCCCCAGACAAGGATATTGGAATTCTAAGAGGAATCTGGCATTAGGATGGGACATCTAACCCCACCCCCATGACACATAATCTCCTTCCCAGCCCCAGACCTGAAATACATCCGGGAGTGAAGGGGGAACAGAGAAAACACCGTATTTAACTGAATGTAAATCTGAAATTTAAAGTTTTGTGTTTTTTTTTGCGGTACGCGGGCCTCCCACTGTTGCGGCCTCTCCCATTGCGGAGCACAGGCTCCGGACGCGCAGGCTCAGCAGCCATGGCTCACGGGCCCAGCCGCTCCGCAGCATGTGGGATCTTCCCAGACCGGGGCACGAACCCACGTCCCCTGCATCGGCAGGCGGACTCTCAACCACTGCGCCACCAGGGAAGCCCCTGAAATTTAAACTAAAGAAATCACTACATTTTTGGCAATCAGGTGGAAACGGGAGTTTGAGGTAGATGTTAGGTACCTTTATAGGAAAATTAAGCTGTTGTTTTTGCAGAGTGGTTGGCTTGGGATATTCTTCCCCATTCTACAGAATTTTAGGAAGACTGGTCTGACAGCAGAGCTCAGGATGGATGGAGAGGAGACACAGGGAAAGCAGGCTCCCAGCGAAGATGGAAAGGACTGATCAGGAGGCTTCGTTCCACTCTGCACTGGGGGACCGAATGTTCCCTGGCACGGAGAAGGGAACTGAGCAGATGAAGAGGCAAGATAAACAGCGGAAGACATCCTGCCCAGGTCCCACGTGCTTCGGAAAATGCTAGGGTTCTACCAACCAGCCGATGTTAACTTGCCTTCATGCGGTCGTCCTTGGGAATGAGAGGGGGAGCTGTATTAATAAGTGGTGATGTCCAAGAGGGGTCTGTCTGGGAGATACTGTGCAAATCACCGTAAGACCCAGGGCTTCGGCTCCCAGCCCAGCCGCAGCAGCTAGTGCCAGTTTAATGCAGTGGCCCCATTTCTGCCATGGCTGAGACCCAAACAGACATTACTCAGAGAGACTAAAAGGCTTCCTGGCTGAATGAAAGTCCACGTGACCTCCCCCAAGCCAGGCCAGAAGCACTAGCCTGGAAGGAACAGAGCCACTGCTTGGTCTCCCTGTGACAAATTAGCCATCGAACTTCCGGAATAAAACTCACTGCTCGAGAGACACCCCCTGTCCTGTGGCAGAAGAACAGGGACCAGTCTGGCCTGAAAGATCTCTTCCTTTAAGTCTTTCATGGTGGCCAGGAATGGAGCCGCTGGACCATGTTTTTTCTTGTGTCTCAAATTGAACAAAGGGCAGTCCTTTTCATTTGCTTTCCAAAGCAGCTTCCAGGGGATCTTTCTTTTCGTGGTTGGGATCAGTTGGCTTCCATGTGTGCCTAAAGAAAGGAGGAGGAGATGGAGAAGACAGAGAGGGATGGAGGTGAAGGGAACTGTGAGGGCGGTCCTGTTCTCAAGAGATCTCTGAAACTGAGAGTGACATCAATTGCAATGTACCAGACAATGTGCAGTGCCTCACGTAATCCTTTTCTACTTCATTATCCTATTAAAATGTGAGAAATTTCAAAGGAAAGGATCTGCCGCTACTCCACTTCTAACCCAGTATTACAGCTCCGGTATCACTGCCAAATTCCAGAGAAGAATCCTAACATTGGGATGATGCCACCATCTGAGTCTTTTTGTCAGGTCTTACTTGGCTCTGGTGAGAACCTCAACATTACCCCTTGGCTTCATCTCCCCGTTTCTTTCCCTGCCTATAGCTCAGTGGCCAGCTACCTGCATACACAGCTGAAAAACGCAATGGCAGATCATGTGGAAGACTGGAGAATTACAAAAAGAAGCAGGCTTCATTCCAAGCTGTTTCATTTTCTTCTGCCTTGTCTTTTCAAAAACACTTATTTTATTTATTTTCTCACTCAACTCCTATAAAAAGAAATATCGCTAGCCACTCACAGAGGCCAGCATCCCAATTCAAGGGGATTGGATTACCGAAGGCTTTGCAGAACAATTACCAGACAAAAAGGTAGTCGGTGAATTCCAAGGAAATTAAATACTTTTATCTTGAAAAACACAAGCTCACAATCAGGCTTCAAAGGAACATAAATACACCACCAGGCTGTGAAAATCAGGGTCCCCTTTCAAGGATGGAAAAGAGGCCGGTGGCATTGACTCACAAAATCCTTAGAGAGCAGGAAGTTTGCTGTCTGGCACGGCGGGAATGAAAGTGTAAGACATCTTAGCAAGAGCGGGGGCGAGTGATGAGGGGGGTTGGGGGAATCGCGGGGACGTTTTCCTTTCTCTTTCTTCCCTGGGGGCTCAGCTCTATTATCCTGGTTCTCTGGTTTCTCTGGAGAGGGCCAAGACTGGAAACCTGAATATGGGAGTTTAGATAGTGTCTCGAAGTGATGCTTGCCGAGGAAGCCTCTTCCTAATCAAATCAGATTGACTCTGCTAAGAGACGGGGAAACTCCGGGGGAGGGGGTGCCAGAAAGCGCGATCGGGAACAGAGGTGAACCATGGCCCAGTGTGTCTGCGTCAAAGGAGGTCAGCAGTTACAAAGACCACAGCCCCACTGTGTCTGGAAAGTGAGCCAAGATTAAGTCAATGGATCATCGATTCAGACATTTGCTGTAATGTTCCCAAGGAGAGAAGGGGATTTTATAAGTGGAACTAATAGCCCGTACATAGGTCTCACTTCCCCAGTCACTGGGGGTGAGGGTGGCGTGGTCCTAGGAATGAACTCAGTCACAAGGAGCCAGGTGGAGGTCTGTTATCACGCCCCTTGCAGCATGAGGGACCATGGGGGCCCCGAGTTCTGGGGAGAAGTGATATGGGGGTAGGGATACGGGCTCAGGCTCTGGCTTCCATCTGGACCTGGTACTTCCCCTCGCCAGCCTGGGCAAGTTCGCTGACTCCAGTACCTTGGTTTCCTGGTCAGGAACATGGAGGTAAGGGTAGTGCCAATTTCACAGGGCAACTGTTAGGATTGAATTAAAATGTTTAGCCTGGTAACCTGGCTCATATTAAACATTCATAAAGGTCAGCTTTATTTTTATAAATATTAGCTGGGCAGAGTCAGATTTATCTAGATTTCACATCTGAGCTCTGAAGACTTTGGGCAAATTCTTGAAGTTCTCTGAATTTCTATTTCTTTAATTGTAAAATGCCAACTGTGGACTTTCTTTATAGTATTTTTAATAATTGAATGAGGTAGAGAATTTTTTTTAAATGAGGTGCTTGAGCTCATATTTTGATAAATTGTAAAGTACCTCTCCCATAACTTGTGTTTTGATAAATTGCAATGTTTATCAGATGCCTCTACCATCCCTCTTCTATTCTGCGTTCCTTCCTCTACCCTTCTGCCATCACCGTCTCCAGAATCTGCTAGGTCTAGTCAACAGATGTCACGGTCAATGCAAGAAGAAATGGCAAACTTAGTATTTCACAGTCCTCAGCAGTGCGAACATGACGATTCGCTCTATATTTTCTGGGAAGGTCATACGGGTCGGCTCACGTATGGGCACGTGAAGTTGCTGTTTACAACAAATAAGTCCATGGAGATGGGCCCACTTAATGTATTTGCATGGATGTAGGTGAATGTAGCTCTGCATTAGGAAGTGCTGGAAAGTCAAAATGGTCAAAGAATCCATGTTTTTGTCAAATATGTTCAATGTGGAAGATTGCCCCAAGCTTCAGCACCTAGCGTAGTGCTCAGCTCATGGGAGCTTTCTTGAGAAAGATGTGTTGACCAAAGTCAAAGACTAAATACACTGTCCCTTGACGGGATTGTGGTATAATGGTCTCTCCTCCCTCTGCACCTGCTCTGTGGCTCCTGTGACTCTGCCTCTTTGCTTCCCAGGCTCCCATTCAGAATGAGCTTTCCTGCATCGCAGTTACAAATTTCCACAGTGCCATCTGGAGATATGAATGGGTTTTAAGGGCTGGGACATAAGCGCACCTGAATCCAAGAAGCGATTATTTGCCAGTCAGAACGGAAGACAGAGCAGGTGGGTGGGTGGGTGGAGATTCAAATCTACTCAGATTCTCCCTTCCAGGTGGCCATTCTAGTTCTAGAGACAATGTTCTTCATTTGCATTTGTCAACTATCATTTGTATTTGTGGGCAATCTGTGAGTGACACACCACAGTTGGTCTTCAATCAACCAGGAGTTTGCGGGGAGAGTTTGATTCCATTTCGGTTAATACAGTCTTATGGCCAAGGCCTAGCTGAGGCTCAGAGACTCAAGTGTCAGGAGAAAATCTCAGTTTCAACGCCATCTGTCTGGATGGCTTCTGTGAGGTCCCGTCTGAAGAAGGGAAGGGGGAGTGATGAGATGACTCCCCTGCAGGTGTGGAGGGCCTTGGGGTCAGCCTGGAGGGAGTCCACATGACAGGCTCCTCTGAGTGAGGGCTCTGAGCTGGGGAAGGCATTTGACTTCTAGGAGAATGACTAACGACAGCGTTAACGGAACTGCTGCTGCCTCCTAACTCCGCTTCCCGCTCCCCGCTCCATCTGTTTCTCAACTCCGACTCTGCCAGCAATCTATTCTTGCTTCCACTTTCCAGTAAGTTCCTAAAGGCACCAATGGTATACAAGCCCCGCTCCTAAGAGGAGGGGGCCACTCAGCCAGGAGTCAGCACGCTGGAGCCAACACCCGTGATTAACATGCTGGCCCTGAAACGCGAGAAGCTGGGAAAGAGAGGCTGTGGGGTGTTTCAGTGACTCATGGTTTCTACCAGCATCCTGTTCAAACCTGAGCTCCTCAAAGAAGCTTTCCCTGATCTGATCAAGATTATCCCAGCACAGATCACCTGTCCATTTATAACCCTATCCCATCCCCCCACGCCTGCCCGCGACCGCGTGTGGTCAAGTCCATGCTGTGGATCGTCCACACCATGTTCAGTCCCACTCTGGCCAGCCACAGAGTGCAGTATAGGCCACCAGGCTGGGAGCACTGAACGAGGGCTGGCCCACTTTATGATTATTTTAAACAACATTTAATTAGGAATGAATACATATCACAGTATGTATCCAAAGCTTTTGAGAATTCATGGTTCTGCACCTGGGATGTCCTTATCCTCTTTCTGTCAGCTCATTTTTTCAACAAACATTTATTGGGCTCTTACGATGTGCCAGGGGTTATAGAGTTGAACGAGACATGGCTCTTCCTCTCAAGGGAATCACAGTCTAGTGGGAAATCCAGATATATAACATGAAACTAATTATTATTTTATGCAATATTAGAGCAGCATATGTTGTATCAGAAAGCATCTCTGATCAGAAAGATCACTCAGGCAACTAGGTGGACGGTAAAGTTGAGGAGGACACAGCTACGAGCAGGGAAATCACTTTGGAGATGCTGCCAAAGTCCAAGCAAGAGATGGTGGGGCCTTGAGCTAGGGAAGTGGTAGCAGAGAGAGAGAGAGAGAGAGAAGGTAAGAAATTGAAAAGTATTTAGGAGGCAAAATCAGCAGGACAGTGCATGGAGGAGAGATAAGAGGCCAAATGCAGGGAAATGGGAGAATATGCCTCAGAGCAGGCAAAGGCGATTGAGAAGATTGGTGGAGAGCAGAGAGCAATGGCTTCGTAAAAAACCAAGAAGGGGGAGTTCCCTGGTGGTTCAGTGGTTAGGATTCGGCGCTTTCACAGCTGTGGCCTGGATTCAATCCCTGGTGGGGGAACTGAGATCCCACAAGCCTCGCAGCGTGGACAAAAAAAAATGCCAAGAAGGGGGTGTGGTTGACAATGTCAGGTGTTACCAGAGGTCACTTAAGATTGGGACTGGAAATTTTCCGATAGGTTAGAAACAAAATGTTCGTTGGTACAAGTGAGCTTGGTTTTAGTGGTACAAGACAAAATTTCATGGGATGACAAGTGAATATCGAGAGAATAAAAGTGAATTCAGACGCAATCATTTTCTTCTTTAGATACCATAGACAGACCACCTAGCGCCTAAAAGATTTTCAAGTGTTCAAAATTATGTTTGAGATCTGAAAAAAATTATTAGCTTCAAAATGCAAAAAGAAAACTGCTAAATCAAATTAAGACGTGTAATTAACTATCTCCAAAATGTAACATTGTTTCGACTTCATTAATTTTTAAATTTAATATTCATAAAAACTTCATTACATTTAGAAACTTTTTTTTTTTTTTTTTTTTTTTGCGGTACGCGGGCCTGTCACTGTTGTGGTCTCTCCCGTTGCGGAGCACAGGCTCCAGACACTCAGGCTCAGCGGCCATGGCTCGCGGGCCCAGCTGCTCCGCGGCATGTGGGATCCTCCCGGACCGGGGCACGAACCCGTGTCCCCTGCATCGGCAGGCGGACTCTCAACCACTGCGCCACCAGGGAAGCCCTAGAAACAATTTTTTTTTGGTTTGATTTTTCTCCTTTTGCAAACATTCTCTTGTATGAACGACTGCTGAGAAATCACAGCCAATTATACATTAACTGTTGCTTGCCACTCCGTCACATCAGAAGCAAAATTTTAAAATGCATTTAACATAAGATGTGGGTGCATTTTCTCCTACTTGCTTTCATGTGGGATGGGTCTCCAAATGTAAGCCTTTTAAGGACTGTCTTAACATAGTTCTGATATAGACAGTTTCAAAAATCTTGCCTAGGGAAGGAAGGATAGAGAAGGGTATTCACTAGACAGAGCTGGAGGGAGAAGGATTTTGTATTTTTCTTTAAGAAGGGAAAGACGTGAGTGTGTGTGTGCACTGAGGGGGAGAGTCAGTAGGGGGAGAAAGGTTGGGGAGGGCTGGGATGGTGACTGAGGGCGACAGGGAAACACTAGAGTCCAGATGGCCGAATTGGACTCGAGGAGGGGAGAACAGCTCTGCAGAAACACGAGGGGAGGTTGAAGCCCTTCAAGGGGATCCTAGTCTTTTTCTACACCAGGCAGAGCTATCCCAAGGTGACAGGAAAGTCTTGTGGTACCTCACCAGTCACTTGGAGCTCTGTTTACCTGAACAGGTGGGCATCTTTGGTATCACAGTCATCACTTCCCCTTCACTGGGGAGCCCTTTCTCTACATGGGCTGGCTGGAGAAACTAGTTTGTCCATGATGCTCAGATGCACGTCCCAATACCCGGTTCTCACCACCCCTAAATCTGTGGCTGGACACCCCAGCTATGTCCTTGCTGCATTCCCCCTTAAGTGGCCCTTTTGTCCCCGGATGTTCCTATGGTTAAAAGCCTTCTGCCCAAATGGTCCCAGGTTAGGGGGGCAGGTGAACAAATGAAGCCCAAGCACCTTCCTCTTGGAGGGTAGAAATCTACTCCAAACGCTGTGTGCCTTCCCTTAGAACTGAGTTTTTAAGTCATCTCCTCTTTCTGATTATTCACAATAGAGGATGTTTACTCACACAGGTACCCAAGAGTTGGCTGTGTGGACCAGCAGACCAGAGTATACCATCCACTGGGTACATTCATGATGTAAGCCCTTGGAGCCATTGTAGCAGATTATTGGTGTAGGCAGGCACTGTGCCGAGCTGTGTTATTTTCAAAACCAAACAAAACAAAAAACCAACAGACAGCCACGTGAGTCTTTGTGAGAGAAAACCCAAGGAATCGTAAAATGGCTAGGTAGGGCCATTTTTCCAGCTTTCCGAAGTGTAGGAAGCAGTGTCAGATTTCTGCTTCTGATCCATGGCTCATCTCAGTGTTGTATGAAGCTGGCTTTCCCTGACACCGACATAGCTCTGTGTCCCATGAAGGCACTGCTGGTTGAACAAACACTCAAGTGTGCAGGCATTCCAACAGCACAGGACATAAGCTTCCCTCTTGGCATTTCTCAGGATAAAAGATGCTCTTTGATTTATGACTGTGGCGCCTCTTGAATCAGGGTTTCATGTGTTTCTGACACTCCCCTAACGTTTGGGTTTCTCTAGTACCAAAAAAAGCATCCAATTACATAGCTAACTCAGTGTTGGACACAACCGTATAATTCCAGAAATATGTATTGAGTATATGTGATATGCCGGGTATCATGCTTGGCAATGAGGGTACAACCAGAAACTGCCTACCTTCAAGGAACTTAGCCACACACAGTGCTTCCCAAAATACCAATCTGCAAACAAATTTTAGGCCTGGCTGGAAAAGAATCACTTGTGAAATGCATTTTAAAATACAGATTCCTGGGCCGCATCTCCAGAGATAGAGATTCAATATGTCTGGGGTGAGGGTTAGGAATCCATACCTTTACTGAGCTTCCCAGGTGGTTCTGATGGCAGCCAGGTTCGGGAACCACCTGGGATAAAACGTTTTGCTTTCCAAGTAAGTCTGTTAGTAACACGTTGACACAATTAAGTCAATGTAATTTTTTCTATCCATAGTTTGGTTACGACAGTTGCTTTATATGAAGCAAACACAATACTAGGAAGATTGATGAAATTTTTATGAAAGTGCTAGGATTTACTGGTATTTTGCTATCATGTCTCTATATGCTAAATCAAAATTTTCCTTAGCCCTTTTCTAAAACTGACTGACCCTCCCACCCCAGAAAGCTTCTCACCAATCTCCTCCGCTTGCATCTAGAGCCCTTTCCCCTCTGCTACTCCAGCTACGCTGCATTTTTGGTTCCGAAGAATAATTATATCTCAAGGAACATGTGTGTAAAATGTCTACAAGACTCAGGTTCTGGTCATTCAGCATTTTTGGTAGAATGATTATGTCTCCCAGCTCTTTTACACTATTTTTTGTTCGTTCTCACTTTCTTACAGGACTGGGAATGGAGAATATTGGTGGAATCTTTGTGGTTCTTATTTGTGGCTTAATCGTGGCCATTTTTATGGCTATGTTGGAGTTTTTATGGACTCTCCGACACTCAGAAGCGACCGAGGTAAACCTTCTAAGGGGTATGACCTATAGTATTGGCAAGCAGGGCCAAGTTCACAGGCTCACACAGGGACAAAGGTCATTTCAGACAGAACTTGTGAAATCCCACAGGAGGGTGGGGCACCCATGGAACAGCAGCACAGCGGAAAGAATCCCAGTTCCGAGGACAGGAGCTCAGGGTTCAGGCTTCATCACTTACTAATTATGCAGCCACAGAAAGGGCACATAACCTCTCTGGGCTTCAGATTCTTCTTTGAAACAGCCCAGCAAATAAATCTGTGAAAAATGTTTTATAAACAACGAAGACTTAACTATGATTTAAGATGTAGTGTTATAAGGGCAAACAGGCGAAAGTACCAGGTTACTAATGGAAACGATGGCTTTGGTTCTTCCATCTTAAGTATGTTTTTGCCTTGCAGGTAAAGCTGTTTAGAGATATCCCAATTCACGAGAGCTCCTAATGACATCTTCCTTCTCAGGGATTTTGAATAAGTTTAGTTCCCAAACCTGTGGCTTAGAAACTGGGTTAATATAAACTTCACACAGATGGAAGAGTTTGAGAGAAGGAAGACGACTTTACCCCATTCTATCTCCATTCCAGGGCACAAATCCTTACACGCTACTTGCATTGTTCGGTTTTTGAAATACATTGGCCTCTATCTCAATCTCCCAACTCCTGATCGTCCTAAAATCTCCTTCCCTAATTGACAGCTCCTAACAGCAGATAACAGTACAGAAGAGTACAGCACCCCTATAAACCTAGGCGGTCCAGCCTCATATAGGGCTCCATTCAACACTGCTGACCAGTCTTTTCCTTTTCTGTGCTCAGCCTCTTTCCCACTTCCCAGTAGGACTTCCAAGCCATCACCCACACTCCTCACATCCCTTTGCTCCTCCATGACTAATTTTGCCTCCTGCCTCACCTGGAACTCAGGAGTGACCAGCCCCAAATTAAAACACCCACCTGAAAATTTACCCACAACTGGAGCCACCCCCAGGGCTTCTGCAGGTGTTCTGGTCATCCCTCCATCTCTGCCTTGTTGCCACCTTTCCTCAGCTCCTCTAGGATTATCCTTTTTCTCCCCTTTATTTATTTTTTTTGCCTGCTCTCTCCCCCAAGTCCAAAACTATGCTCATGTTTATCCATATCTTCAAATAATAGCCATGATGCTGTAGCTCTTGCCCTACCCCTCTCCTCTTGCAAGCCCAGGTGATCCGACTGCCTCTCTCTCCATGTGCTCGCCTCCCATTCGGGCCTCACTCCACGGCAGCTGGCTTCTCCCCACCCCTTCCCCGAAAGGTCATGGCTGAGAGGTCTGACCCCTCCCAATGAACAAAACCAAAAGAGAACCCACTGGGCCTTATTGGACCTCAGTGTGGCCCTTGATGAAGTGGACCGCTCTTTCCAGAACTCTCTCCTCCCTTGCCTTGCCTGCTCCAAGCTCTCTTGGTTTCCCTCCTCCTTCCCTCTCCAGCGTTACTGGCTTTCTCCTTCTGTCCACCCCTTAAATGGCTGTGCTCTTACCTCTTCCTAAGACCTCGTTCAGGTGTTCCTGTCCCTGTGAAACCTTCCACAGTTCTCCTGCCTTCTTCCCTGGACCAGAAAGTTGCTCATTCCTCCTCCTTTCCACCACCCCTGTAACCAGCACATAGAGCACTTACAAACTGTGTGTCAATTATTTTCGCATCAGCCTGGCTACGAGACATTGCACTGCCTGAAAGTAAGGACTGAGTCCTTTGTGTCTGTATTTCCACTGCAAAGCACAGTGTTTGATACTTAGTTGACAGTCAATAAATATCAATATATGTCTTTATGTTCTTGTCACATATAATAGATTAGGCAGGTGGAGGTGTTTTTGTTGTAATTATTATTAGAAGCACAGAGAAGTCAAGTGACTTGACTACAGTTTCTGCTATTCACTAACAACCTTGGGTCTAGAATCCAGGTCTCAAGTCCTAACTCAGGCCGTGTTCCATTAGGGGATTCTACTTCTCTGTAGCTGCTTCAGGTAGAGGATCTGTGCACGCTGGGTTATTCTCCCAAGAGCTCGCCAGTGGTCTGGATGTACCTTGAAAAATTCAGTGAGGAGTTCACGCTCTCCCAACATCTAGAAAGAAGAGTAAAGGCTAAGTTAACTATTTGACTATGGTAGAACAACTATCCTGTTGATAGAACGGGAAGACTCGAAGAAGTAACGTGAAAGAACAGAAAGCTGCCTCTCCCATCGTAACGGGAGAAAGTGTCCTTTCCAGCACAGAGTAGAGAAGAAAGCAGAGCATGCATGTGCTCTGCAGTATGTAGGTTTAGGTTCAAATTCTGGGTCAGCTGTTTGTTAGTCGAGTGATTTCTGGCAAGGTATCTAACTTCTCTGAGCCTCTATTTCCACATCTGTGAAATGGGTATAACAGTAGTAGTCGTGGTACAGGTTCAAGATTCTTCATCCACAATTCTGAAACCTCAAAAGCTCAAAAAGTTCCAAGCTTTTTGTAAGTTTGATGCCAATGCTTTTGGTGACAAACCTTAACTTGGACTCGTATGAGGCTATTGTTTATGGTCTTTAACTCACCTGGTGTGAACGTATATTCATTTTGCTACAGAAATATTAATGTGTTTGAATACAGGGTCTTCCCCAGAGCCCACTGGAAGTGATACATATTTTATGTGCATTGTATTACCTTGTCAAAATTCAAAATATTTTGAAACACAGCTGGACCCAAGAGTTTCTTATCAGGAGATGGCAGAGCTGCAGGAGTAGATTGCCTTGTTTTTGTTATTATAGTTATTGTTAGAACGCAGCCTTTCCAGCCATAACCAGCTGATTAAAAGAAATGAGACTCTTTGGCCTGAGAACAGAATGTTCATGGAGACATGGTTGTTTTTTCACAGGCTTGAAAGACTGACATGCGGTAAAGGGATTATTTATTTAGTCGGCTTCAAGGTCCAAATTTAACTGGGATGGATGGATGAAAAGTTCAGGGAGAGGAATTAAGTCAGTAGAAGGAAGCAGCGTTTAAGGGTAATCTGCAAAAATGGTAGCGGCACCTTCCCAACATGGTGGGATCAGTGTCTTTGAAGCCGTTCAAAGACAAGACGACCAGCTGGCGGGATGGTATGGAGGATGTTTGAATATTAAATAGCGGGTGGAAGTGAGGAGGTGGATTGAAAGACCTTCAAACATATAAGATGATATAATTGTGAAACACTGCACCCTAATCGCGCGCCCGAATGAGCCCGCAGGGGACCCTCGGGGGCTGGTCCTGAGAGGTCGGGCTGTGACCTCCTCGTGTCCTCCAGGTGTCCGTCTGCCAGGAGATGGTGAGCGAGCTGCGCAGCATCATCCTGTGTCAGGACAGTGTCCACCCGCGCCGGCGGCGCGCCGGGCTACCGCCGCCGCAGCCCCCCATACCCGAGGAGCAGTGCCGGCCCCGGGGCACCGTGACCCTCAGCAACGGCAAGCTGTGCGGGGCCGGGGAGCCTGACCAGCTGGCGCAGAGACTGGCCCAGGAGGCCGCCCTGGTGGCCCGCGGCTGCACGCACATACGCGTGTGCCCCGAGTGCCGCCGCTTCCAGGGCCTGCGGGCGCGGCCGTCGCCGGCGCGCAGCGAGGAGAGCCTGGAGTGGGAGAAGACCACCAACAGCAGCGAGCCCGAGTAGCCCCGCCGCCGAGGATGCTCGGCTCCCCGGCCCGCTGCGGAGGCGGGATGCGCTGAGCCCGCCGTACTGCCGGCGGGGCACCCGGACTTGTACATCGTCCACCCTTCTCTCCAGATTTTGGATCCAGTAACTTTACAAAACGATCAAAGAGCCTGACGCCCCAGCCGGAGACGGCGCCCTGGTCCGGGGAGCTGAGACGTTGAGCCCGAGTGGCAGGGGACGCTCTCCCACCTGGCCACAAGCCCCCTCTTCCCGCAGTGGGCCTTTCCCTCCCAACAAAACTAAAGAGTCGGGGTGGGAGGGGTCCCTGCCCAGACCGTCTGATGGATTGGTGGCATCATCAGAGGAATTTCCCCCTAGGAAGGGGCCATTGTACCCTGGGTCTAGTTCTTACAGGAAAAAAAAAAAAAATTAAACTCAACAGGGAAGTTTTTCTTTTCTGGATTTGTATATTTTTGTTAATGTTCTTTTCTTTTGTTTTCTCTGTTTCTCTCCTTCCCTCCTTTTCTTCTTTGTTGTCTCAATTCTATTCCTTTGTTTCGTTTTCTTGGAGGGGGAGGCTGGGTTAGGGAATTGAAGTCACAATAATCCCTGTTACCATTTTCCTAAATTTTAGAATATGAAGCGGCCAGTGCATCAGACTCCAGATGCTGAACTCTCCTTTCTGTGTGGTGACTGGGGCCACAGGGCATGCAGGAGGTGGTGAATTAGGTGGAGAATATCAAAGAAAGGTCCAGTAATTTTTTAAATGCCAAAACCCAATTAACTCATAGTTTACTGAGAGACCTTGAAATGCCTGGGATTTCAGAGGTTAATTTGTCCTTTCTTTCTCTCTCTTTTCGACTTTCCCTATGATTGGGTTTGATTTGGTCTTTGGTGAATGTGATCTCTGAAGAAGAGAGATAGCGGAGGAGAGTAGAAGGCACAAAGTATCCCAGGCCCTTGTTTAAGGAGCAGAGAGGGTAAATACAAATTTCCCCAACAGTGGCCTTGGCTTCAGCAGGAACGTGCTGTCTTCAGGTGGGGAAGGATGGGGCTGCCCTGCTGGTCTGGTGCATACTTTGTCAACTGCACCTCTTTTTAATCAAACTCGGTAGCTGCCTATGAAGCCAGACCCCCCAAGGCTATCATGGATTGGGTGATTTCTTGCTACTAGATGTGAGACCTCGGTGCAAATGTGTGTGTGTGTGCGTGTGTGTGTGTGTGTGTGTGTGTGTGTGTGTGTTTATTATATGGGAAGATCTTAAGAATTTGCCAGGTTCCTGGGAGAGAGGTAGGGTCTTGTAGTCAATACACAGGCCTGGGAACTAGGGACTCTTGAGTCCTCACCTAAGCATGGGCAGCAGCCCCCCTTGTATGACTTTACATGAAGCATCTCGCTTCTCTTTCATCTACACAATCGGAGTTACTGATGCTTTCCAGGCTGCCAGATGCCTGCTAAGTACTTCTCTACCTGTGAGATGTTTGCAGTGTCCGGAGCACTCAGCGGGAGGGGTGAAGCTTCTCAGCAGCTGTTTGACCTTCGGTTGGCTTCGCCAGTTGGGAGTTTCACACAGAGAGTTTTCATTTTCTGATTGAAAACAAATTCTATGCAATTTCTGTTTGTCAACTTAGAAAATTCAGAGGAGAGAGAACTAAACAGCCACTAGGGCCATCTCCCCCGCTGTCACCACCTTGAATCAAATTGTCCTCACGTTGTTTCTGTTCTGAACGTACTAAAATAAAGACACCTTTGCAAGACAACGAGCTTAATTCCATGTTTTTGCCGTCGACATTAGGTCGACATCTTCTTTGTGCCAGGATTATTAGTTAGAACTGCCATCCTGGGGGTACCCCGATGGTTCCTATAAAGGATGCCAGTTTTGTCCTAGGCTGACCTCTTCTCTCTTATGAATTTGAATCTTTTTACTTTCCCCTCTTAAACCATCAAATGTCGGCAAGCTCTGCAGGACATGAGGCTTTTTTTAAACCTTGCTTAGAGCCTCCTGGAGAAACGTGGATTTGGTGGGAAGGGCACCTGAAGGCAGATGGACGGCAGACTGCAATGATGCCGTGCTGCCCCGACCCACAGCTCCATTCCGTGCTTCTGACAATGTGGTCCCTACTGTCAGATCGCATGTGGGGCAGGAAGGGTTGTTTTTTTTTTAAAAAAAAAAAAAACACACACAAAAAAACTCGTTTTTATGAGCAGGATATCTTGATCAATAGCAAACTTTTATAAAATGGATTGGTGAAATAAATGTCCACATGAATCATTTATAAAGTCTGTTTCTTTCACGGAATAAAGATAAGACTGACAGCGCTAGGCATTTTCTATTAGCTGCTGGGACCATTGCTGCACCTCACTGAAGCTGGTGCGTGAATCTGCAACCAGCTAGGTCTCTTCCTTGGTTTGTCTCCACTTTTTATCTGTTGGTTGCCGGCTTTCTTTTCCATTCTGTATTTTCTATCTGATTCTGTATACTGTATAAAGCCGTTTTTTCTTGTCTGTTTATCTTTCTTCGACTGCAATATTTACAATAAAACAGAAACAAACCCTGAAATGTTAGTGATGGATGAAAGCTGTCTGGGTTTGGAAAGAATGGCTTGGTGTGTCTAAAATCCAGGTACTCTGAAAGCCAATAAAAGTAGAAATCCACATTTTGTCTTCCCCTCCACCTGCCCTTTTCTCGCTCCCTCCCCATCCCCTATCCTCTTCCGCTCTTTGTTCAGACCCCAGAAAAATCTAGGTGGCTTCTTTCAATTTGTAGTCCTGGAGGCAGAGCCAATCCCCTGCCCCTCCCCAAACGGATACACATGTTAATGAAGTTCAGGATTCATAGGGTTTTGTCTTCCTAAATGCACTTTCACAGAATAGTCATCTATTGATACCTAGGGTAACTCTAGTCAGATATCACCCCAGATTCCACTGGGAGCTTGAAGATTACATCAATTAAAATATAATACTTCGCTTTATTTCTTTTAATTGCCTTGCAGGGCCCCAATCGTCACCAGATCTCTACCTCAGAACCCAGGTGGGGTGTAAGTTGAGCATGTAGATGGCCGAAAATCTTTTGGCTTCCTCTAATCCAAAGCTTATATGAGAATATTCATCCTGGGAACTTGCCAACCGGCCCTCTTATTGGTTAGGTGAGACCAAAATATCATGATAACCAATCCACCTGGGGCCACTCTGTGAAAGTTTATTAGTTTGGAATTCCAAGGAGTTTAATTTTCTTTTGGAATCCAAGGGGGACTTCCCTATGGTGTAGGAGTCAAATACACGAGGCCAGAAAGGGCTGGGGCATTTCAGACACGGCAGGCTGGTGGTTTGAGTGGAGCTTGAGAGAACCATTTGTAGCCCTCCCGCCAAGGGGGTGTGTGCAGCAGTAAAGCAGGCTGGACACGATAAGGGAGATTTGATTCCCTGACTGGTAGGCAGCTCTCTTGGGGTAACAACAAAGAGACCTGTTGGGAAAATTCAGAGAAGGAATCCTTTCATAAAGATTTCACTTAAAGCTAGTGCTTCCTATGGGGCCTCTCAAAGAGAAAAGTAAGCTTTTAGTTGCCTTGAGTTATTCCAGTGCCTTTCTGTGAAAGGTGGCTCCCTGCCCCCCACAGGCAGATCCCTCGCCATTAGCCCAACGGAGTGTCCTCCGTGGCTGACAACCTGGGAAACCTACAGTATGACTCAAAGATTGGTGACGATGTGACTTCAGAAAACTCTTCTCACAGAAAAAATATAGACTCACGCTATCTATCTATCATCTATCTATCTACCTACCTACCTATCTATCATCTTTCACAACTGGTATGGCTTGCAAAGAAAAAGGTCACCAAGTTTTAGAACTGAAGAGGTCAACAACCCCATTATCATTTAAGGGCAACTGGGCAGGAGAAGTTCTGTCACTATTAACAGAACGTTATCATTCAAATTTTGTTAATTTCATACCAATTTCCAAATCTGAAGAATGAATGAAAAAAATATGAATATTGCCATTAAACAAATGGTAAAAATAGCACTGAGATCAAGAAAGAAAAAAGTATACAAAGGGAATAAAGTGAAAAACAACCTCTCTGATCAGAAAAGGCAGAAAATTTGAGGGCCAAAAAGGGGCATAAAGAAATTGAGTATCAATCTCCCCATACATTAAGTAAGAGCGTGCATCTAAATATTTCACTGGTCGGACTGAACAAAGCATGTCAGAGAAGCAGTGCGTTGTGACGGTGTTGTGTCTGGGGAATTGACCCTGTTTACAAAGGTTAGAATATGCAGAGTCTATACTACAGAGGATGGAGGTCAGACCCATAAGTACAATGATCCTCCTGCTGGAAAATTAGCTAAAGAATCCTGCCCACTCCTCAGTAACCCTTGTGCGCGATCCAATGTTCTCTCTTGAAGTCAGAGGGGAACAGGGACCAAGGGACCTCTCACCCTGTGGGGACTTTTTCGTACATTGGTGAGTGACCTTGAGAGGTACTTCTTTAGTACACAGCCCCACATTAGATTCTGTGGGATATAATGAAGAAGCGGAAGAAACTATCTGTCCTCTGTCTGGGAAGACAAAACTTACGTGTAAGAAACAATGAAAGTAAAGCACAAAATATCCAAGTGCTGGAGTGTGTGATTTGGAATACAAACCATATAGACATTCAGAGAGGCTAACGATTCCCAGTAGGGGAAGAAGCAGGACTGTTTGTGTCGGGTTTGTTAAAATAATTTTTTTGACGTCTAGAAAAACAAGATTTCCCTTCATCTCCCTGGGAATGAAATATGGTTAATTCATGCAGATGAAATCAGTGCCCTTCTGGTAAGAGACAGCTTGTTGTTGCTGTTGTTTTGTTTCACCCACGGCGTCCCTTTTTGCAGGATTCCAGCTCGCCTGTTATGCTTCTTCCTGTTTGCTGCCAATACTGGTTAGAGATTTTCACCGCTATCTCCTTCCTGGGCTTCTTTAAGTTGTATTAGTGGGATTAGCTGTAGAGATGAACAGCCTAGCTCTACAGAATACAGAAAGACTAACTGAGAAATAATCAATGAAATGATCTGAAGTGGATTATGAGCTCTTTAAAAAAGAAAAAGATCAAATACTTTTTAAACTGGGGGTAAGGATGGTGAATACAGAACTGAAGGTGTGGAACCAACGTGAAAAATTAATGCAGAACCAAATCCCCAAATTTCTGATGTACAGGAACATTCAGAATGATTTTGCTTTTTGGTCCATTAAACCATCCAGTTATCTGAAGCACATGGAGTCCGCCTGGAAAATTATTCTACTTGGATTGTTCTGGTTAGATTCTTAGTATCTTTTCCATTAAAAGTAACAAAATGTAACTTCCATTTCTACATCATCTGTAATCCTGGAGCACCAAGTGGACATAGAAAAGCACACTAAATCACCAAAACCTGGTGACGTGTGATGGTCAAAGGAGAGGTAAACAGTACAGGACAGCATTCCCGGAGACAGTATATACCCACACACTCAAATGTGGTAACGGGACTTAAAAACTAGCTTAAAGAGGATCCAATGAAAAACTACTGCTGTACAGAGAGACTTAAATTTATTTCTCTGCGCTGCTTTTGCTCCCCTTTATATAAGCTAAGCTGACATGTGTGTGTGTGTGAGTTTAGCACAGACCTGCAGATTCCCATCAGGGCTCCTTCTGTCCATTTCAAAAGAGAGAAGACACTTTCCATGATCACTTCAGCCTGTGTCCGTGCTTCTAGATAACATTGCTGGGTTTAGTCTTCTGGCTTTTAGTGGATTGGTTCTCACTGAGCGGTCTTGGAAGTAATTTATTTCTAAGCCGACCTATATGTAGATGCATGAATTAAAAGGTGTTTTACTTAACAACCATTCCCAGTTGAATGATAAGATGCCTGAGATGACTTCTTAAAACCTCTCCCCCTTCACCCCCATCAGCTGCAAAACAGAGTTCCTCTAGCATGAATAAGTGACCAAGTAAAATGTTCTTCCGATGGTGTAGCAGAACACAGTCAGTGAGAACAAGAGCAATGCAGGTTGACATTCCTCTGTACTCAACGCTTGTCGATAGCCTTGCCCATTGTAGGCAGAAAATAATTTTCAGAAAGGTCAGATAATGAAATTGGTAAAATGAAAGTGGTTAGGTTGGCCAGCGAGGTACAGAATTCAGAAACTACGTTTTGATTCAGCTACCCTATTTCTTGTTGCAAATAAAACAGCAGATTTGCTGAGCCTGCCATGATTTCCAGAGGATGTAAGACCCTCCCTGAGTCAGCCCTCGCTGATCTTTCAAGCTTCTCCTGACACTTCTCCCACCTACCTTCCATCCTACCCTGCAGTCTAACCACACCGCTTCCTATTCTGCATTTATCCTGTGTATCCCATGCTTTTCTTCTCCTCTGCCTATGCTTTGGCAGTTCCCAGCTCCTGGAATGCTCTTCCCATTCAACCCTCCATTGACAAAGTCTACCCTTCTATATATATTTTTTAAAATTTTATTGAAGAATAGTTGATTTACAGTATTGTGTTAATTTCTTCTGTACAGCAAAGTGACTCAGTTATATATATATATATATATATATACACATATATTCTGTTTCATATCCTTTTCCATTAAGGTTTGTCACAGGATATTGAATATAGTTCCGTGTTCCGTATAGTTGTTTATCCATCCTATGTATAATAGTTTGCCTCTGCTAATCCCAAACTCCCAGTCCTTCCCTCCCACATCTCCCCTACGCCTTGGCAACCACAAGTGTGCTCTCTATGTCTGTGAGTCTTTTTTTTTATAGATATATTGATTTGTATCATATTTTAGATTTCACATATAAGTGATATCATATGGTATTTGTCTTTCTCTTTCTGACTAGTTTGCTTAGTATGATAATCTCTAGGTCCATCCATGTTGCTGCAAATGGCTGCCTGTGCATATTTAAGGTCCAGCTCAAATGCCATCTCCCCACGATGGCTTCAGGATCCCCATCCCACGGCAGTAATGACCTCTCCTGTCCTGAACATTCCCAACCTTTCTCTCTGTCCCTTATCACTTCCTACATTGAATCATATGTGTTTACTCTCACCTACCACTGTAAGGCCCTGTAAGTGCAGAGAAAACGCCCTTTTGCATCTTTTATTTGTTCACAGCGTACAGGGTTCTTTGCACATATTTGGTTCCCACAAATGAATGAGGCAAATTCAACTGAGAGCAAATGTATATTAAAATGTTGCATGTTTGAAACTGAGTGGCAGAAATATGCTAATACATCTCCGATTTAAAGCAACCATGCATAGAACAACTTAACACTTTATGCCAGGCAAAAATATTACTTCGTTGATTTTGCTGGGCACCAACTTGGTGGGGACAGCAGGTTGATAATATTCATAAGCTGGTGGAGAGTTGTTTCCAATTGGTAGGTACAAGGGAACGCTTTCTTCCAGCTGTCTACATGCCTTCTATACAGGTCATAAAGGTTATAAGAATTCAGCCTCCTGACTCCCATGCCAGCTTTGGAAAAAATCCATCAGCCTCCTCTCTTCTCTGCTCATTATCCTCAAAAAGTGATTTCTGGTCCAAACTAAAATTACCCAAACTTGGTTCATGGGCTATCCATTTCAGTATAAGTCCTTTAAGGTGGTACTTGCTCGGAAAAAATATGATCATTTTTACCAAAATAATCAAAATCAGTTTCTTCCTTACTCACCAGGAAAACCGAAAGAAATTCCCCTTGGTGATTTGCTTTTAAAATGTGAAAACATAGTAATGGTTGAAAAGTTACCAAATTATAGCTCTAGCATGTAGACTGATTACCATTCTGGGAAGTCTGGCCAGTTTTGACGAGTTGAGAAAAATGCTGCTATTTTCCTAAGTGTTAGCATTTAGATCAAAGAAAGAGGAAAGGAGCAGAGGGAAAGAACCAGCTTTTCTCCAATATCGGCTACATACTGAACACACTACAAACGTTTGTTTATTTAATCCTCGTGATAGCCCTCTGAATTAAATATTACTATTTTCAGGAGAGAAGTCTTCTGGAAGTTAAATAACATGTCCAAATTTCCACAGCTAGTAAAAGACAAAACCTCATAATGAAAGGCAAATAGTCAAACCCAGTCTTGTCTGTCTCCTTTACCAGAGTATCTTCCATTGCATCCCAATCCATCTGGGGGGTTTTCCTCCAGAAAGAATAGAACACAGGCAGGGTTCTGCATGTGCTTGAGTTTTATTAGCTAGGATTCTTGCTTTTTTATTGTTGAAGCAAACAAGTCCCTTTATTTCTATAACTTTGTTCACTCCTAA
Organism: Globicephala melas; assembly: GCF_963455315.2. NCBI lineage: Eukaryota > Metazoa > Chordata > Mammalia > Artiodactyla > Delphinidae > Globicephala > Globicephala melas. Next base: position 96,192,993 of record NC_083321.1, read on the forward strand.
TGTTTTGCATTACTTTTTGAAACAACCTGCTTCCACAAATGCTGAGAAATCACCAGAGATGCTAAAATATATTACTTTAGAGATGGAATTTTACGAGAAGAAGAGTTTTTATTAGGTTCTCCGATGATGTTTCTTATTATTAACAGCAATGATGGTTGATGGTTTTAATACAGCACACCTCAGTGAACCAGAATGGTCATTTAGTTGATGTAAACATCCAGCTGCTCTGTTTTTGATTCCAGAGAGAGAGAGTCCTGTTCAGTGATCAGAGATAACAATGTAAATGAGGAAAATTATACATAAAGCCCCGTAGACCTAGAAGCTTACCATCTAGACTTATAAATCTGGAAGGATCCTCCAGTAGCTGTTTACTCCGTTTTAGTTCATTCCGTACCATTACGATGATACCCAAGCCATTGTGAGCAAAGAGTTAATTCTAACCATTCAAACCAATAAAACTTTATTAAGTGCTATGTTTGTACTGGTGAGGAGGGAAGGAGATTTGTGGGTGCCACTGAAGGATATGAGGATGGATAATGTCATGTGGAAAAGGCCGTGGACTTTTTATCCTATGTAGCCCCGAGAACTAATCATGCATATTGCTGAGATACAGGATATAGATCAATGAAAGAAGAACTTTTAAACAAAACACTGTGAGCATGCAAGTTGATGGTATCAGAAATACCTTAATAAATTAAGGATATCAGGGAGATTCTTATATTTTGTGGTAAGTCAGATTAGATGATGTGCTATGATCCCTTATAGAAGAGTAAGATGATAATAATAGTAATATCTATCTTCTATTGAGTACTTAATAATGACCAGATAATATGCTCTGTGTTTTGTATATGCTATTTTTATATTCACAACAGGAAGATATTATTTTCCTCCTGTTACAGAAAAGGAAAACATTTATTTTTCTTGGCCAGCAGCAATTTAGAAGTCAGTGGTGGAACTAGGACTTGAACACAGCGCCCTGCTCTAGAATCTTACTATTTTTAGCAAAGTCCTTTTCATTTCAACCTTGAGATCCTATGATTGTCAGCAGGGGGTCTGACTTCAAAGTGCCATTTAAAAGAGGAGACAAATGTACATAACTGTAATCCGGGGGCAGGAGATAATATAGAACACAAAACATTATTATCTTGTTGAAGAGATAGGAAACCCATAGTTACAAAATAATAGGAGAGATTTATTTAATAATGAAAGGTATGATTACAAAAGACATAGTAAGGCATTATATAATCAACAAAATTTATATTCAGCAAGAATTTATTATTATATAGTCAAAAAAGTACTTTCAACATCTATTTAGTGCACATTTCTGTCTAGATACTGAAGGATACAGAAACAAGTCACTTAAAACAGAAGGAACTCACTCTCTGAGCCACTCATTTGACCCTGAATCTTAATTTGATTTGGCAACACTTCTGTTATTGTTTTGCTACTTACTTCATACCTTAAGGTTTGGTGTTTTACGATTAATAAAGTAATACACATACGTTATAGAAAATTTGGAAAATCCAAAAAGCAGAAGAATAAACCACCCCAAATGTCAATACCTAAAGACACGCCTTATTAAATTTGTCTTCTAGTCATTTTACTGTGTTTTTGAATCATTGTTATCTTACTGTACGCCATTGCATTATTACCTAACTTCATCTCCATATACACTGCGCTTATCCAACAAGATTCTGAACTAGTAGAAGGCAGGAATTAGGTACCACACTTTTCTGGAGTCCCTGGAGTACCTAAGAAGTAAGCCTTGCACCGTGCTCTCAGCGTAGTAGGTGCTAGAATAATGAGTAGATTAATTGCTGACTCCTTTATCAATCAATAAATGAATGAACAAGAAATATAAAGCAAGGTTCTTCAACCTTGAGGAATTTACAGTCTGTATTAGAAATCTAATTGCACAAAGCATTCTAACGTAAGCCAATATATGGTTAAATGCACACTGAGTCATTGCAGGATACTTCGTGATAGGTGGTGACGAAAGATGGCCTGGGACATACCTGAAGGGCCGTAACTATGGTGGAAGAATCTGAGCTTATTCTTTTCTAACCATCCAAGAGGCCCCCAGTAGAAATGGGCTGGTCTATCTCCAGCCGGTTGCCTTTATTCTCCTCAGTGCCAAGTGGCCTCTCCACCGACGGTCTCAGAGGACCCAGTATATTCTATACAAGCGAAAGAAACCAGAGCCCCTCTCTCTGCACAAGGGGAATTACCCAGCTAGTGTTTTCTCTCACTCTGGAATAAGGAGGGAATTCTAGGCTACATGGCCATGGGGTGGATACCTTTCTCGAGTGGTAAACTTACGAGGAAAGTGTTTTAAAACTTTTTAGAGTTCTTTCTTTCTTTTAAGTTAAAGTCTGCTCAAGTGGAAGTGCTGAAACAGTACTCTCTCCTGCCTGGTTATCTGATAATTGTGGTCTCAGGGCCCCCATTATACAACTTGTGCTGAGGCGTATTGGAGCTGGGTAACTTGCCTGGCTTCAATGTGCAGCATGTGAGGGGGACACTCTGGGGACCTGGCAGCTTCTCAGGTGGCCTGAATTCAATGAACAGTTCGCAGCTAATCAATAGGGGCATAGCAATCAGGTGGGTGTAAGTAGGGCTGATTTGAAGGATTCTCACGTCATCGCACCTGGGTATAAAGAACTGTGTAATTTGGCATGCTTCAGCTAAGGTTGGGACAGCTGGTCTGACAGGACGGCTGCCCCTTCCACAGCTCTTTAATTCCAGACGAAATGAAAATTCCCTCCTTAGTAGTCATTAAGGCTCCAATTTTACCTCTCATTATTAAACCATGAAGTTGGCCAAAACATTTAAGTTAAGCAAAATGAAGAGATTTATGAGCAAATTGGAGTCTAGTTGAAAATTTGAAGCCTAATCTCCAAAGATTAAGAAAGGCACAAGGACCACACTATTGGAAAAAAGCAAATCTCAGAGTAAACGGGAGGAAATGTTCTTTCTTATTTTTCCCAAAGAACTAACCCTTTAAAATTGAGTTTCTGGATGATGTCTTCATGCTGGGTAATACCCACCTGATTTGAGAAATGTTGGAATAAGATTTAAGTAGTATTTTAGTCTCCCTGTAGAACTAAAAAGGTGTGTCAGATTGATGACCCCAAGCAGCTGACAGCCTCCTGCGGAGGCAAAACACTGTGATGAGAGCAACATGAATTATTTCAGATCCCCCTTGCCCTGAAGACAGAACCCTGCTAGGTGGCCAGCGTGGGGGTCAGAGATCACACTTGTTTGATCTTCGGTTTCTCCACTGAGACGTAAGGAGCTGTTGTACCAAAGGGAAGGGTGTTTCCAGCCAGCTGAGTGTCCCATGGGGAAGCACGGCGCTGAGACTCCATTCGAATTCCCTATCAGAGCCTGCTTTCTTCCTGGAGACTGCCATTGCAGGGGCAACCTTGAAAGGTGATGAGAGAGATGAAAGGTTCCATAGGCAGCCACCTAAGCCAGCCACCAACTATTGAAAGCATTTTAATTTAATACCAAAGAGTGTCACGGATAATCGTAATCCTATCTATTGGTCCCAAACCTCTTCCAGCAGTGAGGAGAGGCAGTTACTTTAAGGGCAGCAAGGACAATGATTGTTCCCTGGGGACTTCGGGAGAAAAATCCATTCACTTCAAAATTGGACACCAAGGCTTGCCCTGAAGGTAAGTGGCATGACCTGGACATTAGTGTTAATTACTGTGAGATTCCAACTGTTCCCAAAGACTGCATGTCCCCCATAAACCTGCTCTGATGCCTGACATTGTTAATAGAGTGGTTTCTTTGGGTTCAGCAGGTATAACACTGAGCTAATCATTATAAGTCAGCTACACAATAGCAGAGGCAAGGTCTGGGAGAGGTCAACTTTTATGAAGGTGATAGAGGTTCCCGCCTCCAAGGATCCTGGGGTTTCCGGGGGGCACTGGGTCTGTGGGAAAGCTGGTCCCAGAGACAGAGGGGTGAGGATGGGGTGGGGCAGGGAAGGAAGGAAATTAATGTTTCTCTCGTTTCGATTGTGTCCCAGGTAGGATACTAGGTGCTTTTACATAAATTGCATTTAATCCTCGCAGCAACCCTTTCAGGTAGTCTTTTTCCCTCTGATTTTAGGACTGAAGAGTTGGAGACTCAGGGAGTTGAAGTAATTTGCCAAGTTCACAAACCTCTCCTAGCGTGGATGTGAACTTGAGCTTGCCAGCTTCAAAGATCATGCTCTCTCTGCAACATCATGGAAATTAAGGACTAGGAGGTTTGTTTCACAACTGGGTCAGCCAGGAGTCACCTGCCCCAGCAGCCTTTGTGGGAAATTCTAAATGTAAAAAACCCCACAGTTTCCCTTAATAAAACCTTCCAAGATTGAAATGCAGGTAGAATCTCTTTGCGAGAACGGAAGAGTCTGGACCAGATCTCTGTCCCCTCAAGATTCACCTTCACCTAGGAATCTTACCACAAATCACTCTTGCTGCTACTTTTGTCTCTGGGGCCACTTTTGCTCTTTCACAAAAGGACTCAAGTGGACATAGGACTCTTTCTTAATCCTCTGTAGCAGAGCTACAACAAGGCTAAAAGGATGAAATAAGCATCCTCACAGGTGCCTTTGCAGTCACCTCCCTACTCAGCTTCCAGCCTGCGTCTGGGTGGCAGAGGCCGAATCCCCCCCCCCACCCCCTCCCACCCCACTCTGCCCCACCTCAGCCATCTGGAACATCTTAAAGTATGTCTAAGGAAGTTCAGGCCACAGTCTAAAGTAAGCCTTCAAATATCTAAGCAACTGCTTGCCCCACGCAGATGAGCATCAATCTTGACTTATTCATTGTTAGCACCAAATTCATAACCCAATCTGAACAGAAAAAGGTGAAAAGGTAAGTAGCATAGGAAAAGGAAAAGACATATTTTAACAATTTGTCAAAATATGACTGCCAGTGACATTTTTATTTTAAATACAGCTGCTCAAAGCACTGGCCGCAACTGGTCTCCTTGACCACAGTCATTGAACACACTGAATGGATTCTCATGTATCGTCCACTACATTTAGAACAAGGCTACGTTTTCACAGAGCTACCAAGTCAGCTATTTTTCAAACACCTGAAGATCTTCAAAACAATAATAAAATACTATTTCATACCTATCAAGGAGACTAAATAAATAAGTCTGATAATACCAAGGTCTGGTGAGGATTTTGGCTTAAAAGAAGTCTCATACCTGCACTGTTGGTCAGAGTGTAATCTGGAAAGAAAAATTGGCAATATCTAGTAAAGATGAAGATAAGGAATACTCTATGAATCATCAATTCCAGATCTTGGCATATACTCTAGAAAAATTCTTGCAAATGTTCACAAGTAGACATGAACAAGAATATACACTGCAGCAGTTTGTAACAGCAAAACAAACAGACTGTTTTAAAAAAAAAAACCTGGAAAAAATTTAAATGTCCGCCAGTAAATGGACAGATTTTTTAAAGTTATGATTTAATCGGAAATGGAACCATACACAGTTGTAAAGGTGAAAAAAACCACCTCTACCTATGGATAACTCTTTACCATATAATATTGAGTGAAAACCCCCATATCTCAGGCGAACTATGCTGTCTTTCAAGTTTAATCATTGACCACAAAAACACTCACTCAGTCATTCTTTCAAAGCAATATTCTTAATTATATGGACATAGCCTTGGTTAGATATTTGGGGACACTGAACTATCGATCTAAGGCCAACAGGGATGCTTTTTCCTAAGGTCTCATGGTTTGAGTGCATCTGTAACATATGGAGGGCTGCTTGTAGCAGCACTGTCGTTGTCTTGGTGTGTACTGACAAAACGGAACAGATGCAAGCAGGAAAGCAAAAACAAAGAACAAGGCCCTACCACAAATGCGTTAAAGGGTCAGTAACCTCATTAAAGGAATGCAGGTAAGTGGTTTTTAATGAGAATGTGTTAGTCAGTAGAAATCAAGACCGTCCAAGACTCAGATTGCACTCTTGCTACCAACAAAGTAAAAGGATTGAGAAGTGCTTTTCTCTCTCTCTCTACTAGAATATTAAATCGACTCAACAGATCAACAGAGTGATTTCTGTTTTCAAATGATTTTTAGTCCTATGTGCCATCTGGAAAGAAGTCATACGAAATAGAAAGGGTTTACAAGAAATTGGTGGTGCTGGTTGGGAGGGGGGGCTGTCCTAATTAACGGTAGAAATATAAAGGTGGTATGGGACGACAGAAAGTCAGAACTGGGGTCAGATTCTGGCTGTACCACTTATGAGCTGGTGGTGCTTTGAGCAATTCATTTAATGATTATAATCGCCAATGTCTTTTTTTGGTAAAATAAAATCTCTTGCAGTATTGGATTACAGAGGATTACAGAGATAACACATGTAAAGTGCATATAGACAGAGCTTAGTAAATAAGAAGGGCCCAAGAAATGGAAGAGATTGTGATGATGATGATAATGATAATGATGACGACAGCGACCCTTTCTCAGGCTGCTGCTATGCACTGCCATTAGCTGCATCCTCTTTCTGGTATTTATTATGCTGGTGGAAAGGCTTTTCAGACTTTTCAAGCTGATCAAAATTTAATTCAGTAAAGCATTTACTGGCAAAATCTAACTTTTTTGTTTGTTTGTTTTTTTGCGGTACGTGGGCCTCTCACTGTTGTGGTCTCTCCCGTTGCGGAGCACAGGCTCCGGACACACAGGCTCAGCTTCCGTGGTTCACGGGCCCAGCCGCTCGGCGGCACGTGGGATTTTCCAGGATCCGGGCACGAACCCGCGTCCCCTGCATCGGCAGGCGGACTCTCAACCACTGCGCCACCAGGGAAGCCCGAAGTCTAACTTCTTGCACGTTAGGTGATAACCAGCCAGTATATTTTATTAATTAAGGTTTTCTGGTTTCAATTTCTAGTTGCACATTGTTGATCAGCAGAGAGCTGATTATACAGACTATACTGGGCCCCTGAAGAATTATTCTTACAGAGTTACCATTTGGTGAGATGCTATTAGCTGAGATGGAAGGGCTTTATGAGAAACAACCAATGAATGTCACTAACTCTATTGTAAAGAATGTTTTTGAGGGCTTCCCTGGGGGCGCAGTGGTTGAGAGTCCGCCTGCCGATGCAGGGGACGCAGGTTCGTGCCCCGATCCGGGAAGATCCCACGTGCCGCGGAGCGGCTGGGCCCGTGAGCCATGGCAGCTGAACCTGCGCGTCTGGAGCCTGTGTTCCACAACGGGAGAGGCCGCATCAGTGAAAGGCCCGCGTACCGCAACAACAACAAAAAAATCAACAAAAAAAAACCAGAATGTTTTTGAGTCTGATGATCACTGCATCACACAGTGTCCACTTTACCAGGCCTCTAGGGATAGAGCCATATCTGATCTTGGTGCCAAAAACAGCTTAAAAAATCCCTTGGGTACTTGGTTTTATCCTTTCAGTGCTGTGAACTGACAAGGTTACTTCCCTTTGTTGAATGAATATCTGGAAAGCTCAATTTGAGGCCCAACTGTAAACTGTATGTCATCACTGTGTGCATTTTATAAGCCTCACTTTGGAGTCCTCTTTGTTCTTGCCCTTGTTTTTTCTTCTTTCACCCTGCTTTTAGTTGGAAGAACATTCATGTATATATGAATTATATATTCATATATAATTATATATAAGTATATATATATATATATATATATATACTTACATCTATACAATACAGTGCTCATACTAATCTATAAAAGAAATTATGCCAAGTGTTGTCACTCTGGGTGGTCTAAGTACTGATCAGCTTAAGGTAGACTATTCTAGTGTTTTGTTTCTCCCATGGAGCCGTCATTGTCGAAATGCAGCTCTTAAAAAGGCAGTTAAATTATTAACTCCCATCTAGATCCTAAATAAGTGTTTTCCCCAGTACACCGTTTATAATATACTGTTGCACCTCAGGAGTTGAGGTATTAAAGTGCTGCTTGAGACATGCTGGGAAAACTCTGGAAAATAACTTGCTAAAAGAAAAACAGTTGAGGAAAGCAATTGGATGTTCCATTTTGCTGGTGGGATACTATCTGGGATGGGGTGATACTGTTTATGTGTAGGCAGAAATCTGTTCCATATGCTGAAAGAAAGACAAAATCAGTGCCGATCTGAGCCATTAGGCAGTGGCACTCAGCAGATAATTTATGCAGCAGAGAGCCAAGGACCCTTACTTTGCAATCATTGTCATCTTTATGCACGAAGGACCACCAGTACATTTTCTGCCTTCCTTTCGCTCTCTGGTGTGTCAGTTTTTTAAAAAAATATATATATTAAGCCTTGCCATAGGTTCAAAGGTACATCTTAACTCACTCAAATCATTTGTCTTGTCTCTGACTGAGAAGAGTGCACATAATTCAGCATTATTACCAAAAGTGAGACGACAGGCCTCAATCAAACCATGCATAGTCCCCTCTTTCAGGAAAAGCACGTTGAGGCTTCTCTGCCCCAGGACTGTTTTGCTTCATAACTCTCTTGGTAATTCTGTCAAAATGTGCTTTTTTCAATTCTTTCTAGGTCAAATCCTGGTGAGGTGCTGTGGAGATGGGTGTAATTTCACGAGGGAAAAGCATTAATTTTTTACCTGAAAGAAAGCTGAGGAAAGGTCACTTCTCTCATGCCTTCATTTTCCTCGAAATGCTGAATTGCATTTCTTTCTTTTTAAATTGCAGAATTAATGAGGAGAAGGGAAGAGTGGTCTGGTGGAAGAAAAGTCCACAGACAAGTTTCTCGGGAACAGAATCAACTGCCATAAAACACAGAAATCTCTATTCTTCCCTGACGAAGCTCAGACACTGGCTTGGGCCTTAGTCCCTTCAGGACACATTGTCTTGATAAGGGGTGACCGCCAAATGGTTAAAATATAGGCTCTGGAGTCAGGCTCCTGGGTTGAAATTCCAACTCGACCACGTTTTATTTTGTGATGCTCAACGAATCCCTGCCCTTAATTTCACTAAGCCTCATTTTTCTCAACTATACAATGAAAATGATACTAAGAATACCTACCTCATAGGACCACTGTCGGATTAAGTGAGACAATTTTATGAAGCACTGAGTATAGTACCTGAATATGAAGTACCAAAAGATATTAGCCATTATTATTTATAGGATTAAAATCATTTTAAGTTTGGTAGATTCACAAACTTTTACTTATACAAATTCTTTTTTAATGAGAAAATATTCTTCACGCTCCCACATAATAGGATCACAGTTAGACATTTAGTATTGAGTAATCAAGAATTAGTATTTTTAAAACTGCAAATCTTGACACATTTTTTAAAAGTAGCACATGTGTATTTGAGAACTGTTGTTTATTCAGGGTTTGGAGCACACAGGGATTTGCAGACCCCTGGTAAATTATTCTCCAGGACCCACAGAGTCTCAGTCTGTGGCTAAGGAAACCTTGTCTCCCTGTCATTGTCTGTTTTGGGGAACAGTAGTGTTCAGTGACATGTTATAAGGTATTTCATGACAGAGGTCTCTGAGGCCAAACATGTTTGGAACATGCTGCATGAAATAAAGTTAAACTATTTTCTCTACTGCACAGCGTTTTGGACCATTTATAAGGAGAATAGTACAGTGACTCTCCAAGAGGGTAATAGAAGATGCTGTTTTTCCCAGACATTTTTGACAAAGGCTGTGTGTGTGCGTGTGTGTGTCTGTGTGTGTAAAAGCACCTGCAGCAATTTGGGCACTTGAGGGCTTCCAAACTCACCTTTACTAGACCTTCTTTCACTGGCAGGGTCCTCAGCTCACATATGCTTAGTGGCTTATAAAATTTCCCTGCTGCTTTCCTACTGTCACTAACCTCCATGTTACATGCTTCAGAACTGCTTTTTTTCTTAAGATGCTACAGTCCTTTAAATAGGCTCCCCAAAGTGCTGCCTCACTCTCTGAGTTTATAAGTTCTTCTATGAAGAAAGTTGGGGAAAGTTCCCATGGTGTGAAGTAGAGGGGTCTGATACCTATCCTGTGTGAACATCCTTTCCCGCACCACAACATAGTGACTCAGATGATCTATGCACCTTAACTCTTATCCACCTCCAGGCAAGTTTGCCTCCTATCCCAGAAGCTGGGGAAATCTTTTCTCCACTTCTTTCTGGCATGCTTTAATTCCAGTGCCTTCTTACCCTATAAGAACACCAATTTCTCATACCATAAGACTCCCAGCAACCTGTTCCAGAGTTTCTTAAGTGAGCAAATATAAACCTTTTCCCCATTTGTTGTTTGTTAAACAAATATTTATAGGGTGCCTTTCTGAGCTGGGTATCTGTGGAGACAGAGATAAGTGTATTTTGGAGGTATTGATAGATAACATTTGGTAGAGTCCAGAATAAATTCCATGTTACTGGCTTTGGCAATTGGTGTAGAAAGTGGTGCTGTTTACTAAGATAGGGAAGGCTAGATTAGGAGGGGTTGGAGGACAGAGACTGAGTTTCCTTTGGGCACGTTAAATTTGAGACATCTAAGGACAACTTACATGGAAATATTAAAAAGGCAGTTGAATATGCAGGTCTAGGGGCTCAGAGATGTCTGGGCTGGTAATTCATCAGCATGAAGATGTTATTTAAATAAGGGCAATAGATGACATGATCTAGGGAGAGACTAGAGGGGGAAAGGAAAGAAGAGGCCTCGGAAATAAACCCTAAGAAACTCTAACATTTGGAGGTAGAGTAAAGGAGGATAAACTAGTCAAGGAGACTAAGAAGGAGCAGTCAGTGTGAAAGAGGAAAACTAAATGATGCCCCAGAGGCCAAAAAGGAGGGAGAGGTTAAGTGAAGCAAATGCTACTATGAATTTAAAATGAAAACAGAAGTATCCATTGGTGGCCTTCACAAGAATGGTTTCAGTGGAGGGCAGTGGAAAAAGAATTCAGAATGGAGTAAACCGAAGAGTGAATATTGAAAGAAGCAGAGGCGTACGTATGTGTGTACATGGCTATAGCAAACTGATTTTATAAGGTGTCTCAAGGAAGTTAGAGAATTTTGGTGGAAGAGTCAGTACGAGGCATCATCCCAACCAGTCGCACCTAGGCCATTGGGTGGCATATGGTTCGGGTCCTGGCCAAGCATCAGCTGTGAAGTGATAGAGGCAGAGTAGAATTCTATAAATGCAGTGCCTGTTCTGTGTCAGACCCAGGCAGGACTCTGGAGGGAAGGATGGCGGCCAGTAACCCAGCCCCTGATTTCCAGGAGGTGATGGTTGCTGGGGCAGGAGCCGTGTGGCTGTCAGGGTCTTGATGCTCCGGCCGGGTGTCAGGCCTGAGCCTCTGAGGTGGGAGAGCCAAGTTCAAGACATTGGACCACCAGAGACCTCCCGGCCTCACGTAATATCAATCGGCAAGAGTTCTCCCAGAGATCTCCCTCTCAACGCTAAGACCTAGCTCCACTCAACGACCAGCTAGCTCCACTGGTGGACACGCCATGCCAAACAACTAGCAAGACAGGAACACAACCCCACCCATTCGCAGAGAGGCTGCCTAAAATCATATTCAGTTCACAGACACCCCAAAACACATCATTAGATGCAGTCCTGCCCACCAGAAAGACAAAATCCAGCCTCATCCACTAGAACACAGGCAACAGTCCCCTCCACCAGGAAGCTTACACAACCCACTGAAAAAACCTTACCCAATTGGGGCAAACAGCAAAAACAACAGGAACTACAAACCTGCAGCCTGCGAAAAGGAGACCCCAAACACAGTAAGTTAAGCAAAATGAGAAGACAGAGAAACAGCAGATGAAGAAGCAAGGTAAAAACCCATCAGACCAAACAAATGAAGAGGAAATAGGCAGTCTACCTGAAAAAGAATTCAGAGTACTGATAGTAAAGATGATCCAAAATCTTGGAAATAGAAGGGAGAAAATACAAGAAACGTTTAACAAGGAACTAGAAGAACTAAAGAGCAAACAAACAATGATGAAAAAAACAAAAAAAGAAATTAAAAATTCTCTAGAAGGAATCAATAGCAGAATAACTGAGGCAGAAGAACAGATAAGTGACCTGGAAGATAAAATAGTGGAAATAACTACCACAGAGCAGAATAAAGAAAAAAGAATGATAAGAATTGAGGACAGTCTCAGTGACTTCTGGGACAACATTAAATGCACCAATATCCGAATTATAGGGGTCCCAGAAGAAGAAGAGAAAAAGAAAGGGTCTGAGAAAATATTTGAAGAGATTATAGTTGAAAACTTACCTAACATGGGAAAGGAAATAGTCAATTAAGTCCAGAAAGCACAGAGTCCCATACAGGATAAATCCAAGGAGAAGCATGCCAAGACACATATTAATCAAACTACCAGAAATTAAATACAAAGAAAAACTATTAAAAGCAGCAAGGGAAAAGCAACAAATAACATACAAGGGAATCCCCCGTAAGGTTAACAGCTGATCTTTCAGCAGAAACTCTTCAAGCCAGAAGGGAGTGACAGGACATATTTAAAGTGATGAAAGGGAAAAACCTACAACCAAGATTACACTACCCAGCAAGGATCTCATTCAGATTTGACAGAAAAATTAAAACCTTTACAAACAAGCAAAAACTAAGAGAATTCAACACCACCAAACCAGCTTTACAACAAATGCTAAAGGAACTTCTCTAGGCAGGAAACACAAGAGAAGGAAAAGCCCTACAAAAACAAACCCAAAACAATTAAGAAAATGGTAATAGGAACATACATATCAATAATCACCTTAAATGTAAATGGATTAAATCCTCCAAGAAAAGACCTAGACTGGCTGAGTGATTACAAAAACAAGACCCGTATATATGCTGTCCACAAGGGACCAACTTCAGACCTAGGGACACATACAGACTGAAAGTGAGGGGATGGAAAAAGATATTCCATGCAAATGGAAATCAAAAGAAAGCTGGAGTAGCAATTCTCATATCAGAAAATTGACTTTAAAAATAAAGACTACTACAAGAGACAAAGAAGGACACTACATAATGATCAAGGGATCAGTCCAAGAAGAAGATATACACATTGCACACATTGTGAATATTTATGCATCCAGCATAGGAGCACCTCAATACATGAGGCAAATGCTAACAGCCATAAAAGGGGAAATCCACAGTAACACAATAATAGTGGGAGACTTTAACACCCCACTTTCACCAATGGACACATCATCCAAAATGAAAATAAATAAGGAAACACAAGCTTTAAATGACACATTAAACAAGATGGACTTAATTGATATTTATAGGACATTCCATCCAAAAACAACAGAATAGGACTTCCCTGGTGGCGCAGTGGTTGAGAGTCCGCCTGCCGATGCAGGGGACACGGGTTCGTGCCCCGGTCCGGGAAGATCCCACATGCTGTGGAGCGGCTGGGCCCATGAGCCATGGCCGCTGAGCCTGCGTGTCCGGAGCCTGTGCTCCGCAACGGGAGAGGCCACAACAGTGAGAGGCCCGCGTACCACACACACACACACACACAAAAAAAAAAAAACAGAATACACATTTTTCTCAAGTGCTCATGGAACATTCTCCAGGATAGATCATATCTTGGGTCACAAATCAAGCCTTGGTAAATTTAAGAAAATTGAAATTGGACCATGGAGTCTAAATTGTATAGCACTAACCATAATGGCTGGTACACAGTGGTGGGTACACAATAATGAACAAATAAAAAACATACATCTCCCCTTACATGACTTCCACAATTCATTTATACATCCTCAACATAATTGAAAAGTTTAAGTTTGTGAGTGGAGAGAATATTTTGGCAGGAACTGAGGTTCTGTAAATTCTTGAGTCTTATCCTGCTCTACCCATCTAACCAACTGTTCACTTCCCTTTCCCCATTATGGTATTTGATGTACATATATACTAAGTATATATGCATATATATATATATATACACACATACCTACATACATATGCATATATTCATATAAGAGACAAAGACATTCTTTACTTCTGTGAGGCCTCTGCCTTAAATGTTTTCCTTGAGGAATTTGGGGTCTAATGGGGGTCACATATATAATAAGTTACCTGTTAAAAGCTGTAATAAAAGAATATGAAAAGTTCTTGGGAGCATAATGGAAGGAGCAATTTAAATCTGTCTGGTGGGTGGGGATGTCTTCACAGAGGAATTGACATATGAGCTCAAAATTAAGAGACAAAAGGTTTCATTTAACCTTTGTTCCAAAGAAACTCACTTAAGAGAATAGAAAGAACTTATACTAAGAACTAACATTTATTGAGTGTTTACTATCTACGAGGCTCTAAGCACATTACACACTTTAGCCATTTCATCTATGAATAGGGTCTGTTTTTATTCCTATTTTTCTGGTGAGGATTAGGGAGGTTGATTACTCTGCTTACTGAGAGGCCCAAGTGGGACTCAAGTCCGGGTCTCGCTGATGCTCAAGCCCGTGAAGCGGGATTAGCACTAGCAAAGGCCCAGGAAACGTGAAAGTACATCAGGTGCCCGTGAAAGAGAGCAGACTGGGCAAGGGTGGGGGAAGAGGAGAGGAGTATGGCAGGGGAGGGAGTAGAGGAACAGAAGGAGAGCCAGGAAAACCAGGCTGTGCCCAGATTCTAGTCCTCAACTAGGGGTGAGTTCCAGTTATCTATTTCTGTACAACAAACTACCCGAAACTTAGTGACATAAAACAACCATTTTATCATGCTCACAGATGTGGCAGGTCAGGAATTCAGAGAAGACACAGTGGGATGACTTGTCTCTGCTCCATAATGCCTGGGGCCACAGCCAGAAATACTCAAATCCTGCGGGTGACTCAATGCTGGGGGCTGGAAACATGTGAAGCCTCGTTCACTCACATGTCTGGCAGCTGATGTAATTATCTGAGACCTTAGCAGGGCTGTTGGGATACCCTCATATGACCTCTCTATGTGCCTCCACTGGCTTCCTCACAGCCTGGTAGCTAAGTTGTCATCACACGTGTCTCAGGAGAACATGAGAGCAGTACATGGCGTTTTACTCCACTGATTGAGGCAGTCACAAAGGCTCTCCAGGTCCAAGGAGAGAGGATGAAGACCCCGCCAGTCAATGGAAGGAGGGTCAAAGAATTTGTGGCCTATTTTAAAACTACCACAGAGTCAGTGAATCAGATCATTAAATAGGAGAGACCTTTCATTTCATGGAAAGCCAGTCTACTAGCACTGAGGTGATGCCTACTGCTATACAAATTTTACATGTAAAATGTATGGAATTATGCTACCTGCTCTTCCAAAGTTCTCCCTGAACCTTTCTTTTTCTCACTGACTTTTCTGTAGTCTACCTTACTTCCCTCATTTACAGTTTTACATGAGACGAGCCAGGTTTAAATGAGTCACATAGGAGAACCTTGAAGATTTTTAGACACAACTAGCTGTAAAATTCTAACAAATAAATAATAACATAACAAGAAAATTTTATATTGAAGAGGATTACTTTCCTAGTGCCTTAATAGTTGGCTGAATCTTTTGGATACACATCATGTACAATCTGTTTAATTGCATTCAGTGTTATTTCAAAATTGGTATAATGTTTTTAAATGACATATTCACAGAGTTCAATGGAGCCTCCAGAGGTAGGTGAGCAACTAAACCCTCCAAAACAGATGGATACATTTGAGCAATATTTAATCTTAATGGAAAGCCAGGTTTACCTATGACAAGCTCCTGGCTTGAAGGCAATGCTTACTGTGATACAACTTTGCTGAGTTAAATGTTCACAGAGAGTAGAGAACGACAGGGTAGCCAAGCAGCTGCTTTATTGTGAACCCGCATTTAAAACATGCCTCAGAACACTTGATTAAATGTTTTCTGCACCCTCTTTTGAGTCTACAAGTGGTTCTTTAGAGAGTAACTTAATAGTACAATTAGTAGTTGAATTATGTTCTAATATTATTCATTAATTCATTTATTCCACCAATTTTGTTGATGAACTACCATGGCCAACTCTTGAGCTAGTTACTGAGTGTTATCAGCAAACTATAGATGTAGAAGTATGTCAATTTTAGAGAGATTCCCCTTTTAAATGATTAATCCTTACTGGAGAAAAATGACTTGAGTTTGCATAAAATTTTATCTTTAGAAGCTAAATGAGTAAGTGCATGAAAAGCTAAGAATAATATCTGGCTCTAGCAAGAGCTCACTGCATGTTTAGCTCTGTTATCAAGCTTAAAATGCTCACTAAAATGCTCTCAAGTTCCCGTATCTATTGACACTATATTTCTTGCATAAGTCAAAGATTAGTAAAAATCCCAATATCTCTCATGAACATAGATGCAAAAATCTTCAACAAGATATCAGCAAATCATATCTGACAATATATAAAAAGAATTAAACACCACAATCAAGTGCAGTGCAAGGCTGGTTTAACGTTTAAAAATCAATTAATGTAGTTTCCATTGTATGGATGTTTCACTTCCTTGGTTAAATTTATTTCTAAGCATTTTATTAGTTTTAGTGCTATTGTGAATGGGATAGTTTTCTTTATTTCTTTTTCAGATATTTTATTGTTACTGTATAGAAACACATCTGATTTTTGTACAATTTTATATCTTGCAACATTACTGAATTTGTTGATTAGTTCTAACAGTTTTTTGGTTGAGTCTTAGGACTTTCTATATATAAGATCACATCACCTGCAAATAATGACAATTTAACTTCTTCCTTTCCAATTTTGTTGCCTTTATTTTGAGTGATTGCTCTAGCTAGGACTTCTAGTATTATGTTGAATAAGAGAATGTGCACTCTTGTCTTATTCCTGATCTCAGAGGAAAAGCTTTCAGCCTTTCACTGTTGAGTATGATGTTAGCTGTGGGTATGTCATATTATTTATTTTATTACATTTATTTATTATATTGAGGTATGTTCCTTCTATACCCAACTTATTGAGGGTTTTTATAATGCAGGATGTCATATTTTGTTAAATGCTTTTTTTTTGCATCTATTGAGATGATCATGTGATTTTTATCTTTCATTCTATTAATGTGATGTATCACATTTATTGATTTGCATAAGTTGAACCATCCTTGAAACCCAGTGATAAATTCCACTTGATCATGGTGTATGATCCTTTTAATGTGTTGTTGAATTCAGGTTGTTAATATTTTGTTAAGAATTTTTGCATCTATATTCAGCATGGATATTGGTCTATAGTTTTCTTTTCTTGTAGTATCCTTAACTGGCTTTGATATCAGGATAATTCTGTTCTTGTAAAATGAGTTTGGGAGTGTTCCCTCCTCTTCAATTTTTGGGAAGCATTTGAGAAGAATTGGCCTTAATTATTCTTTAAATGTTTGATAAAATTCAACAGTGAAACCATGTGGTCCTGGGCTTTTTGTGTTGAGAAGTTTTTGATTTCTGATTCAATTTCCTTTTTGGTCTGTTTAAATTTCCTGTTTATTCATGATTCGGTCTTGGTAGTTGTATATTTCTAGAAATTTATCCACTTGGGGAGATAAATTTATCCAATTTGTTGGCACATAATTGTTCATAGTAGTCTTTTATGATCCTATATATTTCTGTGGTATCAGTTGTAATAACTCCACTTTCATTTCTGATTTTAGAAGTTTGTGTCTTCACTCATTTTTTCTTAGTCAAACCAGCTAAAGGTTTGTCAATTTTGTTTATCTTTTTTAAAAAAATCAGTTCTTAGTTTTCTGGATATTTTCTATTATTTTTCTGGTCTCTATTTCACTTATTTCTGCTCTGATCCTTGTCAGTTCCTTCCTTGTGCTAACCTTGGGGTTAGTTGTTATTCTTTTGCTAATTCCTTGAGGTATAAGGTTAGGATGCCTATTTGAGACCTTTCTATTTTCTTAATATATGAATTTATCACTACAAACTTTCCTGTAAGAACTGCTTTTGCAGCATCCTATAGGTTTTAGTATATTGTGTTTTGATTTTCATTTACTTTGAGACATTTTAAAATTTCCTTTTGATTTTTTCTTTGACCCATTAGTTAGATGTTTAGGAGTGTGTTGTTTAGTGTACACATGCTTGTAAATTTTCAGTTTTCCTCTTGTTGTTGATTTCTAGTTTCACATAACTGTGGTTAGAAAAGATACTTGGTATGATTTGGATCTTAAATTTGCTAAGACTTGTTTTGCGGCAATGAAATCTACAAGACTTGATGAAGAAAACTGAGGAAGACACACACAAAAATGTAAAAATATCCTGTGTTCATGGATCAAAAGAGTCAATATTGTTAAAATGTCCTACTACCCAAGCCATCTATAGACTCCAAATAGCCAAAGCAACACTGAAAAAGAAGAACAAAGCTGGAGGCACCACAGCTCCTGATTTCAAACTATATTACAAAGCTATAATAATTACAACAATATGGTACTGGCATAAAAATAGACACACAGACCAACAGGACAGAATAAAGAGCCCAGAAATAAACCCCTGCACTTATGGCCAACTAATATTTTACAAGATAACCAAGAATATACAATGGGGAAAGGATAGTCTCTTCAACAAATGGTGTTGGGAAATCTGGATATACAGAAAAATGAAATTGGACCCCTTTCTTACACCATACACAAAAATCAACTCAAACTGGATTAAAGACTTAAACATAAGACCTGATATTGTAAAACTCCTAGAAGAAAACGTAGGAAAGAGGCTCCTTGACATTGATCTTGGCAATGATTTTTTTATGTTATAGAACAAGCACAAGCAACAAAATAAAAAAATCAACAAGTGGGACTACAATTAACTAAAAAGCTTCTATACAGCAAAAGAAACAATGAACAAAATGAAAAGGCAACCTACAGACTAAGACATTTGCAAACCACATATCAAATAAGAGGTTAATATTCAAAATTTAAAATAACTCATACAAATCAATAAACAAAAATCAAACAATCTGATTTAAAAATTGGCAGAAAACTTGAACAGGCATTTTTCCCAACGGACATCTATTTTTCCAAAGAAGACATCCAAATGAACAACAGGTACCTGGAAAGATACTCAACACCACTAATCATCAGGAAAATGCAAATCAAAATCACAATGAGGTATCACCTAACATTTGTTAGAATGACTATTATCAAGAAGATAAGAGATAAGTGTTGGTGAGGATGTGAAGAAAAGGGAACCCTTAGGAACTGTTGGTGGGAATGTAAATTGGTTCAGCCACTAGGGAAAACAGTATGGAAATTCCTCAAAAAATTAAAAATCAAACTACCATATGATCCAGCAATCTCATTTCTGGGTATTTAGCCAAAGGAAATGAAAACAGGATATCAGAAAGATACCTGCACTCCCATGTTCATTGCAGCATTATTCACAGTAGCAAAGATATGTAAACAACCTAAGTGTCTGTCAATGGATAAATGGATACAGAAGATGTGGTGTACATATACACAATGCAATATTATTCAGCCATGAAAAAGAAGGAAGTCCTGCATTTGCAACAGCATGGATGAAACTTGAGGGTGTTATGCTAAATGAGATAAGCCAGACAGTGAAAGACAAATAATGTATGATATCACTTATATGCAGAGTTTGAAAAAGCCAAACTTGTAGTAGAAACAGAGTAAAATGTTGGTTACCAGGGGCTGGGGAGTGGGGGAATTAAGGAGATGTTATTTAAGGGTACTTAAACTTGCAACTAGAAGATGAATATGTTCTGGAGATCTAGTGCTCAG
The DNA here is from genome assembly GCF_963455315.2 of Globicephala melas. NCBI lineage: Eukaryota > Metazoa > Chordata > Mammalia > Artiodactyla > Delphinidae > Globicephala > Globicephala melas. The sequence continues at coordinate 96,212,629 of NC_083321.1, forward strand.
AAAAGTGATTATAGTCAACAATACTGTATTCTAAACTTTAAAGCTGCAAAGAGACTAAATCTTAACTGTCCTCACCACAAAAAAAGAAGTGATAATTATGTGAGATGATGGCGGTGTTAGCTAACGCCATGGTGGTAAACATATTGCAATATATAAATGTATCAAATTAACACTTACACAATGTTGTATGTTATTATATCTCAATTAAAAACATCAATTAATGTAATCTGTCATATCAATGGACTAAAGAAATTAGAAAATATTTTAAACTGAATGATAATGCTGCATATCAAAACTATGGCAATCAACTAAAGCTGTATGTAAAGGCAAATATGTAGTTCTAAATGCATTAGAGAAAAGAAGAAAGTTAGAAAAAGAACAGTAAATTATACCCAATAAGAGCAGAAGGAAGAAAATAATAAAGAAATAAGTAGAAAATAATAAAACAGGGAAAAGTATAACAGAGAGATTCAACAAAACCAGTAATTGATTTTCTCAGAAGACCAAAAAAACTGGTGAGATTAATCAAGGAAAAAGACATGGCACAAGTAACCATTACCTAGAATAAAAATGAGATGTCACTATAGGTCCTGTAGCTCTGACAAAGATAATAGGATATCATGAACAACTTTATGCTAATACATTTGAAAACTTAAACGGAGTGAACAAATTCCTGGAAAACTACAACTTAACTAAAATGGGTGTAAGGAAGAGTAGGAAAACTTGAATAATGCCTAACTACGAAATAAATTGAATCTGTAATTGAAAACTTTTCATATAAAAAACTCTAGGTCAAAATGGCTTTACCAGAGAACTCAAACAATCATCGAAGGAACAAATGATGTCAATATTACACAAATTTTTGCAGGGAATAGAAAAAGAGAGAATACTTTTTTTTTAATTTTTAAATTTAATTTTATTTTTTATACAGCAGGTTCTTATTAGTTATCTATTTTATACATATTAGTGTGTATATGTCAATCCCAATCTCCCAATTCATCCCACCACCACCACCACCCCCCGTCACTTTCCCCCCTTGGTGTCCATACGTTTGTTCTCTACATCTGTGTCTCTATTTCTGCCCTGCAAACTGGTTCATCTGTACCATTTTTCTAGGTTCCACATATATGCGTTAATATACGATATTTGTTTTTCTCTTTCTGACTTACTTCACTGAAAAAGAGAGAATACTTTTCAACTAATTTTATCAGACCAATAAGAAAAAGACAAACTCAGTAGAATAAAAGGACATATACTCTTCATGAAAGAGAGTATCAATTGGCCAATAAGCATAGGAAGAGATACTCAACCACCTTATCATTAAGGAAATGCAAATTAAAACGAAATAAGATACTACTACACAAGCATCAAAATGACTAAAATTAAAAAGACGCACAATACCAAGTATTGATAAAGACGTGGAACAATTGTAACTCGTACACTGCTGTCAGAAGTGTAAATTGGCACAGGCACTTTGGAAAACTGTTTGGCAGTATAATCCAAAGTTGCACTGCCCAATGTAGTAGTAGTAATAGTACCACATTTGGTTACTGAACACTTAAGAAGTAGTAGTAATAGTTAGTACCACATTTTGTTATTGAACACTTAAGAGGTAGTAATAATAGTTAGTACCACATTTGGTTACTGAACACTTAAGCTGTGGATAGTACAAATTGTAATAGGGTAAAATACACACTGAATTTTGAAGATTCAATATATGAAAGAATGTAAAATACCTAATTAATAATTTTCATATTGATGACATTAAAATGACATTTTGGATATATTGGAGTAATAAAGTACATGATTAATATTCATGTTTTAAGTTTTTAATGTGGCTACTAGAAAATTTTCAATTACATATGTGACCTGACTTGCACTATATTTCTACTAGACAGTGCTAATCTAAAGCTGTGACGCATCAGTTTTACTCCTGAGCATATTCCCAACAGAAGCGTGTATATATGTGCACTAAAAATTAAGTACAAGAATGCTCATAGCAGCATTATGCATAATAGTCAAAAGTCTGAAACAACCCAAACATCCTTCAATAGTGGAACAGATAAATAAATTGTGGTGGATCATAATATGAAATACTATTTAACAACAAAAATGAATAAACTTCAGCTATAGGCAACAACGTGCAAGATTCACCATGTTAAGTGAAGGAAGTCATCTCATTTGATTTCATTTATATAGTTTAAAAATGGAAAAATAAGCTACAATATTAGAAGAATAGTAGTTAACTTTGGGGAGAATGGTGGTGTAGTTACTGGGGGAAGACTTTGGGAAACTGGCCTTGTTCTATGACTTGACAGGCTGGTGGCTACATGGGTTTTTGCTTTGTGATAATTCATTGAACTGTTCATGTATGTACAGTTTTCTCTGTGTATATTATATACACAGAAATATAAAAACTAAGAGGGTTTAGTGACGTTTCCAGCAATTTGTTACAAATGATCTTAATAAATGTAAAGCCTCCTTGATAATTAAGCTTCTTACGACTGATCCATTTATGCACATGGCAGAACTAATTGTTTTTTTTTAAGACCATATTCTGCCCAGTAAGAAAATCCTGTTGCTTTCTAAATAGTTCTAGGTATGAGTCTCCAGGTTAAATTAAAAATATTTCTGCCTTTTGCTTGGTCATTAAGCTTGGCATGACAGTCTATTTCCTGACAGATACGTCAATAATGTTGACCAAAATAAAATACAGAATCTCACAACTGCAGCATTTAAAGCTGTAATGTAGGCTAAAAGTTTTTCGAGTAGTGATTTCTCTGGGAATCTCATGGAAACTATGGTACTTCCTCTTGAAAATATATACATGTAAAATATTATATGTATTCACCATGGTTGTTTATCCAATTCAGGTTATCAGACAGTTAAAGCTCTAAGGCAGAAAGAGATCAAGTGACATGGCTGGTTAGTGGGAAAACCAGGACTAGCATTGCAGACTCTCAGTTTCGAAACCAGCCATTATTCTTTCAAGTGAAGCAGTTGTTTTTCTCTTCCCCTGTGTTCCCATTTGTGTACTGATGCTGTTCATACTGAATTCTCATATAATTCTGTCCTTATCCTTTTGCCTACTTGGGAGAGGTCTTCAGCTAAGAAGATGACTCCCTAAATCCCCTTTTAAAATAATAGACATTTAACTGTCCTATATCACTGTTATTTGGGCATATGCATTATCTTTCCAACTACATTTTAGGGACGATGCCTTATCCGTCTTTGTTTTCCCCAAACCACCTAGCTAGGTGAAAGACATACATCCATTATAAAATAACCATTTGTTGAATTAGAAGAACATGCAAAAATCTGACTGAAACTTCTTGTTGAACTATAGCCCATCATTACTATATCCCATTATTATGAACTCAGATTCTGGTGTCAGACTGACCTAAATATGAATTCAGCCTCTGCCATTTACTAACTGTATGTTGCTGGGTATATCACTTAACCTGAGTCTTACTTGGCAAATCTGATGGCACCAAATGTACTTCACAAAAATCATTGTAAGGGCCTTCCTGGGTGGCGCACTGGTTATGAATCTGCCTGCCAACGCAGGGGACACAGGTTCAAGCCCTGGTCCGGGAAGATCCCACATGCCACGGAGCAACTAAGCCCGTGCGCCACAACTACTGAGCTTGAGCTCTAGAGCCCGTGAGCCACAACTACTGAGCCTGTGTGCCACAACTACTGAAGCCTGCGCGCTTAGAGCTCATGCTCCACAACAAGAGAAGCCAACGCAACGAGAAGCCTGTGCACTGCAACGAAGAGTAGCCCCCGCTCGCCACAACTAGAGAGAAAGCCCATGCGCAGCAACGAAGACCCAATGCAGCCAAAAATAAATTAATTAATTAAAAAAAAATCTTTGTGAGGATTAAAGGAAATAATCTATGTGAAATATCTCGAGCATGTTTGGCACATAATAAAAACTCAGAAAGTAGCTATGATTATTGTTATAGCATACTCAGCCCTGAATTAAAGAGCTGGATGGAGGACCGTAGACTTAAAATCTTAGAATTGGACTAGTTGACTAGTTAACTAGTCCAACTGATCCAGGAATTATTTATACACCATTCTAAAAGATTTCCCCTTTGCTTAACCTATCCCATTCTTTGCTTAACCTATCCCAGTAACGGTGAATTCATTAGAACCCACTAAAGCACTCCAATTCTTCAGAAGTTCTTCCTTATTATTAGCTTGAACTATATGAAATTGCTGTTTGTAGGTCAAAACAATTAAATTACCAACAATTTCTACTAAAATGACCAGAAATTTGCCTTTCTGTTACTTTCTCTCATTTTACTTCCCTATCAACTGTCTCCTTGTCTATAACGGTCCTTTAGGGATAATAGGGAATCAACTGTGAAGAAGATGGATCTAGCTCCTGCCTTCATTAAGGCTTATGTGCTAGTCAAGGAGACAAGAAAATAAGCAATTATATATAATTTTCAGTCTCAAGGAGGTGGAAGAATAATGTTTCAAGCAAAGGGTTCAGCGAAGCAAATTCCCAAAGAACTTACACACGGGGGCTTGAGAGTCTAGAGCAGCACTGCCCAAGAGAACGTTCTGTGATGATGAAAATAGTCTATATTGTCAGTGTCCAATATGATAGTCCTAGTCACATATAGCTACTGAGCACCTGAAATGTGGCTAGTGTTATGTGACTCAGGAAATGCAATTTTAATTCATTTAAATTTAAATAACCACATACAGCTAGTGCCTACCAGATTGAACAGGGCGGTGTAGAATAAGAGCAGACAGGGAAGAACACGATCACACAGGAGTTTTAGAAAGATAATTCTGCCTATCTTGTGGAGATAGACCAGGTATAGGTAGAGACATTGATCTTGTCTTTAGGAGTTTGCACCATAAGGGGAGAGAAGGGAATGAAAGAAAAGTAAGTCAAGGATATCTCCAAGAAACATGGAAGCACACACAGTCATCTCTCGATATCTGTGGGGGATTGTTCCAGGACCTTTGCAGACACCAAAATCCACAGATGCAGACACCAAAATCCATTTATATAAAATGGTGTAGTATTTGCAAATAACCCACACACATCCTCCAGTATACTTTAAATCATCTCTAGATTACTTAAATTACCTAATATAGTATAAGCGCTATGTAAATAGTGCCATGTAAATAGTTGCCTGTGCACAACAAATTCAAGTTTTGCTTTTTGGAACTTTCTGGAATTTTCTTTTTTCTGAATATTCTATTCTCTACCTGCGATTGGTTGAACCCGTGGATATCGAACCCCAGGGGTACGGAGGGCTGACTGTATCTAATCACACCCAATCATATACATTACTCATATATGCAGTTATATACATCGTACACAGAATTTGTGAACAGTAGTGACCCACATTTCTTGCCTTTTTTCCTAGTTGCTCACAGGACATCTAACTTCCTGCATATTCCTGGGTGTCCCCAAGGGTACCTGAGCTCACAAGTAAGTCTATCAGTAAAGTATCCATGCAGCATCCGCCTCACTCTTCTTCCTCTGTGCATAGTCTTCTCAGCTCTTCTCATGATCCTTGCCACTGAGGCGACTTTAGATGTTGGTTATGCCAACAATCCTGATGCTTCCAAAGCCATCCATCCTAAGGTGCCAGAAAGATGCTCTGTTCTCTGAAGAAGGAGGAGGGAGGCCCCCACCTCAGCCCCACTGCTTGGCTCACCCTCCCCGTGATCCTCAGAACAGTTTCTTTTCTTTCTTTCTTTTTTTTTTTTTTGCAGTACGCGGGCCTCTCACTGTTGTGGCCTCTCTCGTTGCGGAGCACAGGCTCCGGACGCGCAGGCTCAGTGGCCATGGCTCACGGGCCCAGCCGCTCCGCGGCATGTGGGATCTTCCCGGACAGGGCCACGAACCTGTGTCCCCTGCATCGGCAGGCGGACTCTCAACCACTGCGCCAACAGGGAAGCCCCAGAACAGTTTCTTTAATCATCTCTTTCAGGCTTTTTTTTTTTTTTTTCGAATTTCCCTAAGCCCTACCAATGGGACAAATCAAAACAAAGTACAATAAGAGAAGTAAGTCCCCAGGAACTGCCACTGAGTCCCTTGTAAAGAATTTTGTCTTCCCCACTCTATGAACCAATAAATACACGTGCATGCACATCACAACTCCTCACCTGCTCCCTGACACACACTACATGAAAGCACACACAACGTATGCACGTAGACCTTGTCAACTCCTAGCTCTTCAGCTAAAATATCCTTATAAGGCTGAATTCTCTTCAGGATCAGCCAGCATCATCCCTATGTCATGTACATTCCTGCAAAAGAAATGGTCAAAGAAGTACTGAGCAATCACAGCTAAACAGTAAGACATAACATGTATGGAGCTGGAGCAATAGTATGGCATAATGTGAAATGCATGGATTTGACTTTCGTGCCAGATTGACCTGAATTCCAATCTCAGCCTGGTCATTTTTACTAATGGTCTTGGGCAGATCACTTAACCTCTATGAAGTTCAGTTTTTAATTCTATAAAATACCTACTTTGGGAAGGTGGTAAAAATTAGAAGTAGCATATGTACAGTGCCTGTTATCTGGAAGGGGCTCAATAAGGGGAAGATGCTATTACTACGAAGGTGTTGGAGCACCAAAAGCTCAGGATGCCACAGGCCCTGTGAAGAGGACACAGAATAAAGGCCAGAGTGCTACCGCATCCTTACACAAAAGCATCTTGGGACTGTATTAGATTACAGCCTAGAGCTCGCTATTGAGGACACTGAAGACAGAGACAGTAAGTGAATTGATCAGGGTCACACGGCAAACTAGTGACAGAATCAGGACAAAATCCTAAGTAAGTCTGGAAGGTTCAACTTAACGCTCCTTTTCTGTAAGACAGCACCCTCGCAGAGGCCCGGGCTCTGCTCTGACCTGCCCCTATTCCACTCTGATTTGACAATTTGTACTCATCCTTTGCACCCAGGGTGTCCCCTCATGACGGGCAAGAAAAAGAGTAGATGAGGTGTGTTTCTAGGGTCGACCAGGCCGGCACAGACATCCCCGTCGCCATGGCAACCCCAGCTCGGTCGGGGAGGACCCGCTCCTCCGGCGCCCCCTCCCATTCACGCAGCGGACGTGACACGTGCGACGGGGTCACGTGTTGTTGTTGGGCCGGGAAAGCTGCTTCCGGGTCAATGCAGGACACTGGGCTCCGGCGGCCGGAGTGGGGGACGAGGTGAAGCGGATCCGGTCTGCAGCCGGCCGGGAGCAGGCCGGAGGCTGAGCGGCGGCCACGGCTGCGGCCGGGAGGGGGGAGGAGAGGCGCAGCCCGAGGAGCCGCCGCAGCAGCTCCCCCGCCTCCCGGGCTGAGGGGTGAGTGGAGCCCGGGCCTGCCGGCTCCGCCGGGTTCTCGAGGCCCGAGGGGCTCCCCTCCGGAGCCGGGGTGCCGTACGAGGAAACAGCGGGAAGAAGTCGGAGCGGGACGAGGCCTGCGTGGGAGAAGGGGAGGATGGGACATCTGCCCGGTCGGAGGGAAGATGGGGCCGGGCCTGGGCTGAGGCGGCGCGGGGAGGGCCTGGGCTGGGAGAGGGAGTCGGGGCCCGGGTTGGAGGAGGGCGTCTGGGGGGAGCCTGTCCGAATTCCTGAGAATCCGGACTAATCACTGTGTCCCGGGGGCGTGGGAGATGAGGAGATGCCCCCTGGCTGGTAGGAGATGGAGACGACTCGGGGGCTGCTGGGGAAATAGGAAACTTGCCTCTGAACCACTGAAGCAAAAAAAAAAAAAATCAAAAAATCAAAAATAAAATAAAGGACGTTTCCCGAGGGAGGTTTGGTGGGGCAAGGAGCGGACTGGCATTCCCAGGCTCTTGGAACTCTAGGCCTGCCCCTTCCGGGGTCTGGTAGAAGGATGCGGTAGTTTAATAAGGACTTTTGGGAGAATCATTTTGCCCCCAAGACAATTAACTGACAGTGAGGCGCTTGGAGTAGGATGGGGCCTGGGAGGAGGGTGCCCCGTCCTGGGATCTGGGAAAGGGGGAGGGTAAGAATCTGTGAGGAGCTTCATTCTTCGCTGAGAATGGGGAGTACACAGAGTACAAGGTCCTCTTCTAGGAAGACATACTGGGAATTGGTGAAGCGAGAAGGAGATTTAATACTGTCTTCTCTTGGGGCACAGTGTTCTAGAAGTTGTAGTTCAGGAAAGTTGGTTGGAAGACTAGAACTGTTTATAGTCAGTGGAGGAAGGAGGAGCTCTACTCTGAAGGTTGCTAAGCTACCAGAAGCTTGTAGGCACCGCCTAGGTCTGTTGTTTGGGGAAGTTAGCAGTTCTTTCAGGTCCAGATACAGGTTTAGTTGAGGCATGTCCCCATTCTTTTTATGCTGCCCTGGAGCTCTTAAATTGGTTTCCACAGTCCATCTTGAGCTAAGAGATTATGTGTAGGTTCGGAGGACTAATGAAGACATTCAGCCTTTGAGTCCTGAGGCATTTGACCTAAATCTCTAGGGTAGGAGCTTTCAAACTTTTTGCTCCATAGTTAGAAGCACATTTTACATCATGATCTAGTACATACCGACAAAAGTTTCACAAAGCAGTATTTACCCTTGTTACTTATGATGCATACTGATCATTTCTATTATATTTCATTCTTTTCCATTAAAAAATGCTGACTAAATCCACTAAATTGTTATGTGGGTCACAAGTTGCAGTTTGGCAGGCACTCTCGCCAAGGCACATTTCTTTGGCTTCAATTAGTGTCTTCATGTATGTTTCTAGAGAGCAAGGATGATTACAAGGAGATGGATGGGAGGTAGAGTGGAGCCCACCTGATGCGACGGACTGCTTCATTTGTTTACATATTTATAAGGGGTAGCAAATTGTACCATAATCTTAACCTTTGATAGCTTAATGTTGCCTGATCATTTGTGAAATTTTTGAAATAAGTGTGTGCTTTAATTTTCTCTGTCCTTTGCTGGGTCTGAGAAATATGAGAGGCCTAGTTCCATATAGTTGATTCATCCCTACAGCATCTTTAAGGTAATTTTATTTTAATCTTACAGTGTTAATACACTAATTTTGCTTTTCTGCTGTTTAAAAAATCTCAAGCTGAAACCCACACTTCCTTACTCCAATAATTAATGTATGGTATACTTTTTCTACATGATTAAAGGTGCAGGTTCATGGCTTTAGTAACTTAATCATAAACTTAAGTATAACTTTGATTCAGTTAACATCTTAATTCACCCCATAAAAATGGCGTTTTCATCTGTTTATAAAATAGGTGAGGTCCTTGTATGAGTAGTATTATAATAAATGTTAATGAGTGTTGGTAAACAAAGTGAGAGGCCTTCATGTGTTGCCGTGTTTAAAGTCCTTTTAAAAGTTGTCACACAGCCTGTTGTTACAGGGCGTTGAGTGTCAAATGATGTTGCCTAACTTCAGTAGGTACATTTATAGGGTGTATTTAAGACCAGTTTAATAGTTTTAGTTTTTGTTGAGGATGCCTTTGTATTATTTGGAACATGGAATTCAAAGGCACAGCCATTAGGAAAGTATTGCCCAAATTAAAGTTTACCAGTGGGACCACATTCTTGATTAGATGCCTTATGAAAGCACTCTTATTATCTTCAAACTTTGTGTGTTATAAAATATATCTTTCTTACCTCTAACTATTGACTATGTCTTGGTTACTGATGAGAGGGGCTGTGCTGGCATGTATCAGCCGTCCTTTAAAAATTACCTTCTAATCAGGTAAATATTTGTTTTAAAATATTTCTCTTTAAAGAATGTTTTAAAAGTTTTCTTTTTGTGGTAGGTGTTTGGGACATTAAGGAAGATTCTCATTAATTTCATTTTTCTGGGAATCACGTGTACCTGTCAATAAACAGTTGTGGAGAATTTACCCTGAGTGATTGTGTGTGCTTTTTTATAGTTTTCATTTCTTCTCTTGAACCTCAGACTCTTTAAGTATTTCCATTTATAGCAGGCTCTTTTCCCTTTCTAATATTTGCTTCCAAACTGCTGTGGGTTTGGAAATTAGACGCTTACCTTTGTTAGAACTTTGCGTAGAATGAGATTATATAGCTCTGAATAATGTTCTTTCATTTATATATATGTTAAATACAATATATATATAAATACTTTTTTTTTAGTGTATCAACTATGTGACATGTATTTTGGCTGCTCAGAGACCTGTTAGCTGACATCTTAGTCGTGGGCTGTGTTTTAAATAAGTGAACTCTATATTTTGGGCCTAGTTGGCTGTACAGAAAAAGTTGTAAAGAGTAATACAAAACTGATAGTAATACAGTTTGGACTTAAGGGGTGAAGAAATCATTTAGCTGTGATTGTTGCCTTTGCCCTGCATGCAATTCATTGTTGAGGTACCGTTCTTCCCTTTTTCTTTGCCACTACTGTGTTCTAGCTTTTACCTCTTTGGGATTGGAATGCTAACAGCCTAACTGTTCCCGTTCTCCATCTGCTTGACCTTGCATAGCTTCATCAGAGTACTCTGCCAAAGAATATTGCTGTCATTTATAATTTCCCTCTTCAAAAACCATTAGCGGTTTCCCAGTGCCAGCACTGAATAAAGCCCATAGTGTTTAGTTTGACGTTGAGGGCATTCTACAGCCTCTACTTTTTACTGACATTATTTTTGCATTCCTAAACGCAGATCCTCTGCTCCTGCCAAGCTGTCTACCCGTCGTACCTTCCTTTGTATGTAACATTATTCCTGAGAGTCTGTGGGAAGCATGTTCCCTTTCTTCATGAAATCCTACTCATCTTCATTTCATTACAGATGATCCTTCTTCCTTGAAGTCTCTCTTGCCGTTTTGTTTATATTGCTTTTCCTGTATTGCTTTGTATTTACTGTTTGTGTATCTTGTTCCTGTCTCTTTTAGATTGTAAACTCATGGAGACAGAAGCTCAAATATACTCAGATCTCTAGGACATCTAGCACACGTTTTATCACAGGATAGTTCATGGTGATCAGAATGAACTATGATCAAGTGAATCAGAATTGATTGAACTAATGGTTAAAATTGCGGATCTCTGGAAGTTCTGCCCTAGACTTACTGAATCAGAATCTAGGAATCTGCCCAGGTGCTTCTAATGTACAGTAAAACTTGAGAATTGCTGACCTAGCTGTGATGCTTTAAAATACAGTAGGTACACATACAGTTTTTTTAGCAAATGATGTAAATGAACTGAGCAGTTTCAGTTCAGCATATTGGTTTAATTTGAGGGCTTTGGAGTCAGGCAGCCTAGATTTGAATCTTCTTCCACTCACTAGCCATCTGACTAGCCTCTCTTTGCTTTAGTTTTCCGATGTATAAAATGGGGTTAATAATAGTACCTTTTATAAAGGTGTTGTGAGAATTGAATGATATCACATAAAAAACAACATACTACAAGGTAAATAGTGAACTCAATAGATATTTTCTGCTTTTGTCATGATGATCATGGTAACAAGGCTCATCAAAGTAATGAAACTTGAGAACAGATTGTGTCGGTCATTGTTAAGCAAATTGCTCGTGTTTTCAAGAATTTAGGCTTAACATTTATTTTCCATTTTAGACATAACAGTTGGTGGACCTATATGGTGTTTAGGTTTAAATTCATAAAAATGTGTTTTGCCTTCTTTAGAAGGATTGGTACCAAATTAACATGTTAGATTTCCCCCCCACCCTTCATCTCCCTGAAGGATAAAGTGCAGACTTGGAAACAGAGGACCTTAGCCTCTTGCCATCTGGTCCTGCAGGCACATCTTCATCTCCCAGCCCTTCTCCCTCACACTGCACACCAGCCGCACTGCATTTCTCACTTTCACTTATTTGTGCCTTTTCCCCCTTATTTTTCATCTAGGAATTCCTGTGACCTCTTTTAAGACTCAGGTTTATGTGTGGCTGACCTTCTTGAAGAGAGTCACTCCCTTGGTGTTCTCAAAGTGCTTTGTCCATACTTACGTATTACCCTTGTGTACATTGGTCTTCTTTTTGGAGGGAAAAGGACTTAGTCCTGGCCTATGGTCCCAGTACATTGTATATAATTAGTCTACCTCCGCTAGAAGCAGAAGGTGCCTGGGGGTTATTTGACTCATAAGCTCTCCCATTTTTCTGGACTTTCCTACGCAGTTTTCATAATAATAACTACAATTTATTGACCACTTGCTAGGCCAGGTGCAGCTAGATGCTTTAAACACTTTTTTTTTTCATTTAAACTTCACAATGACTCTATGAAATAGCTATTAATAGTTTCATTTTACAAATGAGAGAGCAGGCGTAGAGAGGTAAATAACTTGCTCAAATTTCAGTGCAGATTCATAACTGAACTCAGGTTGAATTAGGAGAGTTAAATAGATGCCACCCCTCCATAACTCAGGACTCTGGCTATATGAAACTTTCACTAATCATTCGTTAATGGTCCTTAGGAATGTGATCTATTACTAGTACTGTTGAGAAAAGGCTTCAACTAAAATTCCTCTTAGATTAATGCTTTTCCAGTGATTTGCAAAGTTTCTTTCCATCTGTAATACCTCTCACTGGTTTTCGTGGTTTTCATGTCACTGTCAGAAAATACTACTTCATATTTATTCAAAGTAAAAATTCACTTTTTTGTTCAGCCGACAGATATTTGTTGCCATGCGCCTGACACTGCTTCGTACCACACCGAACTGGACTGACAGATCCCTGCTTTTGTGGGACTTTGGTTCTGGGTGGAGTTTATCACTAAATTAATAGATCGGGATAAGTGCTGTCAAGAATGAAAGAGGGTGAGGTGATAAGTGATTGCCGGTGGCAGTGGCGCCATTTTTAATGGGCTGGTTAGAGGCGGCTTCCCTGAGAAGGTAACATTTGTGCTTACATTTATTTGAGGCTCAAATGCTGAGATGAAGCCAGCTAAACCGAGAGCCAGGAAAAGGGCATTCCTGTAAAAGCCTTAAGAGGGGGAATCAGCTTGGCAGGTTTGAGAAGTAGAAAGCCATGCTGGCTGAAACCTAGTGGGCTAAGAAAAGGGTGGGAGGAGGTAAGTTTAGAGAAGTAAGCACAGAACAGATAAAATGAAGCCCCGAAGGCTATGATAAAGATTTGGATTTTATTCTGAGTGTGAAGGGAAGCTTTTGGACAGTTTAAAGGACGTGATTTGACTTAGATTTTGAAAAGATCACTTGGATGATCTTGGAGAATGAATTATATGGTCATGAGTGACGTGGGAGGAAGCTATTGCAACAGTCCTAGCGAGGGGTTGATGGAGGCTTAACCCAGAGTAAAGTAGAGGAAATGGCAAGAATTGGGCAGAATTGGGGTGTTTTAGAGGTTAGTTAATTACGGGGATGTGAGAGGAAGAGAAAAATGTAACTCTGGAGGTGGGGACTTGGTGGAGGAGGAAGCAGGTTTGAGGAGGGAATTAAGAATTCTGCTTTTGCCTCCCGTGTGCCTCTCTCCGACGATACACCCCCACCCTCCAAGGGTACCACAGTTCTGAATTTCGTGTTTATTCTCTGACTTTTCTTTACAATTATCACCTATGTATGTAACGCTAAACAATACGATGATTAATCTTCTATTTTTTTGATTTTGTTTAAGTGGGATTGTGCTGTATATATTCTTGTGATTATTTTATCCATTTAACGGTGTTTTTAAAAGTCACTCACGTTGATTAGGAAACAATCATAGCAAATGATCAAGTATTATGTGTTGTTGCTGTGGAAACATTTCATTTTATGAATATAATGCAATGTATCCAATTGCCTGTTCTTGCACATAAGGGCATTTTTTTTGGTCAGGATTTTTGTAATTTCAAACAATACCGTTGCTGTGGACATTCTTGTACTTTTCTCCTGGTGCACATTACAAGTTCCGGTAGAGTTTACACTGAGAAGGAGGATTTCTGGGTCACAGGGAATGTGCATCTTCAGCTTCACTAGACAATGATGAATGGTTTTCCAAGGTATTTGTACTCTCACTAGCAATAGAAGAGTTCCTATTCTTCCACATTTTCTCTAGCACTTGGTATTGTCAGAATTTTTAAGTTTTGCTAATTTATATAAAATGATAGTTTGTTGAGATTTTAATTTCTGTTTCTGAATTATTGAACTTGAACATCTTTTACATATATTTATCAGTCTTTTGAATTTTATCTTCTTTTAAATACTTGTTCATGTCTTTTCCATTTTTCTATTGAGTTGTTTGCCTTTTTCTTATTGGTTTTAGGAGTTCCCCCATGTTAGTTACATGTGTTGCAATTATCTTCCAGTTTTTGGCTTGTCTCTTTCTGTGTTTAAAGTCTTTTGATGATCAAAAGTTTTTCATTTGACTTCTCCTTTATGGTTCCTTTTTGCATTTTGCTTATGAAATATTTCCCTAAATCAAGATCTTAGAGCTCTTTTCCTATTTAAAAAAAAATAACTATTTTCTTCTCATAGGAATAAAGTTTGCTTTCCACATTTTAGCTGGATTGAATTTTTCTGTGTTGTGAGATGAGGATTCCCTTTCATTTTTCCCAGATTTATGTTCACTTGTCCTGGGACAGTTCTTGTGTAGTTTAACCTTTTCTTACTGATGTCTATGATGCTTGCAGGTACATTTACATAGACCTGTTTCTGGGCTCTCTTTTCAATTCCACTGATCTATTTTTTTTTCCTCCAGAGTTTTCTTTACAAAGTACAGTTGATTCTTGTTATTCATGGTACTTATGTAAAGTTGCCGTGAACACCGAATTAGTGAATACGGAACCATTGCTCCCAGGGGAAGTGGAGGGTTAGGGTCCTGCCAGTCATTGCACACAACATTTTCGTCAAGTCATCAATACCTGACTTTTTATTTTTTTTTTAAAACATCTTTATTGGAGTATAGTTGCTTTACAATGGTGTGTTAGTTTCTGCTGTATAACAAAGTGAATCAGCTATATGTATACATATATCCCCATATCTCCTCCCTCTTGCATCTCCCTCCCTCCCTCCCTCCCTATCCCACCCCTCTAGGTGGACGCAAAGCACTGAGCTGATCTCCTCCCTGTGCTATGCGGCTGCTTCCCACTAGCTAGCTATTTTACATTTGGTAGTGTATATATGTAAAATGATTCTGAAGAACCTAGGGGCAGGACAGGAATAAAGATGCAGACGTGGAGAATGGACTTGAGGACATGGGGAGGGGGAAGGGTAAGCTGGGACGAAGTGAGAGAATGGCATGGACATATATACACTGACTTTGTTTTATATGTGTTTCTGTTTAAAGACACCTTATTCAATATATTGTTGATTCATTAACTTTGGATTCATAGTGAACAGCACTATAGTTAGATAGAATAAATCTCATCTAATACCTATTTTCTCCATAAGGCACATCACAACTTTCCTGTGCTTAGGGACACAGCCTCGCACTGAGGGGCCTTTTTCAATCGTAAAATCAACAAAAAAGCACAAAAATATGAAAACCCTGGCACTGAATAGACCGTGAAAAGGACACTTGTTTACAGTATGAGAGCTGAAACAAGAAGGCAGAGCGACGCCCTGTTCTGTCTCAGCTGGAAATGTACACGTCCGTCAGGTGACTCAAAGTTTTTCTTACTCTGCAAGTATCTGCAAATGACTGTGAAAACGTTGCAGGTATTGATTTTGGGGTTACAAATTAATTTGAGTAGGTGAATTTGCAAATAAAGAATTTGCTAATAATGAGGCTCAACTGTATTATGAAGTCTGGGGAGGCAGTTTTTCAGGAACTTTAGCACTCTCCCTTCCCTCTTATGCTTAGACATATATTTATAACATTTTATTTTAAAATAATGATTTAATTCAAAGAATCTCTCAAATACTAAGTTCTGGTTGATGGGTGCCATTATCTCAATGAAGATAGTTCATTTTTGAGAATATTTTTATTTTATTTATAACATGGTATTATTTAGTTATAGGTAAATGGAAAAAAAAGCATTTTAGGAAAGAATCATGATTCTTAAAATGTTGGAAACAGGTCTAGATTATTAAACCCTTATTATTGTGACTTATATGAGGATCATATTTTCTCATAGGTACTATTAGTAACTTAAGGCATACATTTTATAAAGGCAAGTCCCTTTGGAGATTGTAGTTTAAATGTTAACTCTATTAATCCCTCATCCATTAGTGATATTTTTCCATGTGAACACCAGTAAAGGAATCCAAGAAAAATGTAAGATTGTATACATTATAAATCATATCTCGTACAAAATGCATTTATTGAGACTTGGCTAATTTATCCCTCATTTACTGTGTAAGATCCTTAAGTGAATTGTTGGCATTAATTTGATAACTGTGCTGAGGGAGTAAGAATCAGACATTTTGGACTTGACCTGTATTTATCTTTTTTTTTTTTTTAGTGTAACATATTTTATTTATTCCCTATTTTTTGAAGTATTTTTATTGTGGTAAAATATATATAACATGTACCATTTTAACCAATTTTAAATGTACAGATCAGTGGCATTAAGTACAGTCACATTGCTGTACCACCATCACCACTGTCCATCTCGAGAACTTTTTTGTCCCCAAACTGAAACTCTGTACCCATTAATCAATAACTCCCTGTTCCCCACTCTCCCCAGCCCCTGGCAACTATCATTCTACTTTCTGTCTCTGTGAATGTGACTACTCTGGATGCCGCATATAAGTGGAATCGCATAGGATTTGTCCTTTTGTGTCTGGCATACTTCACTTAGTGTTATGTCTTCAAGGTTCATCCATGTTGTAGCATGTGTCAGAATTGCCTTTTCAAAGCTGAGTAATATTCCATTGTATGTACATACTACGTTTTGCTTATCCATTCATCTGCCTATGGATATTTGGATTGTTTCCATCCTTTGGCTATTGTGAATAATGCTGCTATGAATATTGGTGTACAAATAGCTATTCAAGTCCCTGCTTTCAGTTCTTTTGGTATATACCTAGAAGTGGGATTTCTGGGTCATATGGTAAATCCACGTTTAATCTTTTGAGGCACTGTCCCACTGTTTCCTACAGCAGCTGCTCCATTCTACAGTCTCACCAGCAATGCGCATGTATTCCTCTTTAGTTACTACACTGTGCCTATTGGTCTGAAGTATGGCAGAAATTATTAACTCTTGCATATAAGACATATAGTATAGTATAGATACCAAAGTTATATATTCAGTATTAAGTCTACTGTGGCTGTAGTTTTTGCAGAAGAATTTAGCTTGTGCTCAGAAGCAAGTATTTCTGGCTCTGTTACTGATTCATTGCCCTGCCATGTGATCTCTTACTTTTGGAATCCCCATGGAGAGGTAGACATAATTAGTAATTCAGTGGTGGCTATGATGCATTTTTGTTTGTAACTACTCTGATCTGAGTTTATTAATACACCTGCTTTTCATACTTTATAAAATACATTTGATATGCACAATCAGAAGTGATTAGAAAACTCACTGATTAGCATATTCATTGAGTGCCAATTATGTGCAAAGTTCCAGTCCATGATAGAAAGAAGCATTGTGATATGGTTCTTACCCTCAAGAGCTATACAGTCTAAAGAGATTAAACAAACAAAAGAAAATCACAACACTATGCATGAGTTAATAATGGGACAAAAATGAAAAGAATCCATGCCAATATGTGATTGATTAATTGCCCACTGAATATTTTAGGCAATAAATATTTACCATGAGCTCAGCTCAAAGGAAACAGATCATTATGGCAGGAGGTATCTGAAAAGGCTTCATCTCCGAAGTATATTCTGAGTAGGGCCTTGAAGGATGCATAAAATTTAGACAGGTGGAGAAGGGAAGATCTTCTAGTTAAGGAGGAGTGACATTATAAATGTCAGACATTTTACTGCCTGAATCATTAATTGGCATTAATTAGCATAGGCCCAGGACCAAAAAATATTAGATCAAATCTATTTAGCAAAATTTGTAAATAAGTCCCCAGCCCTACTTTAATGCTGCCATGCTCACTGGGTGATGATGGGAGTAGTAACAGTGGTAGCAGTAGCAGTAGGAGTAATAGTAAGCCAGTATTTACTGAGTGCTCTCCATGTGCCAAGCACTGAATGAAACCTGTTTTACCCATGTTATCTCTTTTCATTCAGCAACCCTATGAGCTAGGGGTTAGGGGCTATCCGTTACCCCTTTTATAAGTGAGGCAGTGGAGACTTAGAAACCAGAGTAACCTCCTTGTAGTCAAATGGAGTGGTGGAGTCAGTCATGATTTACATCCCGGCAGTTTGGTTCTAGAACCAGCACTTATTACCACTAGGCGGTATCACCATAGGGCAGTAATACTACTATAGCACTAAATATGGAAAGGGCTAGTGAATTTTTTTAATAACCTGTAAACTCTGGCAACCTCTCTGCGTGGCTGACGTTTACATTCTGGCACTTCTTCGCTGTGAGCCAGAGTGGTCTGTAAACTCTAGAAGGCTGCAGGGTGATGAACTAGTAGACCGTTCCTAATGAGGCCTTGCTTTAACTTGATAGCCTCTGTAGTTACTCACAAGTAGAGACGATGGGGTAATCTGTTCTATAAACAGCTGAGTTTATAGAACAGATTGACCTTAAACTTGTGTATTCACAGCTGAAAGATAGCATGTGTGTACAATTTTCTCCTGATGAAAACCAATCCATTCAAGAAACTAATATTTACTGTTTTTTGGCAGGAAAGGGAAGTTGAGAATATTTTTCCCCCTTTGGTGACTAGACCAATCAGTACTGCTGCTTAGCTTTGTGGTTCAGCTACCTTGACATGGTTACAAGAGGTATTTTGACTGTAATGATTTTCATAAATTTTAATAAGTTGTATTTCTGTGATTTGTGCATGATGCTACATACTGTTGACATGAATTTTTTTTTTTTTTTCCTTCAGTGAAGACAGCGGGGCTCAACAGATTAGGGATACAGAAAGTATGACTTAGCACGCTGGTTGGGCCTCGGAAACCCGAGCAAGTCACCTCAGTATCATGTCCTGTAAATAGAGATAAGTGTCAGTTTGGCTGTTTCAGAAGATGGTTGTGGAAAATTACTAGTCTTTCAAATGATTGTTAATCTCAGTTTGGGGACACTCGGCTTTTGGGGAGCATCGATTCAAGAGTAAATGTTTCTACTCCTGAATTTTGAGTAAGTGCAACATAAAATCCTTGAGATTTTCCCAAATTGAATCTGGGCCACATAGAAAGGTAGGGATGGATGCAGACTTGTTTGTGAAGGGGTTGGGAAGGGGGATTAGGGCGGACTCTCCTTGGAATTTATTGAAGTAAGGGGTGTGGTGAATATTAAAGTTTTTAAGTTGTGATTGCTGAAAGTTGGTGGAAAGTGCTTTTCTGCATTCTAAAACGCCTAATTTCATAGGGATATAGACAATTGGTGTAAGCCAACACTTCTGGACAGTTAGAAGCTACAGGAATTAAGAAAGAAGTTCTTAGAAATATTTTCACACAAAGAGGTACTTACATCTAAATAGCAGTATTTTCTTAAATTTTTTTCCTCTCAAATACTTTCTCATCAAAATAATAAAATTCTTGGGCTAGTGCATTTGGATCAGAAATTTTGAGTGCTACGTAGAATAGACTACTAGCATGAGAATCAGTCCTGTTTGCTAATTTGCGGTTGTGGATGAGAAAACTTTGTCTTTTGTCCAACATCAAATGTGCCTTGTATGCAGTATAGTTCTTTAGTAGAAAATACAGACAGCTGTGGGGCTGTACTCACTGATAACGTAGAGTTACAGTTTTAGATATTTTGGTGCCACTAATATAATGAAATAAAGGATTTGGATTAGATATTTTAATACCTGTGGTACTTTTAAGGAGAAGCATAGTGCTGTGATAAGTGAAGAGGGTAACAGTGCCCTACTAATAGCCCAACTCAAGGACTGACCAGGAGTCTGAATTCACATTTCATTTGGCAATGTTGGATTTAAAAAAAAAAAAAAATTTTTTTTTTAATTAAAAAAATATCTACCAAGAAAAGTTGATGTGCTACATTACTTCACTTGGATATAGTTTAGTATACAGTTGAGAAGGAGACTGAGAAATAGGGTGGTTCATAGTAGGGTGTGAAATCATGGTGGTGTGGTATGTTATGATAATGGACTTATCAGCTATGCTCAAGTTTTGCACTTGGCATACTCAGAGTCAATTTGTGAATTAGTAAACTATAATTCTACAGAAGAGTTCTGAAAGGTTATTAGAACTAATTTATTTTCCTTACTTTTCATCCCAAGACGGCATCCACTTAGGTATATTACATAATGCTCAAGGAGGTAACCGAGATAGAATTGCAGGTATATGTACTTTATGATAAGTGAAGGTAGAAGTGCCATACAGAATGAGACTGTCTAGCCTAAGTATGTTGACTTGGACAATGTCTTTAATGTGTTTTTATGGGAGAGATTGCTGTCATTCATGAGTTCAGCTGCAAAAGCTTGTTAATGGAATACTCTGCAGACCATAAAAATGATTATAGGGCTTCCCTGGTGGCGCAGTGGTTGAGAGTCCGCCTGCCGATGCAGGGGACGTAGGTTCGTGCCCCAGTCCGGGAAGATCGCACATGCCGCAAAGCGGCTGGGCCCGTGAGCCATGGCCGCTGAGCCTGCGCGTCTGGAGCCTGTGCTCCACAACGGGAGAGGCCACAACAGTGAGAGGCCCGCGTACCGCAAAAAAAAAAAAAAAAGATTTTATATGTATATATTTATGGATATAGAAAGTTTTTCATGAGCTGTTTAGTGAAAAGGCAGGTTACAGAGCTCTGTATCTAAAAGTAATTTAATCTTTGTGTAAACATCATGTATCTACATAGTATGGAAAAAATGATCTGAAAAAATATACACCATAAAGTGCATCCTCAGGCTTTTAATCTACTCTCTAAATCTGTCAACCAGAGCTTCCTGGTATGGCTGTGGCTCTAAATATGCCTCAGATAAGAAAAGCTTTTTGGTGATACTTACTTACATGCTTAGCTTAGCTAATGAAAAGTGAAACTACATCTACATGGGGTGATAGGTTTTTTGCTTATGTTCAGTTGGTAAGTTTTAAAAATTCAGAATGTATATCTCTAGTATTTTTAAAGCAGTTATTTAGAAAAAAGCTTATCAATAGACCCTTTTTTTCTTTATTTTTTAATTTAATTTTTAATTGAAGTATAGTTGGTTTACAGTGTTGTGCTAATTTTTGATGTACAGCAAAGTGACTCAGTTATACACATAAATATATTCTTTTTTAATATTCTTTTCCATTATGGTTTAACTCGGGAGATTGGATATAGTTCCCTGTGCTATACAGTAGGACCTTGTTGTTTATCCATCCTAAATTTAATAGTTTGCATCTACTAACCCCAAACTGCCAGTCAGTCACACCCCCGTTGGCAACCACAAGTCAGTTCTCTATGTCCGTAAGTCTGTTTCTGTTTTGCAGATAAGTTCATTCGTGCCATATTTTAGATTCCACATATAAGTGATATCATACGGTATTTGTCTTTCTCTTTCTGACTTCGCTTAGTGTGATAATCTCTAGCTGCATCCATGTCACTGCAAATGGCATTATTTTGTTCTTTTTTATGGCTGAGTAGTATTCCATTGTCTGTATGCACCACATCTTCTTTATCCATTCCTTTATTTGTTTATTCATTTTTATCTTTCCTGGAGGTAAAAATATGTAAAATACACATATACTTTCCCAGAGTAGTTATGTTTTATTGGGTACACTTTTGCTGAGGATCAGAAAGATTTAGGAAACAAAACAACAAACTAAAGTCCCAGCTACCTAAAATGTCCAAGAATCTGGCAGGGTTTAGATATAGTGGAGGTCTTTCACAAAAGGAAGCTTTGCA
The DNA here is from genome assembly GCF_963455315.2 of Globicephala melas. Classification (NCBI taxonomy): domain Eukaryota; kingdom Metazoa; phylum Chordata; class Mammalia; order Artiodactyla; family Delphinidae; genus Globicephala; species Globicephala melas. The sequence continues at coordinate 96,234,399 of NC_083321.1, forward strand.
GGGATGAGGTTAGGAGTCCATAAAGTAAAAGTTAAATGGGCTTTAAAAAAAAAAAACTTCCAAAAATTGAGAAAGCTAGTAATAGTAAGAGATTCTTTGATGCTATCCAGATTTTCCTCCTTAGCTTTGTTTTTTTTTAAATTTATTTATTTTTGGATTTTATTTTATTTTATTTTTTTATACAGCGGGTTCTTATTAGTTATCTATTTTATACATTTAGTGTATATATGTCAATCCCAATCTCCCAATTCATCCCACCACCACCCCCCTCTCCCTGCACTTTCCCTGCCCTGGGAAAGTTCTCTACATCTGTGTCTCCAATTTCTGCCTTGCAAACCAGTTCATCTGTGCCATTTTTCTAGATTCCACATATATGCATTAATATATGATATTTGTTTTTCTTAGCTTTGTTTTGTTAGTTTTTTGACCTGCTCCATGCCCCTACCCGCCAAACTCAGCCTATAAATTCCTCTTTTGTTCTTTTAAAAAAAGAACAAGATATAACAGCTCTGTCTCTCTCTGAACACTTGGTTTTTCTTCATCAGCTGTCCCATCTCTTCTGTTTTCATCTAAGCTTCTCAAAGGCATGGTCTATACTTACTGTCTTCATTTATTTACTTCCTTAACCCCCTAAACTATGGTTTCTACTCCCTTGTCTATACTGAAAATGCTTCTACTAAGGTAAACAAACTCCTACTTGCCCAGTCCTTTAGGGATTTTTAAATTCTCATCATTTTTGACCCCTTGATATTCTACATAAAGGTCGGTCACCCCCATCCTTGCACAATATTCACAGCAGTCTATCAAAACTTTTCTTACTTTTACCTCTATAGGATAAAGTCAAACCTGAGCAAGGTCAGGCATGAGCTGACCACTGTCCACCTTTCAGTCGAATCTCCTGTCTCCCCTGCTCCCCACAAATATTTTATGTTGTAGCAATACCGCTTAATGTCTCTTGTGCTGGTTTATCTTCTGTTGTTTCCTGTGCGTGGAATGCTCTTCTCCAACCTGTTAACCTAATCTTTGTTATCTTTCAAAATGGCTCAGGATTCACCTCCTACTTCCTTGATCATACTTCCAAAAAGTTAATCGCTTCTTGTGTTTGAATTCACTATTTTCTGGGTGGCTTATTTCAGGTACGCATTACCTCCCTGTGTTTCCCTCTAGGTTTTGGATGCCCCGAGGGCAGCATTTGGATTTTATTCATTCTCACTTTCTTTAGTATTTAGCTTGGCACAGATTCGGTGTCTGGTTCATGTTTGTTGAATGGAATCACACGAGACTGTAAGCTTTGTGAGGGCACACATTTTATGAATAAATGGTCAAATAAGCCTAATTGGAACCACTTGATAAGGTGCAAAAAAGAGAGAAAACTAGATATATTTGTAGTCTCGGTTTTTATTAAACAAGTGGTAAAGAAATTCTTATTCTCAGATTGTCTTGTAAAGGAGATAGGCACCTGAGAAGAGAAAAATGCCTGGAATGAAATGTCATCTGACCAAAGGAACCTTAAGGTGAAATTGTGGAGCCTTTGGCCAAAATGTTTAACCTAAGTTTTATTTTCACATACTTGGTAGCAAAATATTGGCAGGTAGCTTTGAGAATGTGGTTTTCTCTGCCCTTCTCTGATGAATAGATGAGATTGGCTATTTGTATATAAATGGGTCCATGTCAAATGACTGAAAATAATTTTAAGCTACTTGGGAGTGTTTCCCTCCTCTCTATTATTTTTATGCTATGAAAGCTCTTCCTGGGTGTTTAACCTCATCCTACATTAATGCATATTTTGAATTCTTGCAATTTATTTTTTAGAACTCTAAATCAGTTCCCAACTGTTTATTACTCCAGTAACTTGAATCTTGCTGTAGGAAGCCCCATTCTTTTGTTAGTCTCCACAGCAGGAGGCAACTGGGAGGCCTGAAGCTCCCCAGCATCTTTAGGCTATGGCTTTGTAACCTCTGCCTGCTGGGGCCCTTGTGGTTCCAGAGTCACAGTAGTTTGGATACCATTTGGGTAATTTGGAAGAACTATTTGGGTAACTTTTATTAACACATTTAACTTGGCTAGCAAAGGAAGCAACATGGCAGATCTGAGGGTGTTCTTCCCACCCCTCTGTGCACTTCATAGTGGAGCTTTTGCTTTGCCCTTGTTAAAGCCATGGTAATGACTATGAGAGTACCACGAATCATTTTCCCTCCTTCTTCTCAACCCTACCTCTCATTCTGATTGTAGTTTAGTTCTGAGGCTCAGATGTGTTTTGCACTGCTTTCTTTTTCTTTACCAATGCTCGTTTACAAAAGTATTTCCGTTTGGCCACCCATTTTATCTCTCTTTTCTTCCTCAATTCCCAGTTCCTTTAAAAGTTAATATTATATATTTCACATGGTCGAGTTTGGCATTTTTTTCACAGACAGTTGATAATAATGAGGACTTAAAAAATACTTTGACAAATTATTAGGTCATTCCCAGATAAATCACTTAAAAATGTTTTGTATTTTGAAAAGATAATGTATGGAAAAAAAGGGTGATGTATGCACCTGGTGAGTTCAGGCGGTTCAGATGGTTGAACAGTGAGAAGGAAATCTCCTTTTCACCTTATTCCTCATTTCCTCTCTTTGGAGTCAACCACAGGTATTAATTTTACTAATTTCTATTTTATCCTTCTGGAGGTAGTCTATGCATATATAGGCAGATAAACCTATTTTTTATAAGATTTAAAATGCATGTTTTGGGACTCTGGGGTAGTATTTATATTTTTTGGAAGTTGTGAGTGAGGCTGGTAGTATTCACACTTTATGAAGTGTGGTAATTTAACATAAAATTTTTTGGTGAAGTAAATATTGATCTTGCATACCAGCATAAGGCTATATCTTGCATCTCTTCCACTCTTCGTGGCCAGACATGGCCTATTTTCTGTTTCCAATTGCGTTGAGTTTCATACTAATTTTGACCTGACCTTGGGAACAGAAAGTACAAATTGATAGCTATTGAGGTTACTTAGATGACTGGGCTGAGCACCTTATCCTCCAACTTGCACTTTTACCAAGTGCTTTATGAAAGCATATTATAGTCAGGATTTGAGGCACAAAGGAGTTGAGTTTTTCACAGGCACACTCCATGACTTGGTAATGGAACCAAGCAACATCACCCCAGATTCCTGGCTCCCTGGCTTTAAGCACCAATTCAGCACACTTTTACAAATGTATTAGACCTCTGCCAACTGTAGAAGGTAGTCAGATGTTATTTGACACCGGTTCTTGCCAGAAAGTCATAGATTACCCCTCCACCTCCAAAAAAAACCTTTTAAAAGTCTCCAGTTAAAGATCTTCTTCCGTCCTGTATGTCCTCATTTTTCAATCTATTTGGTTTTCAGTTTTCCTTTCCCACCTACTGTTCCTCCTCCAACTGCCCCAACAGATTTTGAGTAGATTTATGTCACTGATCCATTTTGCAATCTTAATGTTCTAATTCGAAACCCATGTATTATTGTGTACACTATCTGCATGCCTGGAATGCTGTTCCAATAGAGTATCCTGGAAAATGACCAATGAGGGTGACTGGCATTGCTTTTAAGTCTTTAGGAAGAAGAAAAGCAGACTATTTGGAAGCATTGTGAAAGCACGGGGCCATAAGGAGTAACTTCTCAGTTCCCATGATTGCTTGCTTACTAACACTTATTTTGACTTGCATATGTTTCTAACCTCACCATCCCTCATATCAATTTTAATAATATAATAGCCAGTTATTTAACCAGCAAAAGCCAGTTTATTTGGGAATAGCCAGAGGATTTGCAATTTGAGATGTGCAAACTGTGGCAGACCACAGGCAAATCCAGAGAACAAGGAAGGGGAACTTGCTTTTATAGGGGAAATGAGGGGAGGGGGAGTGTGTTAAAACCAAACAGTCCATTGGAGGAAGCTGGGAGTCCGAAGTATGGAGGTTGGTTGGGCTGCTGTGGTCTCTGATTGGCTGGGCTGTCATTGAGCAAAGAGTTTTCTTCTTCCCGCTGGATAGTAAAGTAGGCAACACTTTCCTGTCAGAGATGTAGGCCTGCATCTCTTCCCATTTGGAGTAATTAATGTTGCGTGGCAAGGGTGAGGGCTCTGCCTATAGGTCTGTCCAGACTCCAATTTTAGCTGAGGTTTCTTTAGTTCCACACTCAGCTTGTCTATATTTAAATTGTGTAGGGCTTCCCTGGTGGCACAGTGGTTGAGAGTCCGCCTGCTGATGCAGGGGACATGGGTTCGTGTCCCGGTCCGGGAAGATCCCACATGCCGTGGAGCAGCTGGGCCCGTGAGCCATGGCCGCTGAGCCTGCGGGTCCGGAGCCTGTGCTCCGCAGCAGGAGAGGCCACAACAGTGAGAGGCCCGCGTACCGCAAAAAATAAATAAATAAATAAGTAAATAAATTGTGTATAAGATTATTGCCCTTGGATTGAAGAGGTTGGAGTTTAAGTGATTCTGAAGCTCAGTTAAAAGATGCTATTTAAACTCGGTGACTATTATTTTGACACTGACACTTCAGCACCCTCCCACACACTTTTTATTCTTTTGAACTGCCAGTTGTATGGAAGATAGCAGTGTAACTTCTTTGACTTTTTGTTAAACATTTCTGAAAATTCTGTTGGCATTCTGCTTGAGACAGGTCTTTGATAAGAACTATGATGCCTGTCACTAGTGGCATAGCACCTGCTCTGTGTTGTATGCTGTTGGTGGTGAGTTTACATTGAAAAAGAACCTTTCCACCTGAAAGTTCCTGGAGTCCTAGATGAACCCACACAGTTCACTTTTGACACCGTGCTGGGATAGAGGACAGCAGCATATACTTACCACTCTGGACAGAAAGAACAAACTCTCTTGTCCTAAACCAGGCTCTGTTCTTAAGCTCCCAAATGATGACCCTGACCGGGGGCAGCCCTATATTTTCAAGGTGACTTGTGATATACTTGTTATGAAATGTATTACGTAGTCTAAACTTTGATAAATTAAGTACGGGTAAAACTTTCGGACAAGTGCTCAATGAGTGTCTACTCTGTGTTCTAGGCATTTGTGAATTGATTTCACGAAGTACAGTACTCGTGGTCCTGGTAGTAATCTAGAAAATGGACCAAGTTTAAAGACCACTTTTATATTTATGCCCTTTTCAAATTCTTGTTACAAACCCAAGAAGAAAATTTTAGCTCATCAATAGTGGGAAAATTGAAGTAGAGAGAGGTTAGCTAACTAGCTTATGTTTCACCCAGCTAGTAAATGACAGAGCCTAAGTTTTCTGTTTATGTGCTTTTTCTACCATACTACAAATTCCTGTTACAAGTAATAACAGTTGTGTGTTTTAGAGCTTTACAAGAGCCCTATAATCTCAATAGTGCACTTGTACATTTTAGAGCTCTGCAGTAACGCTGAACTCCAAGCAGTATAGATATTAATATCTTATTTTACAGAATAAGACGTTTGAGTCCCAGAGAAATATGCTGTCTTGCCTGATGGCACAAAACTATTAAGTGGTAGAACCGGGTGGGACTTAAACCCACTCCTGATCCTGCATCTTCTCTTTCCGCTCAGCATACTGGAGGCTCGTGATTTTAGTTCTCAGCAGCATTTACTGAGCCCTTACCGTGTGTAGTGTACTCTGCCAGATGCTGTGAATCAATACTGAAGAAGTAGACTCGCATAGCACTGCTGCCCTTCATAATGTAATGGTGGAGCTAGGACAATCGCATGAGAAAAATACCTACCATTCAGTATAATTAAACTGTATAAGGAAAAGTAAACCAGTGCAGCATAGTGAAGTAAATATATCACCACCAATGGTAAACAGTTTGGAGTGCTATATGGGTGGTACCAAACAGCCTTTTAGAAGTTTTTTAATGCTCATTCCTGCTGGGTTTTCCTAGGACCAGATGCCAGTAGTCATTCTCAGACTCTCCAGCTGTACTTGCTGCTTCTCTATAATCTATAACTGTATTCAGTTCTCTCCTATTTTAAGAGGAAAGATCTTGGCAATTGCCCCCAATCCTGTACTCTCTCCTGTTCCTGCCTACCTTATCAGCCCATCTTCTTCCTCCCCTTCTCACCAAAACTTCTCAAAATGTTGGCTATACACTTCACTCTCTGATCATCCCTTTTACTTTTCCGTCATGGCTTTGCTTCCTCTGCCTGTATCTTAAATATCAGTGTCCCAGAGAGTTCTAGTGCCCTACTGTTCTTATTCATGATATTTCCTGATGAGATCCAAATCTTCGCCGCTAGCTCACTTTTCTCACCCAACTTCAGACTGTTCCCCTGAAACAGATGCCTCAGATTGAACATGTATAAAATAGAATTCATCAATTTCCTCCTTAAAACTAGATCTCTCCATATTTTCTTTTTTCTTAGTTGTGTCATTAGTCACCTAGTCTCCTGTACTAGAAACCTGGGGGTCAGCCTTGACTCTACCTTCCCGTCAGCCCCTATAACTCCTGAAAAGCTTGCTTTCTAAGTTGATCTTAAATCTATTTGTACTACCACTGTACCACTTTGGGCCCTCATCATCTTTCCCCTGTATTTTTGCAGCATCTAACTCTTCTCCCTGCCTGTCTTTTGTGTATGCAGTGCCTAGCTTAGTACCTTATAAATAATTGATTGTCAATAAGTATTTCTTGTATGAGTAAATAAATAAATTTTGATGATTTCTTGGTTTCTTGTAGAATTTTAGGAAAGGAAGATGGATCAACCTAGTGGGAGGAGTTTTATGCAAGTATTATGTGAAAAATATAGTCCTGAAAACTTTCCTTACCGCCGTGGTCCTGGGATGGGAGTCCATGTCCCAGCCACACCTCAGGGCTCTCCTATGAAAGGTAAGAAAGATGGGGCCTAAAACATTTTTTTACTGGAGCTTACTTAGGACATTAAACCAGAATATTGCCTTATTTGCAAATGATTCCCTTTATTTTGAATTATGAGTTGAATAGTCTTTCTCCCTTGCTATGATTTCAGTGTTTTTGAAAACCTGAAAGGATTTATTTTCCTGCAGATTGGCCAAAAGGCATTCTAGTTGCACTCATAGGGTGAGAGCAATATTTGAGTGATAATATTTCAAGGAACTTGGAGGGTGCAGATAGTACAAGCCTGGCCTGTGCCCTCAGTGACCTTACAGCTTATTGGATTACAACATATTCACATTTACAAAAATATATAATAACACAAGGTAGTTTATGTTGAGTCAAATGAATGGCACAGTGATTGGGAAAGAAATTTAGAGAGTTAATTTATAGGATCAAGAAAGGGTTCAAAGCTGTGAGATTTGAACTAACCCTTCAAGAATGTAGAATTTGGTTAGAGAGGAGATAAAGACATTCTAGGAGGGGGATTATTATGTGAGCAAAGATCTACAACTAGAAACGTGCAAGGTGTGTTTTTGGTTTGCATTTTAGCTTGATGTTGTAATTAACTGCTATTGGAAGTAGTTCTTTGTAGTGATGGGAGATGAATATTGAACAGTGCTTTAGTTCCTGTGTCCAAAGGTTACTGAATGTTTATTATTTCTCAATGCAACTATCTTATCAATCCATATAAACTGAAACAGCAGAAAGAAGTGGACTTCTTACTTGCTCATTTTTTCAGGATCCACTCCCATTCTGAGAAAATTGATTTTGTGAAAAGTACTAAGTTGAAAGTTCATATTATTTGAGGCTTCCATTAATGAAATATACTTTTGTGAGCCTTGGCTTTGTACCAAATGGGAAAAGAGTGGTTGAATTCTCATATTTATCCTTTTTATTAGAGATAGGAAGAGTGATTTTATTGACATACTTTTGAACAAGCAATAGTTTGACTGAATTCATTGAATGGTTTAAGACTTTAAAACATTTTCTCTCATTATAATTATATATTTTTAAAAGTCTGATTTTCATAAGGGACAAATTCTACATGGATATGAAAGGGGAATGATTGATGGACAAGTATGGGAGAAAGATATAGATTTTTAAATGGATCCACGTAAGCGAGGAAGATTCCTTGAATGATATGAACTTGAAGAACAGAAGTGGTTTAGCAGATAGACTATCTAATGGTTTGAGATAATTTCCAGAGGCAACAAAAGGTGAAAATACAAATCAGACAGAGAGAAAAGAGCTATCCAGAATGATACTTTTGAACTAAATTTAAAAAAGAAAGAATTGAGGCCAATGAGAACACAGTGGTAGCCCTGACATGAGTCACATGGATCTAGTGTCACATGATAAGGTGACAGCATGGATGATGGTTCTGTTGTTGGTAGTTGAGATAAACAGTGGTGCCAGGAGGTGAAACCTCCAGGACTTTTTGGGGGTATTGGTCTAGTTCTTCTGATCTCCTGGGCCACATTTGGCTGTCTCCCCTTAGAATTCAGTACCCTTGGATCCCAGCGTATCTTCTATTTTCAAGGTTCTTGTGTAATTTCACACAATTTGATTTTGATTCCTGGTGGCTGAATGTATGTAGACAAGAATTAGGCTGACGTAGAAAGTATTTTGTTTCTCCCATGATTCAGATCGCCTCAACCTCCCAAGTGTACTGGTGTTGAACAGCTGTGGAATAACCTGTGCAGGAGATGAAAAAGAAATTGCTGCCTTCTGTGCTCACGTGTCAGAACTAGATCTTTCTGACAACAAACTCGAAGACTGGCACGAGGTAAAGTTTTTATACTGCTGCATTTTGGTGAATAACTCACTGTATTATTGTTTACGTTATTACGTATGCTGCTGAATTCTGGTTCTCACTCGAGATTCTTCTCTGTATGTCTCAAGAGAAATAACTGACTGCTTCAACTGTTTCTATGGTGATTTTTCAATGAACTTTGTTATTGCTGATTTGTTTTTCATTAATGTGAAAAGCACTGAGGAACTTTATTCCAGGCATCAAGAGGTTAATAAGACCACAGAGGTTTAGATTGCAAACAGTGCATTAAATTCTCTACTGTTTCACTAGTTTACACATCCTGTGCCCATTCTCTGCTACTGCTTCAACATTTATTACTATAAATTGACATAAAAATTACTGGAGCTCGAAACTAAGGTTATAAAAATATTTATTCTTGTTACTGAAATTTATTCCAAATCTTTTAGAACTTTTCCTTCTTTTAAGTCGCACTGGTAATTTGATACAACTGATGCCTTTGACCTCAGAGTAACTCTAAGCCAAGTTGCACAAATAAAAGTATTATGACATTCTCTCTTATTATTATATATAACATTACCTACCTGATTATAGCATGACCTGATAGAAGCTACCCTTAAGAATAAGAGAAAAATAGTTCTTCCTACTTAATTTAGGGTCTTATTTCCTGTTTGGAGTATTGGAAAAGTGTCCTAATGGGTTTTCCTGACTCTGGTTTTACTCTGCTTCCTCTAAGCTAACCTTCTGCAGTGCTAGACCAGACTCCTTTTAATAAATGAAGTGTGATTATGAAACTCCTGCTTCAAGTCCCTTCACTGCTTTTCACCACCTACAAACTGTGGTCTGAACTCTCTAAGTGTGACCCTCTATCATACGGCCCTTTGCTATTTCTAGAGTTTTATCTCCATCTTTAGCCATGTGCTTTTCTTGCAGCTCATGATAAATGCAGACATGAAAAGCTTCCTTGCTTTTATTCATTCTGAATCTACTGTTCTCTTTCTCCTCTGTCTACCCAGTTGCTTCCTATGTATCTTTCAAGACTTGGCCCAAGTTGCTGTTCCTCTCAAACTTTCCCTGACTCTCAGGCAAAATTAGATTATCCTAACACCTGTATCATGTTGCTATAAAGGGATTCATTACAATGTAGCACAATCATTTGCTTACTTGACAGTTTTTCTACTAGACCATGAGCTTATCCAGGGTTTTGTTTTTTATCATCAGCACTGGCATTCTAGGCATTCAAATGTTTGCTGAATGCCTTAATGAATAAATGATTGTATCTTAAGGTTTGATCAGGCCTACTTGTTCTAACTTTTCCTGTGATCTTAAGACATTCACTTAATCCTTTATCATCCATAAGACAGGACTGTTGATAAAATTAATCATCGAGACACTTGGTAGATATTAAATATGATACAGATTCTAAGACAGCTTTCTTGTTTAAGAAAAATCTATCTATAACCCATTTTTCTTTAGCTTTTCTTACATTCGTCTATTTCATAGTCTTGTTTAATCTGGTATCTGTGCTACCAGTTATATTTCCTATTTTTATTAAGATGTTTACCAAAATTCTTTGAGATGCACGTCACTTGATTTCTAAGTCACGTGTTAATATATACAGATTTACTTGGCTGTTCCAAGAAACAATCTCTATTTGTCCATGTAATTATTGATTGAGTTACTTATCCAAACAACTGTTATAGTTCACTGTTCAACAAATTACAATCTGTGCCTTCTGGGTCCTTTGAGATGCTGAATTGACATGCATGCTCTGTCCACATGCACAGATGCAAAGAGAGCGACCTTGTTCATCCTCCTTCTCTACAGTTCCCTCAGGAGTCCTGCTGAGCCTCTGGTGAGATTTCTGACCTGCATGGGTGACAATTCAGACCAGCTCTTACCCTGAGTCATTTCAGCTTCTATGTTCACAGTCCCCTAAATTTATTTCTTTGGGAGTAAAAATTTCATAAAGGTGTTGTGCTTTCTGCTTTGACCTATACTTTGACCACATACATAAGCTTTTGCTAACTGGTAGAAACAGTTTAATAGTGATATAGTTGCTGCCTCAGAAGAACAATGTCAACATGGATCAGAACACAAGTTTACACTAGGTAATTCAGCCTTTTCTCTGCTTAGACAACGGTCTCCACTGAATATTTTCCAGCTCACATTGACAGATACAGCCAGAGGGTCACATGTTTATTTGTATTCTGTTGTTGCTTAGTTTGTATATTCCTGTAAGTGCCCTATAGTCTGATTTCAGGCAGTTTTCAAATGAATGTTTGTTGCTGCTACCTTTCAGGTTTCCATTTATTTTTGTTTTCATCATTCCTTTGTGTTTTGTCCTTAGCCTTAACTGTAGTTGGTCCCAATCTTCTAGAATATATATCAGAACACAGAGAGATGGGAGAAGTACTGACAACGAAAGAATATTGATTTTTAGGATTGATTATACTCTTTGCCAAGCTGCAAAATGCCTCATAGGTCACAGTTTTAAGACATTACATTGCAACCCATTGCAACCCATGTATTTGATTACCCAGAAGATCATTTGTCCCTGGCCATTAACTAAGTTTATTTCAGCCAGTATTTGATATACCAACATGGAACAGAATAATCTAGTTGGTTCTTCTAGTGTTTTTGAATGATCACTAATGTTATGAGTATCTTCTTTTATAGTTTAAACTACTGGCTGCTTTATATTCAGAGACTAATATAAATATGAGTGAGAAGTGTAATGCTTTGGGGAGAGGCAAAGATTTGTCTCTGTCCATCTAAAACTGGGCATCTATGTATAAAAAAATGACGCATTTTTTAGCTTTTGATTTGAATTTTTTGGCTAAGTAGATTTTTGTCTGACTTTTCCCAAGGTACCTCTTTTTCCTCCTTTCCTTATCAAAACCATTTTATAAAAGACATTACACTAAGCAGTTGAGAGGAGGGAGGAATTCACCATGGGTGAGATAGAGAATAGCTTGGGTATAAATTACAGATTGTTATCTTACTACCCTTTCCCCATTTTTCTTAAAACTTTAGTTTCTTCCTTTTCAAAACTGAGAGTAGAGGGTCCTCTATTAAATCATAGAGTTTTGGAGATCTAAAAGGTGATCTAAGTTCATCTCCATGTTTCTGCACAGGAGTGTCCTGAACTCACTCCAGCTAGAAGCGTCTTTATTTTTAGAATTTAAAAAAGAGAAGTCAGTATACTGCCCTAGACACTCACTGAATAATAATAGCCTTTACTATTAAGATATTTTCTACCATGAATAAATTTACCTGTGTAATGAATACAATATTTTCCAGAATATTATCATTAATTTAAGATTACACAAAATCCTTTTTAATTTTAACGTTTTTGTTTTTTTTTTTTTTCTGGTACGCGGGCCTGTCACTGCCGCGGCCTCCCCCGTTGCGGAGCACAGGCTCCGGACGTGCAGGCTCAGCGGCCATGGCTCACGGGCCCAGCCGCTCCGCGGCATGTGGGATCCTACCAGACCGGGGTACGAACCCGCGTCCCCTGCATCGGCAGGCAGACTGTCAGCCACTGTGCCACCAGGGAAGCCCTAATTTTAACCTTTTAAAGAAAATATTTACTTCTAACATATATTATTTTTCCTGCTTGGATTATTAAACTATAGTCCAATTTTATCTTTTTTAGGATATTCTAGGGCTGATGAGTCATTGTTTTAAATCTTTATTCTCATTAGACAGTAGTGCAGATGCAGACTATGAAGAAGATCACATCATGTATCTGCTAGCTTTGGGAATTCTTTCAGAAATTGCTTCAAAGACTCTGATAGTCTCCACTTTGGGGGGTGTTTTCTTCTTTATTACAAAAATAAAATATGAAGAGTTGTGGTTAGCAAAGGTTTACGTGTTGTTTACTTAACTAGGGTTGTACCTATAATTAGCAGTTATTCTCCATGCTGTAGTTGGAGCACAGTTCCTTTTCATCTTTTTTTTTTGCCCTTAAAAGAGGTGAAGCATAGCTAGTCATCATCTTATGTACGAAAGGCCTTCATATATTGGTATCCAGGTGGTAGACTGCAGTGAAGGATTGGTCCTTGTGTGGACTGTTTAGCTGTGTTGTGGCCACACACTAAACTCCAAATCCTAGCCATATATCACACAAATGCTTGTCACCATTTGGTCACAGAAGAGACCAAACAGGAGAATATATGCTGACTGGTATGAATCTTTTACATTTTAAACTGAAGCCTAGTATATTTTCCTCTGAAAGATAGTTTAGTTATTCATTTATAAAATGAAAATAAATACGGTACTACTTCAGAGGGTGTGTTAGACTAGATGAACTAGTGTGTGTGAAAACCATTCCCTCTTACATACTTCTCCGAACCTTCTTGGAATTAATTTACTTCTCACTGATTTTAGAGCTCCTAAACTGTACAGTACATAGTACACAGACCTAATGTAAAGTGCAGACTGCCTTTTCTTTCTCCCCATAGTCCTCGACACTGGATACGTTTTTGTCATTACCTATGGAGCTCTGAAAAGAAACGGGTATCCAGGTCCCAACCATGAAGCTCGTCCCACCTGTGAAGCTTCTGATTCAGTAGTTTATGGTGGCTCCTGGGAATCAGTATATTTTTTAAATTCTACTAATTATTTTAAATATGACATATTTAAATAAATGTGATATGACATATAATCCGGGTTGAGATACTGGTTCATACTGTACATATCCTATTAGTCATAGTTACATTTATTAAATGGTTTTGTGCCATTAATTTAATCAACAAACATTAAGTGCCCACTTTGCAGTAGTGAACCAGGTAAGTACTATCCCTGCTTTTACATTCTCTTGGGCAGTAGGTAAGGAAACAAGTTTCTAAAATATGTACCAATCACTGTTAAGTGCTTTACACATGTATCTCATCTAATCCTACCAACAATACTGTAAAATAGATGGGAACTGTTTTCTCTAGTTTACAAATAAGGAAACTGAGATTTGGAAAGGTTAAGTAACTTGTCAAACCACACAGCTAGGAAGTGTTAGAACCTGGTTTGAGTCCAGGTTTTCTGATTCTAAAACCAATCCTAACTATTCTGTTCTACTCCTTTTCTCATAACTTTCAGTTACCATGTTGCCTGGCTCATTGATGCTTAATACATTTACTGGGCTTCTAGTGTTTATATCATACTTGTTTAAGCTAGTTCTTCATTTTTTCTGGTTATATTTATGATTTACTTGTTGTGGTGTATTGGAAAGAACAATGACTCTGATTTTTAAATCCTAGGTTTGGCTTTTGTGACTCTGAAATCTTACTCAAATTATTTAACATCTCCGAGCCTCAGTTTCCTCATTTATTAAAATTAAAGAATATTAGTTATCTTACAAGTTGTTTTGAGAATTTAGTGAAATAAGTTATATTTTAAAAACCTAGTACAATGCAGAGCAAATAGTTAAGGTCAGTAATCAGTAAAGCTCATTTCCTTTTCTTTTTTTCTGTCTACCAAGTTGCTAGCTAAATCATTAAATTGATGATCATGTTTTCTCTTTTGTAATATAGTTATGGATGCTTTTTACTTCTGAGTAAATATAATTTAAAGTTTGGTGCATCTTTGAACCAAGCCAAAACTGTTTTCTAAGTGATTGTGACTATGTGATCAATTTTGAATACCTGAATTGTTACCATGTAGTCTTTAATAAACCTTCAATTAGCCTTAATATTCTACTGAGGATGGAAGGAAGGAGATATTCAAAGAGAATTACTGTACATGACCCAATCCCAGCTCTTTAAAACTTGTAGCCTAAAATGTCATCTAAATGATCTTTTCTCCAAAATATCATGTAGTGATATCGAAGAGAATATTATACAGAGTAGAATCAAAAACTTTGCCAAAGGTAACATGGAAAATTTTTCTTTTCTACCATTAATTTTCAGTTATGCTACTATTTCATAGAAGGAGATTAAATTATTTACCATGATTTGTCGCAATTATTTATGCCTCTCTGCGGGTACTATCACTAAATAGGACTCCATAATGCAAATGGCCCTTTGCCTGGAGACCCACTCACTTAGGTTTTCTTGAGTATGATTGTTGTTTAAAAGCTCTGATTACTGCCTGATATGCTTTTCCTTTTTTTCTCCACAGGTCAGTAAAATTGTGTCAAATGTTCCCCAGTTGGAGTTTCTAAACCTGAGTTCCAACCCTCTGAATTTATCAGTTTTAGAAAGAACGTGTGCTGGGTCCTTCTCCGGGGTTCGAAAACTTGTTCTCAACAACAGCAAAGCTTCTTGGGAGACAGTCCACACGATACTGCAGGAGTTACCAGAGTAAGCCCAGAGAGCATGATGGAGAGGGAGCCATGTTGCCGTCTGTGTTAGTACATAGAGTTACTGCTGGTCTCCCATCTCAGAAATACTAGAACTGCAGATTGAATGGAGAATGAGGTTAGAAAAATGAAGTAATTAAATGAGGCTGTGAGGGTAATCTAGTAACATTTTCATTGGAATAGTTGTTCAGTGTTGGGTAGCACCAAGGCATGGGATATGTCATCCTTTGGCGAGAAGATATCCCTGAGAAGCACTTATCGTTTCGAGATCAACCCAGCCTTTTTCCATTTTAATCTTCTGATTACCTGATTCCAGAATTTTGCCTTAGCACTTTTCTTAGGGAGGGAAAAAAAATCATAGTGTCTCTAAAATATATTAACACTCAGATGATTAAGTGCCTAGCTTGCATGATGGGAAAAATGGACCTAGTATTCCTTTCAATAATTTAAGCAGGAAATTATACTTTTGTCTGTCAGCTTAGAAATGCTCTGTTCTGTTTTGTTTGTATCTCTCTTTGTATATGCACATAAATATTAAAAGGAAGTAGTTTAAAGAAATATATGAAGCTGTAGTCTCCTTGACTGTCTAAATATGGAAACTATGAAAGCCTTTCAGAATCTGGTCTTAACTTACTCATTCCATCTTAGTTTCTCCCTCTCCCTTTAATGAGATTGGTTTTCTCACTGCATGCAACATCTAGCATGGCATGGAATGAGCTTTTCAATCCCATTCCCACTTACTATCCTTATGACCTTTGATAAACTTTTGTCTATAAAATGAACATAATTGTCTATAAAATTGCAGAAATAGAAGTATAGTCTATAAAGCACCTGCACAGGACCTGACACAGGGTAGGAATTCAATAAATGATAGTTATTATTTCTTTTTCTAAATACTTGTTCATGTTGTTTCTAGAATTTCCTTCTGTGTCCTCTCAATTTACCCAAGTCTACCCCTCCTTCAAGGCCATGCATCCTTTCCTGACTATTCCAACCACAATTTCAATCCTATTCCTATATGAAGTACTGTTGTACTTACGGTTAGTGCTGCTTCATTTAGCACTTATTTACTTAAGCACAAAATTAATTTAGTACTGGGTATATCGTTCTCTGCTGTTTTATGTATTTTAGGTTTTGTCTTCCCAGCTGTATTTTAAGCTTCAGAAAGCCATCTTTATAATTTTCTCTGCAACACCTAGCAGAGTCTCACACATAGTAGGCGCTTATTTATTGAATGACTGAAAATAGGTGCAGAGTAGAAACTTAACTGCTTTAAACAATGAAATATTTCCTTTTTTCTCTGCAGTTTGGAAGAGCTCTTCCTGTGCCTTAATGACTATGAAACAGTGTCTTGTCCTTCTATTTGCTGTCCTTCTCTTAAGCTACTACATATAACAGACAATAACCTCCAAGACTGGACTGAAATACGCAAGTTAGGAGTTATGTTTCCTTCACTGGATACTCTCGTCCTGGCCAACAACCACGTGAATGCTATTGAGGAGCCTGATGATTCATTGGCTAGGTTGTTTCCTAATCTGCGATCCATCAGCCTCCACAAGGCAGGTGAGGAACAGGCTTGTTCTCATTCTACATGCAGATTGATCTGAACTTATGCATGAAATACAGTGAAAGTGTATTTCTGTCAGTCACAGCTCTGCCTTCTTACAGGATGAACTTCAAGAGTGACATGCAGATGCCTATATTTTTAAAATTTATTTATTTATTTAATTTATTTATTTTTGGCTGTGTTGGGTCTTCGTTGCTGCGCACGGGCTTTCTCTGGTTGCGGCGAGCGGGGGCTACTCTTCGCTGCGGTGCGCTGGCTTCTCATTGTGGTGGCTTCTCTTGTTGCGGAGCTCGAGCTCTAGGCGTATGGGCTTCCGTAGCTGTGGCTCGTAGGCTCAGTAGTTGTGGCTCGAGGGCTCTAGAGCACAGGCTCAGTAGTTGTGGCGCACGGGCTTAGTTGCTCCGCGGCATGTGGGATCTTCCCGGACCAGGGCTCCAACCCGTGTCCCCTGCCCTGGCAGGTGGATTCTTAACCACTGTGCCACCAGGGAAGCCTGCAGATGCCTAATGATTAGCTAAATTTAAGGCATTCATTTCCATAAATGCTCTGATAAATACCAGTATTTATCAAATATTTGTTTGGCATAGCATTATATTAGCTATTAATATTTTGTATATTAAAGGGGTCATGCTATGAAAGGAGTGAAATGAAATTGATGAATTGGATAGTAAAAGGCAGGGTAAAAAGAGTACAGAGAATTACAAACTAGACTTTTGTCTTGATTTAGGTTGAGGAATCCCAACCTGCTATGGCTTTCAAATTCTCACATTCCTTTTCTAGTGTCTACATGTAATTGATTACCAGTTTGTTGCCATCTGATTCTGTATATCACAGGAATGAATATTTTAGCCTATTTTTAAAAATTAATAAGCCTTATTTTTTAGAGTCTTTATATTCACAGCAAAACTGAGCAGAGAGTACACAGAGCTCCAGTATACTCCCCGCCCTACATGGGAACAACCTCCGCCGCTATCAACATCCCAGCACCTAAGTGACACCTTTCAGTTTACCTGCATTGACACGTCATCATCCAAAGGCCATGGTTTACATCAGGGCTCACTCTTGGTGTTGTACATTCTGTGGGTTTGGACAAATCTGTAATGACACACATTGTAGTATTGTACATAATATATAGTTTACTGCCCAAACCATCTTCTGTGCCTATTCATCCCTCCCTTCCCCCTAATCCCTGGCAACCGCTTATCTTTCTGCTATCTCCATAGTTTTGCCTCTTCCAGAATGTCATATAGTTGGAATCATACTGGCTTCTTTCACTTACTATTACATATTTAAATTTCCTCCATGCCTTTTCATGGCTTAATAGAATGTTCCTTTTTTAGCACTAAATAATATTCCATTGTCTGGATGTACCACAGTTTATCCACTCACAAACTGAGGGACATCATGATTGCTTCCAAGTTTTGGTTTAATTAATAAAGCTGCTGTAACCCTCCATGTGCAGGTTTTTGTGTGGACGTAAGTTCTCAGGTCATTTGGGTGAATAACAAAGACTGCAGTTGCTAGATCATATGGTAAGAGTACGTGTAGTGTTGAAATGAGCCGCTGAACTCTTTTCCAGAGTGGCTGTATCATTTTGCATTGCACCAGCAATGGGTGAGACTTCCTGCCGCTCCACATCCTTTTTTTTTTTTTTCAGTTTCAACATTTGTTAGCATCTTGCTTCCTGTATTTATCCCCCATACTGTTTTTCCTTTGGGGGGAATATTTTAAAAGCAAATCTCAGCGATCATGTAATTTCAGCCTTAAAATCTTCAGTGTGTATCTTTAACAGATAAAATATACTCTCTTAATCTACAACAACCCTCTTACCTGCACCTGATTTTTTTCTATTGTTCCTTTCTACATTTATGTTGCCCCACATCCTTGACAGCATTTGGTGCTGTGAGTGTTTTGGCCTTTGGCCATTCTAATATGTGTATAGTGGTATCTCATTGTTGTTTTAATTTGCATTTTCCTGATGGCATATGATGTGGAACATCTTCTCATATGCTTTACTTGCCATCTGTATATCTTCTTTGGCGAGGTGTCTGTTCAGGTTTTCCACCCATTTTTTAATCGGATTGTTCATTTTCTTGTTGTTGAGTTTTAAGTGTTCTTTGTATATTTTATCAGTATGCCTTTAGCAAATGCATTCTCCCAGTGTATGGATTTTCCTCTCATTCTCTTGGTATTGTCTTTCAGCCTATTTTTAAAACAACTACATAAGTAAAAATAATTCTGACCTATAACTGAAAAAACATAAACGGTTTATTCCACCACGGAGATTATAAGGGTGGGAATTAAGTCTTAAAAACAAGTGATTTGCATAAGGAAGCTGTTTATTTCACAACTTGACATCCCTTGAGCTAACTCTATTCTTCCTCCTAGATGGCAATGCCATTCTGAAGGGAAGAGGACAGTGACCTCGGATAATTTTTGCACCAGGGTCCTCACAAACTGCTCCTCTGCCTTTACCCTTGCTGAAGGTTGATAGAAATAGGAAGGGACTGCGTTGTTTTCTGCAATGGATTTAATGTGTTGTAAAACTGACCAGCTTCATCATTACTGGGATATTTTTCCTACCAGTGCCAAGGATGATACATTTGTTCACAGCTCTAGGAAGAGTTTCCTTTTAGGTCTGAACAATCTTAATTTGTTTCATGTTTTCCTACGCAAGGGTTCAGTTTTTTTGTTTTTGATTTTGTTTGTTTGTTCTAAATTTTGAACCTGTTTTCCCTGTCCCCAAAATGAGGACAGTTGAAAGATGATATTTAGTTTCGGGTTCTATTGACCTTGCCCATTTTAGTGTTTGTTAGGTAGAAATTTACTCTGCCAGTGTCCACTCTGATCAACAGTTATGTTCTCTGAGTCTCTGTCTGATGAAAGAGTTGATCACATCACTTTTTCAATTATGTAATCATGGCATCCATCCTGCTTATTAAACCACCAGTGACCCCCTTTACCAGCCATTTGGATGGAGAATCAGTAGATGAGTGGATGTTGGAGAATAAAGGGCGTCCTTTGAGCACTGGGATCACAGGGATAAGAGAGGTTACAGGGAAGTTTTTATGGTGTTTTATTCCATTCTTTCCTTGGATAAAGAAAAATTTCAGGATCTCTAACTAGTTTATGATCATTATAACACTGAAGAACCTATTAATGGAAATAAATTTTTTTGCTCTGTTTATCTTCTCATTTGTGTGCTTTTCCGGATTTACTTAAACAATATATTTCTCAAATTAGGTTTGCGGTCCTGGGAAGACATTGACAAACTAAACTCATTCCCTAAACTTGAAGAAGTGAGGTTGTTAGGAATTCCTCTTCTCCAGCCATATACCACCGAGGAGCGAAGGAAATTGGTAATAGCCAGGTCTGTTGTACTGATTATTCTGCTTTCTTTTCTCGGGGCTTTGTTGTTTCATTAAAGGGATAATGCACTGTTTGGGGGTGAGGGGAGCGCACTGTATGTTTATCCATCTCTAGAACAGACTGCTTAAAGGAGCTGCTTCTGTAGCTCCAAATCCTAGAGGAAAAGGAATGCAATATGATGAGAAAAATGTGAAATATGATTGATCTGCCAAGACCACTGAAAAATTCCCTCACAAATCTATTCTATTTTTATACTTTTCAATATTTACAATATTTGAAATCCTATTTTGGGTCATGAAGAAAAAGTAGGTATAATAGGGAATCAACTCTATTTTAGTTACCCTTATTTTCTGTGTTAACATAGAAGTCATTTAAAGTGTAAATACCTGAAAATTGGGCTGTCTCATTAGTGTAAAACTTAAGAGAGTAGCACCTGTGTTTTCTTCTTCAATGTAGATTGACTTAAATGTGACCACCATGCTGTTACCTTCTTCCTCTGACTCCCCTGCCTTTCGTGTCTCAGCCTCTGCCTCCCCCAGACTACTGAAATGTCCCATGAGGGTTTATTTTTGTATGTGTCTTTAGCAGCAGTAAGGCTTGACTAAGATGTAAAGGGCCACGGAGTTTTGATTTGTTCTCTCGTGTACTATACATAGTAGTTTTGACAGGGGAACAGTAGGCTTTAAGGTTCCCTAAAGAAGAGTGGTTCTATAAACCACTTTGATCTTTCTGACCAACTAATACCTACCAGATCTTTACTGCTTTCCAGTTGTTAACATACACAGTAATATCCCACTGAAGAAATAAATTTCAGCATACTTTTCTTCTACGAAGAGTAAGTCTTACAGGCCTTGTAGTTTATTTTCTTTACACAGTTCTTTTGTAAATATAATAAATGAATTCCTGAACTATATGACCAACCTGTACTGACTGCTTTGTAGACCTGTGCTGTCCAGTATGGTACCATCAGCCGTGGGGGACTTTTGAGCACTTGAAATCATGGCTAGTCTGAATTGAAATGTGCCGTAAGTGAAAAAGACACACTGGATTTCAAACACTTTATATAAAAAAAAGAACATTTAAGTATTAAGAACATTTAAGTATCTTAGTTATTTTTTTAGTATTGATTATAGATTGAAATGATTGTATCCTGGATATATTGGGTTAAATATAATATACTATTAAAATTAATCTTATCTGTTTTATTTTTACCTTTGAAAATATGGCTACTAGAGAATTTAAAATTACGTGTGTGGCTTGCACGATACTTAGGTTGGACCGTGCTGCCTAGGATCTTATTTTGAAAGGTGAGGTATGGTTATAAAAGGTCAGGCGTCACATCAAAAATGAAACTTTAGATATTTTTGGTCCTTTTATTTTATACCACGTTAGTTCATGCTGGTGGTTGTACACAAGCAGAGCTACATCAAAGGAGTCCTTTCAAGGTAATAAGACTGGGCCTCAAACCAATCATTTTATTTCTAAGTCTCAATATGTTTATTATGTCTCTTTTGCTTTTTATTTATAGATTGCCATCGGTTTCCAAACTTAATGGCAGTGTTGTCACTGATGGTGAGCGAGAAGATTCTGAGAGATTTTTTATTCGTTACTATGTGGATGTTCCACAGGAAGAAGTGCCATTCAGGTAAAAATCCCCTGTCAGCTCAGCAACACGTGAGCAAGTATTGCGGCGACCTAGGAACTATTGATTCAGAGCAAAATCTAATCATCTGTTGTTGGACTCTCTTAGAGAACTTTGGTGATAGGTTAAAAAATAAAGGAAGAAACGCAAAAAACAAACCTGCTTTATCTCATTTTCCACAGTGTATTTCTTCTAGCCTTGCACTTGTATTAAGAATGGTTGGGTAAGTACGTATTTGACTACTTCTAGTAGTTCCCACTCCATGTTCCTTATCATCAATTCCTTTTTGATCCTCTTCTCCAGGAGCACATTTTCACCCATCCCCAAAACTGGTTTCTTCTTTCACATTGCATCCGCTTTTAAGATATACTATGTTCTGCAGTTTGGAAGATTTGACAAATGTGCCCGAGGTTTAGAGAATATGAGAAAGGGACTAGAAAATAGACTCCTGAGGAAATATTAAAGGAATTAGGATGGTTGAGTAGGAATAGAAATGCTGAGGCCTAAATTAGTACCTTTAAGTATATGAAAAGTAAATATGTATTGTTTGGTGAGAAACTACCTTTAATATTCTGTAAATGTAAAAGGAAATGTAGCAGATATGATATACGTAAATATAAGGGGAAAAAAAACCGCAAACAGGTTTCTGGGTGTTGGAAACTAGAATCAGTTACCCCCAAATTTATATTCTTTTCTTAATGACTTTAAGAATAATACGAAATCCCATTCGGCAGGAGGAATTTCAAACCAACAAGGTGCAAGTTAGGACTAAATGTGAGTCAAATCACACTCTGGTTATAAATTTCTTTTGTCCTTCTGGTTACAAATTTCTGTGATTCTAATTCATTCTTACTGAACATTATTTTTTCCCAAAGTTCTCTATTATTTACAGACTTTAAGGGGGTCACCATTCTATAAGGCTCAACCAGTGCTGTGTAAAACTATCTGCTATTATCAGTAGAATTTTAAAGCTTAAGCGTTTAAAAATATTAGACAAATTAAGTAAGGATTTTGAAGCTAACCTTTTAAAATTAGCTAAGAACAGCTAGGTAGGGAGAGATATGACTGCCTTTTTAACACAACCCAGAAATGTTAGGTTAAACCACATGAAAATTTTTTGGGGTTAAAAAAAAATGGTCTGATAACTATAGTTTTCATTTGATTCAATCTAACATATTAATAGAAGAAGTAAATATTCTGGTTTTGAGCATATGTCTGTCATTATAGTTTATTTATCTTCCAGTCTGCTACAGGAAGTAGTATATACATAGGCAGTAAATTGTTTCTGTCCCTGATGGCATAATTATCCTAAAGCACATTTATGCCTCTGTAGTAGTCAGTGTGCTTGAATGCATGTTATAGAAATCATCTTTAATCAGGGGAGGACTTTACTGGAGAGATATTGAGAAACTAAAAGAATTGCTAGGTGGGCTAGAGAACCTGGTTTAGACAGGAACCAAGGGAGGCAAGGATAGCCAAAGTTTCGACTTACAGTCTTCTTTATATATTTCTGTTGGTACTGCAGCGCTGGACTTAACCACTGAACACTTGCAGCCATGTCATGGATTTTTGATTTCCCGATAAGTGCTGAATATAATCTTTCACTGACCTTTGCTTCATTCCCTAAGTGTCAAAACTATGCATCTGACCAATTGATTGGGTATGTTTAAGGCATTTGCCCACACTCTGTCTCCCAAGAGATAGGGAAGACAGATTATCTTCTCCACTTTGGCTTCTGCAATGAGAGGTAGAATCTTGCTTCCCCTGATCTTGGGACTTCCCCTCAAATAGGAACAACTCAGCAAAAAGAATGTCTACTATAGTCCGACACTTCTGACTTTCCCTATAGTTATATATTAAAAATTATTCTTACCTATCCTAATAAATTCCTTGTATAAATGAAAACACATTTCTCTCTCCCTGAAATGAGATAACCTATTCTAATCTACATAGACTGTGAGCAATTAGCTACTGCCAAAGATTTATACAGTCAAGCTATTTTACTTACCACTCTGGCCTTGCTGCCTATTTATGTAATTATGCCTCCTTTCTCACTCACTAGTAGTTAGAGGCCACTGCTTGGTCTCTTCCTTCCTTCTTTTGTTTTTAATTTTTTTTTATTCTTATTAGTTATCCATTTTATACACATCAGTGTATACATGTCAATCCCAATCTCCCAATTCATCCCACCACCACCCACACCCCCTGCCACTTTCCCCCCTTGGTGTCCATACATTTGTTCTCTACATCTGTGTCTCAATTTCTGCCCTGCAAACCAGTTCATCTGTACCATTTTTCTATGTTCCACATATATGCATTAATATACGGTATTTGTTTTTCTCTTTCTGACTTGCTTCACTCTGTATGACAGTCTCTAGATCCATCCACATCTCTACAAATGACCCAATTTCGTTCCTTTTTATGCCTGAGTAATATTCCATTGTATGTATGGACCACATCTTCTTTATCCATTCATCTGTCGATGGGCATTTAGGTTGCTTCCATGACCTGGCTATTGTAAATAGTGCTGCAGTGAACATTGGGCTGCATGTGTCTTTTTGAATTATGGCTTTCTCTGGGTATATGCCCAGTAGTGGGATTCCTAGGTCATATGGTACCTCCATTTTTAGTTTTTTAAGGAACCTCCATACTGTTCTCCATAGTGGCTGTATCAATTTACATTCCCACCAACAGTGCAAGAGGGTTCCCTTTTCTCCACACCCTCTCCAGCATTTGTTGTTTGTAGCTTTTCTCATGATGCCCATTCTAACTGGTGTGAGTTTTGATTTGCATCTCTAATAATTAGTGATGTTGAGTAGCTTTTCACGTGCTTCTTGGCCATCTGTATGTCTTCTTTAGAGAAATGTCTATTTAGGTCTTCTCCCCATTTTTGGATTGGGTTGTTTGTTTTTTTAATATTGAGCTACACGAGCTGCTTATATATTTTGGAGATTAATCCTTTGTCCATTGATTCGTTTGCAAATATTTTCTCCCATTCTGAGGGGTTTCTTTTCGTCTTGTTTATGGTTTCCTTTGCTGTGCAAAAGCTTTTAAGTTTCATTAGGTCCCATTTGTTTATTTTTGTTTTTATTTCTATTACTCTAAGAGGTGGATCAAAAAAGATCTTGCTGTGATTTATGTCAAAGAGTGTTCTTCCTGTGTTTTCCTATAAGAGTTTTATAGTGTCCGGTCGTACATTTAGGTCTCTAATCCGTTTTGAGTTTATTTTTCTGTATGGTGTTAGGGAGTGTTCTAATTTCATTCTTTTACATGTAGCTGTCCAGTTTTCCCAGAACCGCTTATTGAAGAGACTCTCCTTTCTCCATTGTATATCCTTGCCTCCTTTGTCATAGATTAGTTGAACATAGGTGCGTGGATTTATCTCTGGGCTTTCTATCTTGTTCCATTGATCTATAGTTCTGTTTCTGTGCCAGTACCATATTTTCTTGTTTACTGTAGCTTTGTGGTATAGTCTGAAGTCAGGGAGTCTGATTCCTCCAGCTCTGCTTTTTTCCCTCAAGACTGCTTTGCCTATTTGGGGTCTTTTGTGTCTCCATACAAATTTTAAGATTTTTTTGTTCTAGTTCTGTAAAAAATGCCATTGGTAACTTATTAGGGGTTGCATTGAATCTGTAGATTGCTTTGGGTAGTATAGTCATTTTCACAATGTTGATTCTTCCAATCCAAGAACATGGTATGTCTCTCCGTCTGTTGGTATCATCTTTAATTTCTTTCATCAGTGTCTTATAGTTTTCTGCACACAGGTTTTCTGTCTCCCTAGGTAGGTTTACTCCTAAGTATTTTATTCTTTTTGTTGCAGTGGTAAATGGGAGTGTTTCCTTAATTTCTCTTTCAGATTTTTCATCATTAGTATATAGGAATGCAAGAGATTTCTGTGCATTGATTTTGTACCCTGCAACTTTACTAAATTCATTGATTAGCTCTAGTAGTTTTCTGGTGGCATCTTTAGGATGCTCTATGTATAGCATCATGTCATCTGCAAACAGTGACAGTTTTACTTCTTCTTTTCCAATTTGTATTCCTTTTATTTTTTTTTCTTCTCTGATTGCCACGGCTAGGACATCCAAAACTATGTTGAATAATAGTGGTGAGAGTGGACATCCTTGTCTTGTACCTGATCTTAGAGGAAATGCTTTCAGTTTTTCACCATGGAGAATGATGTTTGCTGTGGGTTTGTCATATATGGCCTTTATTATGTTGAGGTAGCTTCCCTCTATGCCCACTTTCTGGAGAGTTTTTTTCATAAATGGGTGTTGAATTTTCTGAGAAGCTTCTTCTGCATCTATTGAGATGATCATATGGTTTTTCTTCTTCAGTTTGTTAATATGGTGTATCACATTGATTGATTTGCGTATATTGAAGAATCCTTGCATCCCTGGGATATATCCCACTTGCTCATGGTGTATGATCCTTTTAATGTGTTGTTGGATTCTATTTGCTAGTATTTTGTTGAGGATTTTTGCATCTATATTCATCAGTGATATTGGTCTGTAATTTTCTTTTTTTGTAGTATCTTTGTTTGGTTTTGGTGTCAGGGTGCTGGTGGCTCCATAGAATGAGTTTAGGAGTGTTCCTTCCTCTGAAATTTTTTGGAAGAGTTTGAGAAGAATGAGTGGTTAACTCTTCTCTAAATGTTTGATAGAATTCACCTGTGAAGCCATCTGGGCCTGGACTTTCATTTGTTGGAAGATTTTTAATCACAGTTTCAATTTCATTACTTGTGATTGGTCTGTTCATGTTTTCTGTTTCTTCCTGGTTCAGTCTTGGAAGGTTATACCTTTCTAAGAATTTGTCCATTTCTTCCAGGTTGTCTATTTTATTGGCATATAGTTGCTTGTAGTAGTCACTTAGGATGCTTTGTATTTCTGCAATGTCTTTTGTAACTTCTCCTTTTTCATTTCTAATTTTATTGATTTGAGTCCTCTCCCTCTTTTTCTTGATGAGTCTGGCTAATGGTTTATCAATTTTGTTTATCTTCTCAGAGACAGCTTTTAATTTTATTGATCTTTGCTAATGTTTTCTTTGTTTGTATTTCATTTATTTTTGCTCTGATCTTGATGATTTCCTTCCTTCGGCTAACTTTGGGTTTTGTTTGTTCTTCTTTCTCTAGTTCCTTTAGGTGTAAGGTTAGATTGTTTATTTGAGATTTTTCTTCTTTCTTGAGGTAGGCTTGTATAGCTATAAACTTCCCTCTTAGAACTGCTTTTGCTGCATCCCATAGGTTTTGGATTGTTGTGTTTTCATTGTCATTTGTCTCTAGGTATTTTTTGATTTCCTCTTTGATTTCTTCAGTGATCTCTTGGTTATTTAGTAACGTATTGTTTAGCCTCCATGTGTTTGGGTTTTTTACGTTTTTTTCCCAGTAATTGATTTCTAATCTCATAGCATTGTGGTCAGAAAAGATGCTTGATATGATTTCAGTTTTCTTAAATTTACTGTGTTTGATTTGTGACCCAGGATGTGATCTATACTGGAAAATGTTCCGTGCACACTTGAGAAGAAAGTGTAATCTGCTATTTTTAGATGGAATGTCCTATAAATATCAATTAAGTCTATCTGGTCTGTTGTGTCATTTAAAGCTTGTGTTTCCTTATTAATTTTCTGTTTGGACGATCTGTCCATTGGTGTAAGTGAGTTGTTAAAGTCCCTCACTATTATTATGTTACTGTCTATTTCCTCTTTTATAGCTGTTAGCATTTGCCTTATGTATTGAGGTACTCCTATGTTGGGTGCATATATATTTTTAATTGTTATATCTTCTTCTTGGATTGATCCCTTGATCATTATGTAGTGTCCTTCCTTGTCTCTTGTAACATTCTTTTTTTTTTTTTTTTTCGCAGTCCGCAGGCCCCTCACTGCTGTGGCCTGTCCTGTTGCGGAGCACAGGCTCCAGACGCGCAGGCTCAGCAGCCATGGCTCATGGGCCCAGCCGCTCCGCGGCATATGGGATCCTCCCGGACTGGGGCACGAACCTGTGTCCCCTGCATCGGCAGGTGGACTCTCAACCACTGTGCCACCAGGGAAGCCCTCTTGTCACATTCTTTATCTTGAAGTCTATTTTATCTGATATGAGTATTGCTACTCCAGCTTTCTTTTGATTTCTATCTGCATGGAATATCTTTTTCCATCCCCTCACTTTCAGTCTGTATGTGTCCCTAGGTCTGAAGTGGGTCTCTTGTAGACAGCATATATACGGGTCTTGTTTTTGTATCCATTCAGCAAGCCTGTGTCTTTATTTTTTTTTTTCGGTACACGGGCGTCTCACTGTTGTGGCCTCTCCCGTGTGGAGCACAGGCTGTGGATGCGCAGGCTCGGCGGCCACGGCTCATGGGCCCAGCTGCTCCGCGGCATGTGGGATCTTCCCGGACCGGGGCACGAACCCGTGTCCCCTGCATCGGCAGGCGGACTCTCAAACACTGCGCCACCAGGGAAGCCTGAAGCCTGTGTCTTTTGGTTGGAGCATTTAATCCATTCACATTTGAGGTAATTATCGATATGTATGTTCCTATGACCATTTTCTTAATTGTTTTGGGTTTGTTTTTGTAGGTCCTTTTCTTCTCTTGTGTTCCCCACTTAGAGAAGTTCCTTTAGCATTTGTTGTAGAGCTGGTTTGGTGGTGCTGAATTCTCTTAGCTTTTGCTTATCTGTAAAGCTTTTGATTTCTCCATGGAATCTGAATGAGATCCTTGCCTGGTAGAGTAATCTTGGTTGTAGGTTCTTGTGTTGTTCATCTCTGTTTGTTTGTTCTTTAATTCTTCTAGGTCTTTTTAAACATTTCTTGCATCTTCTTGATCTTTGCTTCCAATCTTTTTTCAAGGTCCTGGATGATCTTCACTATCAGTATTCTGAATTCTTTTTCTGGAAGGTTGCCTATCTCCACTTCATTTAGTTGTTTCTCTGGGGTTTTATCTTGTTCCTTCATCTGGTGCATAGCCCTCTGCCTTTTCATCTTGTCTGTCTTTCTGTGAATGTGGTTTTTGTTCCACAGGCTGCAGGATTTTAGTTCTTCTTGCTTCTGCTCTCTGCCCTCTGGTGGATGAGGCTATCTAAGAGGCTTGTGCAAGTTTCCTGATGGGAGGGACTGGTGATGGGCAGAGCTCAGTAAAACTTTAATCCTCTTGACTTCTGATGGGTGGGGCTGGGTTCCCTCCCTGCTGGTTGTTTGGCCTGAGGTGACCCAACATTGGAGCCTACCCGGGCTGTTTGGTGAGGCTAATGGCGGACTCTGGGAGGGCTCACACCAAGGAGTACTTCCCAGAACTTCTGCTGCCAGTGTCCTTGTCCTCACGGTAAGACAGAGCCACCCCCCACCTCTGCCAGAGACCCTCTAACACTAGCAGTTAAGTCTGGTTCCCCTGGGGTCACTGCTCCTTCCCCTGGGTTCCGATGTGCACACTACTTTGTGTGTGCCCTCCAAGAGTGGACTCTCTGTTTTCCCCAGTCCTGTCAAAGTCCTGCAATCAAATCCCGCTAGCCTTCAAAGTCTGATTCTCTAGGAATTCCTCCTCCTGTTGCCGGACCCCCAGGTTTGGAAGCCTGACATGGGGCTCAGGACCTTCACTCCAGTGGGTGGACTTCTGTGGTATAAGTGTTCTCCAGTTTGTGAGTCACCCACCCAGCAGTTATGGGATTTGATTTTATTGTGATTGCACCCCTCCTACCGTCTCACTGTGGCTTCTCCATTGTGTTTGGATGTGGGGTATCTTTTTCGGTGAGTTCCAGTGTCTTCCTGTCGATGATTGTTCAGCAGTTAGTTGTGATTCTGGTGTTCTTGCAAGAGGGAGTGAGAGCACATTCTTCTACTCCGCCATCTTGAACCAATCTTCTCTTCCTTCCTTCTTGAAATTGAAATGGACAACCTGATTTTAGTGTCTCCTGCCAGCATCCCTGGCCTGTAGAATGTTTTCCAAAGATGTGAGTGTTCTACTCACTAATGTATTTTTCTTTTTTTAAAATAAATCTATTTATTTATTATTATTGTTTTTTAATTTATTTTATTTTTGGCTGTGTTGGGTCTTCGTTGCTGTGCGCGGGCTTTCTCTAGCTGTGGCAAGCGGGGGCTACTCTTAGTTGCGCTGCGTGGGCTTCTCATTGCGGTGACTTCTCTTGTAGCAGAGCATGGGCTCTAGGCACATTGGCTTCAGTAATTGTGGCATGCGGGCTGAGTAGTTGTGGCTTGCAGGCTCAGTAGTTGTGACCCACAGGCTTAGTTGCTCCGTGACATGTGGGATCTTCCCAGACCAGGGCTTGAACCTGTGTCCCCTGCACTGGCAGGCGGATTCTTAACCACTGAGCCACCATGGAAGCCCTAATGTATTTTTCAAGGCCTTAGAGAAGGAAATGTCTCTGAGTCCTTGTAGGGTCCATAGATGGAAATGGGTAAAGGGGTAACACGGGTGACAATAATTTCCATCATTCCTGTGTCCTGAAGTTTTTGTTTGTTTGTTTGTTTTTTGCGGTACGTGGGCCTCTCACTGTTGTGGCCTCTCCCTTTGTGGAGCACAGGCTCCGGACGCACAGGCTCAGAGGCCATGGCTCACGGGCCCAGCCGCTCCGCGGCATGTGGGATCCTCCCGGACCGGGGCACGAACCCGTGTCCCCTGCGTCAGCAGGCGGACTCTCAACCACTGCACTACCAGGGAAGCCCCTGTCCTGAAGTTTTTGAATTCCTCCTTCCACATTATCTCAAATAATTTGTGACATCTCAACTTCCTTTAGCATAGACCACCACTGAGTCCAGTTTCCAATCAGTCAACTAGACAAATATTTAGAACCACTCTAAATGATTCTAAACCACTGAAGCTAGCCACTGAGGCTAGATTTTTGAATTCAGAACCTTTGGTAATATACCTATGCAAAATCAGCTGGATCTAGAATTGCTTTTCTTTCCTTGGTTACACTCATTTCCTATATTCCCTGTATTTATTTCCTATATGCTTGTCCATATAAGTGACCAAAGTCTTGTAAATGTTTTGATATTTTTGTAATTCACCCCACAGACCATGCTGTGATCTGATGGTAGTGCAGTAGAGTACGTATGTGGAAGGATGAGGCAAATGGGGAATTCGTTTACACTTGCAAGGTAATTCCTTCAAGCAAAGGGATTTTACTGCCTTTTCAAGCAGAAGAGGAACAGTCACACTGGACCCAGCTAGCAAGGGGGGCCTCAGTGAGGTTTAGTGATTCAGGATATTCCCAAGTCCTCAGAATCCTCCCTTACACTGCCATTCCAATTTGTTCTCTCTGTCTCTCTCTCTCCAATCAATGCTCCAGCTTTCATGGAATAGTCCCAATATGGATGCAAGTTTAACTGACCTCTAATTCAGCAACCTAGAGCATCAAACCTTGTGTATTTGTTTTCATAGCTACCTCAGCTCTGTTGTTGTAAGAGAGAAAAGATCCTTTTCTTAAAAGTACCTCGGTTTCAGTCTGTGCCTGAAGCCTAGTTTATAGGAACGCGACCTTAATATTCCCTTTATGTAAGCTGCCTTGTGCGCTTAGAATAGCAGATGCCCATAGTCTTGAATTCTTCATTCCCTTCATGTTGCTTTATTCTTGACAGCACTCTCTCAATCTCCTAGAGCATTTCATGTGAACTCAAGTGATAATTACTTATTTCACCACTCCATGTCAAGGACTTGCAGAGTCCCTTCTATGAAAACTAATATGATATTCACTGGCCTCTACTAGGCCAGAAACCAATCCCAAATTGCCCTTGATTACCTGAGGTACTATTGCCAGTAATCTACTCCCTAGTACCAGTGCACACAACAGAAATCAACTCTGGCCAATTTAAGTAGGATAGGAATTTAGTAAAAGAATAATGAATACTATGTAGCACACAGAATTGACAAGATCAGAGAATTAGGCTTGGGCAGGATTGAGGGGAAGCAAGGCACAGCCAAGATTTTCTGTAGACCTCACTATGTAAGCTGTAGGCTTCTTACACTGGTTACTGCACAGTCATCAGCAGGCTGCTCAACTTCATTGCCCTCAGACATCTGCAGCCGTGTGTCTGAATGCTTGACTCTTCTCCATCTTCTGTGAATAATCTCTGTCAGACCTTATGTCCTTGCATTACATCTTAATATCTAAAATTCCAGCTATAGTTAGACAGGTTTATGTCACCTTCCCATGTTCTAACTTCCAGGGAATGGAGAAAGAGAATATCTACTCCTCTTTAGTTTCTGTAGTGGGAAGTGGTTTCTGCCTCTCATCTGTCTTGGGTTTCCCTCAAATCAGAAGGGCATTCAGATGGTGGACAGCCGCAGCTGACATATACCCACTATAGTACATGTTCCCTAGTAGTTTTCTTGTAAGTCTCCTGGTGGAATGTTTTTTGAGCCATTGTGATGTGCCAGGGACTGTGTTAGGCACGTTAAAAAGAACTATAGGGCTTCCCTGGTGGCGTAGTGGTTGAGAGTCCGCCTGCCAATGCAGGGGACACGGGTTCGTGCCCCGGTCCGGGAAGATCCCACGTGCCGCGGAGCGGCTGGGCCCGTGAGCCATGGCCACTGAGCCTGCGCGTCCGGAGCCTGTGCTCTGCAACGGGAGAGGCCACAACAGTGAGAGGCCCGCATACCGCAAAAAAAAAAAAAAAAAAAGAACTATAATAGCATTCATGCTGGTGTGAGATGAAATGAATAAGCACAGAGGAATTTATACTAAAATACATTCATTATGAATTAAGAGTGATATATAAACAGGGTATTAGTACCATACTTACCATACCTTTAAATTGTCTTCCAAGTTTTATGCATAATTTCTCTCCAAAATGCCATTGAACAGTGAATAGCACAGTGCATAGTTAGTAAAAGGTGAAGACTTGACTGCCTGGATAGTTCAGTGTTTCATACAGAGTCACATTTGAGCTTTAGTGTCCTTGGAGGGATTGAGGTATCCATTCATTTTGAGGGAAAAAATTTCCTTTCATTTGACCATGGGTTTTTAAAGTCAGTGTTTAACTTGATTTTCCTATAAATTCTAACTTCTGCAGCATCCTTCCCTAGTTGTTAGGTTCCCTGAGCTTCTCCTTTTCTCATTTTCCTGTCTTGTGTCATTAAACACCAAATACCTCTGCTCAACTTAGACTTAAGTAAGAAAAATTAACCAAAATGTCTTTTGAGGGCATGAATAAAAAGCCTTTATAATCAGTTTAGTGTCCTTTATGGTAGCAAAGTTATTTGGTGAGTCAGTTGAATTATTCAGACACATCTGTTTCCATGTGATTAGTCATTTTGGCAACAGAAGACTTTAAAGATGATCCAGAAATTTACATGTTCTGTTTTTCTATCTCAGAATAAAATACAAGCTCCAGTTACCTGTATGACTTCAACTTTTTTTGATGAACGGAATAAAATGTTTAGAGGACTGACAGGAGACATTAAGAGTGTTATGATTCCTTACAGGCGCTCAGTTATCATCTTATTGCCTTCTACTGTCAGGTGGAGCTGGAAGTTTAGCTTCTCTACTGTAGCTGTTTATGGTGATAATGGACTAACACACACACACACAAAGTGAGGAATCGCCCATATGTTTCATGTTTGTTTACTTTATGAAGGAATAGGAGACGAAAAATCTCTGTTTCATGATTCTTGGCCTTTAAGCATCATAGTGTTTGCTTTTCCAATCAATAGACTCTTTCTTTTAGAGCCTTCATCTGTGCCTTTTCTCTTCATGGCTTGTGTAGCAGTGGTGTGCTATTTCAAAATCAGTTCAGTTTGTGCTGCAGGTGGTTGAAAAGATGTCCTCACTGGGTTGGTCATATTTCAGTCATTGAATTCTCATATTTTACCAGCAGACCTTCTAGGAAATAACTCTAGATTCTAATAGCTGGGTTTCAAAGGACAGTTTATTTACTGAATACCTACTATGGACTAAGAGGTTTAGAGCCAGAAGCTGAAGGTAAGGCAAAAGAAGTAGTGTCTGCTCTCAAGAAGCTTGCCGTCTGGACTAAGCTAGAGATATATTTCCTCTGCTGGAGGCTCCTCACGTTCCTAACCTCTAAAAGTTCAGTTATCCCAGGATTTGGTACTTACACCTCTTCTCTTCTATACTCATCCCCTAGGTACTTTCATCCAGTCCTGTGCGTTCCCATGCCTTTTGATTTCAAATAATTGCCAAATTTATACCTTCAGCTCTGATCTGCCCCTAAATTCCAGACTAGTATTTCCAGATACCTCCTTGACAGCTCCACCTGGATGTTTAAACCTAATGTGTCCCAAACTGAACTTTTGGTCCCTCCTTTACCTTTCCCTGGCCCCTTCCCCTCCCCACCTGATCTCCTGCTCTGCACATTTTTCTCAGTCTCTCCATTTTTCCGGTTGCTCAGGATTAAGGGTTGGGCATCATCCCTGATTTCTTTCTCCCACACTCCACGTCTAGTCCATTTGTTCTTGTTTTCAATTCTGCTTTCAAAAATATATAGAATCTTACTACTTCTTAGCATCATTTTAGTTCAGTCCTTGCTAATCTCTTACCTGTGTTATTATAGTAGTAGCCTTCCAATTGTGTTACTGAGACCAAGCTCGTACCGCTCACTGTACAACAGGTCAGTAAATCGAGAGAAAAGTTGTTGGGACAACAACAGCTTTATTTGGAAGGCCAGCAGACTGAGAAGATGGTGGACTGGAGTCCCAAAGAACCATCTTACTTGAGTTAGAATTCAAGCTTCTTTTATATTAAAAGGGGAGGGGTGCGGCTGCTTGTTGCAAACTTCTTGGTGTGGGAGTCATTTGTTCTTGCAGTTGTCCAAGTAGGTCAGGTCAGGTCAGGTCACGATGTTCCTGTAAACCTCCAACAAGACAAATGTTATTCTCTGTTCTGCAACTTTTTAATCTCTATATGAATGAAAAGTGTTGTACTTTTAATGGTCAGAGCCCGTGAGAATGGGCTATCCTATATATTTCAGGCTATAGGCAACATTCTTAACTTGTAGCAAAAGCAATAGAATACAAACGTTAAGTAAAAGTAACAGATCTAATATGGAGTCAGATTTGTTCTTCGTTATTGCAATTGGCCTGCCTATATCCACCTTTGCCGCCTATAGCTTATTCTCCACATGGCAGCCAGTTTATAAGAATTCAAGTATAAGAAAAAAAAGCCTTGCTGTTCCTCAACACACCAAGCACACTTCCACCTCAGGCCTCTGCATTTTTTCCCCTGTCCAGAATGCCCCAAGTTAACTGCTTGGCTCTCTCCCTCTCTGACACCTCATCAGAGACTCCCTCCCTGACCAACCTAGCTAAACTAGCACACCTCTGTCTCCTATCATTCTCTTAACCTACCATTATTTTTCTTATTTATCAACACCTAACTTACATTTCTTATATATTATCGGTCTCCCCTGCACTGTACTGTAAGCTCTGTAAAGGCAGGGACTTCTCTTTTGTACTTTGCCCTATCCTCAATGCCTACAGCAGTACCTGACAATATAGCAGCTGTTCAGTAAAGTGATTAAATCTTCAAATTAAGCTCTGGGAGCACAAAGGAGTACTTAGCTCTGCTGGAAGAAGTGGGACTTTCTAGAAAATGACTGAGGTAATCTGGTGAAGGTGAAGGGAGAATATTCCAGACAGAAGGGAGTATGTGGGAAGTCAAGGCACAGAGGTATGGAATAACTCTTTATATGTAGTGAACTACAGCAGTTTCAGTATGACTTAGTGAAAAGCAATTAAGTGGGAAGTAGTGGCAGATAACACTGAGGAGGAAGGTAGAAAACAGGGCAGGTCATTCGAGACCTTGGTATGCCATGCCAGACTAGGGCTTTTTCTTGTGGGCCGTGGGAAATCATTGAAAGGCTTCAATGGGAGAGTTATGTGGGCAGATTTTGGTTTGTATCTAGAAGGAGAAGCTGAGAGAGACCCAGGGACCCAGTTAATAACTGAGACTTGAGTAAAGGAGGATATGTGTATCGGAGGTCCTTTATGTCTCTTTACATAAGACTAAATTTCACTGCAGAATTTGAAGTAGTCCTTAGAAAACACGTGTTTTCTGATATTTATAGCCCTGATTTCTCTAGGGGTATAAAAGTACCATTTAGAGAGAAAGAAACCTCTACGTTTATGAATCTGGTACATTTTAAAGTGTACCTGTTTATTATTTCTGCCTCGCCATTTATCAGATATCTGTCCACATTGCCTATATTTATCAGCTCTTCTTTTATTTTGTATTTGCTTTATCTCTGAATTTCCTGAGAGATTGAATTTAAATTACTTATTTAGCACTTAACTATTACAGTCCCCCTCTGTTTATTTTTAAAGAGAAACAAAAAAGAAAAACCATGTAACTTTTCTTTTAGAAATCAACATATCATGTATCTTTTGGGGGTCCAGTGGTTTCTTTTTGTTTTTGAGGACGGTCAGGGAAAGTAAATTCATTGATTTGGGGTGTCTTTTTCCAGACTTTAGAATTTTGGTTTACATGAAGAGGAGTTAGAGGCATAGCTACAGCGGACAATTATTTGACAGGAGGAAATGCCGTTGTCAGAGACAGAGTGGCAAAGCCAGAAATAGGTTTTCTTACAGGCATTTCTTTGCTTTTATTCTACTTCAGTACCTCACTTTGTGTTTGTCCCAAGGAGTCCCTAAACTGTGCCCTGGGAAATCCTGATTTATGATGTCAAGGATTATAGTAGGCATTTCTCAAATGCTTATTGGATTGTCATTAGTGGTAACCAGCTTTTTAAAATATGGAGAGTATGTTTTTTCCTGATTAAGACTAATGGCTTTTCTAAATAGAGCTGATTGTATCTTCATGTTATTGTGAGAGCAGGGCAGCAGCCTGTATTTGGACACCACCTCAATGAAGGCTTATTTTGTCTTGGATGCTGGAGAAATCCTAGTGTGCTGTGTCCGTTACCTCATATTCCTTCCAGACAGAGGACCTGCTGTTGTGAAGGAACATTCCTACCTTGGACATGAATCTCCTGGGGTTCTCCATATTGCCAGGCTCCATCATCCTCTGACAAGGGCCGTGACACAGCACTCCTCACATTCAGCTGCGAGTCTGATGAGAAACAAAAGGGGCTTTCTCCTTGGCACACCATGGACAGCCTCTGAAATGTTAGCTCTCCCTGTTGCTTACAGCTTTTGTCATTCCAATTACCTTGGACTTGATTGTGACTTCTTTCCACTTTCCCAGCCCAGCAGAAGATAGGCTACCTTCCTCATCTTGATTAGAGTTATACATGAGAATTTGAATATAGCTGCAAAGGAAAGAAAGAATAAGAGCCAGCCTTCCCAAATCATGGTCTTGGGGGAAATTATCTTTGGTGTCTGAACTTTTGTTTTGGCCAGGGCAGGGAGCCAGTTTTATCTTTTTTGTTTTTGCTTGCTTTTTAGATTAAAAAAGAAAATACTGAGAATAATAAAACAAACACTCATGTTCACATTGTTCAGAACTGATGATTTTTAATATTTTACCCTTTACTTCAAGTTTATTTTTTCATTGAAATAAATAATATTACAGATAAAATTGGAGTACGTTTTTGCCTCTATTCTTAGTCCTATTCGCTACTCCAAGAAGTAACCAACCACTGGCAAGAATTTGATGTATATCCTTGATGTCTACTTATTATACTTTATATATCCGTTAAAATATAAAGTAGGATCTTATAATTCTTTGTCATTATACATTTTAATTTCTTCTTGTGTAGCTTTTCAATCTGATCTTTTCACTTTGTATTTTGTTGAAAAGAAGTTTTAAAAACTTAATATGACGTGTATCAATCCTTTGCTCTACAGTTTATTCTTATTCCATCTTATTTAAGAAATCATTTCCTTTGTGAAGATCACTGAAGGTAATCTTCTGGGCTTTTTTCTAAAAGTGATTTCACATTTATGTCTTTGATCTATCTGGAATCTATTTTTGTGTTTAGTCTCAAATAGAGATCGAAGTCTTTGTTTTTTTTCTTCCATATTGATAATTGGTATTCACCATTGATCTGTAATGCCAGCTCTGTTATAGATCTAGTTATTTTATGTGCATTCATGGTTCTTTGTCAGGGTCCTGTTCTATTCCATTGATGTATTTTTTTTTTTATTGGAGTATAATTGCTTTGCAATGTTGTGTTAGTTTCTGCTGTACAATGAAGTGAGTCAGCTATGTGTATATCCCCTCCCCCACATATATCCCCTCCCTCTTGGACCTCCCTCCTACCCCCACCCCCATCCCACCCATCTAGGTCGTCACAGAGCACCAAGCTGAGCTTCTTGTGCTTTATAGCATGTTCCCACTAGCTATCTATTTTATGCATGGTAGTGTATATATGTCAATCCTAATCTCCCAATTCGTCCCACCTTCCCTTTCCCCCTTTGTGTCCACATGTCTGTTCTCTACGTCTGTGTCTCTATTCCTGCCCTGCAGATAGGTTCATCTGTACCATTTTTCTAGATTCCATATATATGTGTTAATGTACGATATTTGTTTTTCTCTTTCTGGCTTACTTCACTCTGTATGACAGACTCTAGGTCCATCTTCATCTCTACAAATGACCCAATTTCGTTCCTTTTTATGGCTGAGTAATATTCCATTGTATATATGTACCACATCTTCTATATCCATTCCTCTGTCGTTGGACATACAGGTTGTTTCCATGTCCTGGCTATTGTAAATAGTGCTGCAATGAACATTAAGGGTACATGTGTCCTTTTGAATTATGTTTTTCTCAGAGTATATGTACATTAGTGGGATTGCTGGGTCATATGGTAGTTCTATTTTTAGTTTTTTTAAGGAACCTCCATACTGTTCTCCACAGTGGCAGTATCAATTTACATTGCCACCAACAGTGCAAGAGGGTTCCCTTTTTTCCCACACCCTATCTTTTGTCCATTCCTGTACCATTACAGACTTGCTCAGTTATATTGCTAAATTATAGTTAAGTCTGAATTCCCAAGTTGAACTTGTTTGTAAAATATTAAGTGTTCTTTTTCAAGACTGCAGAATTTAATTTTATAATGTTATTTGGGAATGTTTCGCTATATTTTCATATTTAAAATTATACTATAATATTCTTTTCTACTGTTCTTTTCTGGTTTTGGGTTGGTAATTTTATATTTTTCTATGAAATTATTTTAAGTTTAAAATTCTGTAGTCAGGGACTTCCCTGGCAGTCCAGTGGTTAAGACTTCACCTTCCAATGCAGTGAGGTATGGGTTTGATCCCTGGTCGGGAAGCTAAGATCCCACATGCCTCGTGGCCAAAAAAACCAAAACATAAAACACAAGCAATATTGTAACAAATTCAATAAAGACTTTAAAAATAGTCCACATCAAAAAAAAACTAAAAAAAAAAAACAACATAAAAAAATTTTATAGTCATTCATGATATTATTATTTGAGGGTAGGTATTTAAGTTTTTAAATTATTTTCTTCTATTTAGTTCTCATTTGGACTAAGTAATATTTCTACATAATACCTGTTTAAAAATTTTTTTAAATGTATAGACCAAAACCCAAGTTTTCCCACTTTTATCCTTAGCAGCCACTCAAGTGTTTGGTCCCTAGGCAACTACTGACACTAGCTTCTTATTATAGTTCTCATTGCTATTCAGTGCATATTTTTTTGTACATAAATGGTACAAAGAAATACACATCTTGCCTTTTTCATTTATCAGTAGATCTTCAATATCATTACATGAGGGATATTTGTGATTAAAAAATGTACTATATCAGTATTTATCTCCTTTTTCTTTCCTGTTAATGTTTATTTCTGCTTTTCTCTTTTTTCTTGATTGTTCCTGCTAAATGATTATTTTTTAGTAGTGTCCTTTGTTTAAAATCAGGTTTACTGAGATACAATTGACATATAGTTCTACCCTTTTTAGTATACATTTCTGTGTTTGACAGACACTACAGTTACATAACTGTCAACACAATCAGAATATACAACAGTTCCATAACCCCCCCCCCAAAAATTTTTGAATTCCTCAAACCTTCCCCTGACTCTCACCTTTTGGCAACCACTGATCTGTTTTCTGTCCCTGTAGTTTTTTTTACTTTTCTGGAATGTCATATAAATGGAATCATACAATACATAGCCTTTTTTTTCAGCTGAAGTTTTTATTGAGATAGTTGTAGATTCACATGCAGTTGTAAGAAATAATACAGCCAGATCCCATGTACCATTTAACTAGTTTCCCCCAATAGTAAAATTTTGCAGAACTATAGTATAGTATCACAATCAGGATCTTAACATTGATAAG
The DNA here is from genome assembly GCF_963455315.2 of Globicephala melas. Lineage (NCBI taxonomy): Eukaryota > Metazoa > Chordata > Mammalia > Artiodactyla > Delphinidae > Globicephala > Globicephala melas. The sequence continues at coordinate 96,274,130 of NC_083321.1, forward strand.
ACTCCACTGATCTTATTCAGATTTCTCCAGTTTTACTTGTATACATTTGTTTGTGTGTGTGTTTGTTTAGCTCTGTACATCTCATTGTAAGTTTATTGTCAAGATACTGAACAGTTCCATTACCAGAAGGACTCTCAGGTTGCCCTTTTAAAACCACACTCAACTCCCTGCTCGCTCCTCAACTCCCATCCCTGTGCCCTAGCAACTACTAATCTTAGCTTTTTTTCCAAAATTTTACCATCTCAAAAATTTTACATAAATGGAATCATATGGTATTTAATCTTTTGGGATTTTTTTTTCCACTTAGCATAATTCCCTGTAGATTCATCCAAGTTGTTGCATTTGTCAGTTTGTGCCTTTTATTGCTGAATAGTGACGAAACAATAAAGCAAATACTAAAAAATTCTGTGGTATGTATGTACCACAGTTTGTTTGAACATTCACCTGTTGAGGAACATCTGGATTGATTCCAGTTTGGGGTTATTCAAATAAGATAATCTATGAATATTTTTATACCAGTTTTCGTTCCCCTGGGATAAATAAACTACACTTGCTGAGTACTATGGTAATTGCATGTTTAGTTTTATAAGAAACTACTATACTGTTTTTTAGAATGGCTGCACCGTTTTACATTCCCACCAGCAATCAATGGGTGATAAAATTTCTCTGCATTCTTGCCAGCACTTGGTGTTTTCACTATTTTTACGTGTTAGCCATTCTGATAGGTGTGTAATATCTCATGATTTTAATTTTCATTTCCCTGATGGCTAAAGTTGTTGAATATCTTTTCATGTGCTTACTGGACGTCTGTAAAGCCTCCTCAGTAGGATATCTATTCATGGTTTTTGTCCATTTTTTGATTGGCTTGTTCCTTTACTGTTGAGTTTGAGAGCTCTTTATAAATTCTAGATACTAGTCCTTTGTTACATATGTGGTTTGTAAATATTTTCTGTTAGCATGTAGCTTGTCTTTTCATTGTTTTTACATGATCTTTTATAGCTCAAAAATTTTTAATTTTGATGAGGTCCAGTTGATCAATTTTTCCTTTTATGTACTGAGCTTTTAGTATCAAGAACCCTTGGCCTAGCCATAGATATTGAAGATTTTCTTTTTTTTTCCCCCCATAGTTTTATAGTTTTACATTGGACATTTAAATCCATAATCCTTTTTGAGTTAATTTTTGTGCAAAGTGAGAGGTTTAGGTTGAGGTTCATTTTTTTGGCCTATGGTTGTCCAATTGCTCCAGCACCATCTGTTGAAAAGACTGTTTTCCCTCATTTCATTGCTTTTCCAACTTTAAAAAAAATTGAAATAGTCTATTTGTGTGGGTATATTTCTGGGTTTTCTATTCTGTTCCACTGATCTATGTCTGTTGTCCCACCAACACCAAGTACTGTAGCTGTAATAATAAGTTGTAATATCATGTGGAATGATTCTTCTCACTTTGTTCTTCAAGATTGTTTTAGCTATTCTAGGGCCTTTGCCTATCTATATAAATTTTAGACTAAACTTGTCTTTGTTTACAAATAATCTTTCTGGGATTTTGAAAGGAATTTTATTAAACTTACAGATGAGTTTGAGGAATATTAATGTATTTACTATATTAGATCTTCCAATGCATGCACACAGTATGTCTATACATTTATTTAGGCATTCTTTTTTTTTTTTTTTTTTGCGGTACACGGGCCTCTCACTGTTGTGGCCTCTCCCGTTGCGGACACGCAGGCTCAGCTGCCATAGCTCCCAGGCCTATCTGCTCCGCGGCATGTGGGATCTTCCCGGACCGGGGCACGAACCCACGTCCCCTGCATCGGCAGGAGGACTCTCAACCACTGCGCCACCAGGGAAGCCCTTAGGCATTCTTTGATTTCTTCCATAAGCATTTAATAATTTTTGACATACAAGTCTTGTAGGTCTTTTGTTAGATTTACACCTAAGTATTTCAGATCATTTGCAAATATAAAAAATTGTATTTCTTTCCAGTCTATATGACTGTTTCTTTTTCTTGCCTTATTACAATGGCTGTAACTTCCAGTACCTGTGTTGCATGAGAGTGCTTTGCTCCCAATCTTAGGGAAAAATATTCAGTGTTTTACCGCTAAGTATAATGTTTCAGCACTAAGTATAATGTTAGCTATAGGTTTTTTGGAGATGTTCTGTATCAAGTAGTTCCCCTCTATTTCTAACATGCTGAGAGTTTTTATCAAAAATAGAATTTTTTCAAATGCTTTTTCTGTATCAATAAATATTATATGATTTTTCTTCCTTAGCTGCTTGATATGGGAGTTATATTGATTGATTTTCAAGTGTTGAAGCAGCTTTGCATACCTATAATAAATTCTACTTCGTTATAGTGTGTATTTCTTTCTATACATTGTTGGATTTAGTTTGCAAATATTTTGTTGAGGATTTTTGTGTCTAACATCATGAGAGATATTAGTATGTCATATTCTTTTTTTGAAACTGTTTACATGCTTTTGGTATCAGTAGCACTGGCTTCATAAAATGAGTTGGGAAGTTTTTTCTTCTCTTCTGTTTTCTGGACAAGATTGTGTAAAATTGGTGTTAATTACCCTTTTTTTATCATTTAAAACAATTATTCCATCAAAAACAATCCAATCAAAAACAACAGAATACACATTTTTCGCAAGTGCTCATGGAACATTCTCCAGGATAGATCATATCTTGGGTCACAAATCAAGCCTTGGTAAATTTAAGAAAATTGAAATTGTATCAAGTATCTTTTCCAACCACAATGCTATGAGACTAGATATCAATTACAGGAAAAGATCTGTAAAAAATACAAACAGATGGAGGCTAAACAATACACTACTTAATAACAAAGTGATCACTGAAGAAATCAAAGAGGAAATCAAAAAATACCTAGAAACAAATGGCGATGGAGACACGACGACCCAAAACCTATGGGATGCAGCAAAAGCAGTTCTAAGAGGGAAGTTTGTAGCAATACAATCCTACCTTAAGAAACAGAAAACATCTCAAATAAACAACCCAACCTTGCACCTAAAGCAGTTAGAGAAAGAAGAACAAAAAAACCCCAAAGTTCACAGAAGGAAAGAAATCATAAAGATCAGAGAAGAAATAAATGAAAAAGAAATGAAGGAAATGATAGCAAAGATCAATAAAACTAAAAGCTGGTTCTTTGAGAAGATAAACAAAATTGATAAACCATTAGCCAGACTCATCAAATAAAAAACGGAGAAGACTCAAATCAATAGAATTAGAAATGAAAAAGGAGAAGTAACAGTTGACACTGCAGAAATACAAAAGATCATGAGAGATTACTACAAGCAACTCTATGCCAATAAAATGGACAACCTGGAAGAAATGGACAAATTCTTAGAAATGCACAACCTGCCAAGACTGAATCAGGAAGAAATAGAAAATATGAACAGACCAATCACAAGCACTGAAATTGAAACTGTGATTAAAAATTTTCCAACAAACAAAAGCCCAGGACCAGAAGGATTAACAGGCGAATTCTATCAAACATTTAGAGAAGAGCTAACACCTATCCTTCTCAAACTCTTCCAAAATATAGCAGAGGGAGGAACCCTCCCAAACTCATTCTACAAGGCCACCATCACCCTGATACCACAACCAGACAAAGATGTCACAAAGAAAGAAAACTACAAGCCAATATCACTGATGAACATAGATGCAAAAATCCTGAACAAAATACTAGCAAACAGAATCCAACAGCACATTAAAAGGATCATACACCATGAGCAAGTGGGGTTTATTCCAGGAATGCAAGGATTCTTCAATATACGCAAATCAATCAATGTGATACACCATATTAACAAATTGAAGGAGAAAAACCATATGGTCATCTCAATAGATGCAGACAAAGCTTTCGACAAAATTCAACACCCATTTATGATTAAAAAAACCCCACAGAAAGTAGGCATAGAGGAAACTTTCCTCAACATAATAAAGGCCATATATGACAAACCCACAGCCAACATCATCCTCAATGGTGAAAAACTGAAAGCATTTCCACTAAGATCAGGAACAAGACAAGGTTGCCCACTCTCACCACTCTTATTCAACATGGTTTTGGAAGTTTTAGCCCCAGCAATCAGAGAAGAAAAGGAAATAAAAGGAAAATCGGAAAAGAAGAAGTAAAGCTGTCACTGTCTGCATGACATGATACTATACATAGAGAATCCTAAAGATGCTACCAGAAAACTACTAGCGCTAATTAATGCATTTGGTAAAGTAGCACGATACAAAATTAATGCACAGAAATCTCTGGCATTCCTATACAATAATGATGAAAAATCTGAAAGTGAAATCAAGAAAACACTCCCATTTACCATTGCAACAAAAAGAATAAAATATCTAGGAATAAACCTACCTAAGGAGACAAAAGACCTGTATGCAGAAAATTATAAGACACTGATGAAAGAAATTAAAGATGATACAGATAGATGGAGAGATATACCATGTTCTTGGATTGGAAGAATCAACATTGTGAAAATGACTCTACTACCCAAAGCAATCTACAGATTCACTGCAATCCCTATCAAACTACCACTGGCATTTTTCACAACTAGAACGAAAAAATTTCACAATTTGTATGGAAACACAAAAGACCCCGAATAGCCAAAGCAATCTTGAGAAAGAAAAACAGAGCTGGAGGAATCAGGCTCCCTGACTTCAGACAAAGCTACAGTAATCAAGACAGTATGGTACTGGCACAAGAACAGAAAGATAAACATCAATGGAACAGGATAGAAAGCCCAGAGATAAACCCACACACATATGGTCACCTTATCTTTGATAAAGGAGGCAGGAATGTACAGTGGAGAAAGGACAGCCTCTTCAATAAGTGGTGCTGGGAAAACTGGACAGGTACATGTAAAAGTATGAGATTAGATCACTCCCTAACACCATACACAAAAATAAGCTCAAAATGGATTAAAGACCTTAATGTAAGGCCAGAAACTATCAAACTCTTAGAGGAAAACATAGGCAGCACACTCTATGACATAAATCACAGCGAGATCCTTTTTGACCTACATCCTAGAGAAATGGAAATAAAAACAAAAATAAACAAATGGAAACTAATGAAACTTCAAAGCTTTTGCACAGCAAAGGAAACCATAAATAAGACCAAAAGACAACTCTTAGAATGGGAGAAAATATTTGCAAATGAAGCAACTGACAAAGGATTAATCTCCAAAATTTACAAGCAGCTCATGCAGCTCAGTAACAAACAAACAAACAGCCCAATCCAAAAATGGGCAGAAGACCTAAATAGACATTTCTCCAAAGAAGATATACAGATTGCCAACAAACACATAAAAGAATGCTGAACATCATTAATCATTAGAGAAATGCAAATCAAAACTACAATGAGATATCATCTCACACCAGTCAGAATGGCCATCATCAAAAAATCTAGAAACAATAAATGCTGGAGAGGGTGTGGAGAAAAGGGGACACTCTTGCACTGCTGGTGGGAATGTGAATTGGTACAGCCACTATGGAGAACAGTATGGAGGTTCTTTAAAAAACTACAAATTGAACTACCATATGACCCAGCAATCCTACTATGGGGCATATACCCTGAGAAAACCATAATTCAAAAAGAGTCATGTACCAAAATGTTCATTGCAGCTCTATTTACGATAGCCAGGACATGGAAGCAACCTAAGTGTCCATCATCGGATGAATGGATAAAGAAGATGTGGCACATATATACAATGGAATATTACTCAGCCATAAAAAGAAATGAAATTGAGTTATTTGTAGTGAGGTGGATGGACCTAGCGTCTGTCATACAGAGTGAAGTAAGTCAGAAAGAGAAAGACAAATACCGTATGCTAACACATATATATGGAATATAAGAAAAAAAAATGTCATGAAGAACCTAGGGGTAAGACGGGAATAAAGACACAGACCTACTAGAGAATGGACTTGAGGATATGGGGAGGGGGAAGGGTAAGCTGTGACAAAGTGGAGAGTGGCATGGACATATATACACTACCAAGTGTAAAATAGATAGCTATTGGGAAGCAGCCGCATAGCACAGGGAGATCAGCTTGGTGCTTTGTGACCACCTAGAGGGGTGGGATAGGGAGGGTGTGAGGGAGGGAGATGCAAGAGGGAAGAGATATTGGAACATATGTATATGTATAACTGATTGACTTTTTTATAAAGCAGAAACTAACACACCATTGTAAAGCAATTATACTTCAATAAAGATGTAAAAAAAAAAGACATATCAACAACAAAAAAATAAAAATAAAAACTTTTTATTTCTACTAAAATACACATAACAAAATTTACCACCTTAATTATTTTTTAAAATTGTGGTAAAATATACATAAGATAAAATTTACCATCTTAGCCATTTTTAACTGTACATTTCAGTAGTGTTAAGTATATTTATACTGTTGTGCAATGAATCTCCAGAAAGGTTTTTCCTCTTGCAGAACTGAAACTCTATATTTATAAAATGTCAACTCTCCATCACCCTCTCCCTGCAGCTCCTTACAACCACCTGACAAACATCATTCTACTTTCTGTCTCTATGAATTTGACTACTCTAGATATCTTATATAAAAAGAATCATATAGTCTTTTTGTGACTGACTTATGTCACTTAGCATAACATCTTCAAAGTTCATCCATGTTGTAGCATGTGACAGGATTTCCTTCCTTTTTAAGGCTGAATAATATTCCATTGTATGTATATACCACATTTTGTTTATCCATTCATCCATCAGTAGACATTTGGTTCGCTTCCACTTCTTGGCTATTTTGAATAGTGCTGCTGTGAACTTGGGTGTGCAGATATCTCTTCAAGACCCAGCTTTCAGTTCTTTTGAATCCCAGAGGTGGAATTGTTGAATCATATGGTAATCCTCTTTTTAAGTCTTGAAGAACCACCATACTGTTTTCCATGGTTGGTTGTATGATTTTACAATTACAACAACAGTGCACAAGTGTTCCAGTTTCTCCACCAAACAACACTTGTTATTTTGTGTTTTTTAAATAGTATCCATCCTAATGGGTGTAAGATGTTACCTCACAGTGGTTTTGATTTGTATTTGTTTGATGATTAGTGATGTTGAATGTCTTTTCATATGCTTTTTGGTCATTTGTATGTGATCTTTGGAGAAATGTCTGTGTGAGTGCTTTGCCCATTTTTAAATCTGGTTTTTTTTTTTTTAATTTTTCTTGATGTTGAGTTTTAGGTTTCTTTATGTATTGTAGATATTAACCCCTTATCGGATACATGATTTGCAAATATTTTCTCCCATTCTATAAGTTGCCTTTTAGCTCTGTTCATTGTATCCTTTGATATACAGATGTTTTTTAGGTTTGATGTAGTCCCATATGTCTATTTTTGCTTTTGTTGTCTGTGTTTTTGGTGTAGTATCTAAGAAATCATTGCCAAATCCATTGTCATGAAGATTTTCCTCTATGTTTTCTTCTAGAAGTTTTATAGTTTTGGATCTTACATGTAGGTCTTTAATGCATTTTGAGTTAATTTTTGTATATGATATAAGAAAAGGGTCCACTTTCTTTTCTTTTTTGCATGTAGGTATCCAGATTTCCCAGCACCATTTGTTGAGGAAACTGTCTTTTCACTATTGAGTGGTCTTGGCACCTTTATCAAAGATCATTTGACCATGTATGAGAGGTTTTATTGCTGCCTTCTCTATTCAATTCCATTGGCTATATGTCTGTCTTTATGCCAGTACCACACTATTTTGATTACTGTGGCTTTGTAATATGTTTTGAAGTAAGGAAATGTGAGTCCTTCAATTTTATTCTTCCTTTTCAAAATTGTTTTGGCTAATCAGGATCCTTTGAGATTCCATATGAATTTGAGGATGATTTTTCCTATTTCTGCAAAAAAAATGCTATTGGGATTTTGATAGGGATTTCATTGAATCTGTAGATTGCTTTGAGTAGTATAGACATTTTAATAATATGAAGTATTCCAATCCAGGAACATGGAATGTCTTTCCATTTATTTATGTCTTCATTAATTTCTTTCAACAATGTTTTGTAGTTTTCAGTGTTGTCTTCCTTTTTTTAAAAAAGCCATTGATTTCTGCTTATTTCCTTCCTTTTGCTTGATTGATTTGCCCTTCTTTTTCTAGTTTTTGAGGTAGGAATGTAGATCCTTAATTTGAGGGCTTTCCTAATAAACACGTAAGTGCTATAAATTTCACTCTCAGGACTGCTGGCATCCCACATGTTTTGATGTGTTACATTTTAATTTCCATTCAGTTCTATGTTTTTTTAAATTATTATTTTATTTGAGTCTTCCTGTTTGACCCATGGATTATTTAGAAGTTTAATTTCCAAGTGTTAGGAATTTTCTTCTTATCCTTCTGATGCTGATTTCTACTTTGGTTCCATTATGGTCAGAAAAAAACTCTGCATAATACCAATTCTTCTAAATTTGTTAACGTGTATTTTATACCCACCTTGGTGATTGTTCCATGGGTGCTTAGAAATCATGTATTCTGCTGTTGTTGGATGGAGAGTTCTATATATTTCAAGTGGATACTGTTGATTGATTGTTTTATTCAGATCTTATTCTTGCTGATTTTCTGTCTAGTAAGTCTATCCTTTTCTGAAAGGAGGTGTAGGTAGCCATTTGAGTCTGGTTTCTTTTACTTAGCATAATGCATTTGAGATTTATCTATCTTGTGTATATCACTAGTGATATCCTTTTTACTGCTCAGTAGTACAGTTTATTTAGACATTTATCAGCTGAAGTACATTCTGGTTGTTTACCCTTTTTTGGCAATTTATTAAGAAAGCTATTATAAACACTCACCTATGAGTTTGTGTGTGAACATAAGTTCTTATTTCTGTTGGGTAAATACCTAGAGGTGGAACTGCTGAGTCATTTGGGAAGTGTGTGTTTAACTTGTCAAGCTGTTTTCCAGAGTGACTGTACCATTTTGCTTTCCCATCAGCAACATATGAGAGTTCCTTTGCTCCACATCCTCACCACCACTTGGTATTTTCAGTTTTCTTGTTTCTGTCTTTAATTTTAGCCATTCTAATAGATACATCATGGTATCTCGCTGTGGTTTTAATTTGTATTTCCCTAGTGACTAATGGTGTAGAGCATCTTCTCATGAGCTTATTTGCTATCCAAATACCTTCTTTGATGAAGTATCTGTTAAAATCTTTTGCCCACTTTTGTACTGGGTTATTTTCTTATTATTGAATTTTGAGGGTTCTTTGTATATTCCAGATATATGGCCCTTACCAGACATGTGTTTTGTAAATATTTTCTCTCAGTCTGGCTTGTTATTTTATTTTTTATCAGTTTCTTTCAAATAGCAAATGTTTTAAATTTTGATGACATTCAACTTAACTGATTTTTTTCTTTTATGGATTGTGCTTTTGGTGTCATATCAAAGAAATCTTTGACCAACTTAAGATCACAGGGATTTCTTATGTTTTCTAGACATTTTATAGTTTAAGCACATTTATTCATTTGAGTTAATTTTTGTATATGGTTTAGGATATGGATTAACTTTTTGTTTTGTTTTAATTTGGGTATATGAGTGTCATTGTTATAGTGGTATTCATTAATAAGACTATCTTTTTTCTATTTAATTGAGTTTATACCTTTGTTGAAAATCAATTAACCATATAGGTAGACTCTCTATTTCTGGATTCTCTGTTCTTTTCCATGATCTATGTGTCTATCCTTTTGCCAATATTATGCTGTCTTGATTACTGTAGCTTTAGAATAAGTCTTGGGATCCAGGTAACGGGGGTCCTCCAACTTTGATTTTCTTTTCAAAGTTATTTTGGCTATTTTAGTTCTTTTGCCTTTACATATCAACATTAGGATAAGCTTGTTGAATTCTAGAAAAAAAATTCTGCTGGCATTTTGATTGAGATTGTGTTGAATCTGTAGAACAATTTGGGTAGAATTGATATCTTAATAATATTGAGTCTTCCTGTCCATGAACCAATATCTCTCTCCATTTATTTGTCCATGAATCAGTGTATCTCTCCATTTATTTAAGTTTTCTTTGATTCCTTTAAGTAATTGGTGTCTTGTATTTTTTCACAAAAATTCTGCACATATTTTATTACATTTTTACTTAAGGATTTCATGTATCTAAGTCCTATTATAAATAGTACTATTTTTTAATTTCACTTTTCAATTGTTCATTGCTAGGTATAGAAATACAGTTTTTTTTTGTATATTGACCTTGTATCCTGCAACCTTGCTAGACTTATTAGCTCTAGTAGTTCTTTTGTGAATTCATTGTCGGCAGTCATGTTGTGTATGAGGCACAGTGTATGTCTTCTTTTCCAATCTATATGACTTATACTTCTTTTCTTTATTTTCTTTTTTCTCTTTCCTTTTCTTTTTCTGCATATCTTGAGAAATTCATGTAGTTTTTCTTATTTAGTGTCCATTACAGTGAATTATATTAACTGATTTCTTAAAATGTTTAACCAGCCTTAAATTCCCAGGATAAATCTCATTTGCTTATTATGTATTACCTTCTTATATGTTGGTGGGTTAAACTTGCTAATATTTTGTTGAGGATTTTTGTGTCTGCTTTCATGAGGGATATTGATCTGTAATTTTCTTTTAATGTCTTTGCCTTGTTGGTTTTTTTTCACATCTTTATTGGAGTATAATTGCTCTCCAATGGTGTGTTAGTTTCCGCTCTATAACAAAGTGAATCAGTTATACATATACATATGTTCCCATATCTCCTCCCTCTTGCGTCTCCCTCCCTCCCACCCTCCCTATCCCACCCATCCAGGTAGTCACAAAGCACCGAGCTGATCTCCCTATGCTATGTGGCTGCTTCCCACTAGCTATCTATTTTACGTTTGGTAATGTATATATGTCCATGCCACTCTCTCACTTTGTCACAGCTCACCCTTCCCCCTCCCCATATCCTCAAGTCCATTCTCTAGTAGGTCTGTGTCTTTATTCCTGTCTTACCCCTAGGTTCTTCATGACATTTTTTTTTCTTATATTCCATATATATGTGTTAGCATACTGTATTTGTCTTTCTCATTCTGACTTACTTCACTCTGTATGACAGACTCTAGGTCCAACCACCTCACTACAAATAACTCAATTTCGTTTCTTTTTATGGCTGAGTAATATTCCATTGTATATATGTGCCACATCTTCTTTATCCATTCATCCGATGATGGACACTTAGGTTGTTTCCATCTCCTGGCTATTGTAAATAGAGCTTCAATGAACATTTTGGTACATGACTCTTTTTGAATTATGTTTTTCTCAGGGTATATGCCCAGTAGTGGGATTGCTGGATCATATGGTAGTTGTATTTGTAGTTTCTTAAGGAACCTCCATACTGTTCTCCATAGTGGCTGTACCAATTCACATTCCCACCAGCAGTGCAAGAGTGTTCCCTTTTCTCCGCACCCTCTCCAGCATTTATTGTTTCTAGATTTTTTGATGATGGCCATTCTGACGGGTGTGAGATGATATCTCATTGTAGTTTTGATTTGCATTTCTCTCATGATTAATGATGTTGAGCATTCTTTTATGTGTTTGTTGGCAGTCTGTATATCTTCTTTGGAGAAATGTCTATTTAGGTCTTCTGCACATTTTTGGGTTGGGTTGTTTGTTTGTTTGTTATTGAGCTGCATGAGCTGCATATAAATTTTAGAGATTAATCATTTGTCAGTTGCTTCATTTGCAAATATTTTCTCCCATTCTGAGGGTTGTCTTTTGGTCTTTTTTATGATTTCCTTTGCTGTGCAAAAGCTTTCAAGTTTCATTAGGTCCCATTTGTTTATTTTTGTTTTTATTTCCATTTCTCTAGGAGGTGGGTCAAAAAAGATCTCGCTGTGATTTATGTCATAGAGTGTTCTGCCTATGTTTTCCTCTAAGAGTTTGATAGTTTCTGGCTGCCTTGTTTTGGTACTAGGATAGTGCTGGCCTCATAAAATGAGTTTTTGAGTGTTCTTTCCTCTTTTTTCTAAAAGATTTTGTGTAGAATTAATATTATCTTTTTCTTAAGTATTTTGTAGAATTTATCAATGAGGCCGTCTGTGTCTGGTGTTTTCTTTACTGGTGGTTTTAACTATGATTAAATTTATTTAATAGATGTAGCCTGATTCAAGTTATTTGTTCCTTCTTGAATGAGCTTTGGTAATTTGTGTCTTGAAGGAATTCATCCACTTCATCTTAGTTATTGAATTTATGGGCATAAGGTTGTTCATAATATTCATTTATTACAAACCTTTAGTGTCTGTAGAGTCTGTAGTGATGTCTCCTCTTTTAGTCCTGATATTGGTGTCTTCTTTTCTTGATCAGTCTGGCTAGAGGTTTACCAAATTCACTAACCTTATGGACCAGCTTTGGGTTTCATGGTTTGTCTGTTGTTTATATGCATTCTATTTCACTGATTTCTGCTCATATCTTTATTAGTTCCTTCCTTCTTCTTGCTTTGAGTTTAGTTTGCTCATCTTTTTCTAGTTTCTTAAGATGGAAGTTTAGATCATTGATTTGAGACCTTTCTTCTTTTCTTTTACAGGCATTTAATTCTATACATTTTCCTTTAAACACTGCTTTAGCTACATTCTATAATTTTTGATATATTGTATTTTTATTTTATTGAATTTAGAATATTTCCTAATTTTTCTTGTGACTTCCTGTTTGACCCTTGGGTTATTTATGGGTGTGTTGTGTATTTTCCAAATTCTTGGGGATTGTTGTTGTTCTGTTAATGATTTCCAGTTTAATATCATTATAATCAGATAACATACTTTGTATTATTTCAGTTATTTTAAACCTATTAAGTATGTTTTGGGCCTAGAACATGGTCTGTCTTGGTTACACTTCCATATGCACTAGAAAAAAATGTGTGTTCTGATGTTGCTTGGAAATGTGTATTAAAAATGTCAGTTAGGTCAAGTTTTTAGTGTTGGTCAAGTCTTTACATTGTTAACAATTTTCTGTCTACTTGTTCTATCAGTTACTGAGAAAGGGGTACTGAAGTCTCCAACTGTAATTGTGGATTTGTCTATTTCTACTTCCAGTTCTATTAGTTTTTGCTTCTTTATCTTGAAGCTCTGTTGTTAGATACATACACATTGAGGATTGTTATGTCTTCCTGTTTGAGCTTATCTCTCCCTGTCTAATGGTTTTTGCAGTTATCTCTAACCAGCTCCCCAGACCCCTGGTCTAGAACCAGCTCTTGTAATGGATTTTGGAGACCCTATCCCACTGATTGTAGAGTTAGGGTAAATCTAGTCACCTAAGCAGCAGGTGATTTGATTCAATTCCTGTTGGTAGAGCTACCTTATTACTTCTTTTACCTAGACCCATTGCTCAAAAGAGGTAGCCCGAGGCAGTGGATCTGCAGCAGTTTTTTGCCTCCTTATTTCATGCCCAGCCTCACATCACCCTAACCCTCCCCCTCCTTCAGGCAGTGAACCTGTCTTGAGTTCCTCTCTCTCCCATGGAGTACTTTATTTTCCTTTGCCTAACACGAACTTAACTCCTGACTGCTACTGCCTGATTTGGACCTGGGGTCCAGTGGTCCTGTGGTTTCAGTTGTATGCTTTGTATTGCTGTTCAGTTTCTGGTCCATGGAGATGTCTGTTATTTTTGAGCCTTGGTATGTCTTCTTGCAATTCAACCCTTTCATATTTTATCCATTTTACTCTGTATTTGGAGCAGAAGTGCATTAAAATGTGAATATATGGAGCCATATTGATCAAGGTTTTAACCATATTGATAAATGTAGATTAAAATAATTATTTTAACTGCTGTGTGGTATTCCATTATATGACTAGGTATCTTTATCCATTTACTAGGCAATTTTGACAGCACTTGAATTTAAGAAATAGTGAATTGAAACAAAATTCTATGATTCAAGCCTTGATGAAAAACTATATGGAAAATACTAAGTTCAGTTTCAGATTCTTTGCTATGCATGAAAGATGAGAATAAATCATTCTGGAGGTAGGTGAAATACAGAAGCTTGAGGAAGACAAGTGGGAAACATCTATGGCTTAAGCTAAATAAGAGAATGAGCGCTGTGATGGAAGATCACAAAGAGAAAAGGGAAGAGAATCTGGGAGTGAGTTTTGAGTGCTACCCAAGTGTAGATGGTAGGAAGAGAACCTGTAAAGAGAGATTGAAAGGGGACATTTGAAATGTAGAAAGGAGAAGAGAATTTCTAGAACGGTATTCATTATTGCAGCAAATCATTAAGATGAGACCTGAGAAAGAATGATGATCTGAGAACAAGACCTCAGTTCTAATTTCCACCCTTGCATTCACCAGCTAATAGACTTTGGGCTAGCAAACTGGCCCTCTATTACTATATCTGTAAAATATGTAATAGATGATCTCTACGATCCTTTCTGCTTCTGAAATGTGATGTTTATGTGTTTTAATAAGATATTGGTGACCTTGAGGAAACTGTTTCAGTAAGAGTGTAAAGTCCCAGCTGTAGAATGCGTCGGAGATCTCTTTGATATGCCATGATATGATACCATACCAGAGAGAGAAAGCATACCATACAGGAGGGATTAAATAACAGCAGTCAGATATTTGAAATGTATTTTGAATCCTTCATAATGCCTTGGGAAACAAAGTAGATTTCGTGAATGTTTTTCGTCTAGTTATACTTAATGATTTGTTTCAACCAAGGGAACCATAAGAGATTTTTCATGTTTTATTTGTTGCCTTCTTTAAAGAGAGAGATGTATGTATTAGAGATTTATTGGAGTAAAAATATTTATTGGAGTAAAATAGCTTTATTTAGAATAAAGACTCCAGTTGATTCAATATGGGTCTGCATTTGAGAATCAATAGAGTAATAGAATTGTTAGCATAAGACTACTATAGGCCACCTGTGAGCACACTACTGGGATGCCCTTAATCCCATTGTGGTATATGTACCTGCATAAGATGTAAACCCCATCATTTTTCTCTAGGACGCTCCTTGAGGTTGTGAGCTGCTTCTTTTATGGATTTGGAGCCGTGAGGTCCAAATGTACGAGCTTTCTGCCAGCTCAAAGCCTTTGGTTCTAGGCCTCCTTTAGTCTTCCAGGTTCCTAAAAATTATGTAAAATATTTAATGTTCATATTATTTAGTTAGAATAGTTTTTAAACTAGTTAGAGCTGAAAATGAGTTAACCTTTAGTCTCTGTCCATCTTTGGGTTTTAGGTTTTGTCATAAGTTCACCCTCAGACTAAGATTTACAGTAGGAACATTCAGTCTTTTTCAAGTAGTGTGCCAAGTCTTTATTCTAGCTTCATAGACCTGTGATTGATGGTGATTGATGAAATGCTCCGAGCTATCTTAGGAATCAAGAGTGAAAATGGGCAATAAGAGAAAGGGGCATACCTCTCCCAACCTGACCATCACGCTACTAAAATCTGCTCGTGTGTCTGTCACATCAGGCAGGTGTGCCATGGACAAGGAACGGCTAGTGTGTGAAGGCTTACTTATGTGCACTGGGAGTAGAGCTGCCCTACCCTAGCTCCACTAAGCATGGGTTCATTCCCCGGTCCCCCCTTTGTTAGTGCCACCTTCAGCCCCACCCTATCAGTAGCCTGATTTTTAATTGCTCACGATTAAAAAACCCTTAAAGTTGAAAGAAGCTTTTCTCCTCGTGGGTGTTTTTATTTAATAGGAAGAAAAAAAAAAGCACAATGCCAGTTTGCCTGTGGGTAGTGTTCTTCACAAGGTCTCAGCTAGCATTTGGTTCCCATTTATCATTCTCAGTTGCCCATGTGGTCATGCTGGCCTTTATGCTGTGTGTAGTAAATTTTGTTCTTGTTATGCTTGATCATTTTCTGTTAGGAGACCGTGGGGAATGCTATTCAGAAGCTCTGAACACAAACACAGACAAATATGTATTACAATTTAACATTTGCTTATTGCAGTACATCCTTGTCAGTAATATCATCCAAGGTAGACTTATAGCATTTTGCCCACTTCAGAAGTGAGACTTATAGATATTAAATATTTTTTAATAATCAGATAGAAGTACTGACTGGTAGAATATAAATTGAGATCATTAATTCTGAAGACTACTTAGTCATCAGAAATCATTTACCACTTAAGACTATAGCTTTGGGAAGAAAAAAGCCCTTTACCTCTTAAGACTATAGCTTTGGGGCTGATGCTAAGAAAAGCTCAGATAATACAGAATATACAGATATAGTTCAGACATAGTTTAGATGAACTTTTGAATACTGAATAAAATATCTAAGGTAGAAATTGGTTTCTAAAATTTACTGGGCATTTTGTAAAATCATGATTTCTTTTATCTACTGATTTGCCCTGCTTAAAGATAATCCAAAGTAAGATACTTAGGAGTAAACATATTATCTTAAAATCATGATCTTTACTTATGTAACTTTTAGGGGGACATATTCAGTGTATATAGTGAGTTATAGTGAGTCACAACTCTAATGCTGTTTCTTCATTTTTACAGCATAAAGAGTGAATATTTGTTATCCTAGTCCGTATCCAAACTTTTATCCATATATAAAACCCTGCTGGATTTACCTGAAAATTAATAAGTAAACATTGCTTTTAAGATTAAATAAGTGGAAAGCAGGTACAGGGAGCGGTAATGTCAATGGCCCAAAATAAATTTGGAAACTTACGTAGGAACGAAATCATGAAGGGCCTTTTCTAATCAATTGTATTAGTTTTCTGCTGCTGTAACGAATTGCCATAAACTTAGTGGCTTGAAACAATATATACTTATCATGTTATAGTTTGTATGTGTCAAAAGTGTGGGCCCAGGATGGCTCAGCTGGGTTCTCTGCTGAGGGGAGCCAAAATTTTGCCTACCACAATTATGTTAAAGAGTTAGGGCTTTATTCTGATGGGTCTTGAGTGATTTTAAGTAGAGGAGTGTTGTAGTCAAATTTGTGTTTTATGACAATGTCTTTGGCTGTGATATAGACAAGGGTCAATTGGGGACCACCCTGAAGTCTTGGGAAACCATTTGAAAGAGTATCATTTGAAATTCAGTTATAGATAACAGAAGCCACAAACTAGCTATTTTAAGAAGAAAGGGATTTCATACAGGGAATAAGGTGCTTACAAAATCTTTGGAAGGGCTGCCTCCCTAGGATTATCCCTAGAGCAGTACCGCAGAACTAGCCCACCAAGGGTACTGCTACCTCTGCTAGCATCAGATAAGGGGAGACTCAGGAAGCTGCTGTCCCTGGTGCTGGATCACACCACCTTAGCTGTGATCTGGAGATCAAGCAAGCTGCTGCCAAGGGTGTTGACTCCAGGAACACGCTACTTGAACCACAATCTGGTAATTAGGAAGCCTCTACCCAAGCTGTTCCCACTCCATGTCTGCTAAATCCACTATGTCTCTCCCCAGGGCTGTTGAATGAGATTGATGGTAGTTAAATCTTACCTGCAAAGGAGTGTGGTAAATGTAGTTTTCAGCTTTGCAGCACAGAAAGGCATTCTAGGAGGAGGCTGAAACAAATATTGAGGAAAATTACCCAGCTTATGCATCCAAAGAAAGCTGTAGCAATCCAGGTTATTAACGATAGTGGCTTGAATTTACAAGACAGGTGGGCAAGAGAGATGAAGGTAGATTCATGAAATGTTTAGGAATAGAATTAGTATGACACGGCAAGTGATTGAATGGGAGAAGTGGAGAGGAGAGGTAGGAAGGAATCGGGATGACTATTCAGTTCCTGGTGCCATTTGCTGAGATAAGGAAGACTAGAAGAGAAGATGGTTGGGGAGTAGCAATGAATTATTTCTGGACATGTTGATTTTGAGAAAACTATAAGACCTTTTAGAGTGTCCTAATTTATAGGTCATTTAATTTGTAGATAGACTTGACCAATTGCAGACTAGTTTCTGCACAGGGACCATATTTTGTGTAAAAATATGTTTGTGCTTGAGATAAATTCAGTTGACTATAGTGTCAAGTATAAATAAGTCTAGGATCATATAGTTATTATTTTAAGTTTTAGTTTTATAGTTAACTAGATTCAGGGCTTAACACTAGTTCTTTAATCCCATTGTTGAGTAGTGTTTTTCTTTTTCAGAAGGACTCATGGGTGCCCTGTTCCCTAAGTTCTTGTTTCAGAATATTTGCTTGTTAAATTTATTTCTGAAAAAACTTGGTGAGGTATAATATTCCTGGGTCATACTTCCTAATTTACTTATTCGGTAGGTAATGTGTTATTTTGCTCCTGTTTCTTTCACCGGTGCTGAAATCTCCCTTTTCATCTCATTCTGCTGTTTATCATTTACCTTTGAGCTCCTGTTTTATTATATTTATGCACTTATTAATTTCTAGACCTTAGAGTATTTGTGGGGCATTTTCTTTTCATTCAATTATGTTTTCTTTCAGATTGAGTTCTGCCTCTGCCTTTTACTTAATGTGTTTCTCTCTTTTATTCCTTTTGCAGTGGTATGTGCTTAGTTGCCATTTTGTGTCTTATATTCTTGCTTATGTATAAAAGTGGATACCTCTATCTACACCATCTCTTTACTGAAACATAGTATAAGTAAACTCCTTGACCCCTTTGCCATTGTTCCTTTTGTCCCTCCTGGGCAGAGCTTGAGAGCCTGGGGTATTACAATTCTGTCTCCTTTTCTGTAGTCTGAAGGGAAAATATCCGTAGAATTGGATTCAGCTTATTTGACCCCTAGGTTCTGCTGTCTTTTCCAAGATTTTATTAAATTATCATAACCTACTTTCACTGACTTAAAGGCATATGCTAGGAGATTGGGTGAAGGAAAGATACCTTTGGACTTTGAATCATTTCACTTTTCCAGTTTGCAGCCTTGGAAAATTTCAAGGCCTGGTAGTTTTGTTTTTTGTTTGTGTGGACTGTTTTGTTTCGTTTGCCATTGCTAAGATCCTGACATCCTGGCAGTGGGATGTAGAGACTTCTGATCCCTAAGGTGTTTCCTCAGTCTTCCTCCCAGCTGACTCCTTACCCCCCAGCCCAGTTTGCTCTAAATTAGGAAGTATTGGTCAGTACGCTCAGGATTTTGTTTCCTTACCTTCTTTCTGCATAATGGCTTCTGGGGGGTGAGTTAGGACCCTTGCTTAACAGAACCACATGGTACAGAGCTTTTGGTTCCTTTTAAAAGGTTATGGCAATAAGGCAGTTTCCTCTTTTCCTGTATTAGTTGCTGCCGGTAATATTTTACCCTTTTAAAAGAATACCATTTGGGGCTCAAGTCGTGGGAGAAGACAATTCTATAATCTTTTTAATCGTACCATCACCTTTTCCAAGAAGTCCTACCTAAGAAGATTTCAATCATATATTTTCTTAGTGGTGTGTGCGTTTTAATAATGTAAGTCCCAGACAGCAGGAATGTAATGTTAATCCTTTTTATTTGCATATGAACTTAGAACTTACAAAGTGCTTGCTCATCTGTTATTTTATATGATTCTTATGGCTGTCTTACAAGGTAGGAAGGGCAGACTTATTATCCCAGTTTTACTAGTGAGAAATCTGAGATCCAAAAGGATTGAGTGAGTTGGTAAGCCACACAGCTAATTATAAGATGGAGTCAAGACTGAAGTCAGGTCTTCTGACTCCAAGGCCAGTGCTACTTTACCATACCTGCTACTCCCTTTCATGGACATGATTACTTCCATCCCTGACCACAGATGTCTTACTACAGCTTCCGTGCTCCTACCAACCTTATTATAACACTGATTTAACCGAATCAAAGCCAGTAGGGTGGGGAACGTGGCGGGGGTAATCTTATGACCATTGTATTCTGATCCCGAATTAACCTCAGTATATCTTGGTTATAATAAAGCTAATATTAGACTTTTTCAGCATTTTCCCCCTCTCTGGATTGTAGGAAACTGCTTAGCTTTCTCAATGAAATCAAACCTAGATCCTCCAAGGCTGGCAGCGGAGGCAAGATTTTCCACATGGGAAACTTGTCCTCCTGGGCCCTAGTCTCACCTCTATAATTCACTTCCCTCTTGGTGTCTTTGGCTGTTTATTCCTGCCTTGATCAAGGAACTTGTGTCCCTCATTTACCACTTCTTTACAAGAGCGTATTCTTGACTCTTCCACAAATTCCTTGTGTTACAGTCGACTAGGCTAGGCTGGAACATTCAACAAAGCATCACTGAAAAAGCTGAGTTAACAGCTAACATACAACTAGATGTTTTTGTTTGTAACTTATGCCTTCCCCAGGGGTCGGAAACTGCTGGTCTACGTCCATCTTCCCATCTGTTACCAAGGAACACGTGCTTAGGTATCTGCCTGCCTTGATGCTGGTGCCCAAGCAAGCAGGCTCCACAGAGTGATTAGACTTCTCTCTATAATCTTTGTAGTGTCTACTTTTTTTCTAGGTTCTCCTCTCCTTTCTAAGCTGATTCTTATATAAAGATTAGCAGCAGGCATGTTGGCTATCTTTAGGAGAGACTCTTCCCAGATACACAAGAACAGGGTTTTACTGTGGCCTCAAAAGGGCAACGATTTCAGGGCTTCCCTGGTGGCGCAATGGTTGAGAATCCGCCTGCCAATGCAGGGGACACGGGTTCGAGCCTTGGTTTGGGAGGATCCCACATGCGGTGGAGCAACTGGGCCTGTGAGCCACAGCTACTGAGCCTGCGCATCTGGAGCCTGTGCTCCGCGACAGTGAGAGGCCTGTGCACCGCGATGAAGAGTGGCGCCCGCACGCCGCAACTAGAGAAAGCCCTAAACAAAGACCCAACACAGCCAAAACTAAAATTAATTAATTAATTAATTTAAAAAAAAAAAGGGCAACGATTTGAGATCACAGATTCCACAATAGTCACCCAATAGGTAGGTAGGCAGGTAAGTAGATATAATATTAGACTAGGATATTAGAAAGATGTTGAGAATAACAGTGTAGTTTACCTATAGTTCTGAAGAAGTCAGTAGTTCATGCGCTAGTGGCTTAAGTTGTCACTGTTTTGTTTTGTTTTTTTATCCTCCTAGGTATCATGAACTAGTCACAAAATATGGGAAGTTGGAGCCTTTGGCAGAAGTGGACCTGAGACCCCAGAGCAGTGCGAAAGTAGAAGTCCACTTTAACGACCAGGTGGAAGAAATGACCATTCGTCTGGACCAAACAGTTGCAGAACTAAAGAAACAATTAAAAACTCTAGTGCAATTACCCACTAGCAACATGCTTCTCTACTATTTTGACCATGAAGCGCCCTTTGGCCCAGAGGAAATGAAGTACAGCTCTCGAGCCTTGCATTCTTTTGGCATTAGGGATGGAGACAAAATTTTTGTGGAATCCAAAACAAAATAACCTCCGCCAGCCTTGTGAGAACACACGCATTAGGACTCGCAGGGCATTTGTTCCCATGAGGTTTCCTTCAGGAGGGAGAAGTTTGCTCTGTTTTGTTTTATTTTGTTTTGTTTTGTTTTGTTTAGGTTTCAGGGGGGTTTTGTATATTTCCCCCTAGAATGGGTAGGGGGCTGTTTTTGGTATTTTCTACCACAGATTCCTTCTACTCTGCCACCAGAATTGGCCACATCTCCAGTTTCTGTGCCCTCCCTCATGAGAGGGGACTAGGCAGCCACCGACTTCTTACTGTGTTCACTGGGATCTGTCTACTGCTTGGTCCTCAGGACCACTTAGGTGTACTTGTGATGATGGCGTGAACAGCATTGTCCCCTCAGAAGAGTATCTTGCACTTAAATCAGGAAACAAGGAATCTTTCCAGGAAGGGGCAACACATCTCTCTCCCAATTCCTCCTTTTCCCCCTCCCTCTCTCTCCTTTCCTTCTTGGGTTCAGTTTTTCATTTTGACTCGTGTCCATACATGTTTACCTTAGTTTTATTCTGTCCATAATGAACTTCTTATTTTTCAACTTGGGTAACGTTTTTCTTCATTTCTCCCTTTTTAAATAATTTCAAGTGTGTCACGCATTTGTCAGCCTGATTCTGATCTCAGGTACAGTTAGAACCTATAGCTCTGTTAGGGTCTGGAAGAAGAGTAGATGGAGTGTTAGAATTCCAGGAAGCACAGGCACAGCAGCCTGATCACTCTGTATGTAACTATCTCAATTTTAATGTTCCTCCCACAGTTATATCAACCATTACTGACATGAGCTACGTCACATTCCAGAGTTCTTCGCTTTTTGCTTTTTGAATGTATTTCTTCGTATCTGTCTGTCTTTTTCATTACTTTAAACTACTGGGAATGGAGGCCTGACTTTATGAAGAATCCAACAGAGCAATGGATATACGTGCCAGGAGAGCTGAGAATTAGCTAGTAAACTCTCTGTAGTGTGTATGAGGCAGTCAAGTGGGGGGAGTATGGGAGAACGAGTACTGTGACTTTCCTGCCTGTCATCATTGGAAGCTTTTGCTCTTGCACTTTGCATTCGAAGTGGGAAATTTTAATCAAAGGGAGCTTTGATTCCTAGTTTTTCCCTGGGATTTTGTGATGTCATAATTGAACAATTCTTTTTGTTTTACATTTCAGTTTAGTTGCCCCTACAGAAGAACAACTCTGACTAATCTCTGAGTAAAGTATAAGTGTCAAAACTTCAGATTTGCCTCCAAGTCATATTTTTTGCAGAAGCATATTTAAAGCACTTTCCTTTAAAAGGTAGTCCTTACCTGCTCTGAAATCTTTTTGTCTGTTCTTCTATTCCTTTGTTAATCAGTGTAATCTCTTTCTTTGATATATGTCTTTCTGGATCCACCATGTTTACAGATAGGAGACTTGAGAAGGACTTAGTGCACCTGGGGCAGAAAATGTGCACATGAAGTATTTTTCAAAGAATGTAATTGTTACCCGATTGAGTTTGACCTTTTGACCTTTGTTACATGATTCCGTCCCTCCTACAAATTCTTTAATTTCTTAGGAAATTTTTAGGTGACTCTTGTAAACTCTTCACGGATGCTACTTTTTAAATTGTCCTACGCCATGATAGCAGATGTTTATTCTCTTAATGCACTTCAGGTTCAGTATCTGTAAAGCCTTTGACCCAGGCCTGCTGAGTCAAATCTACATTCACTGTAACATTGAAAGTGGAAACCAAAGGGTTTGAGGAAGATGAATGATGCCTGTTCTCCTTTTGCTTTATCTTTCAAAATCATAAAATCATAAAAATGAGCGATGGAGATCCAGGCTGGGTATAGACAAGAATAATTATTTTGCAATCACATTTTCCTGACAGGTTTTTGGAAGTGGGAAAAAAGTGTGGCAACAGTGTCAGGAAGATTAAAACTGTGGATGCTTTGTGTACGTGTGCGTGAGTGCAGACGAGTTTGAGAGAGAAACAGTGTAACTGAGCTTTTGTCAGCCTGAGAAACAGATGCCCCCTTATTTTTTGAGGTTGTATGACCCCCGACTGTCCCACAGCAGAAAGCAGAGCAAACACTTATGCTTTAATCATCAGTGGAATGATGACAATTAATAAGATATTTTATATACGACAAAGTTTTATGAAATGCTTTTTTACTATTAGAGACCTGTTCCTTCTGCTATTACAGAACACAGTGCTCATCGACTGCAGGCATAATTCTCCGATTACACAGTTGCATGTCAGGGGAACTTCTCATTTAATTCAGTGGCCGTGGGTATTTTTAGGGCATTGTAATTGATTGTTTTAATAATTGCTAAATGATTTTTGATTGAGACAAGATCTAATGCAATTACCGGTCTTTTAGAGTTACAGAACAGAAGTAAATGAGAAAAGATATTTGAGCATGTATACATGTAGACTGATTTGGGTGGCTGAGTAAAGATGCTGCTTTTGAAATAAAATTGGTGCTGTGTAGACACTTGTAACCAAAATTATTTTTATAACAGGTCAAAAAGAAGGAGAGGAGAGACCATGGACTTTTGAGTCTACAAGTTATGCATAATTGATTGTAGCTTATCTGTATTTTAATGTTAACTTCATCCAGATTCAGTGAGAGCATATTATTGACATTCATGAGGCAAAATTCTGTCATAGCCAGTATTACAGATATGTTGCTACAGGCACAGTGTATAGAACATATCTTTTCTAAAATAGAAATTTTTTGTCAGTTCTGAAAAAGGAAAGGAGTAATAAAAGAAAGCCAGGTAAAAACTGAGGCATCATTTTCATGTGGGCATGTAGCTGCTGACACCACAGTGGAAATCAGTTTTTGAATTTGAATTTTTGAAATATCCCAGATTGCTTTAAAGAAAAAAAAAAAGTTCAGAGTCATATATCTTTTTTTATTATTGAAAGTTTCTATTGTTTCTGCAACCTATCACCACCATAGCCATAAATACATAAGAAAGCAGCAGATATTATATAACTCTTGTTCCTTTAAGACCTTTTGGTGAAAACAAGCCCAAAACATGAGCTATGTGTAACAGAGCCGAATGTTATGATGCTATGTTTTAAAAGTTTGTTTACTTAAAAAGAAAAGTTCAGTTCTAACCAGATGTTTCAGCTATGATGCTAAATCAGCAGTGTTATGAACAGGGAAGGCTTGTTGCACAAGGAACTATCACCATTTGAGGCGCGCAGGCGATAGTTTCCCGAGCGCGTGTGTGAAGGTGGCTTGCTCCGTGGGAGGTGCTAGGCTCCAGGGCAAATAAAACAAGAGTACAGAGTAATAGATTGTTCTAAGCAATGTCATTTCTGTTTATGAATTTGATTTTTCCCCTCATTTTGTGTTAGATTGACATGCAAACTGCTTTCAAGAACACCCAGAAGCTCTCTGTGTTACCAGGTGTGTTGTGAACACTATTTTTCATAGGTGCTTCCTTCAAATATATGTCCATTGTAGTGATGGAGAGGGACTGGACTCTCTCAGGCTCTTTACTTGCCAGTTGTCTCCTGCAGTTCATGGAAATATATATTTTATTTTAGAATATAATTTAAACATGAAGGTCTATTCTTTGCACTTTTATTAATATATATATATAGATATATAGATAATCTTTAAAAAAAATTAAAAATCTAAAAGTCTACTTTCTCTTTGTGTTCTGATTTTTTCCTGGAGTCGTGGTGCATGTTTATTTTTATACAGCAGAAATTCAACATCAGTGCTGTGGTTGAGTCCTCTGGGGAACTGGCCTAAGCTGGTAAAAGAGTTTGACCAGCTTAACAAATTTAGTTGGCATCTTGCCAAAGTTAGAAATTAAAACCGCAAAACAAAGGTTCATAGGAAATATGTTATTGCCTTTTTGTTAGCAAAGTTTTATACTTCTAACATGCTCTTTTAAGGATGAAAACCCACCTTTGAGCTATTCGGCATCCCCGTTTTTGAGTAAGAATCTCATTTTGATGAATTAGAAATTTGCGACACTTTTTCACGTGACGTTTCTTTCCTTTGAAAAATAATTTTCTCTAAAAATTAGGGTTTGGGGCACTTGAACCGTATCTGCTTATCAGTAATTTCTTGGTAATCTGTTATGAATTAACCTTGTACCAAGACCTAAGGTCCAAGAACTATATATACTTTATTACTGTATTTAGAAGACAGACTCTATCAAATTCTTTCTCAGTGCTTCAGAAGTGTGTAAGTATCGCGATCTGTTTAAATGTAAGATTATTTCTACCTCTTATTCAAATTTCAAAAAATTATAGTTTTAACCTCTGTGCTAAGTTCTGTTTAGTATTTATTATGAGGGTCTCTGAGTTCTTGCAAGGTAGACATATGTCAAGACACCCAATACCCGTTGGACTGAAAAATGCTATAACTTCCACCAGAATGCATGTAAAACAAGGAGGTTAACC
This sequence comes from Globicephala melas, assembly GCF_963455315.2. Lineage (NCBI taxonomy): Eukaryota > Metazoa > Chordata > Mammalia > Artiodactyla > Delphinidae > Globicephala > Globicephala melas. The sequence goes on from NC_083321.1 coordinate 96,299,846, forward strand.
CTTGAAGTCACATTTGTCTTTCCAGCTCTTCTCTGGAAAAGAAGTTATCTGTGTTCTCCAACTTAGACTTAGGATTTCAGGATTCAAATTTAGCCAGGTAACTTTTAAAACGCATAGGTCATGATAGATATTAACATGAGTCATTTCATCTACTTTTAAGTTTTTAATGTAACTAAAATTTAGGAATTGAGTTAATACATGAAAGGGATAGCATACCATATTATATCTCCTTAAAATATAATGAATTTCTGAATCCTTTTCCTTCAAAAATTTGAGAATAACACTAAAAATGGGTAGGTTTTTTTTTTTTGTAACAAACTGATCTATTAAGATGTTCAGATATATATACTTGCCTAGACATATGAGTAGAAAACGTGTGAACATCTTATGCCTTTCTTCATTGTGGTTTAGGCACCTGAGCAATTTGCTTGCGTTCTGTTTTAAGGCACACATATCAAGAGGGGAGTAACAAACTCATAATCCAAGAGGGAGATGAGACAAAAGCAGATAGGGTTGCTGGTCGTGTGAATCAGTGCCAGGGATCCAGGCTTATAATTTTCATGCTCGTGTTTCTTCTAAACATTAACAATGAGCGTTTATTATCAGCCAGGGCCCAATCTAGATGCTCTACCTATATTAAGCCCTTTTGATGTTCACGACATCCCTATGATTCAGCACTGTTAATTATCCCCATCTTCTTACTTGTGAGGCACAGATAGGTTGAGTAACTTGCCAAAAGTCACACTGTTGATAAAAGACAGCAGAGCTAGGATTCAAACCCAAGCAGTCTGGCTGCAGTTGAGAGCTGTACTATACTACCTGCTGCTAAGGTTCTCCCATAGCCCTCCACAGTCACACCATTAATGTTAGTCTATATGTTTCACTAAAACACTAAAGTGAGATGTTCCTCCATATTCAGTTACTAAATTGATTTGCTCTATAACAAAATCACTGATGCGGCTGATAGCTCTAAATCCAAATTGAAACTTGTCCTCATGCCATTTTCAGAATTGTAACACTGTGATTGGTGTATATCCATTGTCCTCCCTGCTCTCCTGGGAGGAGCCAGATTGGACACTTGTCATGGGTGCTGTTGACAAGAAGAAGTGAACCTGCAATATGATGCTGAACACCGGTCACTTGGTCTTCAACCTGACGACATTCTAGAGCCTTAACGCTTTGTTTTCCGTGAACAACTAAAGGTGAGACAGGTCACTCAGTTTTGACTCAGACTTTTATTAAGGAGGCTTCCGTGTTCAAGTGAACTTGGTGTTTATAGGGGGAGAAAAAGTAGATAATCTAATGGAGCCCATATCACAGGTTTTGTTACGGGAAAGGTTGAGGCTGTCACTGTTATTGTTCCTCTTTAAAATTCAAGACAGAGCCTTGTGAGGAATATAAATATTGCTTACAAAATAGAGGAGGCAGTTTATCTATTATGGTCTGTGAGATCTAGGTCTGCCAAAAAATTACGATGCAATTTCAGTTTACTGAGTCTTTCACAGACTCTTCACCCTTGAATGCTTCTTAGTCATTATAGGTAATACAATTAAGGTGTTAAATAAATAAGAATGGGAATAAGAGGAGGCAGACATTAAAAAATACAGTGTTTTCTGAGCTACCTGATACATTTGAGGGCAGATGTAAGCCTTATTCCACTATTAGAGAATACAACTAGGACATTATGAATTGCTTTGGTTGTGTTAAAATTTTGTTTGGTTTATAGTTCAGTTTGTTTACAAGAAGACATCTTTTAAGAACCATTTGTATTTCATTTTAAATACAAAACATTCACATGATTCAAAAATCAAACAATATAAACAAAGTATACACTGGAAAATTCTACTCTAACCCCTGTACTCCATCTTTTATTAGCTTTTTGTGTGTCTTTGCCGAGTCAACACAAATAATAGCAAATGAGAATATACTTATTGATCCCTTTTTATACAGCAAAGTTAGCATATTATATACGACCATGCACCTTGCTTTTTTTCACTTAAAATGTATCTTGGAAATCTCTCTATAGCAACATATACGAAATCACCTTACCCTTTGTTTATAATATAAGATATAGTATTCCATTTATAGATGTGGTATATAGTTTATTTGGCCAACACCTCATTGATAGACATGTGAGTCTTCCGTTGTTCTCTCTCCCAATCTCCCTCCCTCTTTTTTTCTCTCTTTTTTACTTTTTTCAATTTGCTGCAGTAAAAAGCATACGTTCTTTTACATGTTTGAAATAAATCTGTGGGATGCATTCCCAGAAGTGGGACTGCTAGATCAAAAGGTCAGAGTGTTTGTAATTTTGATAGATATTGCCAAATTGTTCTCCACTGGAATTACATAAGAGAACATTTTTTTTTCTGATTTTAATACTTGTCACATCCCTGCAAGGTCAAAGACTTTACTGATCTTGGGCTTGATACGTGCAAGATGTTAGTGCAACCAAGATGGCATTCTTCCCAATTAGGCATGCAAATCTAGGCACTTGAATTCGACACATAATAGATTTGCATGAGCCATGCATATCGTCTGTCTTATGAGCTCTCTTCCCTTGGAATCTGCAATTTTTAATCATTGGTGAGTGAGATTTCACCTCTGCAGGAAAAGGTATATGTATTATTTATCCTTAACAATGTATGAGCATTTGTTTCAGCTGAGTGCCCTTGAAAAGTGATAGACAAATAGTGCTAAAACCCTCTGTTTATTGTCTGCAGTAAGCTTTAATCAGAGCTGCTTCTTGCTGACCAGTGAAATTCTTCTAGAACTACTTGGTGCTACTTGGTGAATAGGGAATATAGAGTGTCTCTCCACTCCCCCTGCCCCTTTTCAACCTTATTGCTAATGTGCTAACAAGGATGTTAGAATAAGACCAGTTGTGAGGTTTTTTTGGTTATGTTGGTCTACTTAGAATTAGCTATTTCAAACTCCTTGCCTAGAGATAGGTACTAGAGTTACTTTCAGAAAATATCTGTGAGTTCTTGTTTCAATTTCAGAGCTGAGCATCGTTTATTATTGAGATCTTAGATCTAGAAAGTCTTGCTAGTTAATAAACATTAACGTTACTCAATGTGATTTTCAAAGAGCCAATGCCATTTTTCTCATAATTAAGAGTCCAGTGTCTAGACGGCGTAAGATCAGCACAAAAAGAAAATTACTTAGAGGCAAATAATATTAATTCTTTAAAAAGACATGTCCAGAGCATTTGTGCTACGATTTAAACTCCTAATGCTTGCAGCTTGCCATTAAACGATTATTACCATGATACTAGTAAATATGAAAATTTTAGAAATATGACATCAGGTTTTTAAACATTTTTCTCTTAAGAATGAAAAACAGACTTCAGGAGAACCCATGAAAGTTAACCCAAGTGTCTAAGAATGAAGATTCCAAGGCAATAAGAGAAGCAAACTTCCAGATGTGGTGCTCTTGAGACCCTTTCATCATGAACATCTTTACTGTTCAGGAGAAGTCTTCACGAGCATAATTGCATTTTCTATATCACCTCATCCATTTCAAGGATTCTGCTGTGGCTAACTACCATTTTCAGGGAGAACGTAAGCATAACCTTCGATGTAATCACCTTATCTAGCTAGATCTAGGAGGTTGAACATTATTCAATCAGTGGATAAGTGGTAGAAACAACCGTACTACAAAAATATCTGGAATCTCCATGGCAGATTATACAATGAAGCAAAATGATCAGTTGTAGAGGGCTTGTATATTTATCCAGGACACCAATGTTGCAGATTCAGATGGCTAGGAGGAAGATGCTAAGGTGGAGTTAGGAGTGCCAAAGGTTTATTGGGTAATAACACCTGTGAAAGAAAAGGGGAAGAAGAAAGATGGGACAGGAGGGGGCATCACACCACGCAGCAGCCCTGCAAGCCCAATAAAGTCTGCAAGCCCAATAAGATGCTCTAGAGCAAAGATTTCCTATTAGAGGCATCCCACTTAGGTCCTTTTACCAAAGCTTTTCTCAAGTCATTGATGGAGGAACACAGGAACATGACCTCAGCTTCAACACTGATGCAGACGCCAAAGGAGCCAACAGTTGGGAGCTGTCATCTAACCATACTCCCTGTGGCTGGAAAGCATTCTTTTCTTGAAGGTGGATCTGAGTGGTACACGACTGTATGTACCACACAGTCCACCCTGTGCCATGTGTAGATGCAATTCTCCATCCGTGATCAGAGCCAGCTCCTCCAGGGCTCTTCCAGAGGGGAACCTCAGAAAAGGGAGGTTAGGGGAACGGACTACAGCCCGTGACACTGCAGATGGCTTCAGAGCCACAACTGGTACCCACCATCTCCCTCTTCCATTATCCATTCTATCACCTCAGCTGGTCTCAGTGGTTTACCTAGTGGTTTTTCCCAAACCCTGATTCCTGCGGAATCTGAATCCCTGGTAACTATATGCTGCTCAGACTTGGGTTGCTTTGCTTGTCCACCCCAGTCACAACTGGGCCAGGGAGTAGCAAGAGCCACCATCACGGGTCACCTGAGTTCCACATGTCTCATCCCTTGAGCCTGTCACGCAACAGCAGCTGCACCTCCTCCCGCTTCTCAGGGTCGGGGATTCCTAATAGGCTGGTGGCTCGTCTTTCCTGCTAGTCTCTGCAGCAAGGAACCCAGAGTACCCAGGCAGCATCACAGCCATAGCTTGTAGGTCCGTGGGACTCTTTCCGTGTCCCCTGGTGAGAGCACGCCTTCTTGGGAACCAGGATGTCAAACTCTGCACAACCTAGAGATGAGGGGTTGGGAAGCCAAAGTCCCTCAATAATCATTGGGAGTACTTGCAGGTGGGGCTACTCCTGCTTCCACACTTTGGTGCCTGGACCCATGCATTCCTCCTACTGGGGACACTGCTCCAACCAGGGGCTCCTACTGTAATCTTGGGCCCACGCTCACATCCCCTTTTTTGTAAAGTGGCCTCCCTGGTTGGATGCTATTTTGCATGGAATTCTATGCCTGTGGATCAGGCATTCTGCAAGCCTCTCACTAGTGGTGCTGACTAAGGCCCTGTGGGCAGGAAAAGCATACACATATGCAGAGTCCAGGTCTATTCCTGGGAAAAGGAACCATTGGCCCTTCCAGGATGAAAGTGGTCCAGTGTAGTCATTTTGCCACCAAGTGGCCAGTTGGTCTCCCCGAGGAACAGTGACAGACTGAGGGCTTAGCTTTTGTCTCTGTTATTGGCAGGGTGAACGTTCAGAGGTCAGGATAGCTAACTCAGCCTTGCTAAATAGGAGTTCATGCTATTGGGCTCCTGCATAACCTCCATCCTTGCTGCTGTGGCCACTTCATATATGTGCCCATCATACCAACACTGACAAAGGCTGCTTCAGGTCAACTGCCCAAGTCATTTTGTCTACTTAGTTGTTTAGTCCCTCTTCTGTAGTGGATGCTTTCTTTCGGGTGTTAACATAGGACACAAAGATCTTCACACTTCATGTCCATTCCCATCTGTCTATCCACATGTCTCTACTCCAGGCCTCCTTGCCACTTTTTTATTTCCAGGCCCTTGTCCAACTGGATATGTGATTCACCACTGCCTATGAATTTGTACATGTTCTAACATCAGACCACTTTGACACAGAGTACTTGGGGGCAAGATATAATGCCCCCAAGTCCACCCACTGGGAAAATATTCCTCTATCATTGTCTTTCAAGGCCACCCTTGCATGAGGCTGTAGTGGAGCCACCATATGCTCTGGGCTTGCAGACACATACCAAGCTTAGGCTTTTTCATCCTCCTTCAGCTTGTCATATGCACCGCCCACCTCGCACTTCACATAGGGCCATATGCGTTATCTGGGTTGCGGGGCGGGATAACCAGTATAACTCTGAAAGGTGACATGGATTCTGGGCTACCTAGTTCAGCAGCTTGCTCATTGCCAGTTCAAGATATGCAGCTCTGCCATTTCCATCTTAGGGTAGGTTGCTGCTGGGACCCCCTGACTTTATGTCTTGGGGGGTCCAACAGGGCCCAGCTCATGAGGGGATTTCTTGGCACGTGGTCACTTGTATCTTGGTCAAATGTTCCATCATAGGGTACATTCTCATGCCAGGAGCTGATTTTCAGGAGGTGTGTTATTTTTTGCTGTGGATGTCACGACTTTGCTCCAGAACTCCAGGGACCTGAGTTATGGTTTTCCCACTGGGGTTTGCAATAAACATCACATTTCATCTTTTTCTGCCCCTAACATCTCCGACAACAAAGCACCTACTGAACATATGACCCAAGTGGCAGGGTTGCTTGCATTACAGTCTGGAGCTGCTACAAAGCTCTTTCATGCTCTCAACCCAGGTCAAAGCTGGCTGAATTCTATGTCACCTGGTATGTGGGCTGGAGCAGTTTTTGTAGGTACGGAATATGTGGCCTTTAGAACCCAAAGAAAGCTACAAAGAGGGGAGAATTTCTTTGTAGAGAGGTTGCAAGATACAGCCATTTGCTTTTTGCTTTGGTGGGGAGATCCCAGCATGTCTCTGACCACTGGATTCCTAAAAGTGTTACTGAAGTACTAGCCTTGAATCTCTGAAGAATGTAACTCCCACCTTCGGAGCACTTCTTCCTCATCGTGCCAATCAACGTTGTCAACGTTGTGAATCAAGGTGATGTTCTATAGGAGACATTCCATCCAATCTCAGCAAAACTATAAATGTATATTGCTGTCTGTTCCATTTGAAGATGAACTATTTTTCTGATCCTCACGCCTGAATCAGATAGGGAAAAAAATGCATTTGCCCGATTAACAGCCACATGCCATGTATCTGAAGCCATGTATCTGAAGCCATCTGTACTAACGCAGTATCTCCAGCAAAGATATGTTAGTACAGCAGATGCAAACTGGAGCTTGCAGTAGCCCACAGTTATTCTTCAGGATCCATCTTGCCCAATTAAATGGAGATATGATAAATCCCACCACCCCTGCTCTCTAAGAGTGACACTAATCTTCACCATCTTCCCCCAACCCCAGGATGCAAGACTCTTTTGTATTTACTACCTTGGCTGGAGTAGAAGGATCAGTTTCCTTCCTTGCTATGACAGCTTCTACCACACAGACCAAGGACCAAATGTGTCAAGTATATTAAACCCAATTATATGTAGGGACTCGGGAACTGACATCCAGGTAGGTCGGCAGCCCCTGTGGGCCTGCTGGGACTTGGCCAGGTCTCCTTTTGTTTCCTTGGCCTCTCTGTTTTCACTCTAACAGGGTCTTTGGGTATCAATGTTAACTCAAACCCCTTGTCCAACAGTCCACAAGATATCTAGGCATTCCCCTCCCCCAGTCTACAGTCAATCAAGTAAATGACCATAGGTCCTTTGGGGGAAGGACTGAGAGAATCACTACTGTACACACTTGTCATGATGTTGCAGGATTCTTCCCTTTGGTGACCTGGTTACCTTTTTAGTCTATGGATTCCAGATTTGAAAAACTGACTCAGATCCACAAACTGAGCAAAGGATCAAGACCTTTCACTGGGGCAACGGTCTTTGGCCTCTTGCTCAACCATTCTTGCTCTTTTTTATTATATATAGTAAGCAATACCCTTGTTGGCTGCCCATCTACTTTGCCCCTTGGATGCCATGCTCTATTAATCATCTCCATAACTCTCTATGGATCAGGGCCCCTTGGCTACAACTCTGACCTGCTTGGTTATTATGAAGATTCGACCCCCTTGGCTTCAGGCAGTAGAGCGCTGCTACCTGGTCTCTGTTGTTTCAGGTGCCCATCATCCCCACTGCGATTGGACAGTCAAGTTCTTTGACCACCACTCCTGCCATCAGCCCTGACCTACTGAGGGGAGCCCCACCGAGCTTGTTTGTGATGCTTGTGCGTCTCTCACCAGCATATTCCTGCTGCCTTTGGTGGGTGATGTGTCTGTCCTCTGGGCCTTTCCGTGGGACATGATCATCTGTTGGGTCTTCTGGAGTCACATGATATACATGCGTGTCCATGTCTCTGAGAATTTTAATCCCTTCTTCTGCCATCTGCCACAGTAATCTGGACATTTCAACCCCAATGTATATACATTATATATATTTATATATACACACACACACACACACACATACATATATAAAATCCCAATGCATAAAATTATATACACAAGTCCAGGTTTTTCCCAATTAGACCCTGATTTGGGCATAGTAGAGCTGCTTCAGTTGAGCCCTTGATATAGCCTTTGTCACCTCAACTAGGTTCTCCAGAGCAAAAATTGCCCATTAGGGGAGTCCTGCATCGGGTGGAAAGTGCTGAGGCAATTGTCCCAGCACCTCGCCCAGTCACGGATGGGGTTGCCCTTGGCTCCGACAGTGAGGCTGAGCCTGAAGGAGCTCACAGCTGGGGGCTCGTGGCCGTCCACACTTCTCACTGCATCATTTCAAACTAGCTCAGATCTGACTGTTTCTTTCACAGAAGGTGTAAGAAACTTAAGAAAACAAAACAAAAACAATCAGCATATAAGGCTTATTCTACTCATTTTTAGGAATATTTTTTTGTTTTGTGTTTCGTTTGAACTGCCTTTCCTCCTGCCTAAAAAGCAGCTTCCATCTATGCCATCTTTGTAAAACGCAAATTGTCTTGGGTTACAAGCTCCAAGCCACGCCCACACCACCTTTGGTCTAAATCTTGTCAAATCTTGGCTCACTTCACCCCTTCAAACAGAATAAACCCTCCTGCCGACATGGCATAAAAAGAGATTTTTGTCATTTTTCCCTCTGTGACCACTGAGTGTACACCCGGAATACATGCTCACTAACTGACTCCCCAGCCCAACCAGCGATAAGCCAGCTCCGTCTGTCCTCAAGCACCTGGCACTCGCTTGCACCCAGCTTCTCAGTCATTCTGATCCATTTATGCCACCATCTTGTGTATCTGGTTAGCCCAGGTGGCATTTATCCCAGGAGCAGTCCTGCCCCAAGAAGGATGAAACATTTAATATGGGTCAAAAGGCTGAGATACAAATACCCACGAGCACATGAAGGAAGACCAAAGCATTTACTATGACACGAGCAGTTTTTAAAATAGAACCAACTCTTTTGCTTCACTACATTTAGGTTGACTACTGGACTGAAACCTTAATAAAGGCTGGGCAAGGAGAATGCTCTTTGAGGTGAGTCTTGGATTTGAGTTTAATTTTATTTTGGACAGGCATCCAAAAAATCAGATTTTCTGTTACATAAATATGTGCCTTGGGGAGGAAAATAGTCATTTGACATCTGAAAGTAAATGTGGAGAATTCGTAAAACCTACTGAATCACCACAGGATTATGGGAAAAAATATTGAATAATTTAGACTGAAAGACTAGTTTCCCAAACCTCTTGTCCATTTTAGGACAATTTGTTCAAAACTGGAATTATGTCTTTTGATACAGTTGGCATTTAAATGTCTGGTCAGAGAGAACTTTGAAGCAATTTTTAAATTCCCATTGATTTACAGAGAGTTTTCTCCTGCTACCTTCAAATGATTTCCTTTTTTTAACAAGTCTCACTTTAAATATTTTGGATAGTAAACTTAGTTTCTGCCTTAGCCAATGTTTCTCGTTGTGCATCGAACCGGACACCTTTTTACCTCGTTCACGATGCCTTTTAAATACCTACTGCAGCTTTTCGTCGGGGGGGGTCTATCTGTCCCCACTCCCTCCAAGGACCCTCGCTGGTATCTGTGGAGGTTTCCAGAGCCCTTGGTTTTTCCCTTGTGAAAGATCCTGCCTCGCGTTGGTTACCTGTCCCCCGGCCTAACCCGCTGCCCTGCGGTGTATCAGAGGGAAAAGGGCAGGAATAAAACCTAGAAAAGTTTGAGACAGTTTCTTTCAATACTTCACGCACACCTGTGAAAAAACAGGGTAGAGCCTATTTGTGGCAGCCGTTCAAAAGCAGAGAAACAAAAAAAGACTTTGGTAGAAAACCAACTTTAAATATTGCAGGCAGCAGCTTTGTTTGGTGTTTGAATCCCATGCTGGTGGATGCTAATTCCGTAACATTATACACTTGCCTTTTTTTGGGTACAAAGGTAGAAGGGGGGTTTTCTTCTGTGTTTTTCAGTGCAAAGTGATTCCGATCAGAAAGGACCAAGGTTTCAGCTCCAAGTAACTGACATTTCCATCTGAATCTACTCTCTTTTTTTTTTTTTTTAAGGGGGGAGAAAAAGGTCTAGTTTTTCAGGAAAAGAACCTCTCTACGCAATCCTGAAACTGATCTTTAGATTTACTTTTCCTTAATCAATAGAAGAAAAACTTGATTGCAACTCAACACTTACGTGACTCTAGCGCAGGACTAACTGAATTTTTGGTTTTGAGAGTAGGGGATTCAGACATCATTTCAGGAATCAGAAATAATTGGCAGCAAGTGGGGGAGAACTGACATGAATTCTTGTTTTACCTAATTTTTCCTGGTTTACCAAGATTTGGCTTAATATTTCCGACTCCATTCCTCCAGTCTCTGCAGAACAGGTTAGTGACATTTTTCATAAATACAAATATTTAAATGAATCCTCCTTCCTGCTCTCTGAACTGTTTCCCTAAGGACTCCAGTCTTAAACCTGCCTGACATCTCCTTCTGCTAAAAGCTGTGTCTGATCTCTGCTAAAGGCTTCCTCCCATTTTCAGCAAAACTGACTAATATTTATTATGTGCTTAAGATTTCAATGTGTGTGCCTGACAACTGAAGATTTACAGTAAAACTCACAGAGGAGATTCACTGATTTTCCATGGAAATCTGGCTGAAGAATTGTGATAGCTTCCAATAATTAGAGAAGGGTTTTTAGTTTTAAGAATGCTATCGGAAGCAAACTTCAGTGTCTACCCATGCACTTGGTGCTGACACAGGAGTACGTACGATTTGGAGCTTGCCTCTCAGCTCTACAGAGCGGCACAGATCGTCCAAGGGGTAAAGCCACCGGTCCAACGGATTGTAACTAAAATGAAAGCAAGTTCACTTTTGTGATGTTCTTTCCCTAATTAATTTGCTGCGACTAATTACTTGCTTGTATACCGGATTCTATTTTTATTGTAATTCCAAGGAGCCACCCCGGCATGGTTCTTTTTTTATTACATGTCTATTATTCATTTCACATATGGAAAGTCAGTGGACAGTCTTCTACAGCCTGTGACTCTGGTCTGTACTTCAGAGTGATGGACTGGCTCTATAGTTTACAGAAGGTGATGGCAGACTCTAAATCCTCCTACCTGTAGGACCACATTGTGTTTTAACTGACTTTTATGGGATCCTGATTGAAAGCTGTTGTGAAAATTAGGAGAGCCTGGTCTCACAGAGGATGGATGTCTGTTCTAGAGACACAACAGGCATCTGTAGAGTGGGGTCCTGTTTTTCAGGGCTTTAGTAGCTGGAGAGTAGATGCCTTTCCTTGACTCATTGCCGTGCTCATTGATTCTTTATAATTTCCTGACAATTTGAATGATCTCATTACACTTCCAAACTGCTTCTCACGGGGGAATCTAATTTGTTCATGAGGTGTTGAACATAGGAGGGCCCGCCAGCATCCAGGGCATTTCATCCTGACTCAGAACTGTTGATGTTGTTATGTGAATGTTCTATGATGGTTGTGATGTGTCTTGGGACTTGCCACCAAACACACCTGGTGTTCTATTTACTCTGGCAAGCTGGGGATTTTTTTTTTCTTTTTCTTTTTAAAATTCCAGGATGAATTATTCATCATTACTTAGAATTTGGGTCTCTTTCATCTTCGCACTTGTACGGCACCAAGGTGAGTACTACAAAATTCCATAAAGCTCGTGATTAGCATGCTCTTGAATTTATAAAGAGACGCTTTTGTTGGAACTGTAATTATCAGGGCAGGTGTACATGTGTCTACAGTTACAACAAGAAAAATGTAAATTAAATTCTGCCGTCAAGGGCAAAATACATTAACTCTGAATGATGTTCATTTACATTCCTACTTTTTCTTATTTCACTTCGAACACAATTTGTATATACCAAGTTGCCCCATGTCAATGGAATAAGTCTTTAAGATATGCAGATTATTTTCATTAAAAGTACACAGGGTAGGTGTGTGTGCATCCCATACCTGATGATTGATTTCAATGAAGGCATTTAACTGGTGGCACAGACTTTAAAAAATATACTTGTTTAAGCCAAAATGAGGGAGTTCCAGTGGCATTAATGTCAGTGACTTGAGTATCAGTGGCCACTTACAATGGCCAAAAATCTAAAACTGCAAGTGAAATAAGAAAATTTTTCCCCTCCGTGATTCCTCCTTTTTCTGTATGTAGCATTGCCCCGGGTAGGTAGGAGATCACATGCATTTCTTTCTACAGTTTTTAAATTTTAGGCAAGAAAGCTGGGAAAGTCTATATCGATTTGAAACTTTTATGGCTAAAACTCTAGAGCATCTTCTTCGTTTTATTTGCTTAGTTCAGCGGACACATGATTACAAGTCTGAGTGAACAGAGCTATAAGGCATGTGGAGCCCTAACATTTTTCTAGGATTGGATAAACTTAAGCAGTTGTAGCAGGCAGGCTATAGTGTGAAACCCCACAATAATGACTCCAACTGCCTCTAACCTCGTACTCCTGCTCTAAGAAAGTGTGTCTTATTTGGAGGAAAAAAAAAAAACAACGTTCTGGGAACATAAAGTTTATTGTAAAATTCCTGGCCTACAGTCAGCATGGGTGAGGAGATTCTATCTGCTATTCACTCTGATTCTATTGATAGGCTATGCTGTTAACAAGCTATATTTTTATAATAGTAATGACTTCTAAGGTAGGAATTACTGTAGTTTAAACCTACTCCCTTTTATTAGTCATTTTTTTAATTCAACAACTATTTGATAAGTACTTACAATATTAGATATCTTGATTATTTGTATTCTTCTTAAAATTGAAAAATGTTGATTGTGCATCCTTTCCAGTTCAAAATCATGAGCTAGTTAGGATCATTCCTGAAGGGATGAATCTTGCAAATTTGTGTCACCTTTGGAGCAGAGAGAGAAGTTAGGGACAATCTCTCTGACCATAGTTTTCTGTCTCCTCAGGAGGGGCATGGATTTCTCCTGTCCTAGGCAGATTGGCCAACACTGCCCCGAATACCAATTAATCTTTCTATTCAAATGATTACAATTCAGCGTGAATTTGAGACCTTGTTCACACTTGGACATCACTTCTAAAAAGTTCCCCATGAAGGATAAATCCATGACACAATTTGATTTATTATTATTAATTTGAGAATGTTCATTACCCTTCAGATTTAATAAGTACCTGTGTATAATTCTATGATAGGGATTATAAAGAGATTTTTTTAAAAATTGCTTCCTTCTGGGAATTTGGAATTTGTTACTTCTATGTAATTATGACTGTTAGAGAAACCTTTTTTGTCTACTGATGGTGACATTAAATAAAGCACGTGGGCTGAGTGCCCCTGTGATAAAACTAACTACAGCACCTCCCAAAGATTTCCTTTGGTTGGCTTCACAGAGACTTCTGAAGGCTGGGGAACGATGCTTATACACCAATGACCAGGCTCATCTTCCCCATTTCCCTCTTGGTGTTAGTTAGCCCTTGGAAACAGAGTAGCTCTTCCCCCAGGCAGACCTCCCCTCATTCCCTGCTCCACGAGGAGAGAAGCTGGCACTCGGCCAGGCACTACTGAGCTGCTCTCTGGTCACTCTGGCCACTCTCTTACATGAGCTGCTCTCTGCTCACTTAAAGGCTCCCAAAAGAGCAGGGCAGCCCTTGGTGGTTTCTCGCCAGCCTATTGGCTCCATCAGCACAGAGCAGGAATTTTCCCAAGGAGGGGCCCCCGACCTGGGGATGGGGCATCAACATCTGCAAGCAGGTGCCTCACGAACTGTCAGCAGAAGCCCCAAATGCATTTGCCACATGTGAGTTAAGAAAACGGAAGAACAGATGATGTTCTATTGCTCTGTTTTCATCCAAGAAAAGAAAGGACAGAGGCAAAGAAACATTACACCCCAGATATAGATTATTTCATAAATGCCATTGGACCTGATCATCAGTAATGTAGACCCTGGGGAAATTGTCTAATTTCTCTCTCTGAGCTGGGCCACCCCTTGCAAGAGTTTGGATGAGAAACTTCTGAGAAACAAGCCAGCTTGCCAAGAGAGGTGGTGACATGGTTACAGGAGGGGAGCCGTGTGTGTCTGTGTGATGACTCTCACCTTTGACCAGGATGATGAGTAAGCACCCCAAGCCTCCTCCCAAAGACTGCTCAAAGGCCCAACCTCCTTTGCCCCAGAGGATCCCATGTCTGTCTTTGTAAACAGGAGCTGGGCAGAGAGACTTCTCATGGGGCGGGTGCTCAATCAAGGTCATTCACAGGCCAGTTACTACAAACCCTCTCTTCCCACTCTTGTCCCAGATCCAACTATTGTTTATTTCCTCAGTGATCTGGTATCTTCTCCTATTGTGCATCTGGACGAAGGGGACTCCTTTCAGGAAAAGACTTGATAGTAGAATTCTTGAGCTAGAAGGGAGTCTCATAGCCACTGGCCACGTTCTCTGTACGTTGCCTTCTGATCAAGGATTCAGCGGGCTAAGCCACACCAGACCTAGAGGCACCTCTCAGTGCTCTGAAAGCCCCAGGCAGGGCTGATTTCACAACCTTCCAGCCAGTGTTAACCACTGCTGTCTCCTAAATGTATGGAAACATAGAAATGAAGCGGGAAGTGATTTCTCTTAAGGAGAAATGCCATCACTTCCACGCTCCCCTTTCCAGAGGCAGAAGATAACGCACCGTGTCCAGCCAAGGTTGAGGATAAATGAAAAGGCTGTCTGACTTACACGTCGTTTGTAAGACTTACTGAAAGAAGCTGGCTTTAGTGGGTGGGAGGAAAGCAGCTTGCCGAACCGAAGGGGGATCGGCCATCCACCTAACCGCCCTGTCTCTTGACAGTTCAGCCCAGGGAGCTCATGTATCCGTTTTGGCAGAATGACACCAAAACCCCTAAAGTAGACGACGGAAGCTCATCTGAGATTAAGCTGGCCATCCCCATCTACTTCTTTGGCGTTCCTTACCGCACCATCTATGTAAGTGACAAGCAGCCCAGCTGTTGCTCTAGGGCTCTCCCACCTTGCTGGTCATTAAGGAAAAGTATTTTAAATACCTTCTTCCAGGGCTCTGGGAATGGAGGATTTGTTGGCAGCCCAGATGACGAGTTCTGAGATTTCATGAGCTGATAGGTTTTATGATTAAGAAAGTCAAAGGTATATTTCATGGCTAACGTTCACAGCGGAGGAGTATACAGAGCAATGGATTGCTTTTGTGGGTGATGAAACACCCAAGCGAAGCAGAGGCCCCAATGCCAGGAACATTATTTCTGCCACTAGACAAGATAAAAAGATACAATGAACCATAATAGGAGCAACAGCAATTTTCTTTCCCTTCTGGGGGTGTGAAGACTTTAGGCATCTGCTCTTCTGAGGCTTCCTACCAATATGGAGCAGAGTCAAAGCAGAGTAGAGGGGTACTCAACTATTATATGAAGGTTGTTTGCAGAATTGGCCAACCTCACTGGGCCTGAGATACGCCATAGGGTCTCATTGTCAAAGCTGCATGAAGAAATGGTATCATTTGCTGTCAGAGCTCTCCTGGGCACCTGTGTTCTCAGGTTATTTTTAATTTTTTGATCATTGGAATTGCTGCTAGTGAGACTATAGCACATTGACAAGAAGATTCAGAGCAACTGAATCTGTCTTGATTTTCGGCCTTAAAAGAATTGAGTGAAGCAAATGTAGATTATATTACATCCTATTCTATTCTGCGCTCTGCCCTGGAAGAAGAAATAAAACTCCAGGCACCTCCATCTCTGGCCTCCTCTGCATCTGGGACCTCTATCTTCCCCAACTTTTGATTGATAGCTCAAGGCTGACTCCCACTAGAAAAGAGTTCCCTCTTCCATTATGTAACCTGTGGTCCTTGAACTTGCAGCATCACCTAGGCACTTGCTAGAAATGTCACTTCTCAGGACCCACCCCAGACCTACTGAATCTGGGAGGGGGCCCAGCTGTCTGTTTGAACAAGCCCTCCAGGGAATTCTGATGCCCACAAAAGTTTGAGAACCACTGCTCTTAACTATAGAATATAATCAAAACAAATCTGGGTCATCACTAACTTCCTCTGCTAGTCTGTGTGTTTTAATTACACCCCTGCTCTACTCACTGTAGAGCCTCCTTAGTCTATAACAGCTGATTGTAAGTTTCTGAATGTGTTGACCTGATTTTGGAGGTGAGAGGGCTGCACAGGACTTCCATTCTGGAAGCCTTGGTCTCCTAGACCTCTAGAACACGTGTATTTAGTTAAGCTCCTCTTTCTCCTCCATTGTACTAAGTGACATGGAGTCTGAATAATTCTTGCCTTTGCAGAAGGAGGGTCCTTAATTTGGGGGAGGCTTATTTGAGGGCAAATTTTTCCTTGGGTTTCCAGCACTTTAAGCCATGCAGTCTTGTTCAGGCTTCTGGGTTGTTCACTGATACTTGCAGACAGCAGACCCTCAATATCCTTGTAGCTGGATCTCCAGCTTCCTTTCCAAACTGCACACCCTTGCTTCCAAAATAGGTTGACATACATACCCTTGGCCCAGGTACTGATAACTTAACTCTGGGATCTGAGTCACTGTTAATGTCCATAATATTACTAATTAAATATGAACCTAACAATAGAATGTTTCTCTATTGAGGAATTGCAAGTATTCCCATCACAGACACTCCTGCTGTTCCCATCACAGACACTCCTGCTGTTCCCATCACAGACACTCCTGCTGTTGAAACCATACAAGCCTTTGGGTTAAATCAGCTTCACGTACCAACATACTGAGCTGCAGACACAGGCAGAGGCAAATTGTTTACAGATACTGTTTATGAGTATATATATCGGCTTGTTATTTGCAGTAAGGTTTAGTAATTTAATAAGTTTACTAAGCCATTTACAAATCATGAAGAAATCACCATAAGGTAGTCATTTACATATACAGTGTAAAGTTTTCATGTCTCCATTTTGTGCAGTGACTATACAAAGAAGCTAACAAACTACAAGAGCTGTAATGGAATTGGGCTCATCTGTGGATTGTAACCTTATCTTTTTCTGAGTACCGAGTGGTTCTGACATCAATAGAAATCCTTTAAATGTCTCATCCAGGGTGGAATATGGTTCATCTTGAGATCTGAGTTTGGTGATGGAGTATTTGATTTACCTTTCACTGACACTCCTCTTTTGTCATGTAATAGGAATCAAGGTCTAATATAGAGTTCCTCCGTTTTTTCATTTAACTTTCTGCTTCCATGTTTTTTGGGTTTTTTCCTGTCTATTTTGCATCTGTAACTCTGGATCTTCTTTATTGCCCACATAAGCCACTGCCTAGCCCAACACACACACACACACAAACACATACACACACACACACACACACACACACACACACACACAATCCAGTAGCATTTGATAAGTATAAATAAAGACAGGATAGAGAACATGAAAATGAGGCTGATTATTAATAAGAAATGCAGCTGGCTACAAATTGAAAGTGAAAGGAAACCAATGAGTTTGTCTGGAAGCAAATGAACCTCCTAGTTGAGCAATGGAAGCTGCTGTTTGGGGGTTCTGATTCAGTAGTTTAAAAGTCATTTCCATTCATATGATTAGGCGAGCATCTGTCTTGGTTTATAACTCTGAAATTGTCACGGTCTCAGATCCACTGTGCAAAACCTCTTTTATTTTTGTAGGTGAATAACAACGGAGTTGTTTCATTCAACGTGCTGGTGAGCCAGTTCACGCCCGAATCTTTTCCCCTGACGGATGGGAGGGCCTTCATTGCTCCATTTTGGGCAGATGTACACAATGGGATTCGAGGCGAGATCTATTACAGAGAGACCACGGACCCTGTCATCTTGAAAAGAGCCACCAAGGACATCAGGAAGTACTTCAAAGACATGGCAACCTTCTCTGCCACTTGGGTTTTCATTGTGACCTGGGACGAAGTAACGTTTTATGGAGGAAGCAGCACCACACCTGTAATCATTCAAATTTTCCCTTTTCCACTTCGTATTCTGACATCTAATTCTTGTCCATCTTCACTACTGTGAAGGAGTCTAATTGTTAGAGCTGAAGAATGTCAGTTTCCTTGAGTTACACTGAGGAGTCTTGCCACCCACTTTCCAGGAAACAGAGGGAGCTATCACACCTAACCAGTCCAGTCAGCTGTAATATTTCAGAAGATGTGTCATCTCTATCATGAACCATTACAAATGTCTAAAAAGAAGCCCTCCACAAGTTTCTTGCAGTAGGTAGCATTCCTATTTTGCAGGAGAGTGATTGAGACACTGAGACCCCATACGATTAGGGACCCACCAGGAACCCAAAGGTCCCTTTTCTTACCAGAGGCCCAAATGCCTCTCTCCATCAGCTAATTTCCTTTTCTTCTTTTTTCACAAAACCTGATAGGAAAAGGAAACTAGGGTGCCAGTTTGGAGCCAAATGATCTGGCTCATTTTATTATGTTATGACCTTTTTTAAAATTGTGACCAGGTCTAGAATTATTCATATTTGATGGTAATTGGATTGGGCAGTTGAAGTGTTTCATGAATAAAGTTTCAGCATCTGCTCAGAAATCCTAAATGGGCAATCAGATAACAGTCAGATAAGAAAGATTATCACTGGCATTATTATAGAGATAATCAACTTTCTACAGAAAGGGACAGAACATAATTTTCAGGAAAGCCTGCCGTTTGTGTGGATGACTTTGGCAATGGAGTTTTTTTGAAGCAGCAGATGCGTCTTCAATGTATAATTTCCAGTAAGCAAAGATACTCAGACATCTTCCCTCCGCTTTCTTAGGATTACTTCCAATCCCATCTGTTTTCCGATTTCCCTGGCGATGAGTCAGTTGTTTCAGGGTGAAACAGAAACTACTGAGTTAGAGGCAGAGTTGGAAAAGTGCTGGGCTTGCATTTCGTAGCTGCCCTGCCGTGAGCACCCTGCCTCTCTGCACCTTCTGACCAGAGCATCGCAAAGCACTTTATCACTAAGAGGTTCTGGAGAACAGAAAGATACAAGTTTAAACAGTGGATGCACTGGCTAGAAATAACCTCTAAAGAAGCAAAAATTTCCCCCTGTCATGTTATGGATTGCTAACGACTCCTCGGGTGATGTTTGATGTCCTTGAGCCTCATACCTTACAGCTTTAGAATGCAGGATGCCAGCGATCGATACATTTTAGTATCAGAGGGAGAAAAATAAAGAGAAGAAATGCCCATCAAATGCTGACCACCAGTTTTTCAAAAAAAACTTCCATTGGCAGTAAAAATGGCAAGATAATTCAGATATTTCCTGGTTTGTACTTGGGCGTAAATTTATGGACTAGGTGAGGACTCTTTCAATGAGGATGAATGAGGTAACATCTAAGTGCTTTGAGCTCCTTGGAGAAAAAGATGATAAAAATCCTCCAGAGCTGCAGGAGTGTCCCTCCAGCCCTGTCTTCGGAATCGGCCCCTCTTCCATCTCCCACTATCCTAGGCCCCCCCTTCTTTAGAGGAACACGTATCAACAAGCCAAGTAAACACTGGGCATGAGAGATCTTTTAGAAGCAGAAGCCCAGTAGAAAGTCAAGAGGATGTGTTTACTTTAAGGAAGGAAAACTAATATTTATTGAGGCTGACTGTGAACCCAGGGCTGTGATAGGCTATCTTTGCAAATCATTTAGCCCTCACAAGAATGTTCCCAAGGAAGTTCGCCGTCCACTTTAAAGGTGAGGGGACAGGCCTAGAGAAGTTAAGTAACTTGCCCAAGTGTCAAGAAAAGGAATTTGAACCTCATATGCAGCAGAGCAGGGTGCAAACCCAGTCTCCTAACTCTGAATCCTGAACTCTTTCCTCAGCTGCCCCCTCCAGGTAGCGTTAGAAGGCCTCTGAAGTATAAAAGGGCTTTTCAAGAATTAAAAACATGGTTTTACAAGAACAGATCCAGAGGAGTCTCACAACCCGTGTTGAAGAGTTACCTGTGGGGGGGGGGGTGAGAGTGAGGGAGAAGGTGCATGAGGGCGAGCCAGCTTCAGGAGCGTTCTTAGGATGGCTGGCTGGTTTTAAGGTGACTTCTGGGATCAGACATGGGTTGCGTTCAAGACCTGCTTGGACCAAAGATATTTCCAACTTTATTTCAGGAGAAGGAATTCACATCCGGAAGGAGCATCCTGGTCTGAAGGAGGGTTTAGCTTTGGTCCTTGTGTGACATTGACTTTATGCCTTTCTCTTGAATCTGACCCCACAGCGGCCATATAGGTGACTGCTCGCTCCTCTCTGTGTCCCACTTTGCCCTTTTGTTGAACGGGGCCAGAGAATGGAGGCATAAACCTGGGCGGCTCTATCATAAACGCCATCAGCTGTGGCAAGCACGGAGCTTGAGGAGAAAGTTCTCGTGTACAAAAAGGGCTTTTCTTTACTTGCACCTTTTCTCCCTCCCTGGGACTGTCTAGGATGGGAGATTTGGGGCTTCCAAGATCCTCTACCCCAGTTTGATTACACAGGATAAGGATGTGGGTCTTCCTCTGCATCTGACAGAATGTTAACCAGGACGGTATCGGGCAGCTGGGAAAATGCTAGGTTTGAATGGAAAAGGTCGAAGCAGCCTCTCCTTTTAACTCTGTTTTTTACTTGAATTTCCTGAAAACATGCATCAGCGGGTAGGGATTAGCAAAGGGAAATAGTAAAGGACAGAGTTTGCTACAGCTTTTTTCTGGAAACTGTTTGCAAGACTGATCTGAATGTATATAACATCTCCGTCCTAAAAAGTTGAAAATTAAGACTGTGTGTAATGACAGTGCACGAAGAGATCAGACTGGGAGCTCTGGCTCCAATTCTGTTTTCTGTTGCTGGGTCATTGTGGAACTTCCAGCAATTCATTTCCCTTGAGCCCTCAGTTTTCTTAGCTCCTATGATGGGAATGGGCCAAAAAATTGCCTGTCTTAGCATTGGTTGAGGTACAGATGGAGGTGGAGAATTTTGCAGATATAAAGTGATGCATAAATGCTCCATTAGAGGAGCAATTTCTCCCCACCAAGTGCTTTTTAAAAATCAATTTCCAGGGGCTTCCCTGGTGGCGCAGTGGTTGAGAGTCCGCCTGCCGATTCAGGGGACGCGGGTGCGTGCCCCGGTCCGGGAGGATCCCACATGCCGTGGAGCGTCTGGGCCCGTGAGCCATGGCCGCTGAGCCTGCGCGTCCGGAGCCTGTGCTCCGCAACGGATCACTTTCCAACCTGCATTTAAAAGAGGGGGAGCCATCTCACCAAGATTAGCGGTGTGTTCCAGGAAGCGAGAGAGCAGGGCCCATGCCACCACTGGAGTCCCACCGACTGGCATTTGCGTGCTCTGCCCTCTCCCTCCCCACCCCCACGCCCTACCCCACCTGCTCTGGGAACAGGTGCTCACAGCCCTCTCCCTGGCTTGACTAGTTCCTATAGTTTAGTCTCATGCTGCCATCTATAGGTGCCCACGTATTATCACATGCTGAGTCGGGCCGCTGACTTTCCTATCTGGTGCCAGTCAGAGATGTAAGAGGGATGCTGAGTCAGCCTCTAGGTTATTCTCAGGCAATTTCTTTTCTGGATGCACAGCCCCACATGTCTTGCTTTTCCCCCTGGAGGTGAGAACATATTTGGAGAGAAGGCAGAGCACAGAGGCTGGGGTCGGAGCAGCTCTGAGCTGCTTGAGTGGGGAGGGGGCAGGGTAAAGGGAGCTGCTACTGGGGAGAGGAGCTCCTGGGGATGTGAGTCCTGAGCCCACCCACCCATTCGCATCCTGCAGGTGAACACCTTCCAGGCCATCCTGGTGTCTGACGGCACCTATACCTTCACGCTCTTCAATTATTATGAAATCAACTGGACCACTGGGACGGCGAGCGGCGGTGATCCCCTGACGGGTCTTGGGGGAGTGATGGCCCAGGTAGGTGGTTCTCTGGCTCATCCTCCTATGTGTTTCTGAAGCACTGCACTCTCTTCTTATGCTCTTAGCATCTGGGGGAAATCCTGCTTTGAACTGGAGAAGCGTGTCTGGTCCTGCAGGTGGACTGAGGGACTAGTCTTGCCCATCTTTGATACCTGGATCCGGGTGTGGCATGAACTAGCGGGCCATTATCACCTGAAATGGTGGCCCCAGAGACTCCAGGAAAAGGGGTCTCTTGATTTCAGGTGTGCTGAAAACAAGATGGTGGGCAAGTAAACCAAGGTCGGGGCGGGGGTTAGGGGATGATGTGTGTGCTCAAAAGTCTGCTCTTCCTTTTGTGCTCTAGGCAGGATTTAATGGTGGAAACATCACCAATTACTTCAGCCTTCCGGGGTCAAGAACCCCTGATATTGTGAATATCCAAGAGACCACAAACGTCAATGTTCCAGGTCGCTGGGCATTTAAAGTTGATGGGAAGGAAATTGACCCAGCCAATGGCTGCACCTCCAGAGGTAAAGGCATTTCCTCTTCTCTGAGGCAAAGCAGGGTTTGTTTCATTGAGATAGACAGGCAGGCTTTTAAGCCATGGTAGGGGGGACTCCTGGCTGATGCTTTACCCTTTGAAGTCTCTCCTCTGGGTAATGGAGATCAAGGTAATTTTTGCGTGCACGTTCATCGCTCCAGGAGCTGAAACCCTGCGCTGGCCATACCGCAGTTTCTGAAGCCTGTGCCTGGGGTATGAACACAGCTCCCCATTGGGAACTACTGCACAGTGGACGAGGCTCTTGAATGATTCTGCAGCCAGAGGGACAGAAGAGAGCCCTCCTGTTTAACATTATTTTTGTTGTCGTTGTTGTTGCCATGTCCCCCTTTAAATTTTCCTTCTCATCTTTACTCCTGCTCTACCATCTGCACTTTGTAGATCCATGGGAGTGGGTGAGCTTGGAGCATCACCAAGTCTGTACCAAGTACCTCCTAGTATGATTAGAAAGAAAGGAGAAAACGTGTCATAGTCTTTAGGGTAGCTTCTCCTAAAATCCTCCAAGCAGCAGCAAAACATGCAGGAATTTAGGGAGAATCAAAGCCGGCTTTAGGTCTGTGTGAACAAGCTGTAGGTGAACCTCCGTGGGTTTCCTTTACATTGGCATCCAAAGTTTGGAGCCTCCTCTGAAATGTCAAAACCCCTTCGGATGTACAAAACAGCCCAGGACTCTCACAGGGACACCATGGTTTATAGATTCCTGCTTCTTATACGTCTAAAAGTATTCAGAAAACAGGATTTCTGGGCATATTTCTGCCTCTAGGAGTGGAGGCTATAGCAAGTAGAATTAGTCAATCATCTATGCATCTGTCTGTGCGTTTATCTACCCATCCACTCACCCACGCACCTACCCACACATCTACCCATCTACCCATCCATCCATTTAGCCTTCCAGCCACTGCATCTTTCCAAATGTGCTTAGCCAGTCTCTTAGGTTGGTGAAGATGGTGCTTGCTCTGGACCCCCATGACCCTACCATGGTAGAGAAGACAGCACAGAAACAGTGATGATACAATGTAAGACCTATTATGAGAGATATGAGTGCAGGGTACTGTGTAAGCACAGAAGATGACCCCGGGGA
This sequence comes from Globicephala melas, assembly GCF_963455315.2. Classification (NCBI taxonomy): domain Eukaryota; kingdom Metazoa; phylum Chordata; class Mammalia; order Artiodactyla; family Delphinidae; genus Globicephala; species Globicephala melas. The sequence continues at coordinate 96,323,402 of NC_083321.1, forward strand.
AAATGCTTCCAGATTCCTAAGAAAGTTATGGGGTGGGATGAAAATTTCAGGAGGTCTCTTGCCATCCTTCCATTGAGAGCATGGCCAGGTGACCTCTGAGTCTCGGCACCCCTGAGGGCTTTGATTTGTGTAATCATCAGAAGGGCCATATTCACCTGATCTGAAATGCCCACACCCTCTGCCCCCATCCCCTGCGCTGTGGTCACACTTATCAAACCTCTGCTTTTGCTCTGAGGAAAGGTCATTTGTGAAGATGCCCTGCCTGGGCATCTTTGCCTCTGTGGACTCTGTAAAGTCCTCCATGTTCGGAAGAGCAAATAAATGTTTAGAGCTAAGCCAGTATTAAACTGGACAGAAAAGAATCTAGCTCCGAAGGTCACCAGGATTTCAGAGATTGCACTCTCCTCCCTTACAGAGTGTAAACACATCTTCATCTAACGTCTATGAAGATACCAAACCAATGCCCCGTTATCTCTCTCGCTTTTATGGCCTGGGCTAGGGACCTACCCAACACCTCTCGCCTTTGTCCAAGTGTCATGGAGCTGACTGGCTGTGGCCGTGCTACCTAAGTGCCAGGTGACAGCCTCTCCTTGAGTCCCGGGAATGAAATGCTGTGATAATGGAAAACACTGGCTCACAGAGCTGTGGGGTTGGTCAGATGCCAGCAGTGTACAAAGTCCTCACTTTGACTTCATTCTTTCCCTCCTGAGTTATGGCTTTGGGTTTCATATACAGGACAAATTCAATCTCCTCATACAGGCTGCTGTGCATTTTAATGTGCCACTGGACACACATCAATCTAATGAGATGGGGATTTGGCCTGGGCGACAACGGGGGGAGTGTTGCATAGAGCTGGTTTATTATATCATCATTTTGCAAACAAAATTATCTCAGAGTCTACCTTTTGGTCCAAACCTCCTCTATGCAAAGACATTTCCCCCTCATTTATTGGAAGCCTGAGAAAGCAGAGACTGGAAATCATACCGAGTGGAGGCTGTTAGAATATATGCAGCCTGGGTGAGTGCCAAAAAGCATTGAGGTCGGAGGGGCCTGTTTTCAGGGCTGATGCATCTGACCTACTGGGACTGTGAATACATCTATTATCCCATTCAGGGGCCATATGAAACATAACTGCCCGTTGAGACATAATTGTTCCTGTTGGACAGATATTGAAAGGACTGTCCAACTGCCATGGCTTCTGCCTGGGCTCACCTGGCAGCTTTGTGCTCTGCATTAGGTCTTCAGTTTTATAAAAATTTGAGAAACCTTTTCAAACTACGGTTTCAAACTATAGTTACTCCTGGTGTATGATATTGTTTACAATTCTTAATGTTGTATCTTTGATACTTTCCTTTTCAGACAGTCTCAATGTACAAATACTTCTACCTTATTGACCTGTGCCAACTTTTTATAGCATCTCTGTTCCCCAGGAGGCAGGGATGAGAAAATAACCTTGTCCACATTCTGTGGGTCAGAACATTAAGACAGGCGGACGTTCAGTCAGTAGTCTTGGCAATTGATTGCAGATTTGTGACCATCGCCCAGTTCTCTTGACCCCGACCCCCAACCAAGGATTAGGTCATAGCCCCCAGCCCAGAGATGCTCCCGTGTCAACTGAAGGTTGATATGAAGAATTGGTAGATTTCAAGATTTTTGGTGGGGGAAATCATTCATTTAGAGAAATGGTTTTAAAGACTGAAAACCTACCAAGGCAATAGAAGTATTTTAAACATTAGAACATCCCTTAGGACCATTCCCCTCCCCATCTCACTCTCCTCCTGACGTAGATTCTGTCAAGAAGTTCTGTCCAGGGGATAAAGAGAGAGGAGTGCTGGACTTAGACCGGGCCTAGGGTGAGGGGAGAAGACGACTGGTGTAGGTGTAAGTTCTGCCTAAACAGTGTCTGTAGGATTTATGAGCCCGGAAATGTGGGAAGCCAGGGGTCAGCCCGTTCCAGAATCATCCCAGGAGGCCTGGGATTTAAATTTGTGGGTCTGACTCCTGATTCTTTTCTGGCACATACTGAGCCCCCAGCAGCTGTTTGTTGAATGAGTGGATGAGTGAATGAATGATCACGTTAGCAAATGAACCGACAGTGTTGCCGAGTTACCCGGGGGGTGGGGGAGGGCCTTCTTTCAGAATACCCTTCCTCTTATCGCCGAAAGGAAGGCAAGGACTGCCGTGTGTCCTGGTGTATCCCATGGAGTGAGACAATGTGTCTTTCCTTGAATGAAAGTGTGCTCACCAGTGGTGGTGACAATAATGTCAAGAGCTTAGATTGGATTCAGATGGACTTGGCTTGGAATCCTGGCTTCGCAGTTGAGTTGCTGCGTGATTTGGATGAATTACCTAACTTCTCTTAAGCCTCAGTTTCCTCACTTGACAAGTGAGGGCAACACTTCATACCTAATCGGGTTCTTTTGAGGATTAAACGGTATAAGGCAAGTAAAGTCTCTAGCCCGATGCCCAGCACAGAAGGTAAATGCTCAATAAATGTTAGTTCTACTGTCCTTATTCCCCAGGACAGTTCCTTCGGCGAGGGGAGGTGTTCTGGGATGACCTGAACTGCACCATCAAGTGCCGCTGTCTGGATTTCAACAACGAGATCTACTGCCAGGAGGTCTCCTGCAGCCCCTACGAGGTGTGCGAACCCAAAGGCAAATTCTTCTACTGCAGCCCGGTGGAGACCAGCACGTGCGTGGTATTTGGGGAGCCGCACTATCACACGTTCGATGGCTTCCTCTTCCACTTCCAAGGCTCCTGTGCCTACCTGTTGGCCCGACAGTGTTTGCATACTTCCAGCCTCCCCTTCTTCAGCGTGGAGGCAAAGAACGAGCACCGGGGGGGCTCAGCCGTCTCCTGGGTGAAGGAGCTCTCGGTGGAGGTGAATGGCTACAAGATTCTCATCCCCAAAGGAAGCTATGGAAAAGTCAAGGTGAGACCCTCTCCGTCCTTCACGGGGAGATGGAGAAGCTGGAGGTGCTTCAGCCTGGGGAAGACTTTCCCAGATCTACTGCTGTTTGCTCTTTGTACCAAAAAGATGCATGGATCTTTGTAAAGAGCCATGCAAACATCTTGTAAAATTCTTTACTAGGCTAAATTTTGTTTGTACAAGAGCTAACCTAGGCTTTCTCTTTGACATGTCTATCTGCTGTTTATCTTAAAGTACATTTAACTTCTTAGCTCACACACACACACACACACACACACACACACACACACACACACACACACACACACACATATCCAAGCTTAGACATAACTGGGAACAGAAGTAAATTGTTTCTCATGAACCTGGCTTGCAACAATGGTAGCCACGTGGCCATGCCCTGGAGACAGTGTAAACACAAAGTACAAACCCCTAATTCACTACAGCTTTTGATTAACAATCCTCACATCCCCCCATCCTGTTTACCCAAGAGCTGTGGCTTCATTCTCAGAGAAACGTCCAAACGTCCAAACTGATTGGTATATCCATGGGCACTGCCTGTCCAGGCAGCTGGAGTGGGCTCAGTGACTTCTTTAGTGAAACCTGGGTGGAAAGTTCCCCTGAAAGCTTTACCCCTTTACAGAATCCCCCACTCCTGCTTGGAATGGGAGAGCACAGGGATCTCTGTGGTTCGTTTAGCATATGCAAATGACTCCTGTCCCTGTCTACCTGGATTTCAGGCTGGGGCGTTGACAAAAGAGGGAGAACAAAAAGCCAGTAGCAATTACTCAATCTGTGGAGGCCCCAAGTTTCATGATGTTAATGGAGACCTCAGGGCAGCCATGTATTTATTCAAGCAATAATAACCAGGACCGCGAGGGGTTGATTGCTGCAACCCCATGCTGTCCTTAATCCCCAAGCATGGAGGTCATCACAGAGATTACAAACCAGAACTGATGCCAGTGTAGGGAGGTCTTTCTTTTTTCAAAAACGTGTTGTAGTTTTAATTGATGCAGCGTGTCCAACAAAAGGCAGCACCAAGGAACTAATTCCACTTTTTCTGGCTCTGCCCTTCCTAGGTCTGTGCAGCGTATCAGTGCCGTAATTAGAAAAGTGGGCTATTACAGTGGTTAAAATGCCAATTTGCTTGGTGTTTGGTTAGTCTCCCTAGAGACAGCTCTGTAAATCAAATCAGAGGTAAGAATTCGGCTGCAGAAGTTTGGGGTTTTTCCCTTTTAAATTTCTGTTGTGCTGTTGAGCACCACACTTGTCCTTGTGGATAGATGCTAACATTTCCAGCTAGAAAAATGTTTGCTAGCTCTCCCCTACTTCCTTGTCTTGTGGGGATGATGTGTACAATATCTGAAGTTGGAAAAGAAAGCTTCATGCTGTATTCCTATTTTCCATTTTGATTAAAATTCTTTTCCCTTCACAGTCAGACTCTTTTTTTTTAGAAGGAAAGGGACACCAGCCCCTTGCTTTCAGGCCCAGCAGCTCTGCTAATTTTGCGTGGCTCTCTTCCATCGTCCGAGCGTAGGGCATGGATTCCTCAATTTTCTGTAGCGACAGGGAGATGTGGACGTGAATGTAAATGTTTCAGAAAGAAAAGGTTATGTGATTCCAACTGCAAGCAAACAATGGGTCCCTTTTCCTTTTGCCAAATGGCTTCCGAGCGTCTCTGAATACACCTGCCCTGCTGGGGAGGGTGCCTCCATGATGGCAGAGACCCCACCCGGGGTGAAGTGGGGACAGGCAAGAGGGGGTGGGAGGCAAGAAGGAGACTGATTTGCCAACTTTCAGACACGCAGGGCGGGGCCTTGCAAACAGATCTTAACGAACAGGTTGCCTTTCTCCATATGCTGGGATTAGGAACTGGGCTCTGAATATGCATGTTCCCCCTTTGAAATGTTCTCAAGTGACAAGTAAACAATTTAGGATTGTGTATGCTAATAGGGGCCAAAGAAAGCCAGCTAACATCCATATATAGTAAATGTCTCCTTCTAACTAATACTTATCAGTTTTCATCTTTCTCCCCCAGATAAAACTGAGTAGTTTAGGGTACACCAGGGAAAAGAGTGCCAACGCCAAATAGCTGATGGTGACGAAGAGCTCTGATTCTGGGGTCAGGTTTGCACAAGCCTTGGGCCACCACTGCCAGCTGAGTGGCCTCTCTGAGCTTTACTTTCTCCATCTGTAAAATGGGGTAATCGTGTCATGTCTAGAAGGCAGGGCTCTTGGCTGTAGTTTGGACTTGGCTGTCTCAACTCAGCACTGAACAAAGGCAGCAGGAAGCAGTGGAGGGTCGGGTCCTGTCACCCACAAATAATGCAAGCCCTGAATCTCAATTTCCTCATCTGCAAAAGGGGCAGATGGTAAGGACCTTCTTAGGTTGTTGTGAGGATGAAATAGGATAACCACATGTGCGACGGCTAGTACAAAGCCTGGCACCCAGTAGGCACTCAGTACTCATTCCCACACTGCCATTCCCACCGAAAGTTCTTCTCGTTCTAAGGCCTGTCCTACGATGCTACTTCTCTCTCCCAACCTTGCTCCCACCTAACCTTGCCCCTACCCACTCCTGGGAGAGACATGGTTAAAGGGGGTCCTGGCTGGTACACAGGGAGAAGAAGGGAAGCAAACAGGGAGACTCATCAACATTGGCTCATCAGGGTCTGAGGACTGGGACAGCAGGAAAGAAATAAGAAGCCATGGGCTGGGTGAGAGTCCCCAGCTGCTCCCATTCCAAGCCCTCTGGGGTACAAGCACAGGACTCTATAAGGTGTGGCTGAAACTGAGACATGCATGAGAAAGAAAGGGGGAGAAATGACCACTTATGTCGAAAAAGAAGGGAAAATCTGGGCAACGCCGATGGGCAGCGTAGGGACACAGGCAGTGTGCGTGGGACGAGATCGGTTGCAGCAGGGGGATGGTTGTGACATCCAGAGACAGTCCCCCCCCCCCACCGCCGCACCCTGTGGCTTCTGCTCTGAAGTACAACCACTGTCCTTTGTTAGCAGGGGCTGAGTGAGAGGAGAGGAGGGCATTCAGCGAGGGAGGTGTTTGGCATTTAGGATTATACCGCCTTGGAGATTTCACTTCCTACATCTCAGCATAGAGCAATACACCATAATCACCCAGCGCTTTCGCTGGCTGACCTTCCTCAGAGTGTGGCTTTTCTCATCCTTGTTGGCTAACTTGCTACCTGGGAGATAAGGATAAATCAATCAACCCCTGGGTGTTTTTTTTTTTTTCTACTTCCTGCTCTCATAGGATGGCTTACATCTCAAGCCTGTTTTTTTGTTCCCTTCCCCCATAAGCCATACTAATTTCTAGGGACAGAGAATTGCACATGCCATTAGCCGTGGTAAACCTTGGGAGCGATGCTTGGACAGTCTATTGTCTCACTTCCTAGACAACGCAGAGAGTTGCAGCAATGGTGGCACTAAAGACCCTTGATCTTTCTGTGTGCCAGAAATCAGTACAGGTGCAGGGCAGCCTGGACGTGCACTTACAGTCAACCCACCAGGGCTGTTCTAGGACTAACCATCCATTCCAGCCCTCAAAAGTGATGTCTAGAGATGCCAGGCACGTTAAGGGTGAAAAAGAAGAAAACTAACTCTCTGTTGGAGGCTTATCAAGCCACTTACACATGGGACTCACTCCTTTTCTCTTTTTTTTAACATCTTTCTTGGAGTATAATTGCTTTACAATGGTGTGTTAGTTTCTGCTTTATAACAAAGTGAATCAGTTATACATATACATATATCCCCATATCTCCTCCCTCTTGCGTCTCCCTCCCACCCTCCCTATCCCACCCCTCTAGGGGGTCACAAAGCACCCAGCTGATCTCCCGGTGCTATGCGGCTGCTTCCCACTAGCCATCTATTTTACATGTGGTAGTGTATATATGTCCATGCCACTCTCTCACGTCGTCCCAGCTTACCCTTCCCCCTCCCCATGTCCTCAAGTCCATTCTCTACGTCTTCGTCTTCATTCCTGTGGGACTCACTCTTGATTCTTCCCCCATTTCTCACTCCCCCCAGCAAAAAGCCCCAGGCCCTGTGGAGTGTCCACCACAAGCTGTCCCTCCTCCACGTCTGGGTGCAGGTCAGGCCTCGCCCTCATCAGCCCTGGCCTCCAGCACCAGTTGCCCGCCTGATTTCTCTGTTTCTAATCTCCACCTACTTCAATATACCCTTCGTACCGGCCAGAGTGGACTTTTTTAAACACAAGTCTGACCACATCATTCTCTTACTTAAAACTTTTTGGAGCTCTTCCTACAGAAGAGAAATCCAAGTTGTTGTTTTTGTTTTTGTGGCGTTTTGTTTTCTCTTAAAAACATGCTTCAAAGACCCTCCAAGATCTGTTCCCAACACAGAATTCAGAGCAATTCTTCCAAAACGGAAGTCAGATCGTGTCGATCTTTTGCTCTGGGCGCTCTCTTCGCTCTCGGCTTCCCTCAGAGTCACAGCCAAAGTCTCTACAATGGCTGACAAGGCCGTGCCTGTTGTGGCTGCTCTTATCTCTCTGCCCTCCCCGACCACTGCCTGCTCCTGGCTCTCCGCTCCGGCCACACTGGCCCGTGCGAACCCAGCGCCCAGCACGCTCCACCCCAGGGCCTGGCCGTCCCCTCTGCGTAAGCCACTCTCGCCCCAGATAACTGCAAGGCTTCTTCCTCATCTCAAATATCCCCTTCCCCGTGGGGTCTTCCTCGACCCTCCTGTCTAAAATTAGAAACCCTCTTCCCTAGCACTTTGGATCCACATTCCCAGCTTTATTTTCCTGCAGAACACTTTTCTGATGCTGTTATGTATTTTACATATTGGTTTTGTTTGCTGTTGGTCTCCTGAAGAGGAATAGACAGTTCCAAGAGGCAGGGATTTTCGTCCGTTTCACTCATTGCTAATCCCCAACTCTTAGAACAGAGCTTGACACACAGAAAGGGCTGAGTTGACATCTACTGAATGAATGGACTCTGCCTGTGTCCAGCTCCCTCTCCAGCCGCCCGTTCCCTTCCCTCTGCAGTACAGTGACACCCCGATGACTGTCCCTATTCTCATGCAGCTACTTCTAATCACTAACAAGTGATTTTATTCATTTGTCCTGGAATTCTCTGCCCCCTACTCTTCCTTTGGCTGCTTCTGTTTTACCTCTAAAGACCCAGGTCAGACTTAACTGCTCCTAAAAAGCCTATATGACCCCCCGTCCCCAGGCTGGATCAGTGGTCAGGTACCGTTCTCCCACTGCATCACTGCATCACCTATGAATGCATATTTAAAACTGTACGTCATAAATATCAATTTGTGTCCCTCTTCCTCAGTAGACCCAGACCTCATAACGGGCAGAGACAATTACTTTTTTTATTCTTTATTTCTCAGCACCTAACATCGTGCTTGGTACCCAGTAGGTGTTCAAATTTGTTGTGTTGAACGATGGTATGACATAGGCCTGGTATCAGGAAGTGACAGGGTGAAACACTCAGAGAATAACACCAGGGCAGCCTCAAAACTCGATGGTGGGGACAGTTTATAGAGCACCTTCCAGCTGGGAGGAGGGGTTGGGGTGCTAAGGGCAGCGAGGGGGTCATGGAAAGTATGTGCCTTAAGCTGAGACTTAAAGAATGGATTTCGAGGAGAAAGGGGGAAAAGCCAGGTAACTAGTCTTTCAAGAAAAGACGTGAAGCTGGCCCAGGAGCCAGCCAGGAAGTGTTGACAAGCACCTGGTCCCCAGAGGGGTTTAGAGTGGCACTAAGCAATGCACGTCTGTCACAACTCAAACGCCGGCCTGCTCTCAAAGGTTCTGGGGCCTCTGCCTTCCTGGGAGGCAAGCCCGCTGGCACCCGAGCCTTCTGGGGGCCACTCTCTCTGTGGCGCTGAGTCGCTCCATCCCTCCCCCCTTTCCTGACCTCAGCTGGACCCACTGCCCTGGCCCCTGCTCACCTGCCTTTTTACTATTGCTGTTGTTGGCAGGTTAATGACCTAGTGGCTTCTTTGCCCGTCACCTTAGACTTGGGGGCGGTGAAAGTCTACCAGAGTGGCATGTCTACTGCTGTGGAAACGGATTTTGGGCTCTTAGTGACGTTTGACGGCCAGCACTACGCCTCCATCTCCGTCCCAGGCTCCTACATCAACTCCACTTGCGGGCTTTGTGGGAACTACAACAAAAACCCTCTGGATGACTTCCTGCGCCCCGACGGCAGGCCAGCCATGTCAATCCTAGACCTGGGAGAGAGCTGGCGGGTCTACCACGCCGACTGGAAGTGTGACTCGGGCTGCGTGGATAATTGCACCCAGTGTGACACGGCCACCGAAGCCCTCTACTTTGGCCCCGACTACTGCGGCTTCCTCAACAAGACCGACGGCCCCCTGTGGGAGTGTGGCACTGTCGTGGACCCCATGGCCTTCGTGCACAGCTGCGTGTATGACCTGTGCAGCGTGAGGGACAACGGGACACTCCTGTGTCAGGCCATCCAGGCCTACGCCCTCGTGTGCCAAGCCCAGGGCATTCCGATCGGAGACTGGCGAATCCAGACTGGGTGTGGTAAGCTGGCATCCTGTCCACACGGAAGGCCACGCCTGTGCAGGGGGGCCGGGAGAGGGTTTCGGGGCTCCTCGGAGAGCTCCCTGTTAAGACACATTGCCCGAGAGTCAGGGTGAGGTTGAAATATAGCAAATGATAAAGAACGAACTGTAAAAGCATCTTGACCTTTCTCCTCACCCAGTACTGTGGCCAGAAAACAAGAAACCACTGATGGGCATCCGTGCAGGAGACACGGAATGCGTGGCCGGAAGAGGGCCCTTAGCGGGGGTGGCCCGGGCAGAGTTGAGCAGGGAGGGGGCCGTTTCTGAGCTGGAGGTGGCTGTCCCCACAGCTGTTGGGGACATGTGGACACTGGCCTGGGGAATCAAGAGCAGCCTTTGGGAGAAGAATGCGCCTCCCACACGGAACCCATGGCATTTTTGTCCTTGGATGTTTCCTCGCTGCCTTCAGGTTCTGTGACCCCTGCTCTAGAGCATTTCCGCTGGTCCAAAAGGGGCAGCAGGCAGGGCAGGCAGCAGACCCGGAGAGAGGCCCTGTTCTAAAATGCCGGGTGGCGAGGAAACAAGCCCCCAAAGTGTGGGAAATCCAGCTGTCCCCTTGGAATTGCGCTCTTGGATTGAGCGTTTGGAACAACTTAGCTATCTTATGTCTTCCTTCTATACAACTTACATCTCTCTCACTTTTCCTAGTTATGTTAATGTTAAAAACGGGCAAACGAAAAACCCAATTGCTTCTTGGAATTTTGTTTCTTTCCTGGTCCTTGGTTTTCTCCATATGAGTAAACCGAAAATTATTATCCGTGCATTTGAGAGTGCTATGGAGGTGAGATTTAAAAGTTTCTTTCAGTTCCAAGGCCAGAGGGCATTTTTTTCCTATCTGTATAGGTTGGATTCATATAAATCAATATGTATCAGAATCAATTCTTAGAGAATTGATCAAACTACTAAAAGACAGTATATTTAAATGTTTTTGTGTGTGTGGACTGGCCAGCCTCTATCATGCCTGGAGTATCCATACCCTGATTGAAGTTGAGATTGAATATGACTTCTCTTTGACCCTTGTGCAATCCAAGGGCATCCAATTACCTAATTTTTTTGCCTATAATGGTTATTTTTTTTCTAGTGGTACTACTATCCTACCCTCCACGTTCCTCTCCCTGTCTCTCATTTTAGTGGGATGAATTGTATTTAAATCAGAGAACTCGTCTACCAGGCTCTTGAGTCTCCGCCTGTTGGGGTCAACCAGACTCAAACCAGACTCAGATGTTCTTAAAATAAGAATCGAAGCTTTCCAAGGCAAGAAGGGCCTTCAGAAGGCATCCAGTTCCAGTTCAGTCTCCTGGGGGAATAGGCACACAGGTTCTTTTCAGATAGCTAAGGTTCTTTCTTATTTTTAATATCCCAGAGAATTCATTTTCACAGTCTTCTTTGGTCCCTGTTTGAAAGTTCACTTTTTCAAATTCCTCCTCTAAGAGTTAGATTTTTCATTTCTCCTGTGAGTTGGATTTATTTCCTCCTAGGAATGGGCCGTGTTCTTTAAAGTCAGACCAACTTATATGCCCATCAGTTGAAGATCTTAAACCATCTCGATGGTTGTAATTCACCCAGTACTAAAGCTGTATTGAATAATCAGTCGAGTCTAGTTAGGATAGGAACCTGAAGTTTTATTTCAGTCAGGATGATCCAGTGAGATCCCGCCCCATCACATTGCTCAGTAGTTACTACCAGAGCAGCTGCGCCCCTTGCGCACCCTCAGTCTCCCTTCCCCCAGTGAGTGGTGGCTCGGCCTTCCCTCCAGGCGCCAACTGGTCCAGAAGGAGCATTCTTCCTCCAGGCCCCCGTGCGTGGTGGATCTGGCCGGTTAGCCCCTGGGTCATTCACCTTGTCGCGCTCTCTCCTCTCCCCTACGTCAGTGTCCATGGTGCAGTGCCCGAGCTTCAGCCACTACTCCGTGTGCACCAGCAGCTGCCCGGACACGTGCTCAGATCTGACGGCCTCCCACACCTGCGCCATGCCCTGCACGGAGGGCTGCGAGTGCAACGAAGGCTTTGTCCTCAGCACCAGCCAGTGCGTCCCGCTGCACAAGTGCGGCTGTGACTTCGACGGCCACTACTACGCCATGGGCGAGTTCTTCTGGGCCACGGCCAACTGCACGGTGCAGTGCCTGTGCGAGGAGGGCGGCGACGTGTACTGCTTCAACAAGACGTGCCGTGGCGAGGAGGTGTGCACAGTGGAGAACGGCTACCAGGGTTGCTTCCCCAAGCGGGAGACCTTGTGCCTGCTCAGCCAGAACCAGGTGCTGCACACCTTCGACGGCGCCGCCTACCCCTTCCCCGTCGAGTTCTCCTACACGCTCCTCAAGACCTGCCCTGAGCGGCCAGAGTACTTGGAAATCGACATCAACAAGAAGAAGCCGGAAGCAGGGCCTGCTTGGCTGCGGGGTCTCCGGATCCTGGTGGCCGACCAGGAGGTCAAGATAGAAGGCATCGGGGCTTCAGAGGTCAAGGTAAGACCCTTGTGGCCTTGGAGACTTTCCTGATGAGTCCCGCCAAGCGAAGGAGCCGCGCTCTTCAGGCTTGCCTGGCTGCCTCTGACCGTGAGCGGATTCTAGGAAGGCAATGACTCTGAAATGGGAGCATTTTCTAACTGTCAGCACCAAATAAAAGTCCGTCAGGTGGAGACCTGGAGTGAAGCTGGAATTCCTCGAATTAGAGCAGAACTAGCTCGCCAGAGTAGCAGATACTTATAGGATGCTTACTGTGTGCCAAGCACTAGCCTAAGCAGTATCACATTCATCCTAAGAGGTAGATAACATCATTATTCTCATTCTACAGATGAGAAAACAGAGGCACAGAGAGGTTAAGTAACTTCCCCCGGGACACACAGCCATAAAAGTGGGATTCAAGCCTGGGTCAGCTGGCTCCAGAGTCTGTGCTCTTTACCCTGTACTATGCTGCATCTCTTACCTGTAGATGGGAATACGTGTGGAGTAGCACAAGGGGTGCCTGCCATGGTGCCTCACGCCCTGCTGTCCTGGTCTGAAATACCCATCACTAAGCATGCAGACTCATAGATCATTAGTAAGAAGGAATCTTGGGCATCGTCGAGTGCAACTCCTTGTTTTCACATGAGGCTCCCAAAGGGCTAAATGAGGGCTGTGGGCCTGACAGCTGGAAGGTGGCAGAGCAGGGGTGATGGAGGGTGAGGGAGGAGCAGATCTCCCTCCTCCCAGTGCCATGTGCATTTCATAATATCACATGACATCTAATTTAGAAAGCAAAAGTCAATGCAGTGAATAAAGCATACATCCACAAACTGAAAGGGCTGTGTTTTTATTCCCATTGACACACTGGCAGAAATTAATTTATCAAAATAATAATAGGTAGATAGGTGGATGGACAGCTAGATAATTAGATATATACACTGTGTGCTTCCAAGGGGCTGAGACACAGGAAAAGTAAAATTTGAAGGGAGAAGAAGAAGGCAGGACGTCGGGGGCAGGAGGAAGCCACACGTCTACGGTGACTGTTGCTCACACTTCAGTTTTGTTTGGAACTAGCTTAGGGTCTCACACACACACAAACAGCAAATGTGTTGGATCAGAGGAGGCTGGAAAGAAAGAAACAAAGATGCCCATGAAAAAAACAGTTGATGTCTGTGTGGTTTCCGCACACTCTCAGCTTCTCAACCTTACTCCAAGGGCTAGTCATGGGGCAGAGCCACGTCTTTATTCACAGCCTAGGAAATTGTGGGCACCCTGTGTGTATCTGGAACTGATGATAGCGATTTGAATTTTCAGGTGAACAGTCAGGAAGTGGAACTGCCTTTTTTCCATCCTTCGGGGAAGCTGGAAATTTATCGAAACAAAAACAGCACAACCGTCGAGTCCAAGGGTGTCGTGACCGTGCAATACTCAGACGTGGGTCTGCTGTACATCCGGCTCTCCACCGCCTACTTCAACTGCACGGGGGGCTTGTGTGGCTTCTTCAACGCGAACGTCAGCGAGGAGTTCTGTCTCCCCAATGGCAAGTGCACGGACAACCTGGCGGTGTTCCTGGAAAGCTGGACCACTTTCGAGGAGATCTGCAACGGGGAGTGTGGGGACCTGCTGAAGGCCTGTGGCAACGACTCAGAGCTGCTGAAATTTTACCGCAGCCGTTCCATGTGCGGCATCATCAACGACCCCTCCAACAGCTCCTTCCTGGAGTGTCACGGCGTGGTGAACGTCACCGCCTACTACCGCACCTGCCTCTTCCGCCTGTGCCAGAGCGGGGGCAACGAGTCCGAGCTCTGTGACTCTGTGGCCCGGTACGCGAGCGCCTGCAAGAACGCCGACGTGGAGGTGCAGCCCTGGAGGACCCACGACTTCTGCCGTGAGTTCGGGTGACGCCATGGGGGCGGCCGGCCGGGGCGGGGCATTGATCACCGAGACCGCGGATCTTCTTCTCTTCCTGGTGCAGTCGCACTCAAGGACAATCTCATTAACCCTGCACATCTTCCCTAGTCTGATGTGTCCTCTGGAAGGCTCGTCCCCCCAGACCAGACTACTGCGCATCTTTATTGTTGTTTCTAATCACACAATCCCTCTTCGTTGTAGAACAATTAGCTATTGACCCTTGGTTATAGCTAGCAGAGGGGACACATCACGTCAAAGGACCGGAAATCTTTGTGATGGCTCAGTGGGCACCTTCTCTCTTGGCAAGGCAGGACCACATTCATTTCAGCACATGGTGATCAGTCAGGGTGCCTTTCCCGGAGTAGAGATTAGCCCCGCTCCCCAGGGCAAACCTGACAATGGTTCTTGAGAGAGACCCATGGGCCTGGTTGTTCATTTTGTGCCCAGAGTATCTGACCCCTCTCAGCAGTACTTATAGTAATGAGAATAATTGCTGGGAAGACGAGACATATAATCCCCTCGGTTCTGGGCGAGCCCAGGGGGAGGAGTAAATGGAAGGGTAGAAGGAGAAGTGGCTGAGGGCGGGACCCAGGCCTGGAGGCAGGATTGCCCCACCTGGACCACATCTCCCACCCCTTCCCCACCAAGAAGGTCGGCCCTCACGAAGACCAGTGCTACCACTGAGATTCCATCCTTTACATCTGGTTATGTCTCTTCCATTATATTTCTTCCTACCTAAGTTTGTTTATTTTTTTAACTTTTTATTTTGAAATAATTTTAAAGTTACAGAAGGATTACAAGAATATCTATATAGCTTTTACCCAGATGACCTGTTGTTAGCATTTTGCCCTGTTTGCTTTGTCATTCTCTCTCACTGACTCTCTGTTTGAAGGGAAGTTGCAGACATCATGCCCCTTTGCCCCTAAATACGTTAAGTGTATATTTCCTTAGAATCAAGACACTCCTTCACAGCACAGTACAGTTACTGAGTTTAGGAACTTTAACACTGATGCAATAACGTAATATCCACTTCAATTTTGCCCGTTGACCCAGTCGTGTCCTTTATGGCTTTCCCCCACCCCTCAGTGCAGATCTAGTCCGCGACCACATGGGGCATTTAGCTGTCATGTCTCTTTGGTCTCCTTAAGTCTGGAACAATTCCTTAGCCTCTTTGTCTCTTGTGATCTTGTCATGTTTAGATTACAGTCTCGCCCCTTGTGAAATAGAATGGCCCTCCCTTTGGATTTGGTGCTTCGCCATGGCTGGGTTCTGCTCTGCATCCCCCCCAGCCCCCTGCATAGGAGAGGCTTGTTTTCCACATGGTACCAGGTCCCATGTGGGGCACACTCTGTTCAGCCTCCTCTCACTGGTGATGGGCACGTTGATCCCCTGGTCAGGGGTTGTCAGATATCACCACTCTGTGTCGCTCCGTTTCTGTCTTGTGACTGGTGAGCAGTCTGTGGGGAAGTACTTTAAGACCACGCCGCGTGCCGCTTCTCATCACAGTCCCCCTCCTCGGCTTAGTGCCCGCTGAGGACTTTTGCTTGTACTGATCTCCAGCATGACGATTACATGCTGACAGTTTACAGCTCCAGCACTCTCTCCACTTGTACCCATCAGCAGATGTCATTTTACTGTAAGCAAGAGCCCTCCTATCTCTTCTGCCTGCCTGTCCCCTATCTATCATCCATCCACCCATCCATCCATCTATTTGTTTACCTCAATCATCTATCTATCTTATCAACATGGACACACAGATTCCTGTTTGTTTCAATGGTTTATGTTTCATATCACATTTGTTATTTTGGCATTAACAGTATGACAGATTTGGCCTGTGGGTGCCCCTTCCAGTTGCCTCCTACGTCCTTCGGATATGCCTCTGTCGTTTTCTTACTTTCTAGATTAACGAGATGCTTCACATCACCTCTTAACCTTCCCTACCCCAGCCTAGAATCAACCATCACTCCGAAAAATCATGATTCATTTTGGTGGGGAATGTTATTAGAAGCTATGGTCTGGGTGAGTCTTACCCATTGCTATTGGGGTATCCTTACCTTGCCTCTAAGCCTTTGCAATAGTAACATCTCAGACAGAGCTAAGAATATCCCCCCTGCCTCCCCCCCCCCACATATCGTTATTTAAAAATAATGCTCTGGTTTCTGAGCACCGGAAGTCCAGAGGAGCATATGGAATATCATCTCAGAGTTGGGCGGTTATATCCCTGGTGACCCTAGCCACACTGGGGAGGGATTAGTAACAGAGGCTGTGAATCTGCAGTGGAATTCTGGAAGCATGCTCTATTCATAAAGTCACCTAAAGGGAGGGAGGCTCCAAGGTTCCTACTGACCACCACATCTAGTGGGACCTTAGAATGCTTTCCCAAAGCCTTCTCTTTAACCCACTTCCCACATCCTCTTTTGCCCCACCTCTAGCTCGTCTAAACTGATCTCTGCCCCTGCTCCTGTACTCAACTTTCTAGTTACAGTTCATTCACATTACGGGATTACAGAGTCTGCCCCATACCAAATCCATTTTGTTGCCAGGCCGTGTCTGTGCCATGCTTTTAGACTATGAACTCCGACCCAGCAGGAAGTGTCTCTGGTTGGTTTTTTTGTACTGCGCGAAGCACAGCTTGGTGGCATGGCTCATACGAAGGACGTGTGGCGGGATGACAGTGATTTCCTCTTTTTCCGGGTGCGATGCCTGCTGAGAATCACTTCTCCCAATCCTTCATCGGGGCTTGAAGAGCTGGAGCAAACGCTCGTGCCTTTTTTAGAGAGAGACTTGTGGACGGAAGCAGCCACGTGGAGCATGGCTTCCTCGGGTGGAGGGCCAGGGCTCACACTTGATTAATCAAGTCTCTGGGTACTAAGGGGTTAATCTGGTCAGGGTTTTGCAGAGTGGGGATTGGATTGAGTGACAGCTGCAAATCAGGAACACAATCTTCTTTGGACCTGGGGAGAGGCAACCACTGCTTCTGTGTTCAGATATTTTTAACCAGCTCTCGCTGGCAGAGCCAGGCTGCCCAATTAAGTAATTTCAGAGGCATTTCAGGAGCCAGGGGAAGTTTTATTACTTCATGTCTGCATGTTCCAGACTTTCAGACACATTCAGACAACACGATAAGTCATAAAACGAGAGCCATTTAAATAAGTCATGTTATTTGCTATCACCATAAACCTGTAGTCAGTGTTATAACATTCATAATTTAGAGACAAATGTGAAAATCGCTCTATACAGACATATTTAATCAGTGCTGAACTAGCCTACAACTAGTCAGTGGAGGTGGAGACAGTCCTTTAGCCCAGAGGGAAAAAAGATTGGCTTTCAGTCCATAGGGCAGAGCTGTTGAGCTGGTACTTGTGGGCGGAACTATTATTGCCATGCAATTTCTCTACAGTGTCCTTTGTGTCCTTGGATTATAAAACCCTCTTAAGGAGTGATCGTATGCATAAGACCTAAAGAAAGCCTTAAAGGCAAGATCTTAAACTCCCAGGAGACGGTGACGACGTTCACAGATCTTTAGAGAACACAGACCTGTGGGTAGATTTCTTCTGTATCCCTGGGTTCATCCCGGCTCATGTCAAGTTTTGACAAACAAAAATAATAAAGAGACATGGGAAGTTACACGGAATTCCATGGTGAGCCGCATGCGCCGTTATTGTATGTGCTATGCTTACTGACGCACAGTCTTGATCTATCAAGGAAGGCTTCTGGGCAGAAGAGTGACTTGAAATGAAACTGGGAGGATGGGTAGGATTTGGCTGTGTGAAGGCCGTGCAGGAGGGGCAAAGGGTGTGAATAAAGGAGGTGGGCAGGACCATGTGCTGAGGTCAGTGAGGAGGTGGAAGGGGTCAGAGGACACCAGGAGCAGAGAGATGAAAGACACAGGGAAGGTCCAACGTGTAGAGTAGAAACACCTCCATGAAACCTATCTGTAATGGAGGGAAGTGTAAGAAGGGAAAGGGTGCAGTGTTTATTGAGACCCTACTGTGGGCTTGATATATTAGGTTATTAATCCTCAGAACAGCAGTCCTAGGTAAGTACTGTCCTTATTTAATAAGAGAAGAAACTGAAGCTCAGAGATGGTACCCACAGGTCTCTGCAGCCTCAGAGCACTTGTTCCTTCCAGAACTCTCTTTCTGGAGTCTTTTAGTCAGGAGACTCAGAGTCGGGAGATGCAGAGTCGAATCTCTCTCCAGTACTTATCAGCTGGATTAAGTCACTGAACTTCAGTTTCCTCACTTATAAGACAGGGGTGATATGACTGTCCTTACCATCCAGATTGTTGAGAAAATTACACTAAAATGCCTAGAACAGTGCCCGGTGTGCCACAGGTGCTCAGAACAGGCCCATCGTCTCAGAATCTTCTACTTGAAAAGCTAAGTGCACTAGAGGAGCACGTGAGTGAGGGGCTCGCTGAGCCCTGTGGATCACCCCGAATGAGGATGGCAGTGGTGCCGATCACATGGCATTTGCTGAGCTCACCGTGCTGGACAGATAAGTCACACGCAGCTTATATACCTGCACGCACACACGTGCACGCACACTGTGCACACAGCCATACATGCACACACATGCACACACCCATGCATACCAATGAGTGTACACAGACTCTGTCTCTGACCTCTGTCCCTTTCTCAATCCCATCTCCTCCTCGCCCACCCTCAGCTCTGGAATGCCCGGAGAACAGCCATTTCGAGGAGTGCATGATGTGTACAGAGACCTGTGAGACCCTGGCACTGGGCCCCATCTGTGTGGACAGCTGCTCCGAGGGGTGTCAGTGTGACGAGGGCTATGCCCTGCAAGGCAGCCAGTGCGTCCCCCGGAGCGAGTGTGGCTGCAACTTTGAGGGACACCAACTTGCCACCAATGAGACCTTCTGGGTGGACCTGGACTGCCAGATCTTCTGCTACTGCAATGGCACAGACAACAGCGTCCACTGTGAAAACATCCCCTGCAAGGGTGACGAGTACTGCATGGAGGAGGGCGGCCTCTACTACTGCCAGGCCCGCACCGACGCCTCCTGCATCGTCTCGGGCTACGGCCACTACCTGACCTTTGACGGCTACCCTTTTGACTTCCAGACCAGCTGCCCGCTCATCCTGTGCACCACAGGAAGCAGGCCGAGCTCAGACACGTTCCCCAAGTTCGTCGTCACAGCCAAGAACGAGGACCGGGACCCGTCGCTGGCCTTGTGGGTCAAGCAGGTGGACGTGACCGTGTTGGGCTACAGCATCGTGATTCACAGGGCCTACAAGCACACGGTGCTGGTGAGCGGTCACAGGCCAGACCCCAGGAGGGGAGCCGTGGGGATGTGAGGATAGGGGTCCCGGGTCAGCAAGTCAGGCTGCAGCTGAACCAGGCAGGTCCAGAATCCAAGGAAAAGCAGAGGATGTTAGAGCACAGAGGGGCCCTGGAGACTTCCCATCACTTTATCTTACAGATAAGGAAACAGGGCCCTCAGAGAGAAAAATACCCAAGTCACAGGCACCAAATTAGGAACAGAGCCAGCTCTAGGAATGGTGCCTTTCATATTGTAGCAGAGTGTGTTGGAGACGGCACAGACCTAGATGGAGTCCCAGCTTGGCTACACTGAGCGGCCTCAGACAGTCGCTGTGTGTATACGAGAACGTGCACCTAGCATGGACTAGGCGTCAGTAAGTGGTACTGCGCTCTAACCCACCTCCTTCCCTTAGCTGCGATCAAAATATTCGCCTCCTTGGGCCTCCTGCTGCCTCTTTCAGTCTCCCTTTCGCTCCCAGGGGACCTGGGAGTTCAGGAGTCTTGTCCACATCTGGAGCACCCTGGGGCTCCCTTGCAGTCTTCTTACTTTTCACTCCCTTGGCCATGAAGACAGGAGCAGGTAGGGGCTGAGGAGTTCCATGCATTCCGAGTCCAGCCTGAGGATGTCAGCCGCAGCCACAGGCTGGCCACCCCTCCCCCAAGGGCCCGCCCTGAGCAACACTTGGGACACCAGCAAGCCACTGCTTTAGCATTTTGGAGGAGCTGACTTAGGATGTCAACCTTTTAACACCATCCTCCCAGGTCTGCGGTGTAATTCATCTCTAAGGAGGTTCCTCTTCCTCTCATATACATTCCCTTTCAAATTCTGAGCTGTTAAAGACTTCCTTGGGCAACTCTGCTGATTTCTTTCCTTCCTTAGAATTTCCTTTAACCCCCTTCTCTGACAAAGAGAGGTTTCTGAGCTTCTTAAACTGTCCTCCCTTTCACGTTTACTGGAAAGTGTGCCTTCTTAGCATCTAAGATGGAAGTCTCACTATGAACCTTCTTCTTCCTTTTCTTGGGTATTTTACCCAAACTGCCATTGGTACCCTCTGTGTTTCACCTAACAGTTGGTTCCTCTATCATTTATGGCATTAATCATACTGTATTTTTCCATGATGTTCATGTCCAGCTCACTCAATATTCATAGTGGACTCCTTGAGGGCAGGAACCACACATAATCCATCTTTATGTTAAATGAATATACTGTGTGCTATGACACTCAGAGCATTTGTCAAATGAATGAAGGAGATAACATAATAAGCCCTTTCTTCCAAGGTTCCTACGACTTTCATTTTGCTGCTCGTCACTTCTTTAGCAATTTGAGAGATGAAATTGGCACCTGGACAGGTTAGGAGTGTATCAGATGCCTTGCTTTTAGCCACAGAAGGTTTCCAACAGATGTCCAGATAGTCAAAGTCGCTCTTTACAATCACTGCCCTCTCCTCCATTTTCATCAATTGTGTTAAAACAAACACATCAATCATTTTGTCCCTGTGGCTTCATCATATTTGCCCTTTGCTCCTTTGCTCCTCCTCTGACGTATTTCTGCCCTTAGATTTATAATTTTGGATATCGTTCCTTATCTCTGTGACATTCAACACATTTCCACCTTTCTACCTTTCATGTTTTTTTCTTCTTCTAAAATATAATCTGTTAACAGGCCCTGTCCCATCCAGTGTACTCTGAAAGCGTATTTTCTGCCTTGTGTTACACGCTGTCAAGGTTTAGGTATATAGATATCTGAGGCTACCCGTGTTTTCAGATATAGACACTGGACCTTCATGAGCACTTGTTCTTTTTCCTGCTCTCCCTTCTCTCCTCCCCAGTGGCTGAGTCTCTTCCCTCACCAGGTGTTTCCCTCCCTTTGGGTCAGCGCACCTTCCAGGCACGCGTCTCATGAGATGCACTCACGCCTAAAGTCAAGAGCCATGAGAACTACACAGCTGGTTTCTTCCTCCCACAAAGAAATGCGGAGGGAAGGGTCTATTGGTTCTTAGGGCTGCTGTCACAAAGCATCACAGACTAGGTGGCCTGAAACAGCAGAAACCTATTCTGTTACAGTCCTGGAGGCCAGGAGTCCTAAACCAAGGTGTCCTCAGGGCCATGCTCCCCCCGAGGTCCTAGGGGAACCTCTGTTCCAGGCTTTCCTCCAGCTTCTGGTGGTTGTAGGTGACCCTTGGCTTGTGGCAGCATAACTCCAGTCTCTGCCTCCGTATTTTCATGGCCTTCGTCCCTCTGTGCCAAATCTCTCTCTCCTTCTAAGGACACTAGTCATTGGATTGAGGGCCCACCCTTTCCCCGCATGATCTCATCTTAATGATTACATCTGCAAAGACCCTATTTCCAAATAAGGTCACGTTCACAGGTCCTGGGGGTTAAGACTTCAATATACCTTTTGGGGGGACACAATTCAATCTACAACAGGGAGTAATTAGAGAGTAATGGGCATGAAGGAGGAATTGATTAAAGGGGTGGGGGGACCCTTTCCAGGGCTCTTCTTTCTAGGTCACCAGATGTCCAAAATGCCCAAGCTGGGAATAGAGTGTACAGCTTTCAGATCTCTGACAGAAAGACCAAGTTCAGGATGCTTGAAGGTTCTTTTCTTCTGGGGCCTAGGGGATAGATTTAGCATTTACTTTGAATTATTAATATGCATTGCAGGATCTGCTTGTTCAATGATTTGCGTTTGTTTTTCCCATGATGTTATTATTAGTCACCATCTCTCCCTGAGAGAAGAATAACGGCCGTCATAATGACAGCGCGCGGTGGAGCGCCAGGCAAAACACAGCACAGAGCCCGGGTCACTGCTGGTGCTTGCAAAAACGGAGGTGACATGGAAGTGACTCCTTGGGACACCGGGTCCCTCTGTGATTCTGACCTTTCTCGGCATTAAGCAGTACTGAGGATGTGGGGAAACCCACCAAGCCGAGGGAAATTAGAAATAAATATGCTATGCTTATACCAGCCAGGGAGTAGGGGTGAGCGACAGAGGTGAGCCACTCCCGGGCACCGCAGAGCCCACGCCTCAGCCGTCCACAGCCCGAGCTCCATAGAGACGGCCTCTCTCCTCCATCTCCCTCAGGCTTCTGCACAGCCGGGTCCTGCATGGTCCAGGCCAAGGGGCAGGCTCTCAGGACCTTCCAGAGCTGGTGTTTTTCTCACTGATTGCCCACCCCGTGGCCATGAGAGAAGAGGGAAGCTTTGAGCATCACTCTGGCTCAGTTGCATCTGACGGGCTTGCATTGACAGGCTGTTCTGTGCCAAGCCCTTCGGGTAGAAACGTGAGTCAGAAACAGGCCTCTGTCCTAAGGGAACTCAGGGTCTAGTGGGAGAGACAGACGTGTTTGCAGGGAACGTCAGCGTGATGTGAAGTTCCAGAAAAATGTGACGTGCAGTGGGGAAGGGGGGTGTGTCATGAGAGAACAGGTTGCCTGAGCCGCCTGGGGGGATGGAGGGAAGGCTTCTGCAAGAGATGATCCAGACCTGAGCCCTGAAGGCATCCATTGGCCAGGCCGTGAAAGGGGCAGAGGGCGTCCTAGGACAAGGAAACGTCAGTGGAGATCCAGGGCGGGGGTGTGAAGGGGGCCTCAGAACAGCTGAAGAACAGCTGTAGCGGCAATCAAAGCCAGTTGTTTAAAGGAAAGCTCGCTACTGAAAAGCGAATATGTGGCCTTATTTCCAATACTTCAGTATTAGAAACACATTTCCCCCACCCATCCCCATGCCCTGCTCTCTTCCTCCTCTGCGCCGGCCTCTTCCATCCATCCTTATCCACCCCTCCCTTCCTCTGCCTCTCTCTTTCCCTCCGTTTCACAGGGACAGACAGGGCAGTGATGTAGGGGTGGAGGTCGCATTCCTGGGGCCTGAGAGACAGGGAGAAGCTGGGCAGGCCTGTCTGCGTCGAGGCCTTCCTTTCCCAGGTGCTCCTGGGCAGTGACAGGACTCGAAGGCCTTGAGCTGTAATCCAGGCACATGGCCTCTCCAAGGTATCGCCCCCTCCTTGACACCCAGTAGCCAGGAACAGAGAATGCGGAGAAACTCAGGAGGAAAAGCCAGCCAGCACGCGTGAGCCCTTGGGTGCTCAGGCTTTAGTTTATTCGTGCGAGTTGTCAAGGCTCGTGGGAGTCCCCACGGCCTCTGCTTCCCTCGGTGACTTTGCACACCTGAGCTCTCTGTCTCTGGGCCTCCCAGGTGAGAAAGTTATGCTCACCAGGCACGATCTCCCTCTTCCTCTTCCCCCCTCCATGCTGTCTCTGAAATGACCCATCACCACGCCCTCTTCACCTCCTGTCCTCTTTCCAGAGAACGAATTATCTCTTCCCCTCTCCATGGCCATGGCCACCTACACCATCCCTTTTTGGCCCTCTCAGCCTCTTGCCTGTCTCTCATCTCCTCCCCCTCCTGTGTCTTGGGCTTTTCTCTTCAACCCATAAACATATTCGTTCTAAGATAAACCTTGACCCCGATTCAATCCAATCCCTCTTCTAACCAATCCCTCTCCTCCCCTTTCCTACCAGACTCCCGGAGAGAGACATCTCTGCTTCCATATCCCCTGTTTGCCGTTTAACCTCTGCGACCTAGCCTCTGGTATCACCACGCTACTGAAGTTCTCTTACTAAGATCACTGGCGACTTCTTCTTTGAAAAATGAATGAGTCTTTTTCAGGCTTGATTTCATGGGACGTTACAGACGAGGCCCTCCGTGGTCCAGGCCCTCCCCGCCTCTCCATCTTCATCTCCCATCATCCCCGAGGTCACATTTTATGCTCCAGCATCATTCAATTGCTGTAATTCCTCATACTTATTAGGCATTTCCCCTCCTCTTGGCCTCAGCTCAGGCTACACCCTTTTCTTGGGATTCCCTTTTCTTCACTCTCATTCCTTCATTTTTTGTTGTTGTTTTGTTTTGTTTTTAATTTTTATTGAAATATAGTTGATTTACAATGTTGTGTTAGTTTCAGGGGTACAGTAAAGTGATTCAGTTATACATACATATATGTGTGTGTGTGTGTACATGTATATATACATACACATATATATATATAGTCTTTTTTTACATTTTCCCTTCCATTATAGGTTATTACAAGATATTGAGTAGAGTTTCCTGTGCTGTACAGTAGGTTCTTGTTGGTTATCTATTTTATATATAGTAGTGTTTATATTTTTTAAAATTTTTATTGGGGTATAGTTGCTTTACAATGTTGAGTTAGTTTCTGCTGTACAGCAAAGTGGATCAGTTATACATATACATATATCCACTCTTGTTTAGATTCTTTTGCCGTATAGACCATTCCAGAGTATTGAGTAGAGTTCCCCGTGCTCTGCAGCAGGTCCTTATTAGTTATCTAGTAGTGTGAGTTCCCCGTGCTCTACAGCAGGTCCTTATTAGTTATCCAGTAGTGTGAGTTCCCCGTGCTCTACAGCAGGTCCTTATTAGTTATCTAGTAGTGTGAGTTCCCCGTGCTCTACAGCAGGTCCTTATTAGTTATCTTGACTGGACAACATCACTCAGCCTTCAGGACCGGATGTGGGCACCATCCTCTGCGGGCATCCCTGATTCTGTCCCCAGGCTGAGTCTGGTGCCTGTGCATCTATTTATCTCTATCGTTGCTTTCATCAGATGATGTTATTATTACCTGTTTATGTACTTGTCTCTGCCACATGCCTGTGAGCTCCTAGGGAAAGAGCCCTATGCTTTATTCCAGCGTTGAGCACGATGCTTGGTGCACAGTAGTGCCAAACTGATGGCTCCTGGATGAATGAGTGAATTCTGCCTGGAGCAATATTCATAGGCAAGGAGATCGCTGAGTTGAAATTTGAAGGGTGAAAATTGCCCCAGAGAAAGAGAGGATGGGGGAAGGACACCATTGCTGTCTTAGGTTGGTTCCCTAGAGGCAGAGTCTGAGGTGGGGATTCCTGAAAGTGAGGGAAGAACCAAGGGCAGAGAGCTCAGCGAGGATGTGGTCTAAGTTGGACATCAGCCTGGGCCACCGGGAGCTCTGGTGCATGACGTGCGCACAGAGTTGGTCCCCCGTGTTGGTCAGTCATTGGCCGAGGGCTGCCCTTAGGTGGGGGTGGGGCTGGATGGGGGTGTCATAACCTCCTGGGCCAAGGGCCCCCCTTTTGGCCAAGGCCAGCTGCGAGTTATCGTTAACTCACAATCACAACTGCTAAGGATGGACACAGAAGGCACCACCACACTCCCAGCAAAGGAAACGGCACGTGGAAAGGGGCAGCTCGGTCCATCTGGGGAGCAGCAAAGTGCTGGGTATGGCTGGGGTGGAGGAAGTGAGTGGGTTGGGCCCGAGAGGCAGGGGCCAGCTCCTGGAGAGCCCTGTACCATGTGCTAAGCGTACCCCACATTTTATTCAAGCTATGCAGGGGGTTTTAAGTATTAATTAATTGCTTTCAATTGCATTAAAAAATATTGGAGAGGCAGTGATGAGTGGCTGGAGGAGGGGGGCAGTACCGGGGTAGGGAGACCAGTCGGGGGCATATTCAAGAGTCAAGGTGGAGGGTGATGAGAGTCTGAACTAAGGTGGTAGCAGTGGGGCTGGGGGCAGGGGTGTCAGATGGGAGAGAGATTAAGGAGGTCAGGAGCGGGGTTATTTCCTGGCGGGGAGCAATCTACGACTACCACCCTGTGGGCAGCCACCTTCTTCTTTCAGGAGGAAGCCCAGCTCTCCTCTTAGCCCTCACAACAGTCTGTTTTCCATCAAGCACTCACCCAGCCAAGGGCTGCAGGATTTGGCTCACCTGCATCAAAATGGTTCAAGGGCCGTGCAGTTCCGGAGTTTGACTTAAGGGATTTCCTTGTTTTCTGAATTTAAAATCTGCGGGAGGAAACCTGCATCCAGTGCCCTCTCCATTGTGCTGGGCGCCCAGCAGGGGGTGAGGGGAAGGTGGCCGTATAGATCAATAAAGTGTGGTCCCTGCCCTCAGGTTGCTCCTAACCGTGTAGTGGAGACAGAGGTGTAGACAGCCAGCTGTAATATAAGACAGATGCGATGTGTGCTTCAGTAGCAGGGTACACGTGCTTGATCTTGGCCAGAGGTGCAGGAGAACACGAGAGAAGTATAAGTAACATGTTCTGGTTGCCCAGACGAGGGAGTGATTCTTCCTGACCACCAGCTCCGAAAATCTTGCCTTATAGAAGAGCCGACATTTGAGCAGGGTCTGGGGGATGAGAAGGATATTGGCAGGTAAAGAACGGCATCCTAGGCAGAGGCACCTGCAAAATCAAGTCATTCCTCAGGAAAAAGAAGATCCTAGAGGAATTAATAAATTGGGGCTTGTCTAAGAGAAATCCACAGTAAAGCTGGAAATAGAAACACAAGAGTTTTAGGTTTGGGTATTTTAGTCTAAACTTTAATTGAATTCTTATTACCCTCTCATTACCTTGGAGAAAACAATTTGAACTCCTGGAGGGAATAATGCTATAAACAGAAGGCACTGAAATAAATAGGTATATTCGTGTACAAAGGATAGTCATTTAAGTGTTCAAATCCTAATAATAATAGTTGAGGGACAGAAACAACACTAAATGCAAAGATTTCATTCAACTGCTCCAACCCCCCGTGGGGCTGCCTCTCAGAGGCTAATCATTAGAAGAGCAGGGCGGGGCTGCCTGGGCCACCTGTATTGTCTGTGCCGACCCTCTTGCTCTTGCAGGTCAACAATGAACGGCTCTATCTGCCCCTGAAGTTGGGACAAGGGAAGATAAACATCTTTTCCTTTGGCTTCCATGTGGTGGTGGAAACTGACTTTGGCCTGAAGGTTGTGTATGATTGGAAGACCTTCCTGTCCATCACGGTCCCTCGGGGCATGCAGAACATCACCTACGGCCTGTGTGGCCGCTATAACGGCAACCCCGAAGATGACCTGGAGATGCCCATGGGTCTGCTGGCCTCCAGCGTCAATGAGTTTGGACAGAGCTGGGTGAAGAGGGACACCTTCTGCCAGGTTGGCTGTGGCGACCGCTGCCCTTCCTGTGCCAAAGTGGAAGGTTTCTCCAAAGTGCAGCAGCTCTGCAGCCTGATCCCCAACCAGAACGCAGGCTTCACCAAGTGTCACAGCAAGGTCAACCCCGCTTTCTTCTACAAGAACTGCCTGTTTGACTCTTGCATCGATGGCGGCGCCGTGCAGACCGCCTGCAGCTGGCTGCAGAACTACGCCAGCACGTGCCAGACGCAGGGGATCGCAGTGACCGGCTGGAGGAACTACACGTCCTGCTGTGAGTCCTTCCCGTTGTCTCTCCTTCCATCTTGATTGGTGTGGGCAGGCCGGTCATCCAGTACAAGTCAGAGCAAGCTGAGTGGGGCAATTTCAGGAAATGCACTTTGGAATTGAGTTTGTTACCTGAAACAAGAGATTGAACCTCCTGGAGCCTCCGTTTTCTTATCTGTAAAGTGGGGTTAATACCGCTTATTCCCTGTATTCCTCTGAGGACGAAATAAGATCACATACATAAAGCACAGAGCAGCACACATGGCCTTTGGGCTCAGCAAGGGCACAGTAAGATTCTAACAAAGGACGAATCGAGGGAAGAGTGAGTTAGTAGATTGCTTTGTTCTAGAACCTCATGGACCCATCATTAAGTGTACTGATAATTTATACACTTTCTCTTAGTGTGTTTTTCTATTTGATTCATATATGTCATATATCCGTCTCTGCGTTGATGAAATATAGCAGAATGTTAAAAGCATTGGAAAAAGAATTAGATACACCTAAAATTAACATTAATATTGCACATCAACTACATCTCAATGAAAAACAAGAGAAAGAGCTAGAGCTCCTGGATTCTAGCCTTGCTCTGTCCTTAAGGATCGGTGTGACTTTGAAGCATTTCACTTTTCCTCCCTGGTCCTTAGTTTCCCCCTGATAATGCTCTGCCTACACTCTTTATGCTACAGAAACGTCAGGAGGATCAAACTGGGTAACTGAAAGCCTAGCACACTCCATGCATGTTAAGTGGTATCGTTAACATTCGTGGCTCGCTTTGAGCCAAGCCCAGTGCTCCACACTTTATCAACATTTGTTCCTCCATAACCCAATTAGGGAGAAGCTGAGACTCAGAGGAGTTAAGTAATTTGCCTAAGGTCCTACTATCTCAGTGGCAAAGTCAGGGTTTGACCTTCCAGCCCCAAAGCTCCTGCCCTCAACTCATACGCTTCACAGTGGAATAATTTGTCTGCATTTAGCACATCACAATAGGAAAAGACGGGGAAGAGAAACCAGTATTGGTCTTTGGCCAATCTGCCTTGGTCTATTTTCCCATCTCAATCTCATTAGCTATAGCAAATTTCTTTTAGGCCTAACTGTATGAAAAAGGCTACGCATGGATGCTGAATGCAAAGAGCTCTAAATAAGTGATCCAGCAGGGGTCCCGGAGAGTAAACTCCCTTTTCATCCTGGGAAAGGGAGATTTGGATAAAAAACCAGAAACAGTGTTGTCGTTTAATGCTCACACAGTTCATTTACATCCCACATAACTGGATTCATGTCGATTGGGAGGACAGGGTGGGAGGAAGTGGGGGCGGGGGGAAAGATGCCATTTCAGCCATGCTCAGTCCCTGAGTGAGGGGCTGGGGGGAGCGATGCCAGTAGGAGTGACTGTCCAGACTAATTGGCCTCTGGTGACTTTAGTAAAATAAATATGCCTATAAAAACGTCAGGGTCTGGATAAATGTCTAGAGCTACTCTGGATTCACTGGGGTGAGCTCAGTGGGGCGAGAGAGCTTGCCTTCCTCTAAATCAGCACACCAGGCTGTAGACACAGGGGCCTAAAGATGGTGCAGGATGGGGAGACAGTTTTAGGGAGGAGACACTGCCTGCTGCCTCTTGAGACCTGCTACAGGGCGTTCCCTCTTTTCCTGTGGCCATGCCACGGCAACTGCACTGCTGTGTGGCGTGGCTGGGATGGGGAGCGAGGGGTAGTGTATGCCCACATCCATTGCCTCCAGCTGCAATGGGCAGGGAGACCGTAGGGAAGAACTGTTCTTAGAGGAGGCTAATTCCAGGAAGTCTCACCTTAATTTATGGATATCAATTTTTGTCACTCACAGGAAAGAAAAGGAAGCAAGTTCGTAAGCCCTTATGACCTTACCTTTGAGGAGGAAGGTCCCCTACTTCTATGCAGCTTGGACTCACGGGGCTGAAACTGGTGCAGGATGGGGAAACAGTTTGGGAAACGGATACCCTTCATAATGCATATAAAAACTATTTTTCTTGTCTGTCTGTCCCCTCCACCAGCAACTTTTCCTCTCCCCTCTTCAAAGTTCTGTCCAGACATCGGTTGCCTACTCTATACACCGTCACAGGGAGTTCCATCCAAGGCACTCAGAGCAGAGTCTGTCCTGCCTCACCCTTGGCCATGGGCCCCATCCGGGCCTAGATAGCTGCCTGCCAGCAAGGCCCAGGCCAAGCGTCCTTACCACGAGAGGGATAGACCTTCCCCCACCTTGGCATTTCAGGACAGGGGCCAAGATCCAAAAGAGAGCTCCTGAAGAGGTGGTGGTGGTGACTGGCAAAAAGAAAAGCTAAAATAAGAGAAAGAAATTATACTTTAAAGACGGCGTGTGGGTGGAGATTGGGGGGGCGGACACAGTTGGAGACAGCTTAGTTTTCCATTTTGAATTTCAGAACAGAGAAAAGCCGTGGGAGATGGAGTCCTAACTCAGCCAATTCAATCTGAGAGATCAGTGAACACAGGCTGCCTTGAATACAGTTGTTTGTAACCATATCTGACATGACGTTAATCTCTGAGAAGCAAGGGCAGAACAGCATCCCTCTGCCCACCCCCCGCTTCTACTAAGAATTAATCCATTTCAACACTCACATGTTGAGATATGAGAATGGTGTTTTCAGGAGAAAAAGGATTAAACCAGAACTGCCCGTTAAATGTACACTTTATTGGTAACAAGGTAGAATGCTGTTGTTTTTCAATGATATTGGCTGTTCCTATCAATGGGATAATTTATTACTCAATTACCTTCTTTGCAAATGCATTGGAAAACTCCTTCACCCAAGTTGAACAAACAGACTTGGGGCGGGGTGGGGGGAAAGGGAGGCCGATTGTCTTAATTACTAACCCATCCTTAAAATTCTTTCAGCTGAATTTGTCATTCTTTCAGTCCCTTAATGGGGGACTTAAAGTAGAGCACTGGGTGGTGAGGGTACGGTAAGAGAAGCAAATAACAAACGCATAGCAGGTATTTAGGTCCGCCCGCGTGCCAGGCACTATCCTAAGTGCGATATGAGTCCTCACTCATTGACTCCTGTAACTTTACAGCAACCCTGTAAGGTAGGCACCATTAATAGTCCCATTTTCTAGAGGAAGAAACTGAAGCTCAGAGTGATTCAGTGACTTTCCCAAGGCAGGTGGCTCGGGTAAGTTGGAAAGTACCTCCAGAGACAGTGCTCTCCCCCTGTGCAGTGCTGCTTCTCTTACCCTGGTCAGGCCAGGAGGCCCTGAGGAGCTGGGGAGCCTGCAGGTACTGCAGAGGGTGTACAGCTCTGTAGGATCAGGTCTGTGAAGGCATCTCCCAACCTCAGTGGGCCATCGTGAGAATTAACTGTGATGATGTCTCATAAACCAGGCCACCTGGTGCCTGACATCTGGTACGTGGTCAGCCAAGTTTGAGTATCATTATCATTTTCTCTTTTATCAGAGGCAGCTTTTGCTACTTCAGAGTCCTGGGTCCAAAGTCTGGTAATTAGGGGGTTTCTTATATATTTCTCTGCAAACTCAATAAATTCTAGTGGAACAACTTTTAAAAATTCCTATTACTATTACGACAACTGCTCCTACTGTTAATAACAGAAGCTTTCATTGAAGTACCAGGCACTGTACCAGAAGCTTTGCAAAATCGCATTTCATTTTATCTTTACTACTTGTTATCCCCATTTTACAGATGAGGAAGCAGAGGTTTAGTGAGAGTAAGTAACCTGCCCAAGGTGACACTGCTAGTTAGTTGCAAAGCCAGGGCTCAAACAAGGTCAATTCTATTGCATTGCTGCATTGCTCCTCAGAGGGACCCACACATCCTACCCACCTTGGGCACAAAGGCTACATCAGTCCACTGGCCACAGCAAGAGACACATTCGTGACCGTGTTAGAAATCCAGGTGTAGAGGCATCATCACTCTCAGCTCTTAGTACTTCATTTGGGTGGAGAAAATCAGAATTAGGAATTTGGAAGTTTGTTTTCAAGAATCAAATATTTATTAACCACCTGTCATGTTCTCAGCACTATTTTGAGGGCCCTGGAAGAATCAGAAGTGTAAAATAATGAGTTTATTGTCTAGTTGGAGAAATAGGACCAGCATACTTGAAACAACAGTGGACATCTCTAAATCGATAGTATATCTTCCCAGATATTAAAATGTATTGTAGAGTTTCAGTAATTAAAACAAGTCAATACCGGCACATTCCCAGAAAGACCAACCAGTGGACTGATGAGAAAGTCCAGAAACAGGCTCAAACACTAAAGAGAAATTAGTATATAGTAAAGCTGGCATTTCAGATCACTGGGGGGAAAGGTACTATTCAATAAGGGACAAACTAGCAGGCAGAAAACTATTTAAACACTTCCTTCATTTCCTCAATCAAAAATAAAGTCTGGGGGGGTAGTGGTGGGATGAATTGGGAGATTGGGATTGACATGTATGCACTAATATGTATAAAATACATAACTGATAAGAACCTGCTGTATAAAAAATTAATTAATTTAATTAAAAAGAAAAGGGAATGAAAAAAAATAAAGTCCAGACAGAACCAAGATTAAACATAGAAATTTAAGTTATAAAACTACTAGAAGAAAAACAAAGGAGTCTTTTTGGTAATCTTGCAGTAGAGAGGGACTTTCTAAGCAAAATGACCAAAGCCATAAGGGAAAACCTGATAAATTTGATTACTTAAAATTTTAAATTTCTACGTGGCAAAAACATAATCAAAGCCACAAACATACCAAAAAAAAAAAAAAAAGAAGAAGACGCAAAGTCAAAAGACAAATGATAAATATTTTTAACACATGACAGACAAAAGTCTATTTTTAATTTATAAAGAGCTTTTACAATTCAATAAGAAAAAAATTCAACCAACACAAAATGTGCAAAGGATGTGAAAAGGCAGTTCACAGGAAAGACATACAAATGGATTACAAACAAATGAAAAGACAGTCAACCTCACAAAGAATGCAAATGAAATAAGGACATAGCAGATATGGCATTAAAATTGTTTTATTGTGGTAATATAGACGTAAAATTTACTATGTTAACCATTTTTAAGTGTACAGTTCAGTGGCATTAAATGCATTCATATTGCTGTGCAACCATCACCACCATCCATCTCCAGAACTCTTTTCATCTTGCAAAACTGAAACTCTGTACCCACTAAATAATAACTCTCCATTCCATAACACTCCAATAATTCTCCCCACCCCACCCCACACCACACCACCCCAGCCCCTGGCAACCAATGTTCTACTTTCTGTCTTTGTGAACTTAACTACTTTAGATACCTTGGAGAAGTGGAATCATACAGTATTTGTCTTTTTTTTTTTTTAATTTATTTTTGGCTGCATTGGGTCTCCATTGCTGTGCGTGGGTTTCTCTAGTTGCGGCGAGCGGGGGCTAGTCTTTGTTGCCGTGAGTGGGCTTGCTGTTGCGGTGGCTTCTCTTTGTTGTGGAGCACAGGCTCTAGGCACGCGGGCTCAGTAGTTGTGGTGCATGGGCTTAGTTGCTCCGCGGCATGTGGGATCTTCCCAGACCAGGGCTCGAACGCATGTCCCCTGCACTGGCAGGCGGATTCTTAACCACTGAGACACCAGGGAAGTCCCCCAGTATTTGTCTTTTTGTGGGTGCTTTATTTCACTTAGCATAACGTCCTCAAGGTTCATCCTTGTAGTATACTGCGGAATTTCCTTCCTTTTTAAGGCTGAATAATTCCATTGTATATAGACATTTTGCTCATCCATTCATCCATTGATGGACACTTGGATTGCTTCCATGGTTTAGCTATTGTGAATAATGCTGCTATGACAACGTGTATAAATATCTCTTTGAAATACTTCTCTCAAATCTTTTGAGTATATACCCAGGAGTGGAATTGACAATAAGTTCATTTTTTTAGATTCCACATATAAGCGATACCATATGATATTTGTCTTTCTCTGTCTGACTTACTTCACTCAGTATGACAATCTCTAGGTCCATCCATGTCACTGCAAATGGCATTATTAGTTTCTGTAAAACTTTTAAGCAAACCTATCTTTAATGATTGGCTAACACTTACTGAACGCTTAGTTGCTTGGCACTGTTGTAAGTACACAGACTCACTCGTTCCCTCCCAATGAGCCATGAAGCGGGTATCTCTGTTGTACAGATAAGGAACTGAGGCCCAGAGAGATTAAGTAATGGCTCCAGTCTCTTACAGCTTGGCTCCAGAGCCCACGCTCTTCACCAGGACCCCAACTGCCTTCCAGAAAAGCATCTACATGCATTTGAAAACCACAGAACATAGCTGACATGGGTCGGTCTGTATACACAGGCACACACACAGTGCACGTTTGCCTTCTCAGAAATCAAGAGGCTCAGGGGCCTACCGTTTATAAACTACTGTCTTAGAAAAAGGTCCTGGAAGTTCTGAGTTGGTATTGGTATAAGAGTAGGGAGTTCTGCAGATAAGTTGGGACTCCACCTGGGGCTTGAAGAATGCAGGATTCAGATAGGCTGGGAGGATGAAGAAGGGGTTGGGGAAGGGAGATCAACACACCTGGGGACCTAAAGGCAGGAGTGAATATGGGGCACCCCCGGGGGGCCATCCAGTGACTCACTGGAGTCAAGATGCATGTTGGGAGATGGGTTTAAGGCAACAGGTTCTAGAGGACCTCAGGAAACAAGGCTGAGGACAGGACAAAGATGATGTGAGGAGCCTTGTCACCTCCATCTGCTCTTCGGTCCATTACTTCCACAGGAATAAGTCAGATAGAGGCTTTCCATAAGCAGAGAGAGTAGGAAAGAGGGAAGGTGGCAAAGCTTCCTCCCCGCCGGGCCTCCGTCTCCGCAAGTGGGTGAGCGATGGGCCAGAGGAAAGCGTTGACCGTCCTGGTGACTGTCGATCTTGACTCTCGTCTCCCGTTCCAGCCGTCACCTGCCCTCCCAACAGCCACTACGAGAGCTGCGTGAGCGTGTGCCAGCCCCGCTGCGCCGCGATCCGCCTGAAGAGCGACTGCAACCACTACTGCGTGGAGGGCTGCCAGTGCGACACCGGCTACGTCCTCAACGGCAAAAGCTGCATCCTGCCCCACAACTGCGGCTGCTACTCTGACGGCAAGTACTACGAGGTAGGGGCGCCCCACCCACCGGGTCCTCCTTGCTGGGCAGCAGATTTCTCTCCCGCTCCAAGAGGCGGGCCACGGTGGACCCATCTTCCCACTTGAATCCACTTGTGGTGTGGATTCGCAGGGAGGCAGAGCGGGGGGGCCGAGAGGTCAAGGACAGGTCTGGTGAGGCTCTTGCGCACGGAGTACCGGATTGGGAAACGTGTTTGGGTCTCACTCTCCCACCCTTCCTCGCTAGCATTTGTGTTTCTCTCTCCTCCACGCCTTTCTCTAGGCCCTTCTGATTTCTTCTCCTGTAAATCTTAGTTAGAAAGCTTCTGATGTGGCTACTGTTTGGAAATAGGACGGTGGTGAATCTGACATTTGTAGCTGTCTCGGCTAAGGACACTTTTAACTGCAAAAGATAGAGCTCGAGGCTAGCAGATGGGGCTTTGCCTCTTCTGCTTATTGCAGCTCCATTAGAGAGAGTGAGGGCTGCCATCTCTGCATGTGTCATTTGTCAGTCTAGTACCGTCCCCCGAGAGTTGTGTCCTACCCTCTGCTTCTCTCTCTTTGGGGGCTTCACATAAAGCTGATGAAGATGCCCTTCTTTGAGTAAAACATATTAGCTCACAAAATCATTTACTTTTCTACCCTGTAATCTTTCTTTATGTGCTGTGATGCTAAGCTAGAAGAGATCTTTCCTGGAGAGGGTATTTAGCCCTTGGTTCTGCCTCCAGGCCACTCTCTGTTTAAAGGATATCAACACCGTACACTGGCGAGTAGACAGTTAACAATAGCATCGATGGAATAGCTGCTATTTGCAGATCGCTGTGCTAGTGGTATCGTTGGGGATGATAAAGCATGTTCCCTGCCTTAAGGAACTTGAAAATCTATTCAGAAGAGGGGGAAAGAATGCACTTTAGGGCTTCCCTGGTGGCGCAGTGGTTGAGAGTCCGCCTGCCCATGCAGGGGACGCGGGTTCGTACCCCGGTCCGGGAAGATCCCACGTGCCGCGGAGCGGCTGGGCCCGTGGGCCATGGCCGCTGAGCCTGCGCGTCCGGAGCCTGTGCTCCGCAACGGGAGAGGCCACAACAGTGAGGCCCGTGTACCGCAAAAAAAAGCACTTTAAAGAACAAGAGGACAATTACAAAGTAACATATCAACAAGTGAAATATAATACCCTAGAGAACTAATCAATTTAAGATGAAAAAGAGCCACAGCATTAAAAAAATCTGATTGAAATGTCTGAACTGGAAATAAACTAGGCAAAAAATAAATAATGCCTCCTTTCTGTAAAGATGCATTGTTCTTGTTCAAGAACAACTAAGTTGGCTTTACTTTGAGAGGAGATAAAAGAAAATCAATATGGACGTTACCTTCGGTCTCATTTTCGGTGGGAAACTTGTTTAAATGTTGTATTAGAAAGATGGGAAAAAGTAGAGTAAAATAGTAAAATTGATCAAAGAAGGCTTCTTGGTAGAGGTGAGTTTTGAAGTTAAGCTCTTAGAAATATTGATTATTTGAAAGGAAGAGGCAGACCATGTGGGAGAAAATAATAATAGATTCCGTTTTCCCACCATCTGGGAGAAGAGATAACCAGGCTCAAAACTGAAAAACACTATTATAATCTCTGCTCCCCTGTCCAGAGATTTACTGAAATGTATCCATCTAGCAAGTGTGTCATGCACCCCTCCACAGAGATCCTGAGTGTCTGTGACATAATGGAATGAGATTCGGGTTTGATCCTAGCTGAACCAATGCTGTTGATGTGACATTGAGCAAACTGTGTCATTTCTCTGAGCTTCTGTTGCCTTATCTACAAAACATTACTAATAATACCAACTCAGTATGGTTGTTGTATAAATAATCAATGCCAGGTGCCCTAGTACCTGGCACCTAGTAGTTCAATAATTGGTAACTGCTATTGTTTTTGTTCATTCTCTTCAGAAGCATTTTATAAATGAAAAATCCAGGTGTGTTAATGAAACGATGCGTGTAAAAGCCCTTGGAACTCTCGGGAAGGCACAATACAGCTCTCAGCAGCTGTTAGCACTATAAACATTATTATCCGCTTTTCATCAGAAAGTCAGTGGGTTTTGACAACATATATCTGGGAAGTAGCAAACTCACAAAACAGATAATCCACACCTACTTGCCACAATTCAAACAAGCTTGGAGCTTGTTTATTCAACAGATTTCTTTGGAAATAAAAAGAGAACACATCTAGCTATTAGCATGTAGGGTAATCACCCAGCTGACGTTGTCGGGTCTAATTAAGGTGGAGAAAGCAGCACTGGGCCTATCTCTTTACTGTGATGCCAGTTTCATGATCGAGTTCCCCTGTGGGATGAGTTATTTACCCTTGATCATATCCACATGCTTCAGGTTATTTTGCTCTTTCCACCCATGTAATGTCTGACTTCTCATCAGAGAGAGGCCAGACCGTCCGCTCAATTTTTCTGCAAATCTGACAAGAGAAAGAAAGTCAATATTTTACAGGTCTGGAAGGAGGGAAGGCTTGGTTCCGGGAACTACTTCATTTTGAGGATGAAAGAATCAGCAGGGCACTGGAATCTTAAAGTGCACCAGATTGAGAAAACTCTTCCTGGAAGATCTCACCCTCTATCTACTTACCCTTGGATCTGAGT
This sequence comes from Globicephala melas, assembly GCF_963455315.2. Taxonomy (NCBI): domain Eukaryota; kingdom Metazoa; phylum Chordata; class Mammalia; order Artiodactyla; family Delphinidae; genus Globicephala; species Globicephala melas. The sequence continues at coordinate 96,360,524 of NC_083321.1, forward strand.
CAGATCTGTATTTGATATCCAGGGTTTTGATAAGTCTATAGTTAAAATGGAAAATGGTGACCAGACAGTAGCATAGGCCCATCTTGTGCCATTTAAACACCTCTGGGGCTTCCCTGGTGGCGCAGTGGTTGAGAGTCCGCCTGCCGATGCAGGGGACACGGGTTCGTGCCCCGGTCCGGGAAGATCCCACATGCCGCGGAGCGGCTGGGCCCGTGAGCCATGGCCGCTGAGCCTGCGCGTCCGGAGCCTGTGCTCCGCAACGGGAGAGGCCACAACAGTGAGAGGCCCGCGTACCGCAAAAACAATAAATAAATAAACCACCTCTGGATAGCACCGTTTTAGAAAATTGAATTAATGCCCCGAGTGGCCACATCTCTATGAAGTAGTCCACTCGTTGGGACCACACTCCACTTGGACAATCACGACCAATTTCCAACAGTTTCCTGGAATTCTTGGTCTAGAACAAGTGCAAGATCAAGAGCACGAGGTCCTCAAGCAGAGTCATGTCTACAGATTTGCAGAAGGAGTGAAAAATAATAACTGCTACCAACTGATGATCCACTTGGTCGTAGTGTTTAATATAACTTTATATAATTCCTCACTATCTGAAAGAGGGTGAGCGGTCCTTCTCCGGTAATAACAGCAGCTATTATTTATTGAGTACCTTCTCTCAGCCGGAAAATGTGCTTCACATGTCTTATTTAATCTTCACAACTGCCTTGCAAGATATTATTATTACCTCCAGTTTCGAGAGAGGAAACTGACACTCTGGGAGCTTGGTAGTGCCCCTCAGGGTGGCACATGTAGGGTGGCAGGGCTGGGATCAAACCCCAGGTGGCCTGATCTCAAAGCTCTCCTTTCATGGAACCTCACTGTTATCTAGGCCTCTCACTTCAGGACATAGAAATGGAGTATTTGCAACAGAAGTAAATTGGAAGTAGATTAGATACAAGGAAAACGTTTGGAACAGTGAGTATTGTGGAATGTTGAAATGGTTCATCATAAGAGTTGGTTATCGCTTTCTTTTAACCTATTTAAGATTGAAGGGTGGGGTTTATCATTATTGAGTGAATTTAAATTTCTTCCTTGAAGTGGAGCTGGTACTTGTTAGATTAATTTCCTACCAAATATTTTTCCTCTTCACTTAGTTCCTCCTCTGGCAGCTGCCCATTCCAGTTGGTTGGCTGTGATTAGTTCTACAATCCAGCCGTAGAGATTCCCAAATTCTTGACTGAAACCAATAAAGACTAAATTGCACATTGTTTGGCATCTGAGTTACATGCAGGGGGTGTAACGTTTGAATTGAACCAGCCTCCCTACTGCTCCTTGTTGCAAATTCCAGCCCCATTACTGATAGGCCAGCCCCGCCTGGAAAGGGTCCAGGTGGACTGGGCTTTGGGGGCCCCAACTCTGACCACAGCCTGAGTTGCATGCAAACGGCGCCTCTCTTCCAGCCCAAGCAGCTGTTCTGGAACAGTGACTGCACGCGGCGCTGCCGCTGTTTCCGGCGCAACCTGATCCAGTGCGACCCGCGCCAGTGCAAGTCAGACGAAGAGTGCGCGCTGCGCAACGGGGTGCGCGGCTGCTTCAGCACCAAGACCTCCTACTGCCTGGCGGCCGGCGGCGGCGTCTTCCGCACCTTCGACGGCGCCTTCCTCCGCTTCCCAGCCAACTGCGCCTTCGTGCTCTCCACCATCTGCCAGAAGCTCCCCGACATCTCCTTCCAGCTCATCATCAACTTCGACAAGTGGTCGTCCCCCAATCTCACCATCATTTCGCCCGTCTATTTCTACATTAACGAAGAGCAGATTCTCATCAACGACCGGCACACTGTCAAGGTGACGAGCCTGTCCTTGATTCTTAAGAAACGTACTCTGGAACGTGGGCGTGTCTAGGGGGTTGTTTGCTGTGGTTTTCCGTGAGGTTTGAGGATAACAGGCTGTTGCTTCATACGTACCATACACCGATGACCAGATTTTAAAGAATGAAAATATAAAGATTCTATAAGCGTAAGCGTGGGCCCCATTTAGTCCTTGACTAACGATTTCCAAAGGAAATGTACAGTGTCTCAGGGCTATAAGGTCGGTGTGGGTGCTGATAGAGCCTCAGGTGATAAAATGGTAGCTAAGTCACCTTTTACTTTGAATTAATTTCCAAAAAGCATCTCATTTGCTTTTAAGAGCCTTTAAAATTATTCTTAGCTCTGCCTACCTGTACCAAGACCCACTCTTTCATCTCTGCCATCCTTTCTAGAAACTGAGAGAAGGCAAGCGTTTGCCTATAAACACAGCTACTAAATAAAAACGGAAGAGACATGCAAGAGGGAGGAGATATGGGGATATATGTATATGTATAGCTGATTCTCTTTGTTATACAGCAGAAACTAACAAACCATTGTAGAGCAATTATACTCCAATAAAGATGTTAAACCAACAAACAAAAACGGCAGGGAGGGATCGTCCCTCGCTATGAGAGCGCCCCCTGATGACACACCAAGGGAAAGAAAACAGAGGAAGGATATGGTGGCTTTCTCTTAGGTTGGCCCTTCCCTAGGCCTGCTGCCTGGTTTCTTGTGAATCTTAGACCCGTATATAAATAAATGTGAATCTCCAACCCACCCCCATAACTAATACACCTCTCCAACTTGCATTCCTCCCATCCCTCCATTTAAGAAGATAATCTGCTCGGAACTAGTGGTGGTGACCCCCAGCCTCTCAGCTAAACCAGGCTGTTCATAGCAGACAGACCAGAACCATGGAGTCAGCACCGGGTACCCCGGGTTGCGGTTCCAGCTAGGAAGGGCCAGGGAGAGAGCCAGCACACGCATAGGAGCATTTTTGGAATTGAGTGTTACTGTATCTGCTTTCTACCACGGGCTCAGATAATTGTGCACTGGGAATATCTTTATCTGAAGAGTCATCAAATAGCTTAGTATCCAGCCTTAGGGAAAAGACTGGCAGTATTTTGCAGGCTTAAAAGGAAAAGTCTGGATTTTAATACTGGTTTTTAACGTCAATGAAAGCTGCTACTGTTTTTGACACTCCAATTCCTTTTGCAAATTGGCCCACATAGACACAACTGCATCGGTCCAGAATACAGCAGCAAGAAAGTGAAAAGGGACCACGTGACAGCAAAACTGACATTGTGCTGAATAAAATACCCCCAGCCACTAAAATAGTAAAGAATCATATTTTTTAAAGGCTTCTGCTTTTTTTAAGAAATGAAAGTTACTAATAACCTGGGGTGGGGAGAAGAATTTATTTTGTAAGTACAGGAAAGGCATGTTATGTTCTGTCCTAAGGGCTAAGGAAAAAAGAAACTGTTATAAAGCAAGAAAATGACAAATGGAGAAAATACTGTACCTATAGGACCTCTGGGAGGGTACCTCCTGTTTCAACATTATAAACAAGAAAACAATTAACATAGCAATGACCCCCAGGTTCATTTTAACCGTGTTAGACCCTCCTTAGCACAGGATTGGGATTTCGTTTTCAGTAATTGGTTTATGCTAGAGAAAATTTTATACAAAAATCCAGCCATTTGTTGTGAGTTATACTTTTCCATCATTTTTTTTTGTAACTCTCTGCCTCCATATTTTGCTTCTCTGGGGGGAACTGTGGACAGTTAGATGAGGGAGTACTCAAATTCTAGGGCGGGGGTCAGCAAAATATGAAATTCAGCCAAATCTCCTTGCTGCCTGTTTTTGTAAATAAAGCTTTAGTGGAACACTGCCTCACTCATTTAGTTACTGTTGTCTCTGGCAGCTTTCCTGCCACGAGGACAGAGTTGACAGAGATCATATGGGCCGCAAAGTCTAAAATATTTACTCTGGCCCTTTACAGTAAATGTTTGCCAGTCCCTGCTTTGAGGGTCATATACTTTTTCTTTCTCCTTTGACAGGTGAATGGCACACAAGTGAATGTTCCGTTTATAACCGGGTTGGCAACCAAAATCTACAGCAGCGAGGGGTTCCTGGTGATCGACACCAGCCCTGACATCCAGATACACTACAATGGTTTCAACGTAATAAAAATCAGCATCAGTGAGAGGCTGCAGAACAAAGTGTGTGGCCTTTGTGGCAACTTCAACGGGGACTTAACCGATGATTACGTGACCCTGCGGGGGAGGCCTGTGGTGAGCAGCGTGGTGCTGGCCCAGAGCTGGAAAACCAACGGTATGCAGAAGAGGTGAGAACTTCCAGCCGCTAGACTCAGGGGCCCCAGTCCTCCCACGTCCATGACAGGTGTTGCTGAGGAAGGGACTTTGTACAGCATCACCCTTCCGGACTCCTGCAAAGAGCTAAGCTGAAGGTCTTTGGAGTTTTCATCATACAAATAGGCACAGCAGTTTCTTGAACAGCAGAGGGAGGAACTAGGCTTAGATGATAAAAGTCTACATTTTTGTGTCATCCAGCCCTCGGCTAAACAGAAGAGTGTGCCCAAGATTAGAATTCTGAAACCTTGGCCAGCTGCCCGACTGCAACTGGGCACCCCTGCTGGGGGGTGGGATTAAGATTTAACCCAGGAGATGAGGGCTATCCCTTGCTCCCCCATGCTGAGACTGTGTGTCTGTGACTCTTACCAGAGGCTTGGTTTTGTGCAGGTACAAGTTGGTGGGAATCAAGAAAGCCTTTTTAAAAGCAGAAGTCCGCAAGGGGATTATCAGGCCCCTCTCTGGCCAGCTGAAATAGAATGAGCTAAACAAGTTACTCCAAAGGTGTTTAATTTAGGGCCCTTCTGGGCTGCTGAATTATGTTAATTCCTCTCAGGCTCTATGGATATGCTTCCCTTTCCCGGCATTTCTTTGCTCGTACAATGGTTCTGTCCCCTTGTGCTTTAATACACCAAACATCAGCTAAATTCCCAGATGTGAAAATGAAGCCCCAAACCCTCTGTGACCCTTCTGCAGGTGTAAACCGAAAAATGTACCGTAAATTAAACTATCCTGTGCATTATGGGACCCAGAGCTGGAAAGAACCTTGGGCACCATCTGGTCCAGTCTCTTTTCTAGGTGAAACAGAGGCTAGAGTGGAATGATTTACGTTGAGGGGGTCCTATAAGTGGCAAAGCCAGGATTAGATTCCAGAATTCCTAATGTGATGCTTTCTCTAAAATGTCACTTCTAGGGCCCACAGTTAGAAAAATGACTACTTTGCACACTTAAGCTATTCTGGGGCTTCCAAAGGTGAGCAAGCTTCAGTTCCTCCTGAGGAATTATGAGTCTGTTTAAGCTTCCTTTCCCTTCCTCTCTTCCTTTTTTTCTTCCTTTATAAACGATTTCAGCCTGACACCAATTTTCTTTTGATGATTTTACTTTCGGTCTCTGATAGCTAAACTGGAACTGGTTGAGAAGTTTCTGGACTTCCTTTCAAATCTTTAATTCTACCAACTGTCATTGCTATGATTATTAATAGTGATAGTAACTATTATTATTATTGGTGGTGGTTGTTATTATATGAACACCCGTTAATAGTTATTGTATCAGTTATATCGAAGGTTAATGGTTATTATACCAATATCTACCTTTTGTCTGACACTTTGGCTACCAGTCCATCACTTTATCTTACCCTCACTTATCCCAGTGGCGTAACAATAGAAATTACCGTGACTTTCCTAAGGTCACACAGTCTGTTAGTGTTGGGATCAGCATCCCACACTAACTTCTGGGTTAGCTGAAAAGGGCACTGCCACGGTCTGCCCTTTCATCGGCCATCTTGGATGCCTCGTTTTGCTTCCTACCCTGACCAGACCTCTCGCCCCCAGCTGCAACGAGCTGCAGTTCTCCCAGTACGCGGCCATGTGTGACAACGTGCACATCCAGAAGATGCAGGGCGACGGCTACTGCCTGAAGCTCACGGACATGAAGGGCTTCTTCCAGCCCTGCTACGGGCTGCTCGACCCCCTTCCCTTCTACGAGTCCTGCTACCTGGACGGCTGCTACAACCACAAGAAGTACCAGCTGTGCGGCTCCCTGGCTGCCTATGGGGAGTCTTGCCGCTCCTTCGGGATCCTCAGCACCGAGTGGATTGAGAAAGAGAATTGCTGTAAGAGAATTATTTTATTTCTGCAGACTCTTTGCTAAGTTGAAAGCACGGCTTTGCCAGTGGCATCGCTGTGTCCAGGGCCGGCTGGCTGGTCTGCATCTTGACCCATAGATCTGCTTCCAGGGTTGGAGGGTGGAGAGCTGTGAGAGCTTGTAGCAGATTTCATGGGGCGCATTTTCAGTGGAGCCTGACTCCCCTCTAATTGCCTGACCAGTTATGGAATTTGGAACACCCGCTGGGGAAGGTGAGGTTCTCTGGGTTGGAGAAACACCAGTGTAGCTAGTGACTTTAAGATAGCCGGACAGAGTATAGGATTCCTGATTGATTTCAGTGCCCCAAACTCAGCTCTCCTTAACATGGCTCCCTTAACATGGGTCAGAGCCCAGATCAGAAAGGGAAGGCACATGGCAAGTGGCAAGTTGAGTTGGAATTGAGCTGGCTGTATCTGCCTGGTTGCAAGGAAGCCATGGTTGGATTCATAAAGGGATTACACATATATTACTGATGAAATAAAGATCTGTAGATTCTTGCATTTTTTTTCTGTAGTAAGAAAACTATTTTGATCTGCGTTATCCATTATTCTCTTTGTTCATTTTCTTACTATGTTAATCAAATACATGGAGCAAATAAATATGTACATAATCACACATAAATGTGTCACATCCATATATGTGTGTGCACATACATACTGATCAATTTGTCCCATGAATGCAGTATGACATTGCGGCCGACAGGATGTGTGCCTGTCCCTCGACATGCACCACCAACCCAATGTGCATACAGGTACTGCCATGAAAACTGGCCCTGTTCACTCCAAGACTGAGCGTGCACATCAGTAAATCTGCAGACCAAACCTGAGCAAGAGTAGGGATGCACTTAATTCAGAACCTGAAAACAATGTGGTTCATTAAAATATGCATGCAGTGACTTCAGAAACTCTTAACAAGCAAATGACCGGTCTCTGTTAGCAAGCAACAGAAATAGTTTGTTTGATAACTTCAATATTTTACCCTGTTCTGTTAATAAACAATACTTTAAAAAACGTTAACTGTTTTGAACTTTAAAAATTGTGTGGATTTTTTTTTTTAAGTATGAATTTTTGCTTTTAACCTTAAAACTTCCCTCTGAATTGGGCATGTCGTATTTGCCAAGCAGTAGGTGGACCATCATGTTTGTAAGTGAGGTTCTTTCCTTCCTGGAAGCTGTAACCTCCACACTTTCTTTCCCTTATTCTCTTGGGTGGTGTTCATATTGTGTTAATCAACCAGCACATTCATGGAGTGGCTGTTGCGTGCTTAGCACTGGTGTTAGGTGCTGAACCCACTGGGCAAGCAAAAGAGTCTTTACAAAAGGAAGCCTTTAAAAAGTAAGTGCATTTGACTGATGCTGATGGCTTTCCTTCAGTCGTCTTTCTAGGAATTAAGACAGGCTGATGCTACGCCATACCTGTCCTCCCACGTATAATAGTTACTTAGCAGAGGGTCGGGAGAAGCATCTGCAGCTATGGGATAGCTCAGGGATTTTGTTTTGTTTTTGAACTCGTGAAGAGAACTTGGCTCGTGCTGGGATTGAATCATTGCTGTTTCTTCAACACTCACCATCATATGCCACGACGATGAGGATTATTACACCTGGATAGGGAGACAGTCTTTAAATAAAGAAGTGAGTGTCTACTAAATCCTAATCTTCTCTAAAAGGAAGTCGATAGAGATCTAATACTGAAAAATCAAGAAAAATAGTGATATTTCGAAATATGGACGTAAAAACTAGAAAAATTAAAAGATTTAAAATAGTTGTCTCAGAAGCATTAGAACTGGAAGATAAGAAGATTGGGACATGGGATTGCCATTCTTCAATACAGCATTATTTGACTTTTTACCAGTATTATTCTGATAAAAGTAAAAATTAAATGAAAACAGTTTTCGCTTACCATTTGCAAACATAGAGTTAAATATCCGAAGAAACAACCAAAAGACTTTTAAAATGACCAAGAAAAATAACAGGGAAGTGGAGAGGGCCTAGGCGAGGGACTGCTGTGTTTCACTTTAAGCTTCTCAGGACTACTTGATTTTTTTTTTTTTTTTTTTTTGCATGGCAATTTGACAAAACTTTAAAAATTAAAATTTTCCAAGGGAACACAATTAGAAATAACAACTGAAATATGTAAGTGAAATGTGCTTTTGTTATATTGAGTCAAATCATCAGAAAACAAACTCATATCAAGAATAAAATAAAGAACTCAAAAAAAAAAAGTGAGTGTCTAAAAGAAATGCTCTCAATCAGCAGTTCTCAAACTGAAATGTTGACGAGCTCACAGGTGGCCTATGGGCTCATCTGCTACAGAAATATCGTTTATAACCTGTTGGTGGTGACACTTCACATACATTTGTATTTTACTTAGAGTTTTCCCCTCTTTGGTAAAACAGTACCATTACTCTAAGTCAATGCTGGTGAGTTGTGTGTAGGTAGTTTGTCTATTTTTATAAAATTAAGTAGAAGTTTGTGGGGTAGCTGGACCATGAATCAAAAAAAGACTAAGAAGTCCTGGTTTGAGGGACCTCTCTGGGACCTTACTGGCCCTAGAATCTTCATTGTTGACAAGTATTTGTTGAGCATCTACTATGAGGTGGCTGGGCGCTGGGAATCTAGAGGTAAATGGCTTGGACCCTACTCTTTATATAAATATAACGATACCAATGCATATGATTGTGGTACAGAGCAGGAAGTGCAGCAGTCTCGGGATGTCCCGGCAGTTAAGCGTGTCTGTGTATTCCATCTTCCCCTCTTACCTTCACCTGTGTGTGACCTTGGGTGCATTTCAGCTGTGATGCCAAGTTACGATACTTAGCTGGCAGAGCTTGTAAGGGTCGGAAGAGGTAATGCCACCAAAGCATGAAGCACGTAGCAAGGACCCAATTACTAGTATCGTCATTATTTCCCGGAAGGCTGCCCTGTCTGTTGGTTTGCATCTGCCATCTGACCACACCAGGTCCACTGAAGTGGCGAGTCCAGAGTGTGACCACATGCTACCGTGCACTGGTGTGAAAATCAAGTTGTGTTTCTGTTTGTTTTCCTTTTTAGCAGGAGTGGTTGAAGATCCCTGTCTGGGAGCGGACTGTCCCAATCGAACCTGTGAGCTGGAAAACGGAGGGGAGCTGTGTGGCTGCATGGAGCCCCCTCCCTACGGAAACAGTGAGTGACACCTGCCGCCACCCCACCCCCAGCCAGACAGGCCCCGCGGGAGACGCCCGGCAGCCATGTAGGAAGGCTTTCGGGTGGGAGCCCGCACGTCCCACACTGTGGGTTAGAAACCCAAGTAACGAAGCTTTCATGAGCATTTAAGCAGAACAAGGAAGGAACCCGACCTCTTCAAAGCAGGCTAATGTTCGTTTCCTTGTAGCTACATCCTTTTCTTCAATAAATGATAACACGCAAATTTGGACATGCATAGCATCAGCCAGCTCCATCTGAGGCCATGTTCAACATCAGAGGGATCCAAACTGATCTCTTAGACTCACAGGGAGATAAGGTGGTTTGACGAAAACATGAAAGAATCAGGACGAGAGTGCCAGGTGCTGTAAGACGTGTTTAAAGCCAGCTTTATCTGGCCCGAAGCTTTTCGGTGGGTCCTGAAGAAAGCAGAAATGTTGACGCAAACGGCAAACAACTAGGACTCCAGGTAGGAGTCCCCTTAAGGTAGGAATGGCCTTGTGCCCTGGCCAAGAGCATACTCGTTTTGTCGGCTCGTGGGGGACGTGCTTTGCTTCCCAGCTCCGTGTCCTTGGCTGAACCGAGGAACTCAGAAGGCACATGCCACGTTTAGCATCGTCAGAGAATGAAAGCCTGGTTGACCAGAAGGCTCCGCAGAAGGGGACCACATGTGCTGTTCAAAGGCTTCACCTGAGCAGATAAAAACGTTTCTCTCCGTTTCTTTAGTGCTTATTAGCCTGTGTTTGTGTACTCACGGAAAATGTCCATTTCAAAAAACAAGAGCTCCGAGTGCCGGCCTGGGTACCAGCTGGGCTGCGGAGAGGCCTGACCGGGGCTGCCCTCACTGGGGGCACGTTCTTTAGCCAGGCCACAGTGAGCCAGGTGCGGTATGGAGCTTACGGACAGCAGCTACCACCAAAGCGGGGCGGAAATCCTGGGTTTAGGAAGAAAAGATCAAAGACACTTCGTATAGCATTTTCACCTTTAAAAAAAGGCTCTCTGGGGACTTCCCTGGTGGTCCAGTGGTTAAGACTCCTCGCTTCCAATGCAGGGGGCGTGGGTTCGACCCCTGGTCGGGGAACTAAGATCCCACATGCCACACGGCATGGACCAAAAAAAAAAAAAAAAAGGCCCTAGGATTGCCCAAGTTATTGCTTTGAATGAGTTCATATACTCATTTAGTTTGATCAGAGCTTCATTAGAAATGCTGCAGCCTCTGTGTGAAGCCCATCAGCCTCTTCTAAAGAGAATGGGGTGCTTCGCCCACCCACACAGCAAGACCAACTCTCACTGACGTGCCTTTCATAATGACTGTTTCCCCACAGACTCCCACGACATCATTGATGCAGAGGTGACCTGCAAGGCTGCCCAGATGGAAGTGTCCATATCTAAGTGCAAACTCTTCCAGCTCGGCTTCGAGAGGGAGGGTGTGCGGATCAATGACAGGCAGTGCACCGGCATTGAGGGAGAGGACTTTATCTCCTTTCAGATCAACAACACCAAAGGGAACTGTGGAAACATTGTGCAGGTGAGGAACGAGGGCAGGAGAGAGCACCTGGCTGAGGTGGTGACAGCTCCAGGTGTTTGCACATTGATTGTTCTTAAGCCAACTTCAGGGGTTCGACTTAGAAACATGCTCCTTGGAAAACAGCAAAAGGCACGTGCGAAATGAAGGACAGCGGGAAAATAATCATTGGGTGCTAAGTGGTTGAACTGAAAGCAAGATAAGTGACATGCTTCCTTCCCTGGTTTGCGCTGTCTGCTGTCCTTTGCCCTGCATGTTGACACATTTTTTACTTCTCTCATGCTTCTGTTGTTCTTCCAGGTAAAGACAGCTGGGTTCAGCTATTTCAGGGTGTAAGGGTGTCCCTGACATCACTTAACAGTTGGCTGCAGAAATACAGCAAGGTCACAACATTTTGTGTCAGGTTATCCAATTCATAGGTTAGCAAAGCATCTCACTGCTCTTCCTCCTGTGCCTTCCTACTGTCTTTTTTTGATAACTGTGTTCATTAACACTTTTTATCAGGGAGTGCAAGGTGCAAGACGGTGAAACATGTGTGTGTTCATTTTGGTACTTGTGGGCTGTCTGGTACAAGACTTGGCGGAGGCTGGATTTTGAATCAAGACTTGAAAGAGAAGATATGTATTACCTCAGGATGGCAATACTTCGTGCTGTCCCCGGCTTGGGTTCCCGCAGATAACTGGGGACTGGTTGTACTTAGAATTCAGTGGTACATGAAATCACCCTCCGTGGGCATTCAAGGTTATCAGACTGAAGGGTGCTGTTGACATCTATTGTTAATACTTTTTTCCTAGTAAGTGCTGAGACTAGCTCCATCCTGATTTATATTGGCCTCTGGGTTATATATGAAATGAAGCCATTTTTCCACTTTCCGGCCCGTGGATTTGAAATGCAAGCCACATGCTCGTGCCCAGATTTAATGATTTCTGACCTCCCTTTGCTTTGCAGTCCAATGCCACTCATATCATGTATAAAAACACCATTTGGATAGAAAGTGCCAACAATACTGGCAACATCATCACCAGGGACAGGACGATCAGTGTGGAATTTTCATGTGCTTATGAGCTGGATATCAAGATCTCCTTGGACTCTGTCGTGAAGCCTATGCTAAGGTAGAGAATCTCATGGGCTGTGCACGTTGCTCTGTCTTTTCCTTGACAGTTAAGGTTAGCACAGTCAAAACTGCTAGCATCTGTCTTTGAAGCACTAGGGAGAGAATAATTCATATTTTCTGAACCTAGATGCCTTAGACCTGCATTGTTCGATAGAACTTTCTACAGTGATGGGAATGTCCTATATCAGTACTGTCCAATACAGTGTCTGTATGTGGCCATTGAGCTCTTGAAATGTGCCAGGGCGAGAGAGGTGCTGAGGAACTGAATTTTTAATTTTAATTAAAATTAGATTTAATTATTTAAATTTAATTATTAGACTTTACTACTCTCTGCTTGGCCTTCCCTCTGCATTTGCAGCCTGGAAAATGGTAAGTAATTGAATAGATAACGTTGCTTGGGGTTCCCCGACTTATGACTGTTTCTCTTGTAGCGTCATTAACCTGACAGTTCCAACCCAAGAAGGCAGCTTCACCACCAAGATGGCGCTCTACAAAAATGCCTCCTACAAACATCCATACCGCCAGGGCGAAGTGGTGCTGACAACTCGAGATGTGCTGTATGTAGGGGTCTTTGTGGTTGGAGCCGATTCCACGCATCTGATTCTGACGCTGAACAAATGCTACGCCACCCCCTCCCGCGACAGCAATGACAAGCTCCGATACTTCATCATTGAAGAAGGGTGGGTAGCCTCTTCTCGGAGGACAGTCTCAGAGCCTTTAGTATTAGATTTGTCTACACTGTTTTTTAGGGAAGAGAACGGGAACTAACATTTGTTGACGACCTACAGGGCCAGCATTTTGCACCCAAGAACTATCTAATCCTGATGACAACGTATGAGGTAGATATTATAAGCCCCATTTTACGGATGAGAAGGCTGAGGCTTAGTGAATCAAGCAGTGCTTAAAATCCACAGCAATTTAGTGGTAGGTCACCAGTTCCATGTGGTATTAACTACAAAATGCTTTACTCTCAATGTGACCCAAGAGGGCATTCTGTCCTGCCTACTTGAATTTCAATCTGAGTTGAATGTGGATTATCTGCAAACGAAAGGATGTAAGGAGAATAACTAAAGGTTGGTGAATAGGACATCTATGAAAATTAAAAAGGGATTAGAATAATAGCTTATAAACTTTTTTTTTTTTTTTACTTACCAGTATATGCCCAGCACCTAGCATATTTCCTGAAACAGCGTGGTTATGCAACAAAATTGTTGAATGAATGAATAAATGAATGGGTGAATGAAAAAGAAGAAAAGACTGTGGACCAAACAACAACCATGATAATTATCTTTATTTTATAAACATACTTACTGGTTTTGTCAAGCCAAGCAACAATACTTTTTTATTGCATACATAATTTATATACAATATAATGTACTTGCTCTAAGTGTAAAATTCAATGATTTTTAGTAAATTTACAGAGAAGTACAACCATCACCATAATCTAATTTTGGAACATTTCCATCATCCCAGTACCATAATTCTTAAAAGCAGTTGACTATGTTAATCAAAATTCTTTCTCTTGTAAGTGGTAGAGACCATTTCAAACTAGTTTATGCAAAAGCAAGGCACTTCATGGTTACAAAACCAAATCACGTTAAGCAGATGCGGCTTCAGGGATTGGGTCCAGGAAGCCAGATGCTGTCGACTCTCTCCCTCCCTCTATCCCTTGCTCTCTGTTTCTCTGTCTCAGTCACTGTCCCTCTCTGTCTCTGTCTCTCTCATTGACCTCGTTAGACACTGGCATTTTTTTCAGCATTGTAACCCCCCCCGGAGTGAGCATTCCTTCTAACCCCAATTCAGGGAATCCCTGAGAAGGAGTATGATTAGCCTTTCTTGGATGGATTTCCTCTGCCTTGTTTGGAGGAGATGCAACATTAAATTGCCTGGTGTTGCAGAGGACAAAGATTTTCTTGACCCTCTTAGGGTTCCTGGCTGGGTCTGAACATTAAATGGACAAAGACAGATTAACAGGAAAAAAGCATGACATTTATCTAATGTTAAGTTCTACGTGACATGGGAGTCTTCATAAGGAAACGAAGACTCGAAGAAACAGTTCATGCTGAGTATTGTTATGCCCGGTTTGATGAAGAGTGGACAGTCGTGGAGAAGGTCAAGAGTATGTGGTAATTGTAGTAAACTGCAGGGAATCTTAGCCAGACTGTTCAGTTTCATCTCAGTGTCCCTTTGTCTTCAGAAATAAGGATGCTCCTTTCCTTCTGGTATAGGGAGGGCACCTCTCACATAAGGGCTTTATGACCTGTTTCAGGTGAGAAGAGTGACATTCCTGTTTCTGCCATTTTCTCAAACTCCTTCAGCTTAAAATATTCAAGGTGCCAGGTTTGGGGGTAGTGTTTCTTGAACCCTATCCCAGGCCTGAGTCAGCATCCCTCCCTGGACTGGTCAGGGAGTGCTGTGGATACTGTAATTAGCCTTAAAGTTGGGGAAGGAAGGGATGGTTCTCCCAAAGAAGAAGAGTATGGTTCTAGGCAGACAAACAATAGCTAGCCACTATTTTGCACATGAACAGGCTCAGAGCCTGTACACAGCTCACCCAAGGACACCCAACCAGCAAGGGGCAGAGGAAGAAATCTTTCAAGCACCAAGACGCATCAACTCCCTACCCGGCCAGGTGTGGCTTGTGGCCTGCGTTGCTGAGGCATAGAGTGGGATTTTCAGCAAAGGCCTCATGAAGGCACTATCTTTTTGAGTTGAGTTTTAGCCCTAGAGGCAGAGGGAAGGACTTGGTGACTATGTGGTATCTTAACAGGCCCAGATGCTCTGGCTAACATCACAGGTCTCCGTTTCTTCATCTGTTCCCTTCCTCTCCCTCCCCCTCCCCCCCGCCCCAGCCATGGCCCTTTCCCAAAGTAAAAGAGCTACGATCTGAGCCGCTGTACAACCCGGGTGGGCAGGCTTGGGCCGCCTTTGAAGGACACAGTGGCATTTAGCATTTTTTAAACGGTATTTAATAGAGTTGACCCAGAGAGGGAGAGTAAGTGAGCGGGTTCATAAATCTCAGCTCCCCCCAGGGTCCGCATGAAGGTCTTCAAATTAAACTGTTGTTGGGTGTGAAGTAATTTCATCGTGTGAGAGAATTTAATTCATGAGTCCTCTTGCCCTTTCTTGGAGGGATGTGGTTATTGGTTTTTCCCAGTGAGCTTACGGGAAAACTGCTGCCCAGTGCGGAACGGCTGAGCTGCAGAGTGGGTCCGCATCAGAGTTTGGGGGGAGGGGCCAGCCGCTCCTCTCCAGCTACGTTGGGGGCAGAGACGCCACCGCCATCTACCAGTGATGCCAAGGTCTGGGCACACGAAGGTCACTTCTCTGTTCTCTTCATGTGCCCAGAGGAAAGGACACTTGTTCCTCTGATAGTGGACAAAGGATTCTAGTGCTCGGTCTGTTTGTCCCCCTAAGGCGGCATCCAGACAGCCTGTCCCTGCTTCCCGAGGCTCCTTCCTTCTGCTTCCTGTTCTTCTGACACTTAAACCTCGAATCATCTCTCTGGGAGTTGGGGGTCTAGTTAAGACGGAAGGTCTGCGTGAAGACTGGAGGGCTGAGAATGCTGTAGAATCCTTGAACCAATTTAGATTATTCAAATGAGTCACAGTGACAAGGAAAAGTATGGCAAGTAAGTTTTTGTTTCAAAGCATTTAGGAAACTATTGCCTTATGGACTAACTACCAAACTGAATAGGCGTGGGAATGCTGAAGCATAATTTCCATTTTTAATTTTCCTTATCACGAAGATACTGAATCCTGGGGGCCAGGGGAAGGAAACATACGGAAAAGAGTCACCCTTTTTATCTCAATAAGATCGTTTTAAAGAGCTTCTTGGCCGCAGTGGGCCAAACTTGGCCATGGAAGCACAATTCATTCATTCAGTCACTGATTCATCCAGTCTAAAAAAAAGATTTTTTTTGGTCTAAAAATTAAGTATAATTTTAATACCATATTTCAAACAAAACGGTTCTGAGAGTTAATACTGTACGTAATGTTTCAAAAGTAAAAATACAGCTTTATATATACACATACACGTTCTCTCAGAGCTGAAAGACGGGTCATAGCTTTTATTGCTTCTCAGGCAAATATTTGTGTGAGTTTGACTAAAGAGCATCTAAGTATTCTTTTTAATTTATTTTTCATTTTTATTGTTTTACAGTACGTCCTTGTTGGTTATCTATTTTAAATATAGCAGTATGTACATGTCAACTCCAAACTCCCAATCTATTCCTCGCCCCCAGCCTTCCCCCCGGTAACCATAAGTTCTTTCTCTAAGTCTGTGAGTCGATTTCTGTTTTATAAATAAGTTCATTTGTATCACTTTTTTTAGATTCCGCATATAAGCAGAATATCATATATTTATCTTTCTCTGTCTGACTTACTTCACTTAGTATGATAATCTCCAGGCCCATCCATGTTGCTGCAAGTGGCATTATTTCGTTCTTTTCAATGGCTGAGTAATATTCCATTGTATATATGTACCACATCTTTTTAAATACTTACTGTGTGCCCTCCAGTGTGTTGGAGACACAGTGAGGACTACACCTTGGTTCCTGCACCCCAGGGGCTCAGCAGGGTGTTGTTGGCAAATCCAGGCAAAGCCACCTGTTCCTGCCTGGTCAGGGCATGTGTATATAGGAGGGGGAGCCACAGATGGGCACTGGAGAAAGAGCAGGGTTAGTTAGCAGGGGAAGGAGTGCAGGGAGGCTTCCAGGTGGGGGAAACAGTACATGAAAGACCCTGGGGCATAAGAGACTGTGGTCCATTTAAGAAACTCTAACAGGTGGAGGCGAGATACCTGTGTCCCTGCCTGTTGGCTCAGGACCACAAGGAGAGGGGAAGGGAGTGATCCTACATCAGAACAATCGTTCAGCTCATCTTTGACTGCTGGTCTGTCTTCTCCAGCTCCCACAAGTGAAAACAGACTTCCCAATAGAGCTGGAAAAAGGGGCCCCTGCCAAAACTGATAATTAACTGAAGAAAGTACAGAAGATGTAAGGACTCATCTTGTGTTTATTAAACTGATATCAGTAAAACACAGCATTGTGAGGGGGAGGAATGAGAAACGGGCGGGTAGGGAAATTGAGTGCAGGCCCGTGGTCATTTTGTTTTTAGCTGTAGTTAAGATCCTAATTTGAGGTGCTATTTGATGCTTTTCCAACAAACTGAAACTATAAGGGAGTCGTAGTAAATGACAGACCCACACCCAGAGGTCACCTTCAAACGCAAAGGCATTTTTACCGTTCATGATGGTTTTTGTATGAAACGTGAAAGTGTGAAGCAGAGAGTCCCTTTTTTCCGAATAGGTGTCAGAACATTAAAGACAACACCATTGGCATCGAGGAAAACGGTGTCTCGCTCACCTGTCGCTTCCACGTCACCGTCTTTAAGTTCATTGGGGATTACGATGAAGTCCATCTTCACTGCGCAGTGTCCCTCTGTGATTCAGAGAAGTACTCCTGTAAAATAGTAAGTGAGAGCGTGAAAATTCAGTGCTTAGCTTTATTTCTCTCAGTCCCAGTTTTCCCCACGTGGGGCGTCACGAATCCCGACGGCGGTGGCTCTTCAGAGTTCTTTAGGACTCACTGCTCCTGGCAGTGGCTGAATTGGAACCACCTTCAGATGCCTAGGAGTGGCAGTCATCTGGAACAATAAGAGAGCAGGGTAGAATGATGACCATTTACTCCTTCTATCTGACTTAGCAAGGTCAGTCTGTTGTCGGCATGACACTAGACCAGGGTTTCTCAAACCTCAGCACTACAGACGTTTTGGACCGAATGATTCTTTGTTGTAGGGCTGCCCTGTGCTCTGCAGGCTGTTTAGCAGCATCCCTGGCCTCTACCCAGTAGACCCCAGTATCACCTCCTCCCCACTTGCAACACCCAAAATGCCTCCCGACTTTGCCCAGTGTCCCTCGGGGGGCAAAATGAGCCCTGTCTGAGAACCAATATGCCAGAGTCTCAAAGAGCCAGGCCCCCTGCATCTGAGGTGAGCGATGGGGCCAAGCTCCCCTCCACCACAGAAGCAAACTCCCGGGCTCAGGGATTATCCCACAGATCGTCCAAATCCACACCCAGGCCTGAGGCTCTGGAGGGGCTGGCGGGATGAGGTGACAAACCAATCATCTGGTCCACGCCAGGCTTACATCCCCACCACGCCAGGCTACGTCCCTAAGATTTTACTGCACTAGTACCTGGTCCCTAACCTTTAACATTGCAGCTTTATGCTCGCCCCATGTTGGCCGAATCGAGATGTGAATTATGGTCAGAGCTACTTACAGATGCTGCTGCGTACATTATTGTCTGATCTGATACAGGATCCTCCTCCCTGGGAAGGGAGCCTCTTTGAATCTAATTCTAGCGTGGAGAATATATTTAATTCTGTTCAACATAAAGCCCCGAGTCCCAGTGGGCTCAATGATCAAGAATGGATTGATTCTAATTAATCTGAGCTGCAGTAGTGCTCCAGGCTGAGCCACTGCCTCTTTTGGAGGTGGAAACGTGGTGAAGAATAAGTTATCAGCTTAATTGTGTGAAATTTTCCCTCCGGTGTTTTGTCTTTCAGACTTGCCCTCAAAATTCCAGGATTGCCACAGATTACACCAAGGAACCTAAAGAACAGATCATTTCAGTGGGACCTATTAGGAGAAAAAGTATGTATGTTCCCTAAAACACACTATAAATGATTAAAACAGTGGGATTTGAAGGCTCGGGCTAAGTCTGGGGTGTGTTTTGCCTACTGTGTGAATCTGGTGAACAAGGAGCTTGAGGACGCCAGTTTGGGGACCCCAGTTTGAGAAGCCTGCCCGCTTCCATAATGAAATCTTTTCACGGACTATTAAAAACTCATGACAGTACCGGGATTTTTTCCTTCCACTCCTCTCTTTAAGGCCTTGCCCTTAGATACGAGTTGAAGAGCTGGACTGTCTGCAGGTAACTTGTCCAGCGGCTCTTTTTCAGGGCTGGACTGGTGTGAGGACAACGGAGGGTGTGAGCAGATCTGCACGAGCCGGGTGGACGGGCCTCTGTGCAGCTGCGTGACGGGGACCCTGCAGGAGGACGGCAAGAGCTGCAGAGGTGAGCACGACTCCCGTTCAGGGCCGGTAGCTGGGGACATAGGAAGTTCTTGACCCTGAGAAGGAGACAGTCCTATGTGAGGCCCACTCGGTCAGCAACTGATCTATGAGACTTACAGAAAGTAAGAAGGAGAGATGAGGAAAACGCCCAAGGAATTCTAGCATCATTTTGGTTTTTTTTTTTAAACCTTTTGGTCCCTGCTCTTTTATCTAAAAGATAAAAGTGATTTTTTTCAATATCTTTATTGGAGTATAATTGCTTTACAATGTTGTGTTAGTTTCTGCTGTATAACAAAGTGAATCAGCTATATGCATATGTATATCCCCATATGCCTTTCCTCTTGCATCTCCCTCCCACCCTCCCACAGCTCTAGGTGGTCGCAAAGCACCGAGCTGATCTCCCTGTGCTATGCGGCTGCTTCCCACTAGCTATCTATGTTATATTTGGTAGTGTGTACGTGTCAGTGTTACTCTCTCACTTTGTCCCAGCTTACCCTTCCCCCTCCCCGTGTCCTCAAGTCCATTCTCTACATCTGTGTCTTTATTCCTGTCCTGCCCCTAGGTTCTTCAAAACCATTTTTTAAAATTTAGATTCCATATATATGTGTTAGCATATGGTATTTGTTTTTCTCTTTCTGACTTACTTCACTCTGTATGACAGACTCTAGGTCCATCCACCTCACTACAAATGACTCAGTTTCGTTTCTTTTTATGGCTGAGTAATATTCCATTGTATATATGTGCCACATCTTCTTTATCCATTCATCTGTTGATGGACACTTAGGTTGCTTCCATGTCCTGGCTATTGTAAATAGAGCTGCAATGAACATTGTGGTACATGTCTCTTTTTGAATTATGGTTTTCTCAGGGTATATGCCCAGTAGCGGGATTGCTGGGTCGTATGGTAGTTCTATTTTTAGTTTTTTAAGGAACCTCCACACTGTTCTCAATAGTGGCTGTATCAATTTACATTCCCACTAACAGTGCAAGAGGGTACCCTTTTCTCCACACCCTCTCCAGCATTTACTGTTTGTAGATTTTTTGATGATGGCCATTCTGACTGGTGTGTAGTCATTGTAGTTTTGATTTGCATTTCTCTAATGATTTAGTGCATCCTTTCATGTGTTTGTTGGCAATCTGTGTATCTTCTTTGGAGAAATGTCTGTTTAGGTCTTCTGCCCATTTTTGGATTGGGTTGTTTGTTTTTTTGATATTGTGCTGCATGAGCTGCTTGTATAGATGAAGGTGATATTTAAAGAAGGAAGTTATCCAGCCATTTAAGTACCAAATATTGGCCTTAGATCTGGCCCCATGTCTACCTGGGTTGAGCTGGGACTGGGGTGTGTGATCCAACAAACAAGGTTTCCTGCAATAGCCTTGGCTGCCAGGTGTCCCTGGTACCCTCTAAGTTAGCAGGACTCTCCTAAAGGTTGGGTTAATTTCGCTTCCATGCTGCCTGAGTCCAGGCCATTTGGAGAAAGTGGGTTCTTGGCAATGAAGAAAGTAGGTTCCTTTATTGGAATGCCACAAAGATGTCTGATCCATGTCAAACAGGTATATTTTTTTTCATAGGACTTACTATGTCTCTCTCTGTTCACAGCCTCTAATTCTTCCATTGAACTTCAAGTTTGGACGCTGCTTCTCATCATGACCCAGATTTCATTATGGCATTTTGTCTATACATCAGGCATGACCTCATAATTAACTCAAGGTTGCTATATAAAGTACTGTAATTTACTTACTTCAACTCCCTGTAGGATAAAAGGTGTGTGCCCTTAAGTCAAAACCTATTTGAGATTGCCCACTGTCTCAAAGTGATGCCACCTGCCCCAAACGGTCAGGGTTCCAGAAAAGAGGGAAATGCCATGCTCCTCTTTCAAGGTATGCAACTGGGCTTCTAAAAGCCAGTTGTGGAAAACATGTATCTTGCCTAAAATTTCCAATTAGTTGTCACTAGAAACGTTGGTTCGCATGAAAAACCGGTAAAGGAAAAAATTCTGGTTAGACAAGTCTGTCGGAAATCTGACCAGAGAAATCTATCCCACCAGTGCTGTTTTTGTATCATAGTTTTTATAGAGAAAGGGCCTGTTGGAACGATATCGAATATTGAGAAGCGGTGATTGGAAGGTTTGACTCCCCCTAAGGAATCTCTCCAATGTTTGGAAGCATCTGACCTCGATGCGCCTGTGTTGCTCCCCTCCCCACACCCGCCGCTGTGTCCTCTAGCCCTGCCGGGCCACGTGGCCACTGCATGTATTGTTTGCAGACCTGGGGAACCCCAACACCCCATCCGTCTCTTCAGACCCAAACTCTTCTCTCTCACAAATCAACCAAATCATTTTTAACGTGTTTTATGCTTAAATAAACTTTGTGTTCAATTATTCTCATTACTCCGTGGCTGGAATCATACTTATCGATGTTAAGCTTTGCACACTAAATAGCATCCTCTGATTTAAAAAAAAAACAAAAAAAACCAAAAAGCCAGCAGCAGCAATTGGAGCAGGTAGGCCCTGCTGGCCAGCACTTTAATGCGTTTTGTTATGTGGCTGTTTGTCCTGACAGAGCGTTAGCAGGGTGTTCAGTGAGGTGCCATGTGGAAGAGAAGCAGGCAGCGTCCTCTTTCGCATGTGGCACAAAAACCCCACATTTACTATAATTAACTACATAATAGAGGGCCTGGGAAATATATCCCTGGGGTGCCTCTCTTTTTAAGGTTAAAAACAAAGTAAATGCCACTTCAAGTGTATTTTGAAGTTGTTTTGGATTTAAGCTGATGGCATTTTTTTCTTTCTCTGGGAACTCTGGGCAGAAACGCTGAGCAGAAATCCTAGCGTCCTTGACCGTGGGTTGTGGGTACGATTCCTGTTGTCTGACGTATAAAAGGCCCGGCATCACACTGTCACTGGGCTGAAGAAGCGGGGTATAGACTGAGTCTGCACTGAGCGGCTTTGCTCTCCCAGCCCCGGGGAGGGTCCACAAGCTCTAGCTTGGCAGTCATAGATGCTATGCGGCCAAGAGGACAACCAGTACTGATGGAGAAAAATATGCATCTGCTTCAACTTAAACATCTTAGGATCTTTTGGGAAAATGCTGAACATTGAGATGGATTAAGGAATCAAACCATCTGTTCTAGGAGAGACACAGTATCTCTTCCTCACCATGATGGAAATTGATGTCATGCACATGTTTTTTTTCACGTGAAAATCCTCAACTCCAGACTTTCCCCCACTTCAAGATCAGCAGATTCAGAGCTCCATTCTCTTTTCCATAGTCTAAGGTTTAGGTTTTCACAATCAGATTCTGAGTTGAACATAGTAACATCTCATTTATTTTTTTTACTTGATTTCCTTAGATGAATTTTAACTGAAGACATACAAGGAGGAAATGTTTTCATATTTAATAACTTCGCTTTATTGATTTTCCTATCAAAGTCACTAGAAATTTCTAAGTTAAACACTATAATTGTTTTTTAGGTTTTTAATTAAATCCTTTCTTACCACACTTTAATTCTTGGCCTTTGGTTTTCTCACTTGGTTGACACCTTTGTCTGTCATCAGGATAAGCTAGGTGTAGAGCCATATTAGAACACTCCAGAATCTCAGTGGCTTAAACAACAAAGATTTCTCTCTTTCTCATATCAGGGGGCTCTAATCCTTACTTCCATCCTGGGAGGGAGGTTGATGAGACTTTATTATCTTTCTTTTCTCTCAACAGAATTTATTGAACAATTTATCCTTTCCCCATGAGACTTCAGTACCACCTTTATCATATATCAAGTTTCAACCTCTGTGGTTCTGTTTGTGAGCTCTGGATTCTCTTCCATTGGCTTATTTGTCTGTTCCTGTGTCAGAATCACATTTTTTTTTTTTTTTTTTTTTTTTTTTTGCGGTACGCGGGCCTCTCACTGTTGTGGCCTCTCCCGTTGCGGAGCACAGGCTCCGGACGCGCAGGCTCAGGGGCCATGGCTCACGGGCCCAGCCGCTCCGCGGCATGTGGGATCCTCCTGGACCGGGGCATGAACCCGTGTCCCCTGCATCGGCAGTCGGACTCTCAACCACTGCGCCACCAGGGAAGACCTGAATCACATTATTATTGAGCTATAATTGACATAGCATTACATCAGTTTCAGGAATATGACATGATGATTCGATATATATATACACACTAGGAAGTGATCATCACAAAAGTCTAGTTAACATCCATCACCATACACAGTTACAATCTTTTCTCCTGTGATGAGAACTTTTAAGATCTACTCTCTTAGCAGCTTTCAAATATGCAATGCGGTATTATTAGCTATACTCACCATGCTGCACATTACATCCCGAGGATGTATCTATTTTATAACTGGAAGTTTGTATCTTTTGACCCTCTTCACCCATTTTTACCATGCCTCTGGCAACCACCAATCCATTCTATGTTTTTTGTTTGTTTTGTTTTTAGATTCCCCCATATGAGTAAGAACATACTATGTGTGTTTCCCTGTCTGACTTATTTCATTTAGCTTAATGCCCTCAAGGTCCATCCATGTTATTGCAAATGGCAGAATTTCTTCCTTTTTTATGGCTCAATAATATTCCATTGTATATATAGACCATACCTTCTTTATTCATTCACCCATCGATGGATACTTAGGTTGTTTCCGTATCTTGGCTATTATAAATAATGCTGCTGTGAACACGGGGGTGCAGGTATCTTTTTGAGTTAGTGTTTTCATCTCCTTTGGATAAATGCCCAGAAGCGGAGTTGCTGGATTGTATGGTAGCTCTATTTTTAATTTATGGAGGAACTGCCATACTGTTCTCCACAGTGGCTGCACCCATTTACATTCCCACCAATAAGGGATTCCCTTTTCCCCAAGTCCTCACCAGCACTTGTTATTTCTTGACACTTCATTATCTTTTGATGCTGCCAGCTCAAAATGAGGCTCTGGGGCTCACCTCAGCTAGGGGTCACACCCCAGAAGGGACACACACACTTCTGTTACCATTCCACTGGCCGAAGCAAGGTACATGGCTGGAACTAACTTTCAGAGAGGGGGAATTGTGAACTTCCCATGAAACTGGAAGGGAGGAGAACTGGGAATCTGTGGTGATGGCTGCCAAGTAGTCTCTGAGCCAGTCATGCCTATCTGTATTAAAGAGAAACGCATCTTCAGAACCAAAAACAAACAGGTCCCTTAGCTGACTGTCTGCAAGGCAGAAGAACTAGGAGATGATCCTGACCTTCCTACTAATTTAATTCTCGGCTTGAAATAAATCATTTGAGATCACAATACCTTAACTTTCCTCTCTATAAAACGAGAACTTTAAGCTTCTTAAAAAATATTCTTAGGTTAGAAAATGACACGATACAAACATAAACCATGTGATATCATATATTTAGAGAACTCCAGAACACTGCCTTCTCCTGCCACTCAAAACGATTTGCTTCAAGGAAGCAGGGCGGGGGGATGGGGGTCTGGGGTGAGGGGGAAGCACATACTTAGTGAAGGTGAAAACTGGGAATCTTATTAACTTGGTATTTCTCTGATATCAAAAAGAAACATCTCGGGGTCTGGCATTTCTTACGATTGAGAATTCTATAACGTTTCTTAACCAGTAGCAAGTATGCGCTCTGCTCAAACTCCTAGCGCCAACACTTGAGAGCACCAATTGTTTCGCATTGTCTAACATTCTAGCTACTTTCAGACCCATTGGACATTTAGTGAGCGCTTGAAATCTACTAAAACTTCTTTCAACCAAGGAAATTGAGTAATTATCAAAAAATGACAATCATACAGGTTTGAAGTAATACAGAATTACTTCTTTACTAATTCTGAATTAATTTAGCATCTACCCCATTTTGAACCTTCCAGCCTCTCTCCTTGAACTCAGGGTATTTCTACATCCTGTAGAGCAGTGCAATTTGGTCCTGGTTAGAACACGATGGTATTTTTCAGGGCCCTGATTCACGGGAATCCGCAGCACAACTCAGTGAAAAAGAAAATCAAACAGCACCCTCTAGTGTCCACATTTTATTTTTGCATGAAACCCAAACGTATATTGAACGACACCAATCAAAATATGATTTCTCCCCCTCCTCGAAACCTTAGATGTGGAACATTACCAGAATATAGCTCTAGAGAACACATCATATGCCAAGGACATTTCTGGAGAACAGCGTGAGATTTATTCTTATACACCCAGTAAGCATCATTCCAGGAAAATACCAGCTCTTGGTATCCCATGCAAATTTTGCCCTTAATATCTATCTCTCTAACGTGTTGACAAAAATAGCTGTCGAGAAAAATTAAGTATCTCTTTAAAATGCTCAGAAATAAACAATGTGATCAAGAAAAGCCATGAAATATTTAGCGGTCTTTCTTTTCCCCCAGCAGAACGTGAAATACTTTCTTATGAATCTAAAGCACAACCACCATAACTCTGGTCTGACTAATGGAAGACTCTGTTTGTGATGGTTTAATTATGTTTGCTGAAATATGACTCTCATATAAGACAACATCTCCGTGGCAGAGGGACAGATCTCTGTCTATAGTCAGAAATAAAACACAAAGACTCATCGCTCCATGAAGAACTCGGTAATCAAATTCTATTTGCTAAGGAAACAAATGGAGGAAGAATGTTCTTTGTATATTTTGCAGTGTGTTTCTGTTTGCATGTGGCCTCTGGCTTAGCTGCTGTTTCATTCATTAGCATAAAATATTGATGATGAAATAGTTTTGAAACTTAGACATTCTCTCATCAGATGAAATAACAACACCTTATGCTCATGGAGCATCTTTCATAACAAGTGCTTTCCCACCCGTATTTACTATTATTCAATCCTAAATCATGCTGCATTTTGACAGAGAAATCAGAGGGAAAGCGTTAGGTTGAAGTTACAATGGCTTAAAGTACTAGCTAAGGAAAAATGCAAACCCACTCATATATGTGTGCTTGTGCTTATAGGTTTCTTGAGTAATTTCCAGCTTCTAATGAGACATATGAGAATGATAGCAGTCTTTTCAGCCTTTTGTGCCTTTTAAGAACAGACCATGACATACCATTCTTGATTTCCCCCACTAACTCCTGAATTTCTTTGGGGAATAGTTTAGGGTACAATAATCCACTGATATTACCCTATTTTTAGTTGGGCAAAAATATTTGATTTTACTGAAAAGGATAACATTTTTAATTATTGTACTTTAGGTCTTGAAAATCTTTGCATTGGATCTATCTAGAACTCACAAAAGTTTTCTGATTTAAACACTCTATTCACATAGAAATATGCTCTTAAGTTAATTACATGTTAATCAAAGACAAAAATGCGTGGCTCCTGTACTTTCCTCTTACCTGCCACAAACATTCTCAATGCAACCAGCCGTCCTAGTCCTTGAATGTAGTTTAAATATCTACATGGATCATTCAAATCAAGGAGTTACAAGTGTACATTCAATGATGTTCTCCATGAGTCTCTGAATTCACGACTGCAAAATGCTGTTAAGAAGTACCTGCGTCCCTGCCAAAGAGGAACTCTGCTCTCTTGAAGAGTCCTGATCAGAAAGCAATTTGGCAAACTAATTCGACAAGGGAAAATGATGAATGATAAATGAACATAAAATGTGAAAGTGTCTAGGTGTTGTAGCAGAATATTAAAGGCATAAAGTGAGAACTGTGGATAGCACAGAACACATTTTTTTTTTTTTTTTTTTGCTCTAAAAAAGCCACAGATTCTAAATGCTTACTTTGAACCTCCAAGACAGGAGTGGAAATATTCTAAATATTAATTCCAGATTAGCAGAGTCTAGAGATGCTTGGCCCCTGTAGATTGTATTCACATCTCCCATGTGTTAACATTTATTAGTTGTACTTTTGCCCTTTTGGCCCTTTTCATAAACAATTACTTTCACTAGTTAAGTTTAAGTGGAAATCAAGAACTAAGTCAACAGAGGGAGAGAAATCTTACCACATTTACCTTAAAAACCCACCACCACCTTGGACCATAGTGAACAATTTAGCGAATGACTGCAATTAGTTTAAATGCACACTATTTAGGCAAATTGCCCTGAAAGCACAGGTTGCCTAAATCCTAGGGAAACGCATCTGCACATACAACTCTAAACACTTTTAAGTTTAGGAAGAGCAGTTTACAACAGTCACAACAAATGAGGACATTGTTGTGTTCCCAGGTATTATACTCTAAAAACACAAATTCATCAAAAGTCAGCTTTCCTGGGTAGACCCCCAAAGAGGTACCCGTGACTCCTAGAAGCCAGGAGACCTCACAGCTACAGCAGTATGAACTCTTTTATATTTCCTCTCCCTTTGAGTTTTCCATACTGTGTTGGCAGCTTGAAACTACAGAACTTAAAATTGGATGATGGTTGAAATTTTCCATAATAAAATGTTGTGGAATGTATGGGTGTATTTCTAAGTCTTCTACCAAAAAGCGTCATCCTGAGGTGCCTGAATATTACAGAAACAACACAATGCCTCATCTTTTGGTCTAATCTTAGAAGTGGGTTCTTTAAATGCCACTTCCAAAACATGAAGTGATCACTGACAATGCATGCGCCTATGGCAGCTTTATTTTTATGAACAACTGAAAATGCAAGCATTTTCACAAATTCCTACATTATTTATTCCAATCCTATTCTGGGTTTTTCCTTCTCACCAGAAGAACGTAAATGTACATAGGTTGGAAAAATGAGTGGTATAACCTTTCAGTTTTGTGAAGGTAGGACAAGAAGATTTCACTCCAACATGTAAGAAAGTGCAGCTGACGATAGTAGAGAGAACGCAGATGGACCGGGGTTGGCCCTTACTTCTCATGGGTCCTCGAGAGAGCCAGGTTGACCAGGTGCCATCAAAGGTAACTAACTTCCCCTTCCAAAAATGACAAGAAAAGGAAAGTTCTCTCTTGCTAAAACTCCTAAGCAGATTTCGTTAAAAGGTGGGAGAAAATTATCTTACTTCTCTTTCTGAGATGTTTGGAAACACTCTAAGAAGGAGACCCGTGACTCCCTCAGCTTTAATTCAGTGAGTAAAAACCTAATGGGATCCAGATCCAAGAAATGAAATGTAGAGACTGGATTTTACCCTCGGGAAGAAAGTCTGAATCTAATAAAATATTCCTTCTAGACACTAAGCCATGCAAAGGAAAGAACAAAGTGTCTTGATACAATTACCTTCTGAACAAATGCCTATTTTAAAACAACACTAAACTGATTACGTTGCACAACAAGTAAATAAATATTAAGTCCAGTTCATAAGATACATAAGAAATACCAATAATTTCCCCCTAGGATGTTGTAAAACTGTTTGCTTGGCCATTCTCTTTTGCCTAAGTCCCAGTCATCAAGGACAGCTGAGGTTCCATTTATTTCTACAGGTGTGTGTGTGTGTGTGTGTGTGTGTGTGTGTGTGTGTAAATGTAAGACTCCAGGATGAGTTGTAACAAAAGACTCTCATTATGATGAGTCTTAAAATTTGTAGTATTTAGCTCTGAGTTTTTCTTCTCTAAAATGTGAAATATTTAGCAAAAGTTCTATTTAATTTCTCCTGAGTTAGGTGAGGAATCTATTGTTCAAAATCCATTCAACTCCATGTTACGTTTTCAGATTCTCAAAAATTTCCATGGCTCCCTCTGCCAGCTTGTCTAGTTTTGTCACGATAACATCCAAAACCTGAGAGACAGAAAAGAAATTCTGAGGTTTTTTTCTTATCAAAGAAATATGGTCCTCTCAAACTGATCTCAAAAAAAAAAAGGGACCCAAGACTCTCATTACACCATGTGAAATAGAGCACTTGGCAAATACTGGAAAGCAAAGTCCCCTGAGGCAGGGCTTTCCTGGTGGCACAGTGGTTGAGAGTCCGCCTGCCGATGCAGGGGACGCGGGTTCTTGCCCCGGTCCGGGAGGATCCCACATGCCGCGGAGCGGCTGGGCCCGTGGGCCCGTGGGGCCATGGCCGCTGAGCCTGCGCCTCTGGAGCCTGTGCGCCCGCAGCGGTGAGAGAGAGGCCCGCGTGCCACAAGAAAAAAAAAAAAAAAAGTAATTTGGAAAAACATATATGTTGCTCCCTTTTTCTTGTATATTCCTCAAAGCTTTGTCGGAAATGTAAGCTCATGAACCAGACACAAATTCCAAGAATGGCACTGACTTCAAATCAGGACTGTAGCTGTCCTTTGCAATAAAGTGTAAACTCAATGGAAATTTAGAAGTCAGTTCATCGAGATTTAGAAGCTGCCTGTGGATTTCTCGGGGCCCCCTGAAGAGGCAACTCTCCTGCTTATTTTTTCCAGCTATCATTAGTCTTTGATGACTTGGCATGTCAATCCAGCTCATCCAAATCATGTCAGAATTGAGAAATACTTTTAAAAGGAGCCCTGTTCACTTAACCCTGAAGATTAGAGTTTTTAAATCAACCGAAGAATTAAGACTTTTTTTTAAAGAACCACAGTTATTATTTTATTACCGTATACCAACCCTGTGGTGAGGACTTTTCATCTATTTTCTTTATTCCTCCTAAATAATCCTAAGAAATCATTATTTTCCTATTTTATAGATGCTGGTCTAAAGAAGTTAAGTAACTTTCCCAAAGTCATTTTATTTGATTTCCCAGAATATTTGACAAAGTTGAAAGAATTATTGCAAGGGATCTTGTCTGGGCATCTTAGTAAATAAAATGCCAAATATGACAGGTTATCCAGACTGTCATACTGTATACTGCTGGACACTTTACGTTATCCAGCATCACTAAGAGAGACGTCACTCAAGTACTCTGTTGTCCTTGGAGGGGTACCATGTGGATTATCACATTTTAAAAGAATTTTAGATTTTTATGCTAAAATTAATTTTACTCTAAAATTCCACTTAACACGAATTGATTTTACTCCTAGCATAAGAGTTCAGAACACAGATTCTGGAGTCAGACAGATTCTGGGTTTGAGTCCTAGCTTCACCACTTACTAGCCAGATACATTTCATTCATTCATTCATTCATTTTCCAAATATTTATTGATTGCTTCCCTTGTACCACGTATTGGTCTACAGCAGTAAATGAAAACTGATAAAGATGTAATTTCCAAAGGAGAAAAGTCCTATGAGAAAGCAAACAGGATGCTATGGGGGGAAATGGGGGCAGAAAATTCATTTAGATACAGTGGTCAAGTAGGCCTTCTGAGTGGTATCATTTCAGCTGAGATTTAAGGGAAAAGAAGGAACCAAGCAAGCATGAAGGAGGGGGTTCAGACAGAGGCCAGAGCAAGGGCAAGGCCCTGAGGCTTGAGAATGGCATTTGCAGGGAAGAGGAGAGCTGTTGTGGGTTGCCACACGCTATGGCTGGAGAGGTAGGCAGGGGCCTTTTCAGCCATAAAAAATCTGAATTCTAAGTCAAGGGCAATTGTAAGCCACTAGAAGATTGTTAGTAGGAGAGTGGTATCATCCAATTTACTTTTCAAGAAATACTTTATCTTTTAGAGCAGTTTTTGGTTCACAGCAAAATGGAGCAGAAGCTACACAGATTTCCCGAATATCCCCTGCCCACACACATGCATAGCCTCCCCCACCGTCCACATCTTACACCGAGCCATGCATTCGTTACAATCAATGAACCTGCATTGACACATCATCATCCGGAGCCCATAGTTCACACTAGGGCTCACTCTTGGTGATGTACGCCCTGTGGGTTTTGGCAAAAGTATGATGACATGTACCCACCATTATAGTATCATACAGAATACTTTCATTGCCCTGAAAACCCTCTGTGCCCTGCCTATTTATTCCTACCAACTTCCATGAAAAAATAACTCTAAACGCTATATGGAGAATGGATTTGTAGAGAGAAAGAGAGGAAGCAGGAAAAACAAGTGACTCTTGTACAGGGCTGGGCGGTTGGCAAAAGCCCAGGGACTTAGGAAGAAATAGATGACTTCGAGCTATATTTTGAAGGAAGAAGCTGTGAGACTAAGTCATACGTGGGATTTGAAGATAGGGGAAAGACAGAAATCAAAACGGTTTCTGATCTGTACAGCAGGATGGATGATGATGTCATTTACTGAGACAGAAAAAGAGTGAGAAATAGTGTCAGGGAGAAAATCAACTGTTCAGTTTGGTACATGTTGAGCACGCAATGCCTGTAAGAGATCCAAGCAGAGGTGTCAAGTAGGCAGGAAGATATATGACAGGAGCTTGTCAGACTAGTCTGGGGTGGTGATAAGCCATATATAGGAATCCTATACATTTAGATGGCATTTAAGCAGAGGACAGAATTAGAGAGGGAAGGGGCCCCACTTTCAGGGGGCCTGAGAATCTGCAGGATCAAAATTTAGAGGTTAGGAAGAGAGGGAGGAGTGACCAAAGGAA
Source organism: Globicephala melas (assembly GCF_963455315.2). Classification (NCBI taxonomy): domain Eukaryota; kingdom Metazoa; phylum Chordata; class Mammalia; order Artiodactyla; family Delphinidae; genus Globicephala; species Globicephala melas. The sequence continues at coordinate 96,391,839 of NC_083321.1, forward strand.
ACTGAGGAATAGCCAGGAAAAGCCGAGCAAAACTCAAGAGGAAAGTGTGACTGATACGAAGGAAAGAGAGTATTTCAAGCAGGATACAGTGGCCAATCGTGTTGAGTGTACGAAGATATCAGGCAAGTTACTTAATCTTTCTGAGAACCTACCAAGTCTATAAAATAGGAATAACACTACTTATTCTCTATGCTTTTTCGAAGTACTTAGTGAAATGACAAATCTAACCACTTAGGATGGGGCTCTGTATATAATAAGTATACAGCAGGCTTTTTTTTTTTCAATCTTCATTATCTCAATGCCATCTTTGTCACTGTACTGTATGGAAGAGAAGTTAGCAGAGGACCGTGTTTCTAAGAATGCCAATTAAACTGCCTTTTACTATTTCTCTTTCCTTATTGACATTACAAATCATTAAAAAGGTATAAGAATACATTTCTTCTTGTAGTAAAACACTGCTTTTCAGTGTCAGTGAGAGAGTATTCCATGAACTACTTTAAAACCTGTTTTGTTTACCATTCCCTGATACCCTTTGTCTGTCCTGTAAAGTATTTGAGTGGCTTCTTTATCCCAATTAATTTTAACCTGCAGAGGGACCAAATCAGCAAAGTTATCAACCTCTTAAGAATACTAGCCCACTTACTGTAAAAGCATTCATATAGATACCTCTTATTGGAATGTTCTCCTAAAAGCTCGCTGGTGTTTCTGAATGCTGACGTTCTGTCCAAAAGGGAAAATTATCGAGCATGCAGCCTTTCCAAAAAGCTATGAGACATTAAAAGCTATTAAAAACAGTGAAGCATTAATGAAAAGAAAATGAGCAGTTTTCATTTATTAAAAATTATGTAAACACACTTATTTCAGACCCATTATTATTGCACTTGGATATTCTTCCTAAATGTTATCAGCAGGAAGAAATATAAGATGAAACATTGCTCTTAACTAGCACTTAAGAATAGAAACTTCTTTTCAAAATAGCGATCCTCACGAAGTCCTATTAAGGCTAGTTAGACTGATAACAATTCCATTAGCCTATGAAAATTCAACCAATGAAAATTTAAAGATTAAAACAAACTTTCTAAGAATCCAAGAAAAATTGAAGAAAGACTGCTCCTCTATCATCCTCCAAATTGAACACTTGGAAATTTCCCCCAATTAATTAAAAAGATGCATCTCAAACCTTACAGGGTGTCCCCATCCCCCGGGCCACGGACCACTACAGGTCCGAGGCCTGTTAGGAACCCGGCCGCACAGTAGGAGGTGAGCGGCGGGTGGCAGGAGAGAGAGCAAAGCTTCATCTGCCGCCCCCCATTGCTCCCCATCGCTCTCATTACCGCCTGAAACATCCCCCCACCCCCCCCATCCCTCTGTCCGTGGAAAACTTGTCTTCCACGAAACCGGTCCCTGGTGCCTAAAAGGTTGGGGACCACTGACTTATACGATGCAATGGAGACCAGTCTATAAGCAAAAATAACAGGTAATTCTCTATAAAAGAGCTAATTAATTTGTTAGTATTATAGAACTAGTGGATATATATAGAACCAGTGGAGAAATACCCATGAAAGAGAGAGAGAAATATCCATGGAATATGAACTGCCTACTTGAAGCCTAATTCTGAGTATTGCCCCAGGGCATGCATGAGCTTGAACTGACCTAGATGCTTGGGTCCCTTCTAGCTGCTCACTTTTCTTCCTCTTCTCATCCATGTTCCTACTCACTCACACCTTCTTCTTTCCCTTCCTCTGGCTCTACTCCAACACCTCTTTAAGGCAATACAGGAATATAGAAATAACCCCCAAATGCATTATTTAGAAGTAGGTGAGAAAAAGGGGTAAGAACATAAAATAGCATAAAAAAATTATATGTTTTTTTGCATGCCATGAAATTCTACACAGATGCTAAGGAAGAGCCACTAATTTGGTTCTACTGCCTAGGAAACAACGCAAGTCACTCAATAAAATGTCTATAGTATAAAAACAGACTACTTGGGATAAGTAAATAGGTATAATCATTTAGTAAGTCCAACCAATGACTCATTTTTCTGTTGGGATCTACATATTTGTGGGAGGTATCTTTTGTCACTATGACAGCCATTTAAACCCAGTATCAAAATAAATTGAACTAAGAAGGAGACCATCAAATTGCTGTATTATAAAGAATAGCATAATTATTCCCTATACTTAGAGCAGAAGGAACTTGCTCCTAAGTGCTCTCATAAGGATAATTAACACATAAGACAGAATTATAACATAAGAAGTGACCATTGATTGAGTATGCACTCTGTGCTGGGCTTTATGATCTGACCTCTCCATACATTATATCATCAATTATAGCTTCATCCCAGTTGCTGGCATGAACTTTAAAAGGCCATTTCCTTCTGCCAGAGCCCCTCAATGGCATCATGCCAAAGTTCAACTCAGTCAAAGCCATTCTGCACAGTCTGGGTACACAGCTCTCTAAAGATGTGGCTTGACTGTTATCTAAACTTAGGGCAAAATTGCGGCAGGGGAACTACTTATATCAGAACAGCCTGGAATGTGTATTAAAAATGCATGTTCCGGGGCCCTCTCCATACTAACTTAACAGAATCCTGGGGGTATGTCCGGGAGACAGCATTTTAAACGTGTGCTCAGGTGACTCTTAGGCACCCTTGGTTACAGAGGGGCTGGCAAACGGTTTCTTGAGCAGTGGTCTTCAAATGTTTTGATTGCCCACTCAGTAAGAAATTTTTGAGCATGCTCCAATATAATATTTATGCTTATGTACAAGTTAGATATCGGTACTGGTTTACTAACATATTATGTATATTTTTTAAAGATGAGCATATTTTTTAAAGATGAGGTTTTAAGTAATTATTATGTAGGGATACCTTAGTAGGAGCAAAGTACAGAATAAGCTTCATTATTCTTGAAAATTTTCGATACTTAGCCAGAATTCTATAATTATCAGGCACATAGCAGCAAATTAATTGGGTTTTCTAGTGTTAATGTTATTTTTACTTACGAATGTGATTTCTAATTTATTAAAAGGCTTTGAGACACATGTTTGTAAATAATGAAAGAAAATGTCCAAATGTTCACTTTGCAGAATTGTAAATGTTTAATTAAAATTTTTGTTGTGAAGTAGGTTATATATATACAAGACAGTGTATAAAGATAAACAATCATAATAAGCTGAACACCCATGTACCAACCACATAGGTCACAAAATAGAGTATTACCAATACATACCTTGAAACCTCCTTGAATGACTCTCCCCAATCAAATCTACGCACGTAACCCTCCTCAAGGTAATCATTATCTTTTAAATCATTCATATTTTCTCCTTTTAATCTTACCACCTATATATGTAACCCCAAACAATAAATGACTTCCCTTTTCCTTTGTTCAAATTGTATATAAAATGGATCATACTGTACGTATTTACTGAGTTGCTTTTTCACTCAACGCCATCATTTTTGAGATTCATCCATGCTAATGTGTGTAGCTCTAGTTCACTCATTTTTACTTTTGTATACAGTCATCCTTGATATCCTCGGGGGATTGGTTCCAGGACCCCCCTCAGATACCAAAATCCACAGATGCTCAAGTCCCTTATATAAAATGGCATAGTATTTGCATAAAGCCTACACATATCCTTCCGTGTACTTTAAATCACCTCTAGCTTACTTATAATACCCAATACAATGTAAATGCTATGTAAATAGTTGTGAATACAATGTAAATGCTGTGTAAATGGTCGCCAGTCCACAGCAAATTCAAGTGTTGCCTTTTGGACCTTTCTGTAATTTTTTTTCCCCCAAATATTTTCAATCGGTGATTGATTGAATCTGCAAAAGTAGAAGCCAAGGATACAGAGGGCCAACTGTAGTACTCCATTATAGGAATAACCCACAATTTATTTACTATTCTATTATAGAAGGACATTTGAATTGCATCATGTTTCTTCTACTGTTGTTATCAACAGCGCTACCATGCACATTTTTCCTTCCCAAGGTATATATCCAGGAGTGAATTTGCTGGGTCACAGGGGATGTTCAACTTTACAAAGTAATGCTAACAGTCTCCCAAAGTGATTGTATCCATTTGTTCTCTGAACCTCATGCATGAGAGTTGACATTGCTTGGCTTCCTTGACCAAACCTGGTTTTGTAAATCTTTCTTTATTTTTGCCAATCTGTTGAGTGTGAAACAGTGTATCTTATTTCTTATTTAAATTGTCTAGACTACTATTAAGGTTATGAGTCATTTTTGTTTCTTCTTCTGTGCCATCTGTTTATGTCTTTTGCTCAGTTTTTTCTGATAAATTGTCATTCTTATTGATTCGTAGAATTCTTTTATATTCTGGACTCTAATCTTTATGATTACATATGTTGAAAATATCTTCTCCCAATTTGTGATCTGTTTTTACTCTACTGTTTTTGTACGGAATACACATTCTTAATTTTAATATAGTTGATTTATCAATCAGTTAGTGGCATCTGCCTGTGTGTGTTTTTAAAAAACCTTTCTTACCTCAAGTTCATAAAGCTCTTCTCCCCAAAGTTTTAAAATTCTGTTTTATATTTGTCTTTAATCTACTAGGATTGATTTTTGTGTGAGACTGGGATACACTTTTTCTTTTCATTTGGTAACAAACAGCCCAAGCACCATTTGTACAGTTGTCCTTTCTCCATTGAATCGCAATGCCTCCTTTGTGCGCATGGATTATTTCTGAGTTCTCTATTTTATCCACTGGCCTATCTATGTATCCCTGACCTAAAACCACACTATCTTGATAACTTACAGCTTTATAATAAATCTTGATACCTAGAAGGACACATCCTTTGATTCTGTTCTTTCTATCAAGAATGACTTGGCTGGAGACCTTCAAGATGGCGGAGGAGTAAGACGCGGAGACCACCTTCCTCCCCACGGATACACCAGAAATACATCTACACGTGGAACAACTCCTACAGAACACCTACTGAACGTTGGCAGAAGACCTCAGACCTCCCAAAAGGCAAGAAACTCCCCAAGTACCTGGGTAGGGCAAAAGAGAAAAGGAAAAACAGAGACAAAAGAATAGGGACGGGACCTGCAACTCTGGGAGGGAGCTGTGAAGGAGGACAGGTTTCCACACACTAGGAAGCCCCTTCTCAGGCGGAGACTGCGGGTGGCGGAGGTGGGAAGCTTCGGAGCCGCGGAGGAGAGCGCAGCAATGGGGGTGCAGAGGACAAAGAGGAGAGATTCCCGCACAGAGGATCAGGGCCGACCGGCACTCACCAGCCCTAGAGGCTTGTCTGCTCACCCGCAGGGGCGGGTGGAGCTGGGAGCTGAGGCTTGGGCTTCGGAGGCCAGACCCCAGAGAGAGGACTGGGAGTGGCTGCGTGAACACAGCCTGACGGGGCTACTGCGCCACAGCTAGCCGGGAGGGTATCCAGGAAAACGTCTGCACCTGCCTAAGAGGCAAGAGACCATTGTTTCCGGGTGCACGAGGAGAGGGGATTCAGAGCACTGCCTAAACGAGCTCTAGAGATGGGCATGAGACGATAAGGCCGCTGCTGCAGCCACCAAGAAGCCTGTGTGTGAGCACAGGTCACTATCCACACCCCCCTTCCGGGGAGCCTGTGCAGCCCGCCACTGCCAGGGTCCTGTGATCCAGGGACAACTTCCCCGGGAGAACCCATGTCACGCCTCAGGCTGGTGTAACGTCACGCTGGCCTCTGCCGCCGCAGGCTCGCCCCGCATCCGTACCCCTCCCTCCCCCCGGCCTGAGTGAGCCAGAGCCCCCGAATCAGCGGCTCCTTTAACCCCGTCCTGTCTGAGCAAAGAACAGATGCCCTCAGGCGACCTACAAACAGAGGTGGGGCCAAATCCAAAGCTGAACCCCGGGAGCTGTGAGAACAAAGAAGAGAAAGGGAAATCTCTCCCAGCAGCCTCAGGAGCAGCGGAGTAAATCTCCACAATCAACTTGATGTAACCTGCATCTGTGGAATACCTGAATACACAACGGATCATACCAAAATAAAGGTGATGGACTTTGGGAGCAACGATATATGTATTTTTTTCCTTTTTCTCTTTCTGTGTGTATGTGTATGCTTCTTTGTGTGATTTTCTCTGTATAGCTTTGCTTTACCACTTGTCCTAGGGTTCTGTCTGTCCATTTTTCTATTTTTATTACTTTTCAATTTTTTTATTTTTAATAATTATTTTTTATTTTAATTATTTTATTTTCTTTCTTCCTTCCTTCCTTTCTTTCTTTCTTGCTTGCTTTCTTTCTTTTTTTCTCCCTTTTCTTCTGAGCCGTGTGGCTGACAGGGTCGTTGTGCTCCAGCCGGGTGTCAGGCCTGTGCCTCTGAGTTGGGAGAGCCGAGTTCAGGACATTGGTCCACCAGAGACCTCCTGGCTCCACATAATATCAAGTGGTGAAAGCGCTCCCAGAGATCTCCATCTCAACACCAAGACCCAGCTCCACTCAATGACCAGCAAGCTACAGTGCTGGACACCCTATGCCAAACAACTAGCAAGACAGGAGCACAACCACACCCATTAGCAGAGAGGCTGCCTAAAATCATAATAAGGTCACACACACCCCAAAACACATCATCAGATGCAGTCCTGCCCACCAGAAAGACAAAATCCAGCCTCATCCACCAGAACACAGGCACCAGTCCCCTTCACCAGGAAGCCTACACAACCCACTCAACCAACCCTACCCGATGGGGGCAGACAGCAAAAACAACAGGAACTACGAACCTGCAGCCTGCGAAAAGGAGACCCCAAACACAGTAAGTTAAGCAAAATGAGAAGACAGAGAAACAAACAGCAGATGAAGAAGCAAGGTAAAAATCCATCAGACCAAACAAATGAAGAGGAAATAGGGAGTCTACCTGAAAAAGAATTCAGAGTAATGACAGTAAAGATGATCCAAAATCTTGGAAATAGAAGGGAGAAAATACAAGAAAAGTTTAACAAGGGCCTAGAAGAACTAAAGAGCAAACAAACAATGATGACCAACACAATAAATGAAATTAAAAATTCTCTAGAAGGAATCAATAGCAGAATAACTGAGGCAGAAGAACGGATAAGTGACCTGGAAGATAAAATAGTGGAAATAACTACTGCAGAGCAGAATAAAGAAAAAAGAATGATAAGAATTGAGGACAGTCTCAGAGACCTCTGGGACAACATTAAACGCACCAACATTTGAATTATAGGGGTCCTGGAAGAAGAATAGAAAAAGAAAGGGACTGAGAAAATATTTGCAGAGATTACAGTTGAAAACTTCCCTAATATGGGAAAGGAAATAGTTAATCAAGTCCAGGAAGCACAGAGAGTCCCATACAGGATAAATCCAAGGAGAAACATGCCAAGACATATATTAATCAAACTATTAAAAATTAAATACAAAGAAAAAATATTAAAAGCAGCAAGGGAAAAACAACAAATAACTTACAAGGGAATCCCCAGAAGGTTAACAGCTGATCTTTCAGCAGAAACTCTGCAAGCCAGAAGGGAGTGACAGGACATATTTAAAGTGATGAAAGGGAAAAAACTACAACCAAGATTACTCTACCCAGCAAGGATCTCATTCAGATTTGACGGAGAAATTAAAACCTTTACAGACAAGCAAAAGCTAAGAGAATTCAGCACCACCAAACCAGCTTTACAACAAATGCTAAAGGAACTTCTCTAGGCAGGAAGCACAAGAGAAGAAAAAGACCTACAATAACAAACACAAAACAATTAAGAAAATGGTAATAGGAACATACATATCGATAACTCTCCTAAATGTAAATGGATTAAATGCTCCAATCAAAAGACACAGACTGGCTGAATGGATACAAAAATAAGACCCATGTATATGTTGTCTACAAGAGACCCACTTCAGACTTAGGGACACATACAGACTGAAAGTGAGGGGATGGAAAAAGATATTCCATGCAAGTGGAAATCAAAAGAAAGTTGGAGTAAAAATTCTCATATCAGACAAAACAGACTTTAAAATAAAGACTATTACAAGAGACAAAGAAGGACACTACATAATGATCAATGGACCAATCCAAGAAGAAGATATAACAAATGTAAATATTTATGCATCCAGTATAGAAGCACCTCAATACAAAAGGCAAATGCTAACAGCCATAAAAGGGGAAATCCACAGTAACACAATCATATTAGGGGACTTTAACACCCCCCTTTCACCAATGGACAAATCATCCAAAATGAAAATAAATAAGGAAACACAAGCTTTAAATGATACATTAAACAAGATGGACTTAATTGATATTTATAGGACATTCCATCCAAAAATGACAGAAGACACTTTCTTCTCAAGTGCTCATGGAACATTCTCCAGGATAGATCATATCTTGGGTCACAAATCAAGCCTTGGTAAATTTAGGAAAATTGAAATCATATCAAGTATCTTCTCTGACCACAATGCTATGAGACTAGATATCAATTATAGTAAAAAAAAAAAAACTGTAAAAAATACAAAACCATGGAGGCTAAACAATACACTACTTAATAACCAAGAGATCACTGAAGAAATCAAAGAGGAAATAAAAAAATATCCAGAAACAAATGACAATGAAAACAGGACAACCCAAAACCTATGGGATGCAGCAAAAGCAGTTCTAAGAGGGAAGTTTATAGCAATACAATCCTACCCTAAGAAACAAGAAAAATCTCCAATAAACAACCTAACCTTACACCTAAAGCAATTAGAGAAAAAAGAATTTAAAAAACCCCAAAGTTAGCAGACGGAAAGAAATCATAAAGATCAGATCAGAAATAAATGAAAAAGAAATGAAGGAAACAATAGCAAAGATCAATAAAACTAAAAGCTGGTTCTTTGAGAAGATAAACAAAACTGATAAACCATTAGCCAGACTCATCAAGAATAAAAGGGAGAAGACTCAAATCAATAGAATCAGAAATCAAAAAGGAGAAGTAACAACTGACACTGCAAAAATACAAAGGATCATGACAGATTACTACAAGCAACTATATGCCAATAAAATGGACAACCTGGAACAAATGGACAAATTCTTAGAAAAGCACAACCATCCAAGACTGAACCAGGAAGAAATAGAAAATATAAACAGACCAATCACAAGCACTGAAATTGAGACTGTGATTAAAAATCTTCCAACAAACCAAATCCCAGGACCAGATGGCTTCACAGGCAAATTCTATCAAACATTTAGAGAAGAGCTAACACCTATCCTTCTCAAACTCTTACAAAATGTAGCAGAGAGAAGAACACTCCTAAACTCATTCTACGAGGCCACCATCACCCTGATTCCAAAACCAGAAAAAGATGTCACAAAAAAACAAACTACAGACCAATATCACTGATGAACATAGATGCAAAAATCCTCAACAAAATACTAGCAAACAGAATCCAATAGCACAATAAAGGATCGTACACCATGATCAAGTGGGGTTTATCCCAGGAATGCAAGGATTCTTCAATATACGAAAATCATTCAATGTGATACACCATACTAACAAATTGAAGTAGAAAAACCATAAAATCATGTCAATAGATGCAGAAAAAGCTTTTGATAAAATTCAACACCCATTTATGATAAAAACCCTCCCAAAAGTAGGCAGAGAGGGAACTTAGCTCAACATAATAATGGCCATATATGACAAATACACAGCCAACATTGTTCTCAATGGTGAAAAACTGCAACCATTTCCACTAAGATAAGGAACAAGACAAGGCTGCTCACTCTCACCACTATTATTCAACATAGTTTTGGAAGTTTTAGCCACAGCAATCAAAGAAGAAAAAGAAATAAAAGAATCCAAATCGGAAGAGAAGAAGTAAAGCTGTCACTGTTTGCAGATGACATGATACTTTACATAGAGAATCCTAAAGACGATACCAGAAAACTACTAGAGCTAATCAGTGAATTTGGTAAAGTAGCAGGATACAAAATTAATGCACAGAAATCTCTTGCATTCCTATACACTAATGATGAAAAATCTGAAAGAGAGATTAAGGAAATGCTCCCATTTACCATTGCAGCAAAGAGAACAGAATACCTAGGAATAAACCTACCTAAGGAGACAAAAGACCTGTATGCAGAAAACTATAAGACACTGATGAAAGAAATTAAAGATGATACAAACAGATGGAGATACACCATGTTCTTGGATTGGAAGAATCAACATTGTGAAAATGACTATACTACCCAAGGCAATCTACAGATTCAGTGCAATCCCTATCAATCTACCAATGGCACTTTTCACAGAACTAGAACAAAAAATGTCACAATTTGTATGGAAACACAGAAGACCCTGAATAGCCAAAGCAATCTTGAGAAAGAAAGCAGAGCTGGAGGAATCAGGCTCCCTGACTTCAGACTATACTACAAAGCTACAGTAATCAAGACAGTATGGTACTGGCACAAATATAGAAATATATATCAATGGAACAGGATAGAAAGCCCAGAGCTAAAACCACACACAAATGGTCACCTTATTATTTATTTATTTTTTTGCAGTATGCGGGCCTCTCACTGTTGTGGTCTCTCCCTTTGCGGAGCACAGGCTCCAGACGCGCAGGCCCAGCGACCACGGCTCACGGGCCTAGCCGCTCCGCGGCATGTGGGATCTTCCCGGACTGGGGCATGAACCCATGTCCCCTGCATCGGCCAGCAGACTCTCAACCACTGTGCCACCAGGGAAGCCCTGGTCACCTTATTTTTGATAAAGGAGGCAAGAATATACAATGGAGAAAAGATAGCCTCTTCAATAAGTGGTGCTGGGAAAACAGGACAGCTACATGTAAAAGAATGAAATTAGCACACTCCCTAACACCATACACAAAAATAAACTCAAAATGGATTAAAGACCTAAATGTAAGCCCAAACACCATAAAACTCTTAGAGGAAAAAATAGGCAGAACACTCTATGACATAAATCACAGCAAGATCCTTTTTGACCCACCTCCTAGAGAAATGGAAATAAAACCCAAAATAAATAAATGGGACCTAATGAAACGTAAAAGCTTTTTCACAGCAAAGGAAACCATAAACAAGATGAAAAGAACCCTCAGGATGGGAGAAAATATTTGCAAATGAAGCAACTGACAAAGGATTAATCTCCAAAATTTACAAACAGCTCATGCAGCTCAATATCAAAAAAATAAACAACCCAGTCCAAAAATGGGCAGAAGACCTAAATAGACATTTCTCCAAAGAAGATATACAGATTGCCAACAAACAAATGAAAGGATGCTCAACATCACTAATCATTAGAGAAATGCAAATCAAAACTACAATGAGGTATCACCTCACACCAGTCAGAATGGCCATCATCAAAAAATCTACAAACAGTAAATGTTGGAGACGGTGTGGAGAAAAGGGAACCCTCTTGCACTCTTGGTGGGAAGGTAAATTGATACAGCCACTATGGAGAACAATATGGAGGTTCCTTAAAAAACTAAAAATAGAACTACCATTCAACCCAGCATTCCCACTCCTGGGCATATACCCTGAGAAAACCATAATTCAAAAAGAGTCATGTACCACAGTGTTCATTGCAGCTCTATTTACAATAACCGGGACCTGGAAGTAACCTAAGTGTCCAACAACAGATGAATAAATAAAGAAGATGTGGCACATATATACAATGGAATATTACTGAGCCATAAAAAGAAACGAAACTGAGTTATTTGTAGTGAGGTGAATGGACCTAGAGTCTGTCATACAGAGTAAAGTAAGTCAGAAAGAGAAAAACAAATACCATATGCTAACACATATATATGGAATCTAAAAAAAAAAATGGTTATGAAGAACCTAAGGGCAGGACAGGAATAAACACACAGATGTTGAGAATGGACTTGAGGACATAGGGAGGGGGAAGGGTAAGCTGAGACGAAGCGAGAGAGTGGCATGGACTTATATATACTACCAAATGTAAAACAGATAGCTAGTGGGAAGCAGCCACATAGCACAGGGAGATCGGCTCGGTGCTTTGTGACCACTTAGACGGGTGGGATAGGGAGGGTGGGAGGGAGATGCAAAAGGGAGGAGATATGGGGATATATGTATATGTATAGCTGATTCAATTTGTTATAAAGCAGAAACTAATACACCATTGTAAAGCAATTATACTCCAATAAAGATGTTAAAAAAACAAACAAACAAAAAAGAATGACTTGGCTATTCTTAGGCATTTACTCTTCTATATAAATTTCAGCATATATAATGTGCTCTTCCATATAAATTCACATAAACAAAAGTTATAAATTTCCCAAAGTAAAACAACACAAAAAAACCTGTTGGGGTTTTGACTGGAATTGCACTGAATCCAAAAATCCATTTGAGAACTGACATCTTTATAACATTGAGATTTCCTACTTGTGATTCTCTATTTATTTAGATTTTTAATAATTTTCCAAATATTTGCAATTTTTTTCTTCTCAAGGTTTCATATTTCTTTTTAAAAATTCCTAGGTATTTGGCTATTGTTGTTACATAAATGGTATTTGTTTCTGAACACATTATCTAACTGCTGCTGATGTGTTGAAACACAATTGCCTTATATATATTGAGTTTCATTCTAGCAATTTCTACAAGCTCCCTAAATAACTGTGATATTTTATCTGTAGAGTCTTTGTGTGTTCCATATATACAGCATATAATCTGAAAATAATAACTCTGTTTTTTCCATTGCCATTCTTACACATTTTACTTTTTTTCTTTTGTTTACTGTGTGGGTAGGATATCAGGGATGCTCTTTAATATGAGTGATGCCAGCCGCTTCTGTCTTATTCCTGATCACAAATGAAAATTTTCAATGTGTCTCCACCAAGTATTATCTTTGCTTTCAAACATTTTGTGAATGCGCTTATAAGTTTATGAAAGTTCCCTTATATTTTTACTTTGTTAATAGTTTTCACTATGACTGGATGCTGAATTTTCTCAAATGCTTTCCCAGCATCTATAGAGTTCATCACATGATTTTTCTCCCTTAACTTATGAACGTGGTGAACTGCTTAATTAAGTTTCTAATATGATGCCAACCTTGCATTCCTAGGAGAAATACAACTTGCTTGTGAAATATCAACCTTTGGAGCATTGTTGGATTGCTAATAATTAGTTTATATTGGCCTATAGTTTTTATTTTCTTATGCTGTCCTCATTGGAATTTTATACCAAAATTATGCTATAGTCATATAATTCGTTCCAGAATATTTCTTATTTTTAAAAATTCTTTGCAATTGTTTTTGGAAGACTGGAATTGCTTTCTCTTTTGATGTTTTATAGGACCCACGTAGCCCTAGAGTTTTCTTTGTGGAAAAATATTTAACCACTGACTCAATTCCCTTAATCCCCAACTACTGTGGTTCTCTATTTCTTTGAGTCAGTTTTATTTTTAATAAAATATTTTATTATTAATTATTATAATCATAAATTATAAAATAAATAAAATATTAATATTTTTAATAAAACTGAGTCTTAGCAGTTATATTTTTCTAGGGAGTTTCCATTCTATTTAAATTTTAAATGTTATTGGCATTAAGTTGATTATATCTATTTAATGTCTTTTTAATGTCATCTTTTTAATGTCTGTAACATCTCCAGTAATCCCCTCTCCCCTTTTCTTCAGTCCTGACATTGATCTTTTGGGCCTTTTCTCTTAATCAATCTTGGCAAAGATTTGTCAATTTGTGTTTCAAACAATCAATCTTTGGTTTTGTTCATCTTTCCTACTTGTATTTATGTGTTCTATTTTATTAGTTTCTGCCTTTGTTTTCATTACATTCTTTCTTTGAGCTAATTTTGCTATTTTTTTAACTCCTCAAAATGTAGAATTAGCTAAGTAATTCTGTATAATTCTTTTTTTCTAACATAAGCATTTAAGGTTATAAATTTCTTTCTAAGAACTACTTTAGATTGATCAAAATTTTTGAGAGATAGATATATATATATATATATATTTTTTTTTTTTTTTTTGCAGTACGCGGGCCTCTCACTGTTGTGGCCTCTCCCGTTGCGGAGCACAGGCTCCGGACGCGCAGGCTCAGCGGCCACGGCTCACGGGCCCAGTCGCTCTGCGGCATGTGGGATCATCCCGGACTGGGGCCCGAACCTGTGTCCCCTGCATCGGCAGGCGGACTCTCAACCACTGCGCCACCAGGGAAGCCCAGTCTCATGCATTTTAATCACTCCTATCAAGTGTTTCAGAAGAAACTTATCAATAAGTTGTTTACCAGCAAATATTATAACCTACACGATAGACCAGTCATTCTAATTACACTTTAAAAGAAAGAGAAATGAAAACCGCTTACAGGAACTTCTCTTTGCTGCTCAAGCATAGAAAACAATAATTCCCCTTTCCACATTTGCTTGTACAAAGGGTCTTGCTTCCATGCCTTGCCAGAAACTTGTCTTAGCTCTTGGAATAGTAAATATAAAAAGAACTGAATTTTAGACTCAATGACAAGATTATTTTGATATATAAAAGTTAACCACCAGCAAATACAACCTAAAACCTACCAAATATTCCTTAGGTTGTCTTCTAAGTGAGAGTGTGCTTTTTTATTTTAAGAGTAGGTATCATCTTCTTGAGAAAGTCTTTGAGCCCAAAGATGTGGTAGGTGCCCACGTAGATGTTCCCTAGCACCTCGTACTTAGCACACCATATTGTAATTGCCCATTTACTGGTCTGTCCCACACTAAAATACAATCCTTCTCAAGAAGATACAGTATAGTTAGTCTATTTTACTCTCAGTATTTAGCACAGTGTTTTTTGGCCCATAGTAGGAATTCAATAAATAACTGTTAAATTAAATCTCAAACTTTCACAAGATTGCAGATTAATATAGATTGTTTTATCAAAAATAAGTCCCTGGTGTTATGGACTAACCAACCACTCCATTTACTCTCATCTTTAATAATAATGGTTTTCGAAGTGGTCCCAGACCAGCAGCAACAGCATCACCCAGAACTTGTTAAGGATGCATATTTTCAAGGGAACCCTCCTACACTGTTGGTAGAAATGTAAGTTGGTGCAGCCGCTATGGAGAACAGTATGGACGTTCTGATCCAGCAGTCCCACTCCTGGGCATATATTCAGAGAAAACTATAATTCAAAAAGATGTATGCACCTCAATGTTCATTGCAGCACTATTGACAATAGCCAAGACATGGAAGCAACCTAAATGTCCATCAACAGATGAATGGATAAAGAAGATGTGTCATATATATATATATATATATATATATATATATATATATATATATATATAATGGAATACTACTCAGCCATGAAAAAGAATGAAATAATGCCGTTTGCAGCAACATGGGTGGATATGGAGCTAGAGATTATCGTACTAAGTGAAGTAAGTCAGAAAGAAAAAGACAAATATCATATGATATCACTTATATGTGGAATCTAAGATATGACACAAATGAAACAGGATCAGGGACATAGAGAATAGACTGGTGGTTGCCAAGGGGGAAGGGGGCGGGAGAGCATTGCATTGGGAGTTTGGGATTAACAGATGCAAACTGTTATATATAGAATGGATAAACAACAAGGTCCTACTGTATATAGCACAGGGAACTATCCTGTGATAAACCGTAATGGAAAAGAATATGAAAAAGAATATCTACATATACATATATATATAACTGAATCACTTTGCTGTACAGTAGAAATGAACACAACATTGTAAATCAACTATACTTTAATAAAATAATTTTTTTAAAAAAGAGACCACATATTATATGAAATGTCCCCAATAGGCAAATCTCTAGAAACAGAAAGCAAATTGGTGGTTGCCTAGGGCTGGGGTTGGGAGGAAACTGAAAGTGACTGCTAAAGGGTACAGGGTTTCTTTTTGGGGTGATGAAAATTGATTCTAAAATTGATTGTGGTGATGGTTGCACAACTCTGTGAATATACTAAAAACCACTGAATTGTACACTTTAAGTGGATTCATAATATGGTACATGAATTATATCTCAATAAAATTGTTAAAAAAAAATAAAAAAGAAAAGCACATTTTCAAATCCCATCCCAGACCTACCAAATCAGAAGCTGGTGGTAGGGCCCAGAAATCTGTGGTTTAACAAGCCCTCCAGGTGATACTAATGTTTTTTAAAGTTTGAAAGCCACTACCCTATAAGGTTTTACTTTCCAAATGGTGTACTGCACTCCCAAGGCAGATAATTTCCTAAACACATACATGGATGAAATTGCTAACTGAGCTCACAGCCTTGAATAATGCAAGCCTACATGTTGATTTTGCCCAAGACATAACAAGCCAGGCTGGAGATTAGACTTAATTTTACATGCTCACAGGTTGCCAAGAAAGAGAATGTTGATATTGCAGGAGCATAACCAAACAGACTACAGGCTTTCAAACTGTCTTCCTTGGATCCCTAGAATTCCTTACAACTCTACAAGTGCCACTGCAGACAGAATAGATGGGACTGCAGACCTCCCACCCTCCACTACAAATAGAGCATCTGTTTCTGTTTCCCACATTGGGGTTCTCCATATGATTTCATGTGAATAAAGGATTCAGTCTCTGAAACCAAAAAGGTTTCAAGATTACTGACACAGTGTCCTGAATGGGTGTGAAAACTTATTCAACCAAACTAGGTAACTCTTAATCTTTTCAAGCAATCAAGTGCAAGGTGAGTCACAGTGATCTGTTCCAAACAAGAGTGTCCACTACGAGAAGCAGAATTGGTTCTTTACATACGTGATCTCAGGTGTCTTCACAATGGCCTTATGACATAGGCACTAGTATGTCCACTTGATAGATGAGGATGCTGAAGGACAGAGGTCAAGTACCTTGCCAGAGCATCACACAGCTAGCACACAGTGAAGTCAGATTCTATCCTACACAATCTGGCTGCACAGACTCTGAACCAAAAGTAATATGTTAAAGTGTTTTTAAAGTGCTGAAATTTCCAAAAGATTTACTTTATGTATGTGTGTGTGTTTATATTCATATATACATATATCTGTATAGATGTATATATATATGAATTCTGGGAGACAAGGGAGTGGCATCATAGCAAGAATGCTAAGAATGTCCTGCCGCACAGCCCAAGTTTATCTCCCGCAATAGATCACAAAGAGCTACCTGTTAACTCTTCTGATGATTACAAATTACCACAGTGCATGACTTCCAAACTTGGGAGATGTCTGTCCAAATACGAATGTGCCCTTGAGAGTGTTTTCCACGTAAGAGAATCATTTATCAAGCGTGTCATGGCAGCCAAAAGGCTGAGAACCGACCGTTGCTTTAGAGGGTATACGTTGCAGTTGTGTGCTGATTTTAATTATCTACCAGCCAGAGGATGCTGTGACCTAGTACACCTTTTTAAGATTCTAAAATGACTGAAAGCTCATAGTCTTGCACAGAGACAAAAATGTTTGGGAGATTTGGTTGTATAAGTTGCAGAGTCATTTGTTGGAAAAGAAGAAAAGGCAAAAATTAAGAAGTGAGAGACGGGCTTCAAATGCTTAGGGGAGCTGGGAGCTGAATTTTCCAGAGCAAAATATTCCTCAGTCATCTTTAACATAGCCATCCAGGCCACCTTAATTCCTAATAACATTCCCAATGTTTTATTAATAAATCTTGAGGAACATGGATTATTTATTTCTAGATTTAATACATGAATAAACCTCTCCTCAAGCTGGTATTTACACACAGCACCTAGCCATATAGATCACTTACAAAATCAGGATGCAAATCATACTCATCGTACTCTCACTGCCTTTTCTTCAACATCTCATTGCACAGTAAGATATTTGGCTATTGGAAGATCTACATCAACATTCTTTGTATACAGACCTCTTTCTCAGTACTTAAAACACATTTGACAATATATTTTGAGTTTTAAAATCTAAGCTTAAGAAGACTATAAGGGTGATATTAATGAAAATGACCTCCAAAAATTCTCTACTCTATAAAAGAAATGGGAACACTGGCGAAAATTGTCATGATCAACTTTTCGGAACTCTGGAAATTAATCAAAGGCTATAAACAATCAGGGAACATTTTTTCAAGAAAAAAGGCTGAATCTTGATAAGAACAATGAGCCTTGTGCCATTTAACTTGCCCTATTTCCATCCCCTTCTCACTCTATGATAACCCTGAAAACCAACAGCCCACAATCACAGTTAAAACCAGCAGCCTGGCAACCACTGAAGGTAGCAAAAAGGAGCTGGTGTTCATTCAAAACACAATAGGATAACAAAAAAACTGGGGGTAAAATTAAAAGTTGAGGAATAAGATATTTATGTGGGGCTTTGCAATTATCTGACATATTCCTGGGAATCTAGAGGGCCATGTAGTTGCATAATGCTGTGCACATGCTCTCACCACTTCCATTTAACATTGTACTGGAGGTTCAAGCCAGGACAAAATGTCAAGAAAAAAAGGAAGGCATCTAGCTAAGAAAGGAAGAAGCAAAAGTATTTCTATTTGCAGATGTCATGGTGTTATTTTTATAAAACCTCAAGAAATCCACATATGCAAAAAACCTATCAGAGCTAATAATCAGGTTCAACAAAGTTGCAGACACAAGAAACAACTGTATTTCTATACAATCCAAGAATTTAAAAATTTAAAGTCTATTTATAATAGCATCGATAAGAACAAAATCCTTAGGAATAAATTTAACAGAAGAATTGAAAGATGGGTATATTGAAAACTGTAAAACATCATTGAAATAAATTAAAGAAGGCCTAAATAAGTGGAAACATATACCATATTCATGGGTTGGAAGATTCAATGCTGTTTGATTATGTATTAGTTTCTTACAGCTACTGTAACAAATTACCACAAAGTGGGTAGCCTAAAACAATAGAAATCTATTCTCTCCCACAGCTGTGGAGGTCAGAAGTCTGAACTCAAGGTGTCCTCAAGGATATGCTCCCTCTGAATCTTTCCTTGCCTGTTCCAACTTCTGGTGGCTCCAGGCATTTTTTGGTTTGGGGTTGGTTATATGACTCCAACCTCTGCCTCCATCTTCACATGGTCTTCTCCCCTGCGTGTCTTGAGTCTTAAAATCTCCCTCTACCTTTATCTTATAAGAACAACAGTCATTGGATTTAGCTGTAAGTCCAAGATGATCTTATTTTGAAGCCCTTAACTTAATTACATCTATAAAGAGTCACTTTCCAGAAAAATCCACATTCACAGGTTCCAGAGTTTAGGACGTAACCTATCCTTTAGGGGCCACCATTCAACCCATTACAGATGGAAGGACTCTCTAAATTGATTCACAGAGTCAAAATGCAATCCTTATCAAAATTCCACCTACCTTTTTTCCCCCAGAAATTGGGAAGCTGACCCTAAAGTACATAAGAATATACAAGGGACCTAGATTGCCAAATGAATCTTGAAAAAAAAATAACAAACTTGAATGATTCACACTCTTCAACTTTAAAACTTAATACAAAGTTACAGTAACTAAGACTGTGTGGTACTGGCATATGCCTATTTAAATCAATGGGATAGAGTTGAGAGTCCAGAAATAAACCCATACATTCATAGTTTATTGAGTTTTGACAAGGGGATCAAGAGAAGTCAATGGGGAAAGAATAGTCTTTTCAACAAATGGTGCTGGGACAACTGGATATCCACATGCAAAAGAATGAATTTGAACCCCTCTCTCATACTATACACAAAGTTTAATTCAAAATGAGTCATAGACCTAAATGTAAAGGCTAACAGCTACATTTCTTGAGTAAACTCTTAGATAATTATTCCTTTGGGTTAGGCAATGGCTCCGTAGATAAGACACCAAAAGCAAAAAATAGATAAATTTGACTTAATCAAAATTAAAAACTTTTTTGCTGAAAGGGCACCATCAAAAAAGTGAAAAGACAACCCACAGAATAGGAGAAGGTATTTACAAATCATATATCTGATAAAAGACTTGTGTCTAGAATATATAATGAACCCTAATAACTCAACAATAAAAAACCCAAATAATCTGATTTAAAAATGGGCAAATTATCTGAATAGATATTTCTCCAAAGAAGACATACGAATGACCAATAAGGACCTGAAAAGATGCTCAGCATCGTGAGTCCTTAGGAAAATGCAAATTCAAACCACGATGAGATAACATTTCACTTTTCCACTAAGATGGCTAGAATAACAAAGACAATATAACAAGTATTGCCAAGGATATTAAGAAATTGGAAACCTCATACACTGCTGTGGGGATGTAAAATGGTGTAGTGCCTTTGGAAAACGTTCTGGCAGTTCCTCAAAACGTTAAACATAGAGTTACCATATGACCCGGCAATTCTGCTCCTAGGTATACATCCAAAAGAATTGAAAACACATGTCCACACAAAAAGTTGTACACTAATGTTCACAGCAGTATTATTCATAATAGTCAAAAAGTGGAAACAACCCAAGTGTCCTTCCACTGATGAATAGAAAAATAAAATATGGTATCTCCCTACAATGGAATATTATGCAGAAATCAAAAGGAATGAAGTACTTAAACATGCTGCAACATGGACATACCTTGAAAACATCATCAGTCACAAAAGGCTACATACTGTATAACTCCTTTAATGTGAAATGTTCAGAATAGTCAAATCTATAGAGACAAAAAGTAGAGTGTTGGTTGTCTACGCTGAGGGAAAATGGGGACTGCCGATGGGTATAAGATTTAATTTTGAAGTGATGAAAATGTTCTAAAATTGAGTATGGTGATGATTGTACAACTCTGTGAATATATTAAGAACTACTGAATTGTATACTTTAAATAGGTGACTTGTACGGTGTGTGAAATATATCTCAATAAAGCAACAACAATAGATGAAACTGGGCAAAGGATGTAGGGATCTATTATCTTTTCAACTTTCCTATAAATCTAAGATTGCTAAACTAAAAAAGTATAATTAAAAAGATTATAAAAGTAATAAAACTATTTGTACAAACATTAGAAAATACAGTAAGAAAACATGAGGGAAAGAAATAATTTCCATACCTGGCCTTCACAAACAATTTTATTAATATTATTTTGATACAGGTACTTCCAGATTTTTATCTTTGAATTTTTTAACAAGAATGATATTACAATATACATGATTTTTGTTCTTCTCTTTTTCTTTTTACTGAATAACTCTTCATCCTTATGATATACATCTATAATAACATTTATAATGGCTACTGAGCATTTTATTACCATAATTTATCTAAGCAATCCCCTAATTTATACATTTAGGTTGTTTTAAATTTTATTATTTTATTTTATTTTATTTATTTTTTTAAACATCTTTATTGGAGTATAATTGCTTTACAATGGTGTGTTAGCTTCTGCTTTATAACAAAGTGAATCAGTTATACCTACACATATGTCCCCATATCTCTTCCTTCTTGCGTCTCCCTCCCTCCCACCCTCCCTATCCCACCCCTCTAGGTGGTCACAAAGCACCGAGCTGATCTCCCTGTGCTATGCGGCTACTTCCCACTAGCTATCTATTTTACGTTTGGTAGTGTATATATGTCCATGCTACTCTCTTACTTTGTCCCAGCTTACCCTTCCCCCTCCCAGTATCCTCAAGTCCATTCTCTAGTAGGTCTGCGTCTTTATTCCCAGCTTGCCCCTAGGTTCTTCGTGACCTTTTTTTTTTTTTTAGATTCCATATATATGTGTTAGCATACAGTATTTGTTTTTCCCTTTCTGACTTACTTCACTCTTTATGACAGACTCTAGTCCATCCACCTCACTACAAATAACTCAATTTCGTTTCTTTTTATGGCTGAGTAATATTCCATTGTATATATGTGCCACATCTTCTTTATCCATTCATCTGTTGGTGGACACTTAGGTTGCTTCCATGTCCTGGCTATTGTAAATAGAGCTGCAATGAACACTGTGGTACATGACTCTTTTTGAATTATGATTTTCTCAGGGTATATGCCCAGTAGTGGGATTGCTGGGTCGTATGGTAGTTCTATTTGTAGTTTTTTAAGGAATTTCCATACTGTCCTCCATAGTGGCTGTATCAGTTTACATTCCCATCAACAGTGCAAGAGCGTTCCCTTTTCTCCACACCCTCTCCAGCATTTATTGTTTGTAGATTTTTTGATGATGGCCATTCTGACTGGTGTGAGGTGATACCTCATTGTAGTTTTGATTTGCATTTCTCTAATGATTAGTGATGTTGAGCATTCTTTCATGTGTTTGTTGGCACTCTGTATATCTTCTCTTTAGAAATGTCTATTTAGGTCTTCTGCCCATTTTTGGATTGGGCTGTTTGGTTTTTGATATTGAGTTGCATGAGCTGTTTGTGAATTTTGGAGATTAATCCTTTGTCAGTTGCTTCATTTGCAATAAATTTTATTATATTAAACACTTTTAATGAATATTCTTGTAGATAAGTTACTGTATAAGCTTATGATTACTTACTCTGGATTAATTTCTAGAAAGGAAAGTGCTGGACAATAGGTATGTACATTTCTTCCAGAAAAACTTCTGCTCCCACCAATCACGTATGTTACTGCCTGTTTCTTCGCATAACTCCCCAAACTCCCCAGCTTACTATCATTTTTGAATCTTTGCAATTTGATGGGTGGAACACAGTAGCTTTTCTAATTTAATTATCTGACTGTTAATGACTGAACTACTTTCTTTTCTCCCTCCCTCCCTCCCTTCCTTCCTTCAGCCATATGTGTGTTTTCTTTTGTAAATTGGCTGCCTTTAACCAAATTCATAATTGGGAGTTTGTCTTTTACTATGGCTTTACTGATATTGAGAATACATCTTAAATAGATATATAAATGTACAATGCAAAGTTTATTCTCAGGTCATTCATTTACTTTTTAATTTGTGTGTGGGGGGTTTAAAAAATCTATACAATTTAAAATTTTATAGTTCGGGACTTTCCTGATGGTCCAGTGGTTAAAACTCCATGCTTCCAATGCAGGGGGCCCAGGTTCGATCCCTGGTCAGGGAACTAGATTCTGCATGCTGCAACTAAGAGATCCCACATACTGCAACTAAGACCCAGCGCAGCCAAATAAATAAATAAATATATTTTTTAAATTTTATAGTCCAAGCTTTCTCTGTTTGATGTCATATTTAGAAATACCCCCCATTACGTAAATATTTACCCACCTTATGATTTTATCCATGCCTTTTTTTCATAAGGTGATTCTCCTTTTTTTTTTTTTTTTGCTCAGGTTAGATTTATTTGTTTTTTCTTATGTTGTTTTTTTTTTTTTCGGGTGCGCCACACAGCGTGCGGAGATCTTAGTGCCCCGACCAAGGATTGAACCCGTGCCCCCTGCAGTGGAAGCGTGGAGTCTTAAGCACTGGATCGCCAGGGAAGTCCCTCTACTTTTTCTCTGGCACTATTTATAATGCTCTGTAGCTCTCTATGTTTACGTATCCCCAGACACATCCAGTGTCCCCCATTTCCATCAATGGTACCACCAGCAGTAGCCAAATCTGCCAGTTCTTCCTTTAAAATTTAGCTCACATTTCTCCCTTCCTTTTCCATTGTTCTTAGTTAAGTCTCCTTGAGGTCACTCTGCTTCCAAATTGTCCTCCACATAGAGTTCTCTTTCGAAACAATATTGCTTGACTGTTCAAAACCACCAATGACCTGTTTGCTGATATAAAATAACATCAAAATCCCTAGACCCTGTGCTCAATATCCTCCCCAGTAAGGTCATTCTAACTGCACATCCCTTGAAACACCTTCACGAGGCTAGGTCGTCAAGGTACCTGTGCAAAATCAAGTGCAGGGCAGTGGGAGTGCCACTGTATAATAATAATAATAATAACTGTGTATAATAATACCACTTGTATTTTATTTTATTTTACATTTTTATTCTGGTTAAAAAAAAAAAAGCCCACACATATCACAAAATTTGCTGAACATTTGTTTTGGACTAATTTCAGACTTATAGAAAGGTTTAAAAATAGTTCAAAGAATTTTCCGATATCTTAGAAGATAAATCTTATGCCTCTTCCCAGATTCCCCAAATGTTAACATACTTAACAAAGAAACCATGCTTGCTCTAGCATTCTCTTGCTTTCTCTCTCTCCATGTTTGGACACAATGCTCCTTGTATTGTGGATATAGAGGAGGATGTACCCGCACCCTCCCACCCTTTTACCGCCTGCTGTTGGCTGTGATTCATTTTTTCAGAGTTTTCTTTCAACTAGAATGAAAAGTCCCAACCTAGGGTTTTAGCACTGAAACTGAGAAAGAGTTCAGCCTCTCCTGTAAGAAAGGAATACTCGTCAAATGCAGGAATGCTGGTGGCCTGTTTCCTGCCATGGAGGGGGGACCATGGGGAGGGGTGGGTATGGGCACAGCAGAGAAGGCAATTACTCAGAGGAATTGGGACAGAGGGAGTCTGGGACAGAAAGCCCCACACATGTTTACTCCTGCTGGAGTTCTTAAGAGTTCTTAGAAATAACTTCATTAAAAACCATGGGAGATTAATCCTTAGTCAGTTGCTTCATTTGCAAATATCTTCTCCCATTCTGAGGGTTGTCTTTTCCTCTTGTTTATGGTTTCCTTTGCTGTGCAAAAGCTTTTCATTAGCTCCCATTTGTTTATTTTTGTTTTTATTTCCATTTCTCTAGGAGGTGGGTCAAAAAAGGATCCTGCTGTGATTTATGTCATCGAGTGTTCTGCCTATGCTTTCCTCTAAGAGTTTCATAGTTTCTGGCCTTACATTTAGGTCTTTAATCCATTTTGAGTTTATTTTTGTATATGGGGATATATGTATACATATAGCTGATTCACTTTGTTATACAGCAGAAACTAACACAACATTGTAAAGCAATTATACTCCAATGAAGATGTTTAAAAAAAGAAAATTAAAATCACCTGTTTTCCCACCACCCAAAAAAAAAAGGAAAAAAAAAAAGCATGGGAATTAAAACCTAAGTGCAGATGTTTGGATACGACACAGGAAAAACTGAGCAAGTGCACAGGTGTTTTAGGAAGATGACCTCTAGCAGTGATATTCAGAATGGTATGGAAGGAAAGGCCTGGTGACAGGAGCCCACCACCTAGGAGGCTGTTACTGTAGCCAGGCAACTAGTCCATCTGCTAAATGCTGAATATTTTTCCTTTGACGTGGCTCTTGAGCTCACCACTTACTACGTAATTCAAGCCTTCCTCCTAGCACCCATTGTGGTCTTGTACCTATTTGTTGAGAGGTCTACCTCCCTCCTCCCTCCATTCAGGGGACCATTCACCTCTGCATGTAGTAAGTAAGGATCGTTGTACAGCAAATAGGACATACTGTTCATGCAGAAACCTCAGAGTCAACTTCAGACTTTTGAACCCCATTTGCATTCAGTTTTAATAACTATGAGATCTTAGGCAAGAATTTTTGAACCATAATCTCTTCATCTTAGCTTTAACCCTTCATCCGGCTACTGTGAAGAGTAAATTAGATTACACAGTCAAAGCATAAATGCCTGGAACATAATAAGATTCAATTAATGTTAATATTGATATTAATATTACAGCTAGCCAAGTGTCTGGCACATGGTAGGTATTCAACATGGTACGTAATTGTTTTTAATATATTTATTAATAATAGATTTTTAAAATTTGAGTGACACCACAAGTAGAAATGAGGATGCTGGGCATGAGTGTCTGCCCCACACAGTAAATGGGGTCTTGGCATAACTCTGAATAAAAATAGTTGGATCGGGCTTCCCTGGTGGGGCAGTGGTTGAGAATCCGCCTGCCAATGCAGGGGACATAGGTTCCATCCCTCGTCCGGGAAGATCCCACACGCCACGGAGCAACTAAGCCCATGTACCACAACTACTGAGCCTGCGCTCTGGAGCCCGTGAGCCACAACTACTGAAGCCCGTGCACCTAGAGCCCGTGCTCTGCAACAAGAGAAGCCACCGCAATGAGAAGCCCGCGCACCGCAACGAAGAGTAGCCCCTGCTCACCGCAACTAGAGAAAGCCCTTGCGCAGCAAAGAAGACCCAACGCAGCCAAAAATAAATTAATTAATTTTTTTAAAAAGTTGGATCTTTGGGCCACATATAACATAGTTAATAAGGTTCAGCTGTTATTTAATCCCTTCAGTAGCAATTGCATTCACAGTGCTGTAAATGGCTGTTTGCATCGGGTTATCGTCAAGAAAATCCTTCCAAACACTTTTAATCCCATCAGCGGAGAGCTCTCAAACTTTACTCATCCAGCAAAGTATGATTAGGTGATTCAAGGTGGACTTGAAATCAGTAAAATAGAGAGGAAAATTCAACACTTTAAGAACATAGATACAATCTATTTTGTTTTCCTTCCTTCTCTCCCCCTTCAAAACTATATAAAGGGGGAAATAGTATTCAGTGGTTCAGAGTAAAGACAAACCAGCCATCAGACTTCACAACTGCTCCTCTTCAGGGTGGTTGTCACCTACTGAGTCCTACTTGGTCACTCGCTCTCATTTACTTGTACCTCTAGTCCTGGCTCACTTGCCCTCCTTTCTATCTCTACTCCTGTCATCATGCTTGGTGATTTCAAATGCCTTGGACTTGTCAGGTCTCTGACTTCCACCTGCCCCTCAGCCATCATTTCCATTGTCATACCCTAACCCTCATCATCTAAAGAATTGAACCCAATCTCAAAGCTTGATTTCAAGCTTCATACTCCTGGAGCATACTCCAACTCTCAGCCTTTCAGCTCATTTACTCCCATTCTAGCAATTCTCTGATCCCGGCAGAGCCTGCAAGCTATTGATCTGACCACTTCTCCATCTATCACACCCTTCTTGCCATCATTCCCTTGTTACCTACCTTAGATTCTATGGTCCATTATACAACCACTCCCTTGCAACCACACTAAAACCTCTGCCCAGCTTTTCCTGCATAATCACCTGCAAAGCGTCAACCTTAGTTCAGTGCAAGATTCTGTGCTCTACATGCCTGCAGCCCATAAGCTAAGCATTGCTAGAGAAAGCCGCACACCTCTGCCCATTGGTTTCCCTTTGAATGAATGACTAAAAATTCTCCAGTGGGCAGTCATCTCAACCAGTCGTGCTATATTTTCTAGTGAATTCTCTCTCTCTCCAGAGACTGTTTCCCACCTTAATCTCCCTCCCTAAGCCTCCACCTTCTACCCCACTCATTCTTAATTCACTGAGAAAAACCAGCCATCAGATGAGTAATCCTTCACTCTCCCAACAGCAAATCTACCAATCTCCATGCATCTGTACCCACCTAACCTGCCTTCTCTGCTGTTACAGTGGACAATGTACACCAGCTCCTATGAAAGGTAAGTATCTCCTCTTGTGCTTAATATCCCACATGCTCTCGCCTTCTCAACAACTTTCTCCGGCAATACTTTCTTTTTCTCCTGTATCATCAATCTCACTCTCTTTACTGGATCATTCCCATCGGCATACACTTATGCCTTAATAACCCCAATCTTTCCCTTGACTCCCACATGCCTCTCAAGTACCACCCAATTTCTCTGCTTCCGTTCATAGCAAAAATCCTTGAAAGAATTATGTGCAGCTGTATTTCCACTGTCTCAAACACCATTCTCTCTTCAACCTGCTTCAGTCAGGTTTTATTCTTCATCCCTTCATTGAAACTATTCTTAATTAAGTCACCCATGACTTTTAATATTGCCATTTGCAATAGTCCCTTCTCTGTCCTTGACTAACCAAACTTCTCAATAGCAACGGACACACTTTTTAAAAATCAAATTTATTGATGTATAATTTACAGATAATAAAAGGTACACATCTTAAGTGTACAGTTTAATGAATTCTGACAAATATATACATCTCTGTAGCAACCACTACCACGATTAAGATATAGAACATGTCCCTCACCCCCAAAGGTACCCTTATGCCCCTTCCAATCAATCCCCACAACCACCCTGATCCTAGACAACCACTGACACACTTTCTGTTTTTATACTTTAAATTTTTCCTAGAGTTTTATATTAATGGGATTGTATATTTTCTTTTTTTCTGACTTATTTTGCTCAGCATGTTTCTGAGATTTATCTATGTTATTTCATATATCAGTGGTTCATTCGTTTTTATTAGTGAGCAGTATGGAAGCCATCTACCTGTTGATAGACATTTGGGATGCTTCCAGTTTGGGGTTTCTACAAAGAAAACTGCTAAGAACATTCATGTACCAGTCTTTGTGTGGACATGTATTTTCATTTCACTTGGATAAATACTTTGGGTTGAATTGCTGGGTCATAAAGTGGATCTTTAAATTTATGAGAAATGCCAAGTTGTTTCCAAAGTGGTTGTACCATTTTACATTCTCCTTACCAATCATCAGAGTTCCAGTCACTCCACACCTCACCACACTTGTCACTGTCCATCTTTTTTAGTCATTCTAATAGATGTATTGTGATATCTCATTGTGGTTATAATTTTCATTTCCCTGATGACTAATGATGTTTAACATCTCATGTACTCATGGGCCATTTGCATATATTTTTTGTAAAGTGTTTGTTTAAATCTTTTGCTTTTTTTTTTTTTTTTTTTTTTGCGGTACACGGGCCTCTCACTGTTGCGGCCTCTCCCATTGCGGAGCACAGGCTCTGGACGCGCAGGCTCAGCGGCCATGGCTCACGGGCCCAGCCGCTCCGCGGCATGTGGGATCTTCCCGGACCGGGGCACGAACCCACGTCCCCTGCATCGGCAGGCGGACCCTCAACCACTGCGCCACCAGGGAAGTCCCTCTTTTGCTTATTTTTTATGGGCTGTTTTCTTATTACTGAGATACAAGAGTTCTCTATATTCTAGATAAGTCCTGGGTCACTTACATGTATTGTAAAATTTTTTCCCCACTTTACAGCTTGTCTTTCATTTTTTAAATGGTGCTCAAGAGAGCAGATTTTAATTTCGATGAAGTTCATTTTACGAATTTATTTCTCTTATGCTTCATGCTTTTGTGTCCTATCTAAGAATTATTTGCTGACTCCAAAATCTCAAAGATTATATTCTGGTTTTAGCTAGAAGTTGTGTAGTTTAAATGTTTACATTTTGGTCCATGATTTATTTTGAGTTAATTTTTATGTATGGTGTGAGGTAAAGGTTGAAATTCTTCCTTTCTATAAAAATACCGTGCTGTTCCAGCACCGTTTGTTGAAAAGACTGTCGTTTCTTCATTTAATTACCTTCTCTCTCTAGTCAAAATCAGTTGACGATACATGCCTGGGTCTACGTATGAACTCTATTCTGTTCCAAGGACTTGATCAGAGGCTTCCCTCTTTTCTTCTGTCTATACCTTCTCCTTCCATCAGAGATTAGTAGGTGTTAATTAGAAAACATGAGTGGGAGCAGAAGTGGGTAGAACTAAGTGATGGAGAGGAAAAAGAATAATAATGTGTTAGAATGATCAGCATGGACAGAGTCCTGGAAGTGAGAGAGAATATATACATGGAAACTGAGTGAGTACACCCTCAGTCTAGAACATAAAGGAGGAAAAAGAAGCATGAGACAAGGCAAGGGAAAGTTTAAGAACAGTCTCGTAGGCCATGCCCAGTTTGTACTTAAACCTGAGAGCAATGGGGAATTGACATAATCAGATGTGTGTAAAAAATAATATTTAATGGCTGTATATAATAAATAAGTTTGCAGTCTTTAAAATAAAGTTTGTGAAGAATATTTTGCCACTTCAGAAAATTCACATTGTTTCATTTGAAAATTAAGATCTGTACGAACTACGTAAAATTTATATTTTAATATGAGCATTTAAAAAAGACTAAAAGAAAAGTGTACCGACTGGTTAACAGTAGTTATTTTTGAGTATTAAGATTGCAGATGGCTTCATTTTCTTCTTTTTACTTTTCTGTAGTTTTAAATTTTTTACAATTAGTCTGTATTAAATCCGTAATAAGATATTTTTAAAAGCATACTAGAGTATGTGTCTTATTTTTAGAAGCGGTGCAAAATTACTGTTAAGAAAGATTATGCTGAGTGATATGACCATTGTGGCAGAGTAGGAGACACCACCCTCCAGCCCCTGACAAAGACCAACAATTAGACAGCTATCCCCAAACAAAAATGGCTCTGAGGGAGTTCAGAGTCCACTTAAGAAACTTCAGCAACACAGTAGAACAAAACACCTGAGAATAACCACACAAAAAATGAAGAACAGAATCATGTTGCCTGCATCATCCCATCCCCCAGGTGAACCCTGCTCAGCACCAGGAGGGAGCTCCCCAGCTTCAAGAGCTCCCCTCGCTGGGAAAGGGAGAGGGAGAGCTATATCAGCTGCTTAGGGCACTGCACAAGGGGCTCACTTTGGTCTCACCCCACCCAGAAACTGAAAAAGCTGAGACATATAGACATAGCTAGGGACAAGGAAGAAAAGCAGGGCTATCAGTATTAGCCACATAGCGGAGCGACCGTGGTTCCCAGTGACCTGCTCTGCAGAGGACACCAGCAGCTTTTGCCACTGAAGAAACCAATGCCCAGCAGAGCCAGCATGGACCCCCTACAGAGTCCACCATTGAGACTTCCTCCAAAGGTTTTCCTGGTCACAGATGCCAGCCACCTGAGCATCCATCCTCAACTTCCCCCACCCCTAAAGCCAGGATCCATACTGGCAGCCAGCCCCAGCCTCTGTGGCTGTATGAATACAAGATGCCAGCCTAGACCCTGGCAGTGGACCCCTCCGCACACTCTGTGCACATCTGGGGCTAGCTAGCCCCTCTAGCTGTGCACCTGCACACGCTTGGCCTGACTTCCATCACTAGTCTCCACTGCTATGTGCACACCCTTGAGGAGGTCCTGCAGGCACAGGAGTGAATGCCAATAGCCAGGGGCCCTACAGTGGCTTGTGGGCCTGGATCCAGCCCTGTCTCCTGACACTGGCCTGTCCTTCTCGATTCACCTGCAGCTAGACCCTCCACCTATGCACTTGCCTGTCCCCAGGCCAACTCCTATTGCTGGCCTCCACAGCTATGCTGTGCCCATAGGGAGACCCTGTAGCCACAGAGTGGACACTGAGAGCCAGGGCCCGTGCAGCTGCTAATGCACCCGAAGTTGGCCCTGGCGCCTTGCTGCTGACCCTGGCCACCACCACTATGTGCTTCTCTGTACCTGGCCCATGCCACTACAAGGCATCTGTACCCAGCCCCCACAGACAAGTGTCTGCACATCACCAGCTCTGGCCACCACCACTGCCTGCCCTGGTCCCTAGCCGCTGGAACTGGAGGCACCAAGGAGGACTCTAACAGGCCCTGCAGCCACTGCAGACCCTTGCAGCCCTTGTCTAGGACCATGCAGTTGTTGATGTCATGGACCCTAGCAGCCCAAGCTGATGAGACATCATAACCCCTGGACGTGGACCATCACAAGTCCCCACATGTATGGACCTAGAGTCACAACATGCTCCAGCATGCTGCAGAGGTCTTTCCTTACTAAGGTCAGTCCATAAAATCTGAAAGGGACTGTTTCTTCACATACAAGGCTAGAGAGATCACAAAGAGTCATGGAACCATGACACCACTGAAGGAACACAGTAAACTTCCAGTAACCTCAAGAAAATGAAGATACATGAATGCCTGATAAAGAATTCAAAATAATTGTTCTCGAGATGCTCAGAGAGCTACAAGAGAACATGGACAAACAATTTAAGAAAATCAGGAAAACAATATGAAAGAAAATGAGAAGTTCAACAAAGAGAAAACACAAGAAAGAACTAAACAAAAATTTTGGAGATGAAAAATACAATGACTGACCTGAAGAATTCAACAGAGAAGTTCAATAGCAGACTGGATAAGCAGAAGAAAGCATCAATCAATAATTCAAAGACAGATCATTTGAAATCATCCAGTCAGAGGAACAAAAAGAAAAAAAATGAAAAGGAATGAAAAGAACCCTACAGAACTTATGGGGCATCCTTAAAAGAAACAAGTGATGCATTATTAGAGTCCCAGAAGGGAAAGAGAGGAGAAAGGGAAAGAAAACTTACTTGTGCTCCCTTTGGCAGCACATATACTAAAATTGGAATGATACAGACAAGATTAGCATGGCCCCTGCGCAAGGATGACACACAAATTTGTGAAGCGTTCATATTTTCTGAATCGGGAGATTGAGATTGGCATATATACACTAATATGTATAAAATAGATAAGTAATAAGAACCTGATATATTAAATAAATAAATAAATAAATTCAAAGAAAAATAAACTGAGAGAACAAGGAAAAAAAAAGAAAGAAAACTTAAGGAATAATGGCTGAGAACTTCCCAAAACAGGAGGGAATTAGACATCCAAGTTCATGAAGCTAATTGGTCACCCCAAAATTTCAACCCCAAATGATTTCCCCAAGATATATTATAATACTACTGTCTAAAATCAAAGACAGAGAGAATCTGGAGAGCAGCAAGAGAATAGAAGCTTGTGACTTACAAGGGAATCCCCATAGACCTATCAGCTGCTTTCTCAGCAAAAACATTATAGGCCGCAAAAGAGTGGGATGATACATTCAAAGTGCTGAAAGAAAAAAACCTGCCAGCCAAGAATACACTACCCAGCAAAGTCGTCCTTCAGAAATTAAGGAAAGATAAAGACTCTCAGACACACAGAAGCTGAGGGAGTTCACCATAACTACACCTTCCTTACAAGAAATGTGGAAAGGAGTTCTTCAAGCTGAAATGAAAGAATGCTAATTAGTAACATGAAAATATATATGAAAATACAAAACACACTAGAAAAATATATAATCAAATTCAGAATACTCCAATCCTGTAACATGGTGGGTGCTAATATTAAACTCCAGCATAAAGGTAAAAGGACAGAAGTATTAAAAATAGCTATAGCTACAATAATCTGTTAATGGATACACAGCATAAGAACATGTAAATTGTGACATAAAAATAATAAGATGTGGAGGAGGGAATAAAAGGGTAGAGTTTTTACATGCAATTGAAATTAAGTTGTTATCACTTAACATAGACTCTTAAACCTGTCTATAAGAAGTTTCACGTAGGGACTTCCCTGGTGGTCCAGAGGTTAAGTTTCCGTGCTACCAATGCAGGGGACCCAGGTTCGACCCCTGGTCAGGGAACTAGATCCTCCATGCTGCAGCTACGAGCCCGCATGCCACAACTAAAGATTCCACATGCCGCAACTAAAAGGATCCTGCAAGCTGCAGTGAAGATCCCGTCCCCTGCAATGAAGATACCGCATGCCCCAACTAGAGACCCGGTGCAGCCAAATAAATATTTTTTTAAAAATTTAAAAAAAAAAGAAGTTTCATGTAAGCATAAGGGTAGCCACAAAACCAAATCTATAAAAGGTAAAGACACACTAAAAAGCAGGAAATTAAAGTACACCACTACTGAAAATCCTCAATGCACAAAGGAAAACAGCAAGAGATGAAGAAAGGAACAAAAGAACTATGAAACAGCCAGAAAACAATTAACAAGGTGACATTAATAAGTCCTTATTGACCAATGATTAATTTAAGTGTAAATGGATTAAACTGTCCAACCAAAGTATACAGAGTGACTGAATGGATAAAAAAACAAGACCCAACTACATGCTTTCTACCAGAGACTCACTGTGACTTTAAGGACACACTCAGGGTCAAAGTGAAGGAATGAAAAAAGATATTTGATGTAAATGGAAACCAAAAGAGAGCAGGGGTAGCTACACTTACATCAGACAAAATAGACTTTAAGTCAAAAACTGTATTAAGAGACAAAGAAGGTCATTATAAAATGATAAAGAGGTCAATGTATCAAGAGGATATAACAATTATAAATATATAGGTATGCAACATTGGTGCTCCTAACTATATTAAGCATACACCAACAGATACAAGGGAGAAACAGACAACAATACAATTATGGTAGGAAAATTAAATACCCAGTTTTCAGCAAAGGATAGCTCATCGAGACAGAAAATTGATACAGAAACACTGGACTTGAACTATATTTTGGACCAAGTGGATCTAGCAGAAATATATAGAGTATTCCATCCAAAAGCAGCAGAAGACACATTCCTAAGCGCACATGGCACATTCTCTAGGATAGATTGTATGTTAGGCCACAAAACAAGACTTAGCAATTTTAAAAAGATTGAAATCATACCAAGTACCTTTTCCAACCACAATGGTATGAAATTAGAAATCAATAAAAAGAGAAAAGCTTGACAATCCATAAAAATGTGGTTGTTCACTCCTGAACAACTAATGGGTCAAAGAAGAAATCAAAAGGGAAATCAAAAACTATCTTCGAGCAAATGAAAATGGAAACAACATACCAAAACATATGAGATACAGCAAAAATTGTTCAGGTGGGAAGTTTATAGCAATAAATGTGTATATTAAGAAAAAAAGAAAGATCTCAAATAAACAACCTAACTTTACATCTCAAGGAACTAGAAAAAGAAAAAGCTAAGCCCAGAGTCAAATATGAACAGAAAATAAGGAAACAACAAAGATCTGAGCAGAAATATGTAACAAAATGGTTTTATGAAAAGTTAAATAAAACTGAAAACTTCAACTAGACTTACTAAAAAAAAAAAAAGAGGGCTCAAATCAATAATATTATAAATGAAAGAGGGAACATTACAACCAATACATAGAAACCCAAAGGATTATAAAAGACAACTATGAACAATTATATGTCAATGAATTGGACAAACCTAGAAAAAATGGATTAATTCCTAGAACTTACAACCTACCAAAACTGACTCAGGAAAAAAACAGGAAATCTGAACAGACCAATAATGAATAAGGAGAGTGAATTGCTAAACAAAAACCTCCCAACATAGAAAAGCCCATAACAAGATGGTTTCATGGATTAATCCTACCAAACATTTAAACAGGAATTAATATCAATCCCTCTCAAACTCTTCCAAAAAGTTAAAGAGGTGGGAACACTCCCAAACTCATTTTATAAGGTCAGCATTACTCTGTTACCAAAGCCAGATAATATCACTACAAGAAAAGAAAACGTTGATCAATATCAACAGGTCAATATCCCTGATACATATAGATGTGAAAAATCTCAACAAAATACTAGCAAACCAAATTCAATAGCACATTAAAAGGATCATACATCATGAGCAAGTGAGGTTTATCTCTGGGATGCAAGGATGGTTCAACACATGCAAATTAATAATGTGAATCACATGATCATCTCAATAGATGCAGAAAAAGCATTTGACAAAAGTCAACATAGTTTCATGACAAAAACTCTCAACAAAGTGGGTATAGAAGGAACATACCTAAACATAATAAAGGCAATATATGGCAAGTCCACAGCTAACATCATACTCAACAGTGAAAGGTAGAAAGCGTCCCTCTAAGATCAGGAACAAGACAAGGGTGCCCACTATTACTGTTCCTATCTAGCATAGTACTAGAAGTCCTAGCCAGAGCAATTAGGCAAGCAGAAGAAATAAAAGGCATCCAAATCAGAAAAGAAGAAGTAAAATTGTCTTGGTTTGCTGATGACATAATCTTGTATATAGAAAATCCTAAAGACACCATAAAGGAAACATTAGAGGGAACTCCCTGGCAGTCTAGTGGTTAGGACTCAGTGCTTTCACTGCAGGGGCCTGGGTTCAATCCCTGGTCAGGGAATTAAGATTCTGCAAGCTGCATGGTGCAGCCAAAAAAAAAATTAGAACCAAATGAGTCCAGTAAAGTTACAGGATACAAAATCAGTATACAAAAATCAGTTGCATTTCTGTACACTAACAATAACTATCTGAGAAAGAAATAAAACAATCCCATTTACAATAGTATCAAAAAGAATAAACTACTTAGGAATAAATTTAACCAGGAAGTAAAAACTGTAAGACATTGATGAAAGACATTGAAGATGACACAAATAAATGTAAAGATATTTCATGTTCATGAACTGGGAGAGTTGACATTGTTAAAATGTTTATACTACCCAAAGCCATCTAAGGACAGACTGCAAACTCCATCAAAGTTGTATTTTTTACAGAAATAGAAAAAACAACCCTAAAATTCATGTGTAACTACAAAAGACCACCAACGGACAAAGCAATCTTGAGAAAGAACAAAGGTGAAGACATCACACTTCCTGACTTCAAGGCAATTACTTCATGATACAGGCATAAAAAAAGACACAAAGACCAATGGAATACAATGGAGAGCCCAGAAATAAACACACACATACACAGTCATCCAATATTTGACAAGGGATCCAAGAATACTCAATGGGTAAAGGACAGTCTCTTCAATAAATCATGATGGGAAAACTGGATAATCACATGCAAATGAATGGAAATTGATCCCCTATCTAATACCACTCACAAAAATTATCTCGAAATGGATTAAGAGCTTAAATGTAATACGTGAAACCATAAAATTCCTAGAAGAAAACATAGATAAAAATCTCCTTGATACTGGTCTTAGCAAGGCTTTTTTGATATGACACTAAAAACACAAGCAGCAAAGGAAAGAAGTCAATAAGTGGGAGTACATCAAAGTAAAAAGCTTCTGCACAGAAAAAGAAACAATGAACAAGATGAAAGGCAACCTATGGAATAGGAGAAAATATTTGCAAACCATCTCTCTGACAGGAAGTTAATATCTAAAATATAAAAGGAGCTCATAACTCAATAGCAAAATTAAAAACTCACAAATAATCCTATTAAAAAATGAGCAACGGGCCTGAATAGATATTTTTCCAAATGAGACAAACAAATGACCAACAGGCACATGAAAATGTGCTCAACATCACTAATCATCAGAGAAATGCAAATCCAAACCACAGTGAGATATCACCTCACACCTGTTAAAATGGTCATTATCAGAAAAGATAAGAGATAACATGTGTTGGCAAGGATGTGAAGAAAGGGCGCCCTTGTGCAGTGTTGATGAAATGTAAATTGGTGCAACCACTGTGGAAAGCAGTATGGAGTTTCCTCAAAAAGTTAAAAATACAACTACCATACGATCCAGCAATTCCACTTCTGCGTAGAAATCCAAAGGAAATGAAATCTCTGTTCTGTGTTACCGCATCATTATTCACAATAGCCAAGACATGGAAACAACCTAAGTGTCTATAAATGGATGAATCTAGATTTAGATATAGATAGATATAGATACACACAGTGGAGTG
Source organism: Globicephala melas (assembly GCF_963455315.2). Lineage (NCBI taxonomy): Eukaryota > Metazoa > Chordata > Mammalia > Artiodactyla > Delphinidae > Globicephala > Globicephala melas. The sequence goes on from NC_083321.1 coordinate 96,428,913, forward strand.
TTTATTCAGCCTTTAAAAAAGGGAACTCTTGCCATTCTTGACAACATAAATGGACTTTGAGGGCATTATGCTAAATAGAATAAGTAGACAGAGAAAGACAAATGCTATATGATCTCACTTATAGTAAACTCTAAAATGGCTGAACTCATAGAAGCAAAGAGTAGAAGTATGCTTACCAGGGGCTGGGGATGGGGGAAGAGGAGATGTTGGCCAAAGGGTACAAACTTCAAATTATAAGAGGAATAAGTTTGCGGGGGGGCGGCTAATGTACAGTATGGTGACTATAGTTAACAACATTGTATTGTACACTTGAAAGTTGCTATAAGGTTAGATTTTAAATGTTCTCACAATCACAACAATGGTAATTATGTGAAGTGAAGGATGTGCTAACTAACCTTACTGTGGTAAACATTTTGCAATATATACATGTATCATCGCATTGTGCACCTTAAACTTATACCATACTATATGTCAATTATATCTCAATAAAGCTGGGTGGGGGGAGAATAATTAAGCTGTAAATTTCTTGGATTACAAAGTTCGAGTCTTACGGTTTTGTTTATTTCTAGTTCTGAGCTTAGTGTTTCGTAGCTCTTAGGCACAGTTGATGAAGACATACAACTTTATGGGATCTCAATCAGTTGGTAAAAAGCAACATTTCTGAATTTAAAGAAACATTCCCTAAGGGACATACAAATCACAACACCCATGTCTGGTTTAAACCAATGTGGACTGCTGGGTATACTTCTCACCAAATCATGCTTTTGAAATATTTATTTATACTTTCTCTGCTTTGAATAAATGGCTGTAAATGAATGAGAGAACATTTTGATATGATCTGATCACTTAGGATAAATATTCTACTTACGTAAATACAAACTGCTGTTATTATTTCTGCACCTCACTCTCGAGGCCTGAGCCGGCTTTTTAATTTTACATATAAATTTGCGCACGAACTGGTTAGCCAAATGGATAAAGCAAAGGCAGTAAGCCAGGAAAATCTGCATCTGGATTCTCCGTAGGACTCTGGGCAAGTGCTGCCTTGCAGCCTCAGAGGCAAATTTATTTGTGTAGTACAGATGGTTGCCTCAGACAGTTTGTAACACAAATTGCTATTATAGTGTGTCATTCTCATTAATTTAGAACCATATCAGTTTTGTCCCAGTTACAAATGGATAAAAAGTCTGTTGATTTCAAACTTTCAATTACATACACATATATATATATATGTATAATAATATATATACACATACACATGTATGTATGTAGATATCTTAAAATATATCTACTTTAACTCAGGAGGTAAGATAAGGATATGTGACTGATTCTAACCCAAGTGTCTGCCTCCCTTATTTATTTATTTGTTTGTTTGTTTTTGGCTGCGTTGGGTCTTCGTTGCTGTGCGTGGGCTTTCTCTAGTTGCAGCGAGCGGGGGCTTCTCCTCGCTGCGGTGCGCGGGCTTCCCATTGTGGTGGCTTCTCTCGTTGCAGAGCACAGGCTCTAGGCACACGGGCCTCAGTAGTTGTGCCACGTGGGCTCAGTAGTTGTGGCTCACGGGCTCTAGAGTGCAGGCTCGGTAGTTGTGGCACACGGGCTTAGTTGCCCCGCGGCACCTGGGATCTTCCTGGACCAGGGCTCGAACCCACATCCCCTGCATTGGCAGGCAGATTCTTAACCACTGCGCCACCAAGGAGGTCCCTTTTTTTTTTTAATTTATTTTTTAAATTGAGGTATGGTCAATTTCCAATGTTGTGTTAATTTCTGCTGTACAGCAAAGTAATTCAGTTATACATATATATACATTCTTTTTTATATTCTTTTCCATTACGGTTTATCCCAGGATATTGAGTATAGTTCCCTGTGCTGTATATACAGCAGGACCTTGTTGTTTATCCGTTCTATATACACTAGTTTGCACCTGCTAGTGCCTCCCTTTCTTGAGGGAGCACTTTCCTCTTGCACATTTAGGGATTGGTATTAGGTTGGTTCCTGTCAGTCCTTGTAACATCTGCTACCTACTCCTCTCTTCTGTTTTCTGCTCATTTTATATCTGATCATTACTCAGATTAACTTCTCCTGATATGAAGCTGTTATATAGCCAAGAGGGTCTCCATGGAATCGTGCTTATGTGGATTCCGTTTGATGGAGAAGATCACGGGAAGCTCCTTAGAGGTACTTTCTCTTGAGCCAAGTCTTGTAGGATGCAAGGGAATAAGCTAGACAAGTGAAAATACTTTCCAGGGAGGGGACAGCGTGATGTACTTATTCATTCAGGCGAAAGGGTGAATCTGGCGCTGCAAGGCAACACTGATCACCAGCACAGTACACCCCTAGACACACTGATCACCAGCACAGTACACCCCTAGACACATGAACTGTTGGCTTAGGTGGAGTTAAGACACGGGCCTGCAGAAGGGACAAGACCATGAAGGGACTAGAGTATGTAACGAATACGATTATGCAGATACAGGCAATGTTTGCAGAATTTAGTGTGGTCGACAACTACTTCCCTTTACTTCATATTTTGATTGCTTTTTTCTGCCTGAGTTAAACCCACCTCAGTCTTTCTGGCATGGGCGATCTAGCAGTCTAGTTCTGTCTCACCTAGTTAGCAGTGTTCTTGAGAGCATCACTAAAAGCCCTCTGGCTTGTCTAACATTCTCCCAGCCTCTTTTCCCAACAACTGCCTGATTCGCTCCCTATTTCTAAAATCAAACCAATAAGAGTGAGAATTTAGATAATTCATCTCCTCTCTAGCAGAGCATTCCATGACAGACCATATCATGAGCTACTAGCCTGACTCTGGATTGGCTGCCCTTAGGTGAGGCCCCAGCCTCGGTGGTGGTAGGAGGGATGGGTGGGCTAAAGATGCAGAAACCACATGGTACAGAATGTGCTACCAAAGGCTGTTCCCTCAGCAGGAATTGTGAGCCGGGCCTGTCCCCTTTGACCAGGCCCTGGGTGTGGCAGGCACTGTACTGGCATGGGATCAAGGCCCAGCTCCATCACTCACTAGCTATGCTGCCTTGAATAAGTGACTTAATCTCACAGAGCAACCGGACCCAGATTCTTTAAACTGAGAATGAAAAATACTTAACTTGTAAAGTGAATATGAGCTTTGGAAATAAGTATATATAAAGTATCTGGTTCATAGCCAGTGCTCAATAAATGGTGATACACACACACCAAACTTTACTTTTTTAATTTTTAAGAAGCACATCATGTTTAACCCAGTTTATAGATGATGCTTTTCCTAATCACTGCATTTATCATTGAACATTTTAAGTTTTTTCCAATTTCAACTTTATAATTTAACGCTGTGGTAAACATCATCATGAATATAGTCTTACATTTTGAATTATTTTAAGATAAATCCTTATGATATGCTTCATTAGAACAAAGGATATGAATTTCTATGGATTTTTAATGCATATTGTCAAACAGGGATTCACAATGAATTAAAGATTAATTCTTAAAAATGTTGAGCTTAAAAATTATGATTTGGGCTTCCCTGGTGGTGCAGTGGTTGAGAGTCCGCCTGCCGATGCAGGGGACACGGGTTCGTGCCCCGGCCCGGGAAGATCCCACATGCCGCGGAGCAGCTAGGCCCGTGAGCCATGGCCGCTGAGACTGCATGTCCGGAGCCTGTGCTCCGCAACGGGCGAGGTCACAACAGTGAGAGGCCCGCGTACCGCAAAAAAAAAAAAAAAAAAAAAAAATTATCTTGGCGACACACCTAAATAAATATTACACTTGCTTTTTTACCTTTTTCTTATTTATAGATGTAATTGGTATTTTATTGCTGTTTAGATTTGTGTTACTATGATTACCAATATTAGATTTAAAAATGTTTATTAGTTGATTTTCCTCTTGTGTAATTGGACTGTTCATGTACTTTACTGATGAGGTTTACAAAGTGTATATATTATATGCATATACTTACACACACACAAATATATATACACACATATTAATCTCATTTATGATACTCATTATATATTAAATTTTTATGCATAATTTCACATATTTATAGATTTTCCACTTTGCCATACTATTTGAAATTTCTGTTTTTATATCAGTGCTAGATTTAAAATGCATTCTAATATATGGAATGAATAGTCCCTTTTCCTTACTTTCTTCTCTCTCCTTTTTGTTCTCTTTTTTTTTTTTGATTATTTACCATCATCAAGATGGTTGCTTAGTGGGACTTCCCTGGTGGCACAGTGGTTAAGAATCTGCCTCCCAATGCAGGGTACATGGGTTTGAGCCCTGGTCCGGGAAGATCCCACATGCCACGGAGCAACGAAGCCCATGCACCACAACTACTGCGTTTGTGTCCCACAGCTACTGAAGCCTGCGTGCCTAGAGCCTGTGCTCCACAAGAGAAGCCACCTCAATGAGAAGCCCGCACACCACAACGAAGAGTAGCCCCAGCTCAGCACAGCTAGAGAAAGCCCACATGCAGCAACGAAAATAAATAAATTAAATAAATAAATAAATTTATAAATTAAAAAAAAAAAAAGATGGTTGCTTAGTAAGACTAGTAAAGTGAGAGAAAATAAAATCCCTGACATCATGACTGGTAAAGAAAAAGTCAGGGAGAAAGTAGAAAATTGTTGGAATAAAAAAGGATATAACAAGTACACCAGGGATTTTTAAAATAAAAAAATATTGTGGACAACTTTCTGCCATTAAGTTAGAAAACACAGACAATTTCCTGCAAACACAAATGTTACTGACTAAAACTGACTTAAGGAAAAATGGAAAATTTCAATGTATCTAAAACCATGAAAGGAATTGAATTAGGAGTTTACAGTCTACAATCAGCAGAGTAGATAGATACGTTAAGTAAAAAGCCAACGAACTTATATGTAGCTTCTGAGCCACAGTGTTAGTTTCTAAATTAAGGATCAGGACATAATGAAACCTGATATAAGATTGATTTTATTAAAATTTGAAAGAGCCCTGTGATGCCCCTCTTTCTCTAGTGCCCTAATGCTATAGACTGGGTATTTGTGCCCCTCCCCAAATTCATATGTTAAACCCTAATGTGATGATATTAAAAGGAGTGATTTGGAGGGAGGTGATTAAGTCATGAGGGTGGAGCCCTCATGAATGGAATTAGTGTCCTTATATAAAAGGCCCCAGAGAGATCCCTTACCTCTTTCTCTGTGTGAGGATACAGCAAAAAAAGATGGCCATCTACAAACCAGGAAGTGAATGTCTTCCATGTCTGTCTCACCAGACAATGAATCTGCCGGAGCCTTGATCCTGGACTTCCCAGCCTCCAGAACTGTGAGAAATAAATGTTTGTTGTTTATAAGCCAACCACTTTCTGGTATTTTTGTCATAACAGCACAAATGAACTAAAACACCTGAACATGTGCTTATTTGCTTAATGGTTAATCTAGGGGTCTTTCTCTGTCTCTAACAATAGAAGATTTATCTAGATTAGTGTTTAATACTATTCATGTTATACTCTATTCTATGCACTGAAAGTTTGTCTTTCCCAAATTCATATGTTGAAGCCCTAATCCCCACTGTGATGATATTTGGAGGTAGGGCCTTTGGGAAGTAATTAGGTCATGAGGATGGAGCTCTCATGAATGAGATTAGTGCTCTTATAAAAAGAAACTTGAGAGAGATTATCTCTCTCTCTCTGCCATGAGAGGATACCGCAAAAAGGTGGCCATTGTAAACCAGGAAGAAGGCTCTCACCAAGAACTTGACCATGCTGACAAGTTGGACTTCCAGCCTCCAGAACCATGAGAAATACATGTTTGTTGCTTAAGCCACACAGTCTATGGTATTCTGTTCTAGCAGCCTGAACAGATAAAGACACTCTACCATACTAATACGAGAATGTAAAATCCAATCCTTCTTATGAACATCCATACTCTAAAATATATCTACACTTCTATAATTAAAATATTCAAGAAATTCATCTGGAGAAGGGTATTCAAGATCTAGCTTAGACATTGTGTAATTTATATATTGAGGGTTTTTCTTACTGTTCTATTGAAATATGCTCCACGATGCTTCCAGTTGGAAGAAATAGAAAAATCAACCAAGAGCATTTGACTCAAACACTAAAAAATTGACCAGCTGGCATTTACACAAAGTCCAGAGATGGGTCAGCCTCCAGGGTTGGTTGTTTGAGCAACTCACTTGTGTCATCAAGAACATAGGTTCTTTCTATCTCTTTGCTCTGTAACCACAGGGTTTGTATCATTCTACAACTGGTGACTGGTTCCCCTCTGGGTTGTAGGACAGCTGCTGGTTACAGTAAGGCCCGCTGACTTCTTTATTTACATCCAGCAGATGAGAGAAATTGCCTCTCCCTAAAACAACAAATGGAAAGTCTTTATCTTCAGCCTTTGGGGGCCAGTTTACATCCCCTCACACAACGGTAGGGCTAGGTCCTTGAAGTAATCCCTGGCTTCCTGACCAGAGCCCATCAATGGAGCTCAGCTCACTTCCTCAAAGCTCACTGCTGCCACACAATGGGAAGGGAGAAGAAATGCTGAGGAAACAAGCATGCCATCCACTACAAAAGATCTGCTCAGGAAACACTCATGCTTTTGCTGAAGTGACACTTGACTGCATGTTCATTTGGGAGTTTGCTATACAAAAGGAATTACAGTGTTTCTTCCAATTAGAGTCCGAAGCAGATCGTGCAAAGGTCAAGTGCAGGTCAGAAATGCTGTTAGATTTCAGGCAATTTATAAAGTATCAAGGCTCGAATGTCAATAAATCGCCTAAACTGATTTTTTTCAACCTAATTGGAAAAACATGTCAGTTGTCAGATAAACCATTTAAAGCTAAAGGTGCAGCTAAGTATTAAGGGCAATGAATATATCCAAAGACATGCAAGACAGATTCTTTCAATCCAGGCAAGACCATTCCCCTGACAATCTAAGGCTGCCTTATACCACAGCGTTGATTTATAACCACTAAGATATAACATCCATTAGAAAGCATCAATGCTCTTTTATCTGTAGGAAGCTTATTTATCAGTGTGATAGCATCTAAATATATAGAACACACTATTTTCTCTTTAAAATTTGTATGAAGTCATACATGCACATTGTAACAAAACTCAATCAGCATCAATAAATAGTAAAAAACCAAATGTAAGTTTCTTTCTCACTTAATTTCCCCAGAGTGCCCTTCCCTAAAGGTTTATCAGTTTCTTGTATGTCCTTCCCCAGATATTCTATATACGTGACAACATATACATCCTTTTAAAAAATATGAATGGGAACACATGCTACGTGCAGTTCCATCCTCTGCCCAATTTCATTTAACGATATGTTCGTATGTATAGAGGGACCTAAATCTTGAATAGCTGCCTGAGTATACGCCATGGCTCTAAAGCAGAGGTGAGAGCAGCACTGAGCTCAGGTGAAGAACAGGGTAGGAAGGAGTCATCCAATGCTCGGGCAGGAAAGATGCAGTTACTAACAGGAGGTCCGGAGGAAAGCACCGCAGCACCTGAAGTGAGGGGGGAAACCTGCCAACAAGGGGCAAAAGTGATGCAGATAAAGGAGGCTGGGGTCTCACAAATTACCTGAGGTTGAGTTTTAGTCTTTCAACCAGTTAGAGACAAACCAAAGAATTTTACCATGCGTCTGAAGACAAAGAGTTCTTTACTCAATCAATCAAGATTTTTTTTTTCTACTTGTGTACGTGGTTTTTGAATGGGCTATTTTTTTTTTTTTTTTTTTTTTTTTGCAGTATGAGGGCCTCTCACTGTTGTGGCCTCTCCCGTTGCGGAGCACAGGCTCCGGACGCGCAGGCTCAGCGGCCATGGCTCACGGGCCCAGCCGCTCCACAGCATGTGGGATCTTCCCCGACCGGGGCACGAACCCGTGCCCCCTGCATCGGCAGGCAGACTCTCAACCAGTGCGCCACCAGGGAAGCCCTGGGCTATTTTTTTTTTAATATCTGGGAAAAAACGTAATTCAAAAAGATACAGGGACTTCCCTGGTGGTGCAGTGGTTAAGATTCCGTGCTTCCAACGCAGGGGGTGCAGGTTTGATCCCTGGTCGGGGAACTAAGTTCCCGCATGCCGCGCGGTGTGGCCAAAAAAAAAGATACATGCACCCCAATGTTCACTGAATGGGCTATTTTTGAGTAAACGCCTTACATCCCAGGGTATTCCTTCAGCTGGAGTATCCCTGTATTTGAGATTCTCTAATTCACCACTAGATGGACCTATTTGATATTTTGTCTTCCAAGAAAGAGAATGGTTTTTTTATTCAGTGAGGTCTTCCTAGCAAGGATTTAGGCCACTGACCTTAACACAAGATTTATTTGAGCTTTTAAAAAAATAATTCATTCATACAAAATAATGAATAAACGGTACTCATACACTTAAGTGATGTTACTAAAAACAAATACCTCTACGTTAAACCTCCTGGCTTAAGAAATAAAACACAACCTAATAAATCTTTTAAGCCCACCATGCCCCCTCTCTGAGCTTCTCCCTCCCCTTTTCATCCATACGAAACCAGCATTCTGAATTATAAATTACTAGCTACTTTAAAAAAGTTTTATTACGTATCCCTAAATAATATAATATTTAATTTTTACAGGTCTTGAAACTTATATAAAGAATTCATATGTATTTTTTAACGTTTTTCTCACTCATCTATTTCTGAGATTCCCCCATCTTGATATGCATATTTCTAGTGCATTTTTTAAAACTGCTCTATGATATTGTGTGGTATAAATAGATTAAAATTCATTTACCTGTTTTACTGATTTGGGACTTGCTTTTATTTTCATTCAGCGCTATGATTTTAAGATTCTCATTTTCATTCATGCAGCTAAAACGTAGATAGATTAAATGTTCTTGCTGTGTAGTCTAATAATTCCAATATCAATCTTGGGAGTCTGACACTTTAGTTTCTTATATTTTTTTCTGCTGACTTTTGTTTATTTGGGCTTGTTTCTTTATGTGTTTTAGTAATTTTTTTTTTTTAATTGTGAGTGCATGCTCCTTTGGTGGTAATTCTCTGAAAATAATGTTTTGTTTCTGTTTTCTCCTCCATGCTAATACATCTTTAATTAGCCAAAGAAACTCTCTACTTCTCTCCTCTGGAAATCATCCCACCCATTGCTCTGTTGTCTTTGTCTCTGTCTTCAGCAATACTGAGGCAAGTACTCTTTCTTTGGTGCAGGGAAATGCATTGTTTGCTGTTTTCTCCAATGATGAATATGTTGGGAAAGGCTGGTGGCAAAGCTATTGCCATTGGCTTCCTACACATGACTCAGGTCAAGAGTCAGGTTCTCTCTCTTTCTGTGTGTGTGTGTATGTGTGTGTGTTGGTGATACCATCAATCTGTCCCAGGTTAGCACTCCCCATCAATGTACATGGGTTAGCAGAACTTGATGAAATGGCTAATTGATTTGGCCAAGGTCCAAATCAATCCAGAAGATGTCCATCTGGATGGTGCCCACAAAGATCTTCCTCACTTCACAGAACTTATACTTGGCCTCCTCGGGCACAACCTGATGAACAACTTGGGTCACAGATCAGATGGAAATTCCCACCACTCTTGTCCATGTTGATGACACCCATGAAACTGGCAGGGTAGCTTATATCAGCGTGCAGCCTGCCCTCAATCTTAAGGAACCATGGTGTGCAGATCTTCTTTACTTTCTCTCCTGTACTGACACACTTGAGTCCCTTCCTCTGTAAAATGATGAGAGGGCCCAGGTGATGCGTGAACGGCAAAAACATCAGTTAGGATGTCCAGCATCGAGTGATTTGGAACAGCTGTGTACTTCAGGACCGTAGGTCATGACTATCCTAGGCATAGGAAGAGCTGAAATCAATGTTTCACATGAATTACACAGGGAAGATTTGACCCACTAGTGCCAGGCATCTGGTATTCAGACCATGTAGGTAGCATGAATTATGTCTCCAAATCAGCACGAGTGTGAGCTTACTTTCTTTTCTTTCTTTCTTTCTTTCTTCCTTCCTTCCTTCCTTCCTTCCTTTCTTTCTTTCTTTTCTTTTTCTTTCTTCCTTCCTTCCTTCCTTCCTTCCTTCTTCCTTCCTTCCTTCCTTCCTTCCTTTCCTTCCTTCCTTCCTTCCTTCCTTCGTTCTTTCCTTCTTTCTCTCTTTCTTTCTCTTTTGATCTTTCTTTCCCTGCTTATCCTAGAGCCACATGCAAACAGACAAACCTCCCTTTGAAACATTATTTTCTACATCAACCCTTCTTAGAGTTCTGGCTTATGCTAGAATCTTGGATTCTACTTCCCACCCTTCTTTGGATCCAGACTTTGTCTCCTATTCATTAGAGGCCATTAAAAGCCGAGGCCTTCTCAGTTCAAGTCACAAGGGTAGTTGCTACCACCCTAACAATAACAACAAACCAGATAAGCTACAAAATCATAATTTTTTAAACCCACCAGAGATCTGAGGATAGAACTAAATCTAACCAAATGAAAATCTAGAAAGTAAAGAGGCCTTTCTTTAAGAGTAGAGACCTATAGGTGTTTTCATTCTAGCAGAGCAACTGCAAGAGGACAGAATACTTCATAGTAGGTGATAAAGAGAAACCAGCCATATTTTAATGAATTTATAAAGACCGCATGTGAGCTTCCATGATGCATTAGAATCCCAAGGAACCCGGCCACGGAAAGAGTATCACCTACCTGCCACTCTTTCCCACAGGCCTTCATCAAGGGCACATAGATAGTATGCTGAAGGCTGAAAGGAGAGCAAAAGAGCTTAGAGAGATCCCATATAAGGTGCTCAGACCTCTTCCGAGTTGAGACAGTGGCCCATTGCAGAGAAGTAGCAAGGCGGAAAGAGGAGATGAGAAATCTCTCTGCAGCACTTGGGCTTTTACTGAGTGCAAAGCAGTAACTGCCAGACCGAAAGCAGGACAGTAGAGCATAGGGAGATCTCCTTAGGTACATAAAGGTAGGGATGGAACTGAAGGGCAAAGAGATACTTCCAGTGACTTGAAAAGCTAGATTCAGACTGTTAAGCAGAGAGAGACATCACTCATGGTTCAGAAAGCTGTAGATTAACAAAGAAACATCTGATGTCTCACTGGTGCTTATTTGGCGCTTCTACAGGGCCAGGGATTCTTAGCCTCCTGACAGAATCAGGGATGAGCGATTTTCTGGAGGAAATATCATTTATTTCAGCCGCTAATGCTCTTTTATACACTATGTCCAATGTACGCTGAAGACTATGAGACACACAAAGAAGCAAGGAAATGGACCCCATGATCATGGGCGGAAAGAAGCAGACTGGGAGATGAATCAGATATCGGAATTATGAGAGAGGGACTTTAAAATAACCACAAAAACGTGTTAGAGGACCTACTAGAAAAGCCGGAGAACTTTCACAAACATATGGGGAATGTCAGCAGAGAGATGGAAATGATAAAAACGGATCATGAGGAAGTGCTAGAAATGAAAAATATGCTATTATAAGAGAAGAATTTATTTGACGGAATCAGAAGCAGCCTGGACACCAAGGAAGAAAAAGATCTATAAAGTTAAAGAAATTATATAAACTGAAATGAAAAAATAAAAATGAGAGAAAATACAATAAAGTATCTGAGATCTGTGGGACACACAGATGTAATAATTAGAGTATGACAGGAAAAGGAGAGAGAATGGGGCCGAAGAAACCATTGAAGAGATAATGGCTGAGAATTTTCCAAAATTTTTTAAAGGTTTCGATTAGCAAACTCTGAGCATGTGTGTGCATGCGCGCGCACACACACACACACACACACACAACACCACACACCTAGGCACATCAGACTCAAACTGCCGAAAACCAAGATAAAGAGGAAATCTCAACAGCAGCCATTATATATTACATACAAGGAAACAACAAGAATGATTGCTGACTTCTTATTAGAAACAAGGTGGACCAGAGACAGTGAAAAGACAACTTTAAGCACTTGAAGAAGAAAAAGACAACCTAGAATTCTACATGCAGCAAAATATATCCTGCAAAAGCAAACGTAAAATAAAGACATTTTCAGATTGACCAAAGTGAAGCAATTTCATCTCCAGAAGAGCCGCACTACAAGAAATGCTAAAAGAGTTACTCAGGCTAAAGAGAAATGATGTGGAATGGAAATTTAGAGCTGAAGGAAGGAATGAAGAACACAAGAAAAGTATGTGGGTAAATAAAAAAAGACCGATTTCATTATGTTTAAGAGATAGACATACACTTATATCTAAACTGCTTTAAGAGACTATGGGCTACTTAAAGCAAAAACAATAACAATGTTTTGTGGTGTTTATAGCATATGTAGAAGTAAAACACACGACAGAGCACAAAGGAAGAGGAGATAAATAGAACCATATTGTTGTAAGGTTCTTATACTGCTCACAAAGTAGTATAATACTATTTAAAAATAAACTATGGTAGGGCTTCCCTGGTGGTGCAGTGGTTGAGAGTCCGCCTGCCGATGCAGGGGACACGGGTTCATGCCCCGGTCCGGAAAGATCCCACATGCTGCGGAGCCATGGCTGCTGAGCCTGCATGTCCGGAGCCTGTGCTCCACAATGGGAGAGGCCACAACAGTGAGAGGCCCGTGTACCGCAAAAAAATAAAATAAAATAAACTATGGTAAGTCAAAGATGTATATTGCAATCTTTAAAACACCACTAAAAAAATTCCTCAAATAGGAATAGCTAGAGAAGGTAAAATGGAATTCCAGAGAATATTCAATTCATTTAAAACAGGGCAGAAAGGCCTGGACCAGCTTCGGAGCAATGAGTGGGTCAGTGGGTGATGAGTGGGGACTAGGTGCAGTGGCCAGGGGCTGGGGGTAGACAGCCTGCCCCTCACGCCCAAGATCCTCAACTTGTCACGAGGCAGCAGTGTGCTGGGGGACTGGTAGCACCAGGAGTGACTGTAACTGCAGAAGTTGAATATCCAGGACAAGCTGAGGCCCTTCATCAGGAAGAGGAGCCCCCAGAACATCTAGCTTTGAAGGCTTGCGTGTGGGAGAGTTGGAGAGCTGTAAGGAGCAGAGACTCCACTCTTAAAAGGCTAAAAACTCACATGCTCCGAGACCCAGTATGGAGGCAGTTATTTGAAAGATGCCTAGGTCAGACCCACTTGCTGATCTTGGAGAGCTTCCTGGAGAAAGAGGAGGCAGCTGGGACTCCCCGTGGGGACACAGATGCTGGAGGCAGACATTTCGGGGAGGTCACTCCACCACAAGGACCTTGGTGCTGGCAAGTGCCACTTTGGAGCCCTCCCTCTAGCCTTAGTGCCAGGGGATTCCCTACCCACCAGACAGCTGGCACCAGCACTGAGACACCCCCAGGCCGCACAGCCAGCCACCCCAAGACCTGGCCCCATCCACCCGCAGCTGGCAGGCTCCAAACCAGGCAGGGTTGGCAGCCAACTGGGCCAGGGACCAGCCTCACTTACCAGTGTGTCCATAGTAGTTGGCTCCACCACAACAGAAGGGCACACAGGGGGTGCTCCTAGAGCACATAGCTCAAGGGACCAGAAGGGTGTGTGCTGCTGGACCCCATAGGACATCTCCTGCATAAACCCACTTCTCCAAGATCAGGAAATGTAACCAACCTATGCAATACCTACAAATAAACACAGAGAATCAGGTGAAATGAGGCAACACAGGAATATGTTGCAAACAAACGAACCAGATAAAATCCCAGAAGAACTAAGCAAAGTGAAGATAAGCAATCTACCCAATAAAGAGTTCAGGATAATAATCATAAAGATGTTCAACAAACCTGGGAGAGGAAAAGATGTACACAGTGAGAAGTTTTACAAAGACTTAGAAAATATAAACAAGAAGAACCAAACAGAGCTGAAGAGTACAATGACTGAAAAATTACACTAGAAGGAATCAACAGATTAGATGATACAGGGGAACAAATCAGTGAACTGGAAGACAGAGTAGTCGAAATTACCCAAGCGAAGCAGAAAAAAGAAGAAGAAATTGTTCTAAATGAGAATAGTTTAAGAGACTGCTATGACACCATCAAGCATACTAACATTCACATTACAGGGGTCCCAGAAGCAAAAGAGAGAGAGAAAGGGGCAGAGAATTTATTTGAAAAGATAAAAGCTGAAAACTTTCCTATCCTGGGAATGGAAACAGGCATCCAGGTCCAGGAAGCACAAAGAATTCCAAACAAGATCAATCCCAAAAGGAATGCACCAAGACACACTGTAATTAAAATTGCAAAACTTAAAGATCAAAAGAGAATCTTAAAAGCAGTAAGGGAAAAGCAACCAGTTACATACAAGGGAACTCCCATAAGACTATCACTGACTTTCAGTAGAAAGTTTCAGTAGAAACTCTGCAGGTCAGAAGGGAGTGACATGATATAATTAGAGTGATGAAAGGAAAAAACCTACAGCCAAGAATACTTGTCAAGGCTATCATTCAGATGAAGGAGAGATAAGAGTTTTACAGGCAAGCAAAAGCTGAGAGTCCAGCACCACTAAGTTGGCTTTACAAGAAATGTTAAAGGGACTTCTCTAAGTGGACAAGAAAAGACTACAACTAGAAATATGAAATATGAAAATTACAAAAGGAAAAATCTCATTGGTAAAGGCAAATATATGGTAAATGTAGTAGATGAGCCACTTTTAAAGTTTAAAGGTTAAAATAAAAATTAAAAGACAAAAGTAGTAAAATCATCTACAGCCACATTAAGTAGTTAAGATATACACAAAACAAAAAGATGTAAAATATGAAGTCAAAAACATTAAACTTGGGGGGGGGCGCGGAGAGTAAACATGCAGGGTTTTTCTTAATGCATTTGAATTTAAGAGATCAACTTAAAAAATTTTTCTTGTATATAAAACACATGGTAACCACAAACCAACATATAGTAGATACACACAAAAAAAGAAAGAGGAATCCAAACATAACACTAAAGACAGTCATCAGATCACAAGGGAAAAGAACATAAGAAGAAAAAAGGAATACAAAACAAACAGAAAACAGTTAACAAAATGGTAATAAGTACATACATATCAATAATTACTTTAAATGTAAATGGACCAAATGCTCCAATCAAAACACAGAGTGACTGAATGGATACAAAAACAACACCCATATGTATGCTGCCTACAAGAAACTTGCTTGAGATGTACAGAAACACACATACTGAAAGTGGGGGGGATGGAAAAAGGTATCCATGCAAATGGAAACAAAATGAAAGCTGGGGTAGCAATACTTAGACAAAATAGACTTTCAAACAAAGACTATAATAAGTGACAAAGACATTACATAATGATAAAGGGATCAGTATATACAATTGTAAATATATATGCACCCAACCTAGGGATCACCTAAATACATACAGCAAGTATTAACAAACATAAAGGGCGAAATTGACATAACACAATAAAGCCAGCATCACCTGTATACCAAAACCAGACAAAAGCACAACAAAAGAAGAAAATTTCAGGCCAATATCACCGATGAACACAGGTGCACAAATCCTCAACAAAATATTAGCAAACCAAATTCAATAATACATTAAAAGGGTCATTCACCATGATCAACTGGGATTTAACCCAGGGGTGCAAGTATGGTTCAATATTTGCAAATCAATCAATGTGATACACCACATTAACAAATTGAAAAATAAAAATCATATGATCATCTCAATAGAAAAAGCTTTTGACAAAATTCAATGTCCATTTATTATATTGATAAAACCTCTCAACAAAATGGGTATAGAGGGAACATACCTCAACACAGTAAAGACCATATATGACCATATATGACAAGCCCACAGCTGATATCATATTCAACTGTCAAAAGCTAAAAGCTAAGATCAGGAAGAAGACAAGGATGCCCACTCTCACCACTTTTGTTCCAACATGGTATTGGAAGTCCTAGACTTTCAACCAGAAAAGGAGACAAAATTAGAGACATCAAATTAGAAAGGAAGAAGTAAAACCATCACTGTTTGCAGATGACAGGATACTATACATGAAAATCCTAAAGATGCCTCAAAAAATCTATTAAAAATAATAAATAAACTCAGGAAAGTTGCAGGATACAAAATTAACATACAGAAATCTGTTGCATTTCTATACACTAACAACAAACTATAAGGAAGAGATTTTTTTTTTAAATCTCATTTACATTGCATCAAAAAGGATAGAGTACCTAGGAATAAATCTAACCAAGGTGGTAAAAGACCTATACTTGGAAAACTATAAGACATTCATGAAAGAAACTGTAGATGACACAAATAGATGGAAAGATATACCGTGCTCATAGATTGGAAGAATTAATGTCAGTAAAATGACCATATTCCCCAAGGCAATGTACAGATTCAGTGTAATCCCTATCAAAATACCAATGGCATTTTTCACAGAACTAGAACAAATAATTCTAAAATTTGTATGGAAACACAAAAGACCCCAAATAATCTTGAGAAGGAAGAAAAAAGCTGCAAAGTATCATGCTCCCTGATGTCAAACTATATTAAAAAGCCAGAGTAATCAAAACAATATGGTACTGGCACAAAAACGGACACATAAATCAATGGAACAGAGTAAGAGAGCCAGAATTGAACCCACACTTATATGAGCAATTAATCTATGACAAAGGAGGCATCATACAATGGGGAAATGACAGCCTCTTCAATAAATAGTATTGGGAAAACTGAACAGCCACATGCAAAAAAAATCTAACTGGACTACTTTCACACACCAGATACAAAAATAAATTTTAAATGGATTAAGGACATAAATGTAAGACCTGAAACCATAAAACTTCTAGAGAAAACATAGGCAGTATGCTCTTGACATCAGTCTTAGAAACATTTTTTTTTTGATATGTCTCCTCAGGCAAGAGAAACAAACCCAAAAATAAACATTAAACTAAATGGGATTACATCAAACTAAAACTCTCCTGTACAGCAAAGAAAACCATTAACAAAATGAAAAGACAACCTACTGAATAGGAGAAATATTTGCAAATGATATATCCAATAAGGAGTTAATATCCAAAATATGTAAAGAACTTATACAACTCAACAACGTAAAAAAAAACACCTGATTTTAAAACGGGCAGAGGAGTTGAAGAGACATTTTCCCAAAGAAGACATACAGATGGTCAACAGGCACATGAAAAGGTGTTCAACATCACTAATTATGAGGGACATGCAAATTAAAACCACAATGAGATATAACCTCCACATGTTAGAATGGCTATTATCAAAAAGGTAAGAAATAACAAATGGCGACAAGGATGTGGAGAAAAGGGAACCCAACTACACTGTTGGTGGGAATGTAAATTGGTACAGCCACTATGGAGAACAGTATGGAGGTTCCTCAAAAAATTAAAAATGGAACTAACTACTGTATGATCCAGCTATCCCATTTATGGGTATTTATCCAAAAAATATGAAAACACTAATTAGAAAAGATATATGCACCCCTATGTTCAGCACAGCATTATTAACAAGAGCCAAAATATGGAAAAAACCTAAGGGCCCATCAGTGGATGAATAGATAAAAAAAGATGTGGTATATATGTACAATGGAATGCTACTCAGCCATAAAAAAAGATGAAATCTTACCATTTGGACAACAAAAATGAACCTCAAGGTATTACGCTAAGAGAAATAAGTCAGACAGAGAAAGACAAATACTGCATGATTTCTTTTATATGTAGAATCTAAAAAACAAACAAAGAAAAAAAACCAAAATAAATTAACAAACTAAACCAAGCAAAAGCAAATACATAGATACAGACGACACAGTAGTGGTCACCAGAGAGGACGGGGCAAAATGGGCAAAGGGGATCAAATGTATGGTGATGAATGAAAACTAAATTTTGGGTGGTGAGCACGCTGTAGGGTACACGGAAGTAGAAATATAATGTTGTACACATGAAACATATAATGTTATAAGCCAATGTTACCTAAATAAACAATAATTTTTTTAAAAAGAAGTAAAATGACAAGATTAGGGCTTTAAAATCTTGGGTCAAAGTACCAAGAGAGAACCATAGAACTTCTAGGAATCCCTTGAAAAAGTCTCTTATCTTTTGTAGCTTCAGGGGTTGATATGTCCAAAAAAACAAACAAACAAAAAACCCAAAACATTTAAATTATTATACTGAAGATTGCAGAATTACAATATAAACAGCAGTCACTTCCTTGTCAAGTCTCTTATGTGAAACTTTGGATGTTAATTGAAAAGGAGTGAGATCCTGAATACTGAAATGATTATATTTACGTGTGCATTCCAATGAACTGAGAAGCCTGAACATCTGCATTCTTCTGTTCCAGTGAAATTAGCACTTCCTTCCTCCCAGGCCTGAAGACCCCACAATTTTTTCCCTTAAAGCAGATCCTGATTCTCCTCAAATGCACCTCCACCATCTCTCATTGCTTCTAGATATAAAACTAGAGTTATATTCTATTGTAATCTAGGGCAGGGATTGGCATTTTTTCTTTAAAGAGCTGCATAGAAAATATTTTAGGCTTGCAGGCCATAGAATCTCCGTTACAACTATTCAACACTGTTGTTGCAAAAGCAGATATAAACAATATGTTAAAAAATGGGCATCATAGTATTCTGATAAAACTTTATTGACAAAAACAGGTTGTCATCTCACAAGCCAGAGTTTGCTAATCCTTGCTCTATGGGGATGTGTACAAGGACTGACCCAGGAAGGTCATCAAAAGGATTGCAATATTTTGCCAATTTATATGAACAAAAAGCTGAGACTGGATTTTAAGAGCACTAGACCAGGTAGGAATTTACTGATAAGGGTAAATGTAGCAGAGCTTCTGTTTTCAATGTTTAGCTTGAGCAGCTAGGAGTGGCACCTACTCCTGATGAATTGTCAGCTCTCCTTTAACTCATCCCTATCACCAGTTAGTTAAGGAAGGAAAAACGCGGAACTAGTTTGCAGATGATGATACACAATAAATTGCTATCAGCCAGAAGTGGATAGCTGTAGCGTTAATAGCTGCACTCAGGGTAGCCCTGAATGACAATGAGGAAAAGGGACACTCCCACTGGGAGCATTCATCTCATATAAGCAGTGCATCTAGTTGTTCAGTTTGCCCAGAAAGAGAGATCACCAGATCTATACAGACCTATTTAGATTCGCGGGCAGGGGCTAACACTTTGGCCACATTGTCAGGCACTTAGAGGGAACAAGATTGGAAAACTGGTGACAAGGAGGTCTAGGGATCAACTTCGCACAATGGACACAGTGTACGAGGACATCTGAGTCTCAAGTGAATTCATAGACCATTCATTGCTGAGGCAGCTTTCAATAATTAGGTGATCAAGATGTCCTGTTCTGTAGGTCATTAGTAGCCTCTTTCCATGGCCATTCAAGTATTTGCTCCGCAAGTTCAAGTAAGGTGGGCAGATGGCACACACCGAGGTTTTGCTGGGATCACCGACATGCGTGTTCCTCACTAAGGTTCATCTATCTAAGCCAGTGTGAAGGCCCAACTGTTAACATAAATAAATGCTGAGCTCCTGACATGGCACAATTCCTTTGAGGGTACAGTTATCCACAGGGTAACAGGTTGATTTCTTTAGAAATCATCATGGGAAGGGCAGTAATTTGTTTTCACTGGAATAGATACTTATACTGGATAGTTGTATGCTTTCCCTGGCCACAGCTCTTCTGCTAGCAACACCACGGACAAACTTCCAAATGACGATTTACCACCGTGGTATCTCACGCAACACAGCTTCTGACAATGGATTCCATTTTACAGTAAAAGAAGTGATCGTACCCACAGGATTCGCTTATTTTACCATGTATCCCATCAACACAAAGCAGCTGGCAGTACAGAACAGTAGAATGGCCTGTGGAAGATTCAATTATAGCTGAATAAATTCAACTCAGTTCAGGTTCAGTGACAACAAGATGAGGGGCTGACATGCCCTCATACAAAATATGGTATATGCTCTAAACCAGCAACAATCTATAATACTGTTTCTCCCATAGCCAGAGTATAATTTTTTCTCTCTCTCTCCCTTTTACTACTCTTCTATATAAGTCATAATGGTGAATATTAACATTTTAATTTGCAGTTACATATCAAAGGATGATTGTGATTGTATTAGAAAAGAATGATTATTACCCGGATATAGCTAGTGACTCATGGAACGCTGAAACTTCACTTTTGGGGGAAGAGGGTGGATGTTTTTGTTTGAAGAAGTGATAACTGCATCATATTAGGCAGAAATGGGATGCTTTGTTATTACTTTTGTATGGAAGATAAATATGGACACGAGGGGGTGTAAGAATGTTGCGTAACCCAATGGTTGGACGGTACCATACTGTCTGCTGTTAACTCAGCACTGTCCTCACCCCTTTCTATCCTTTCCTCTTTAAGGGGCTGGAAGGATAATGACATTGCCAAGAATTCCTTGCCAATAAGGTTCCAATTTATAGGCCATTAGGAAGATGGAAGAGAAGTATAAACTAGCATTTCTCCTCTCAAGAAGGCAGATGCACCGGCAAGAGGCAGATGCGAAGTTCGCAAAAGCTTTTGGATGAACTTCTGCAAATCACCCAGTTCAGTGTTATGGGCAGCTGAGATCACTGGCAACTGTTATCCTATTCTCTACTTTCTGAGTGTCTGAAAGGTAGCACCCGCTCTCCCTTGACTCTCACTGCCCCTCCCGCTTCGATGATTTTATAAGCATCAATTCACTGTACTAAAGCCCTTACTATTAAAATATCTAGAATGGTTTGTGTTTTCCTGAATGAACTGGGACATCTATATGCAATAAAACATCCATGATATATATACATACATAATGATCATAATATCCGACTAAAATAATTTATAGTTCAATTTTTCTAATACAAGCTTGTTTTCTAGTTCTTGTACCTGAAATATGAGTCTGAAGAGCCGATATGAATGACCTCATTCAAGGTTTCTCAGTATCAGCACTACTGGCACCGTGGGCTGGAAAATTCTTTGTCATGAGGGCCAGTCTTGTGTACTGTAGGTTTAGCAGCACCCCTGGCCTCTACCCATCAGATGCCATTAGCACTACCTCCCTCCGCTCCCAAATTGTGACCAAGTAAAATGTCTTCATATATTTGCAAATGTCCTCTGGAGGGGCAAAATCACCCCCAGTTAAGAACTATTGGTATACAGGAACTATCTGCACTGTTTTCACAAATTTTTTGTAAGTCTAAAATCATTCCAAAATAACAAGTTAACAAAACAATCTTCCAGGCACACATTGATTAGCTAGTGAAGTCTTCAAGATATTTAAGGAAAGAAATAACACCAATCTCACACAAACTCTTCAAAGACTAGTAAAATAAATAATATTTTTCAATTTATTTTGAGGCCAGCATAAGCTTCATACTCAAATCTGTCAGAAATATTCTAAGAAAGGAAAATTACAAGCTAATTTCACCCAAACACATAGACAAAAAAACCTTAAACAAATATTAGCAAAGATTATTTTGGCTAGATATAAAAGACTACATCAAGGCTCAGTTACGTTTACTTCAAGAATGCAAAGTTGGTTTAATACTTTAATGCAGTCAATGCAAATTCACTACATCAACAGAACAAAGGTGAAAAATCATGTGGTTGTCTCAATAGATGCAAAAAGAGCATCTGATAAAATTTTCAAAATTATTCATAATAAAATATCTTAGCAAATCAGGAATAGAAAGAAACTTCCCTAATCTGATCATAGGTGTCAATAAAAAATTATAGCAAACATGGCATTTGAAGCAAAAGACTGGAAGCTTAATTCTTGAGAACAGGAATAAGACAGAGATATTCACTACCAACAATTCTATTTAATATTGTACCAGAGGCCCCCAGCCAATGTAATAAGGAAAGACAAAAAAATAAGTGGATTGGAAATATGAATATCATTATTCATATAGGACAAGATCACATATGGAAAGCCAACTGGTCTCTAGAAAACTATTAGAACTAATGAACAGATTTAGCAAGATTGCTGGATATGAGATCAGTATACAATAATAAATTGTATAAAATAAAAAAATTTAAATACAGTAATACAATTTGCCCTTGGTATTTATCCAAAGGAGTTGAAAACTTATATCCATACAAAAATCTGCACACAGATGTTTACAGCAGTTTCATTCATAACTGACAAAATGTGGAAGCAATCAAGATATCTATCTTCAGTAGGTTAATGGATAAACTGTGGTACAGACAATGGAATATTATTTAGCACTAAGAAGAAATGAGCTATCAAGCCATGAAAAGACATGGGGGAACTTTAAATGCATACTATTAAGTGAAAGAAGTCAACCTGAGAACAGATCTAACTGTATGATAATATGATATTCTGGAAAAGGAAATACTATGAAGACAGTAAAAAAAAAAAAAAAATCAGTGGTTGCCAGGGGTCGTGGGGGGCAGGAGGGGAATACAGTGGAGAGGGATGCATAGGTGAGCACAGAGGATTTGCGGGAGGTGGCAGGGGGACAGTGAAAATACTCTTTATGATACTAAGATGATGGATACATGTCATTATACATTTGTCCAAACCCATAGAACGTACAACACGAAGAGCGAACCCTACTGTAAACTATGGGCTTTGGGTGATTATGATATGTAGGTCCATCAGTTGTAACAAATATACCACTCTCGTGGAGGATGTTGATAATGCAGGAGGCTACGCATACTTAGGGGCAGGGTGCGTAAGAGAAATCTCTGTATCTTTCTCTTAATTTTGCTGTGAATCTAAAACTGCTCTTAAAAAAAGTTTTTTAAAAAAGCAAAAAAATTTAAATAGCTTCAAAGGCATCAATCATCTAGGAAGGAATCTAATGAAAGCTGCAAGATTTCTACAAAAAAATATTTAACATTATTGAAAAATTAAAGGACACCTTTAAAAAAAATGGAAGGTTCATGTTCATGAGTCGAAAGACTCAATGTTGTGGAAGAATCAAGGCACCCCGTAACAATCTATAGACCCAAGGCAATCACAATCAAAATGCCAGAGGATTTTTTTTTGTTAAAATTGACAATCCGGGGCTTCCTTGGTGGCGCAGTGGTTGAGAGTCCGCCTGCCGATGCGGGGGACACGGTTTCGTGCCCCGGTCCGGGAAGATCCCACATGCTGCGGAGCTGCTGGGCCCGTGGGCCATGGCCGCTGGACCTGCACATCCGGAGCCTGTGCTCCGCAACGGGAGAGGCCACAACGGTGAGAGGCCCGCGTACCGCAAAAAAGAAAAATAATAATAATAAAATTGACAATCTGGGGAATTCCCTGGTGGACCAGTGATTAGGACTCAGCGTTTTCACTGCCATGGCCTGGGTTTGATCCCTGGTCAGGGAACTAAGATCCCTCAGGCCACGTGGTGTAGCCAAAAAAATAAATAATAATAATAATATTGACAATCTGATAAGAAAATTTACATGAAAATGCAAAAAGGCCAGAACAGCCAAGATGACCCTTAAAGAGAACAAAGTTAGAGGGTTTATATTACTGGATATCAAGTCTTATCATAAACCTTCAGGAATGAAGACGATGTGCTTTAGTGCAAGCATAGTTAGAAAAAGCAATCAAACAGATTCTAGAAACAGACCTTATATATATGGATACGTGGAGTGTTGACAAAGATGGCACTACAGAGTAATGAGGAATAGACTTTTTTTTTTTTTTTTCCAGTAAATGGTGTTGGGTTAATTGGATAGTCATGGGTTGGGGTGGGTGGGGGATGAGTCTTGATTCTTATATCATACTGTACATAAAAATTAATTTCAGGGGGATTGTAGCTCTAAATGCAAAAACTAAGACAATGTTTTCAGAAGATAATTTAGAATGTCTTCGTGACTTTGGGGTAAGCAAAGATTTCTTAAATAGAATCCAAAGAACACCAAATATAAAAGAAAGATTGATACTTTGACATTAGAACTGCGAATCATCCTCGAAAAACTAAAAATAGAGTTGCCATATGATCCAGCAATCCCACTCCTGGGCATACATCAGGACAAAACTCTAATTTGAAAAGATACATGCACCCCTATGTTCATAGCAACACTACTTACAATAGCCAAGACATGGAAACAACCTAAATGTCCATCGACAGATGAGTGGATAAAGAAGATGTTGTATATACATATACAGTGGAATATTACTCAGCTATAAAAAAGAATGAAATAACGCCATTTGCAGCTACATGGATGGACCTAGAGATTATCATACTAAGCAAAGTAAGTCAGAAAGAGAAAGACAAATACCATATGATATCACTTATATGTGGAATCTAAAAAATGACACAAATGAACTTATGTATGAGACAGAAACAGACTCACAGACACAGAGAACAGACTTGTTGTTGCCAAGTAGCAGTGGGAGGGTTGGATTGGGAGTTTGGGACTAGCAGATGCAAACTATTATATATAGAATGGATAAACAACAAGGTCCTATTGTATAGCACAGGGAACTATACTCAATATCCTATAATAAACTATAGTGGAAAAAAAAATGAAAAAGAATATATATATATATATATGTGTGTGTGTGTGTATAACTGAATCACTTTGCTGTATACCAGAAACTAACACAACTAACAATTGTAAATTGTTAGTAAACTAACAATTGTAAATCTAATGTAAACTAACAATTGTAAATCAACTACAATTTTAAAAAAAGAAAAAATAACAGCAACATAATCATTTGAAATAGCATAAAAATCAAATACCTAGGAATAAATTGAACAAAAGATGTATATAAAAGGATGTCATTATGACAAACAAAATTCAAGCTACAAAAAAAAAAAATTCAAGCTACAGGTTGGGAGAAGATACCTACAATACACACAACTGAAAAAGTATATATCCAGAATATAGAAAGATTGGCTACAAAGTAATTTTTTTAATGTAGACAATTCAGTAGGTAAATATAGGGGTGAAATGTCAGAAGAGGCACATCAAAAAAGCAGATATTCAAATGGCCAATAAACATGAAAACATTAGTCAATGAGGCAGTTTAAATTAAAACCAGTATCTGTGTAAAATACCATTACATACCCAAAGAATAGTTATAACTTAACAAACTGATAGTATCCCATATTGGGTACCACAAAAGAATCTGGAGCAACTGAAACTTTTATATGCTACTGTTTTTGGCACGAGAATAGACAAATGTATGCCTCTGAAGGAAATATAAATTGCTACAAACATTGAAAACTTGTTTGACAGTAACGTACTCAAGCCAAACATATGTAAAACCTAAGATCCAGCTATTTACTCCTACAGATATACAAAACAGAAATGCATACCTCCATGTATCAAAGATGTATGTAAGAAAGTCCTTGACAACATTATTTGTAAGAGTGCAAACTTAAAACAACCTAAATGTTTATCAACGGTGTAATGGATAAATAAATATGATATAGTCATACAATGGACTACTATGCAGAAAAGAAAATAAAGGATTGCTACACTGACAATTTGCATTAACCCACAAACATACTATCAAATAAACGACACAAAAGACAGAATAGGAACAGAATCATTCTAATCATGTAAACTTCAAAAACAGGCAAAACAAATCTATAATATTAGAAATCAGGATGGTGACTACCTTTGGTTAGGAAGGAATGTAACTCGGAGGGGGCATGAGGAGGGTTCTGGGGTGCTGGTAATGTCCTCTTTTTTATCTGGGTGATGGTAACGTGTGTGTTAATTTTGTGATCGTTCCTCAAGATGTACATTTGTAGTTTGTATGTTTTCATCTGTATGTATGCTACATGTCAATAATAGTTTATTCTAAACAATGACAAGTGCTATAACTGAGGCATATAAGATATGTATGGTGTGTACTGAGGAAGACAGAAGGGAGTGACCTAAAAGGCATGTGTTATGAGTTGAATTGAGTTCCAAAAAAAGATAGGTGGAGTCCTAACTCCTAGTATTTCAGAATGTGACCTTATTTGGAAATAGGGTTGTTGTAGATAAATGTTAACTATTGATAAAATGAGGTCATGCTGGAGTAGGGTGGGTGCTTAATTCCATATGACTGATGTCCTTAATAAGAAAAGGGGAACTGGGGCAGACACAAGAGAGAGCACCATGTAATACCAGAGGCAGACGGTGGAGTGAGGCAACTGCAAGGCAAGCAACACCCAGGATTGATGGCCACCACCCGAAGCTAGGAAGAGGGAGCATGGCCCTGCCAGCACCTTGACTGTGGACTTCTAGCCTCCAGAACTGTCAGACAATAAATTTCTATTGTTTTAAGCCACCCAATGCGTGGTACTTTGTTAGGGCAGCCGTTGAAAATGAGTACAGTATGCATTAGTGTTCTATTTTTACATAGGAGGCAACTGAAGTTCTATGTCACTGAACTAGGGACCAGACTAAAAATTAGCTCTGGCATTTAAACTCCATCGGTGACAAGCAAAGCGGTGAGTAAATAAAAGATGTTTAGGGGAAAAAAAACCCAATCTCTCTGACATTTGGACCAGCCATTCCATGTTCTTTCCTTTACCCAACATTTTCTAAAGCAAAGATTTTGGAAATAGTCTTCTCAGTAGAGAAAAATGCCGGTAAATATAATGCCAGCCTCTTTCATCAGAAAAATGACTTTCCTTCTGTTTCTGATTATTTGGTGACCTAGGTATCTGGGTAAACTTTTTCATGAAAATATCTCTCCCCACCTCCCACCCCTCACCTCCAGCCCCAGGGGACTCCAAAGGAAAGAATCACACTCACAGGTGAGTACAGCAAAGGGAGGGAATCACTGGTGAGAATTTAGAACTGAAAGCCAGCTCTCAGGCCAAATCCTTGTCATCTTGGTGGTATTAAACACTTCAAAATGAGAGTTGAAATTAGAGTGATCTTGGATTAGCAGAATCCCCAGAAGCCTGACAGAAGCAAATTAAATTCCCCCATGGAGAAATTCATCTCAGACCTCAAAGAATTCCAACAGATAGAACTCACGCAGCTCTTCCTCCTTCTGCCTCGTTTATAAAACGATGCTCAGCTTTAGCCACACTATAGTCCCATTTTCTCATCCCAGAACATGCTACATGCTTTGATTTGTCACCCACTGCAGAGGCAGCTCCTCTGACCTTCTAGTCACATCTATCGCCTGACATGGGTGACTCCCATTTCTTAACTTGAGCTGTGAAGCTGCTTTGAGTTCCTTAGACTAAGTCAGTATTCTCTCTGTGCTCCAATTCTATTTAGTCAAATTTTGCATTTACAATTCCGATTTCCTCAGGCCCCACCAGTCCACGGTTACGAACGCCAACACCTCAACATGAATAGTTCAAATGTCACAGATTATTTGCTCCTTTACCGTAGGTCTCACCCGAAGTCTCCCTTAGTTATTTCTGGGAACTTATGGGTGTGATGTTGTGTTCTGCTGTGGCCTGGCCTAGCAGGCGTTTGTTTCCCTAACACTTGCTTTTCCATGTCCGTGTGAATTGCCTTCCTCTCCTTTGCAGTCCTAAAACCACTACCTCTAACATCTTTTGTCTTTGGCTGAGGAGGTATTTAAGGTGAGGACTTTGGCCATTTTGGTGAGTTATTCAGATTTCCTGGGTCTCTCCCATGTGTACATGTTATTAAACTTTTGTTTGATTTTTCCCTGTTAATCTGTTTCACGTCACTTTAATTCTTAGACCAGCCAAAGGAACCTAGAAGGATAGAGGAAGGTCTCTTCCTTCACAACAGCCTCATTTTATCACCTGGTTCTGAAGCAGCATTGCTTCCCTTCCCTGTAATTCACAGGGTTCTTTATGGATACTGCTCCTTCAACTACTACCTTGTTAAAAAACAAAATTCAACCTGGTAAATTTGAAGATCCAATTGGCTTATTAAACAATTCATGAATTTAGGCAGCATCTCATCTGGCCAGCTGAGAGATACTCACAGGAGTTGTGCAAAATGGAAGGTTTTTCCTTTGCTTATTTCTGAAAAAGAATTGTGTTTAGTGATTATTTTATTTTTTAATAAGTTTTTAAAAATATAAATTTATTTATTTGTTTTTATTTTTGGCTGTGTTGGGTCTTCGTTGCTGCGTGGGGGCTTTCTCTAGTTGTGACGAGGGGGGGCTACTCTTTGTTGTGGTGCACGGGCTTCTTGCAGTGGCTTCTCTTGTTGCGGAGCACGGGCTCTAGGTGCACAGGCTCAGTAGTTATGGCTCATGGGCTCTAGGTGCACAGGCTCAGTAGTTGTGGTGCAGGAGCTTAGTTGCCCTGCAGCATGTGGGATCTTCCCAGGCCAGGGATCAAACCCATGTCCCCTGCATTGGCAGGCGGATTCTTAACCACTGCACCACCTGGGAAGCCCCTATTTAGTGATTATTTTAGATGGTGATATTATAGCACTCATCCATGTGTAAATTATTTCACATAGGTAAGAGTTCTGACCTGTACCTATTATGGTTCTTATTGAAAACAAAACAGGATGTGCATTTCTGTCATGTTATGAATATATTTCTACTTTATTTTGAAACATTTGCCAAACTAATTACTATAACACTGTATAACATTAAAAATGTTCAAGGACTGCTTAGCGTTAGAAGCAGACTATATCTCAAAATTCTAAAACAGCAGTAAGTGTTGTTGCTTGTATAAAGATAAATGATAATTTTATTTATTTTACTTTTTTTTTTGCGGTATGCGGGCCTCTCACTGCTGTGGCCTCTCCCATCGTGGAGCACAGGCTCCGGATGCGCAGGTTCAGCGGTCATGGCTCACGGGCCCAGCCGCTCTGCGGCATGTGGGATCTTCCCAGACAGGGGCACGAACCCGTGTCCCCTGCATCGGCAGGCGGACTCTCAACCACTGCGCCACCAGGGAAGCCCAAATGATAATTTTTAGACTAATTTCCATAGTGCCCTGTTGGCATTGGCACTACTATTGTACCCTGCTGTATAATAAACAATCTTAGACATTTATCAACGGTTGATACAAATGTTAGTCCTGTCAAATACAAATTGGCAGGTGCCATCTACCTCTACAAGGATTAAATCAGGTGCTGCTGCAGCGGCTGACTTTCAATACCCCCCTGAAAGGAGTTCAGGGTGGAGAGCAGAAATGAGGCATTCTGTGCTCTGGGAAAAACTGGCAGAACAGATCTTCAGATAGATATTTTCAAGGAGATGATTTCATGAGCCCGATACTTGTATCTCCTCATGTCTAGAAAAGCACTAAAATCCTTCATGGTCACATCTGCTCCTCATGACTAGCAGTACCATCACAAGACTAGCAGAAACTTTTTGCAAAAAAATATGTGCTTGTTTGCATGTACTCCCGATTGACCAAAATCACATGTGTACTGACCTTCCCCCCTACCTCTCTGGAGCAGTTTCTCAGAGCTATCTGAGATGCTATCTCCCGGGCTATAGTCCTCATTTTGCCCCAAGTAAAACTTAACTCACAACTCTCACGTTGTGCATTTTTTTTAAGCCGGCAGTCCTTAACCACTTTTTATGTTTTAAATTTTTGAAATTCACGTGTAACTGCCATAACATAAACACTAGACTGTAAAAAACAACAAGAACAAAAAAACCAAAATGGAAGGTTTTTATAGGCAGAAAGAGGGTGGGACAAGGAAGTTAAAAGAGTGGGTTTTTTCAGGCAAGATGACCTTCCCTTAGGGGAAAAGGAAGGTGTGTTGGGGGCGGTGGGGGTCTTAGGCAGATTAGCTCACCAGTGCTGACCAAGAAATTCCAGACTGATTGGTTTAAAATTCCACTCCTGGGAAGGGCTGCAACAGGAATTCCTTCTTGGTTTGCAGTTTTAGGGCAAGTGACTCAACCTTGAGCCTTCTGGTTCTTTTGTAAAGAAACAAGAGCAAAGAGCATCTCTCACCACCCACGTGGCAAGAAACCAATCTCTCTGACGATAGCCAATGAGAACCTAGCAGCTGCAAATGGTGGTGTGGGTGAGCTTAGAAGCAGAACTTTTGAGGTTGCTGACAGTCAACTGAGTGAGTTTGGAAGGGATCCTCCCCAAATACAGCCTTGAGATGACTGCAGCCCTGGCTGATACCTTGACTGTAACCTCTGAGAGATCCAGAGCCAGAGGCTCCTGCTAGGCTGCAACCAGATTCTCAACCCACAGAAACTGTGAAGCAAATGGTTATTCTTCCATGCCCTTATGTTTTGGGGTAATTTATTACAAAGTAATAGGTAACTATGACAGAAATGGAAACTCTTGACTTTAGCTGAACAAATATACTACCAGAATAAAGACTACATTTCTCAGCCTCCCTAATAGTTAGATGTGGTCATGTGACTGAGCTGTAGCCAACAGAATGTGAGAGCTAACGCGTGAAGTTTTTAGACTGGGTCTTTGAAAAGCTATGCATGCTTCATACCTTCTTTCCTATTTCTCTATGTAATATGCAGAAAGTTATGAAAATGACAGAGCTACAAGATGGAAAAGCCTAGATTCCTGAAGCACCATGTGGAGCAGGGCTACCCACTGACCAGGATCATCCATTTGACCTGTTACGTGAGTGAAAAATAAATTTCCATTGTGTCTCAGTCATTACAATTTGAGGGTTTATTTGCTACCATAGATAACTATGCTAATTTACACCTTTATGTGAAAGGAAAATAAACTTTTCTCTGGAGTAAATCGCTAATATTTTGGGTGTCTGTCACATGAAGCCTAGCCTACATCCTTATCAATACGTATACCTTAAGAATTTTATTTTTAACCTAAATATTTATTCCCCAGTCATTAAAGGCTTTCTTTTGAGTATGGTTCTTCTGACTGGAGTTCTAAGTAGTCTTTCTTGTATAGACTGTACCTCTAGTGCTTTGCATTGGATTTCCAGTTTCATTTTGTTCAAAGTGGAGACAAATAAAGACTCTTGCAAAGCAGATTGAATGCAGACTACTACTAGATTTGAAGGCTGTTAAACAATTCTCTAGTCTACTCATCAGTGAATTCGGTACAGTTGCAGAATACAAAATTAATATACAGAAATCTGGTGCATCTCTATACACTAACAACAAACTATCAGAAAAAGAAATTAAGGAAACAATCCCATTTACAAGCACATCAAAAAGAATAAAACAGGGGCTTCCCTGGTGGCGCAGTGGTTGAGAGTCCGCCTGCCGATGCAGGGGACACGGGTTCGTGCCCTGGTCCGGGAAGATCCCACATGCCGCGGAGCAGCTGGGCCCGTGAGCCATGGCTGCTGAGCCTGTGCGTACGGAGCCTGTGCTCCACAACGGGAGAGGCCACAGCAGTGAGAGGCCCGCGTACCGCAAAAAAAAAAAGAATAAAACATCTAGGAATAAATCTAACTAATGAGGTAAAAGACCTGTACTTGGCAAACCATACAATGCTGATGAAAGAAATTGAAGATGACACAAACAGATGGAAAGATATACTGTGTTCATGGATTAGAAGAATTAATATTGTAGTATTAATAATACTACTCAAGGTAATCTACAAATTCAATGCAATCCCTATCAAAATACTAATGGCATTTTTCAAAGAACTAGAACAAATAATTTTAAAATTCGTGTGGAAACACAAAAGACCCCAAATAGCCAAAACAATCTTGAGAAAAAAGAACAGAGCTGGAGGTATCATGCTCCTTGACTTCAGGCTATACCACAAAGCTACAGTAATCAAAACCATATAACACTGGCACAAAAACAAACACATAGATCAATGGAACAGAATAGAGAACCCAGAAATAAATCCACACACCAGTGGTCAATTAATACATGACAAAGGAGGAAAGAACATACAATGGAGGAAAGACGGCCTCTTCAATAAATGGTGCTGGGAAAACTGGACAGCTACATGTAAAAGAATGAAATTAGAGCATTCTCAACACTATATACAAAAATAAACTCAAAATGGATTAAATCCCTAAATGTAAGACCAGAAACCATAAAACTCCTAGAAGAAAACATTGTTAGAACACTCTTTGACATAAATCGTAGCAATATTTTTTTGGATCTGTCTCCTAAGGCAAAGGAGACAAAAGCAGAAATAAACAAACGGGACCTAATTAAACTTAAAAGATTTTGCACAGCAAAGAAAACCATCAACAAAATGAAAAGAAAACCTCCTGAATGGGAGAAAATATTTGCAAATGATACAGCCAGTAAGGGGTTAATATACAAAATATATATACAGCTCAAACAACTCAATATCGAAAAACAAACAACCTGGTTAAAAAAAGAACAGCAGACCCTGAATAGACATTTTTCCCAAAAAGGCATACAGATGGCCAACAGGCACATGAAAAGATGCTTAACATTGCTAATCATCAGAGACATGCAAATCAAAACCACAGTGAGGTAGCACCTCACACCTGTCAGAATGGCTATCATCAAAAAGACCACAAATAACAAATGTTGGCAAGGATGTAGAGAAAGGGAACACTTGTGCACTGGTGGCGGGAATGTAAATTGGTGCAGCCACTTGGAAACCAGTATGGAGGTTCCTCAAAAAACTAAAAATAGAACCACCATACCATCCAGCAATTCTACTCCTGGGTATAAATCTGAAGAAAACAAAAATACTAATTAGAAAAAATATATGTATCCCAATGTTCACAGAAGCATTATTTACAACAGCCAAGATATGGAAGCAATCTAAGTGTCCGTCAACAGATGAATGGATAAAGAAGATATGAAACACATACACACACACACAATGGAATACTCCTCAGCCATAAAAAAAGAAATTTTCCCATTTGCAACAACATGGATGTATCTGAAGGGTATTATGCTTAATGAAATAAGTCAGAAAAAGACAAATATTATATGTTATCACTTATATATGGAATCTAAAAAATAAAACAAACTAGTGGATATCACAAAAAAGAAACAGACTGTTACAGGTAACAAACTAGTGGTCACCAATGGGGAGAAGAAAGAGGGGCAAGATAGCGGTATGGAATTAAGAGGTACAAACTACTATGTACAAAATAAGCTACAGGGATATATTGTACAGCACAGGTAATATAGCCAGTATTTCTCATAACTTTAAATGGGGTATAATCTATAAAAATTTTGAATCGTCATGTTGTATACCTGAAGCTAATATGATAATATTGGGGCTCTTGCATGTTACCACTACACCAGCAGTGCTGATGTAAACCACTATAATATTATAAATCAACTGCATCTCAATTAAAACAAAAAGAATTGACACAAGGGTTAGAATTAGCAAACAAGAATATTAAAGTAGTCATTATAACTGTAACAGACAGACAGACACACACACACACACACACACACACACAAAAGAAAGGTAAAGTAGAGACATGGAAGATAAACAGTGCTGCCCAACAGAATTTTCAATGATGATGGAAATGTTCGATTCCTACAGGATCCAGTATGATAGCCAAGAGCCACAAGTGGCCAGTGAGCCCTCGAAATCTGCCTAGTGCAACTGAGGAAATGAATTTGTTATTTTTTAACTTATTTAAATTTAACCACACATAGCTAGCCTCTACCATATTTGACATCACAACACTAGAAGGTCTAGGAAAAAAATATTATCATAGGGAGGCTCTCAGGGGAATAATGGTTCCTTTTCCTCTTAGATTAGGATGATTAAATCTTATCAAAACTAAGCTTGCACAACCAAAAGTAATCTTAATGTCACTGACTTTACTTCTTTACCAATCATTCTATCCATGTTTTTGTACTAAACAATTCTATACATATGCTTACTGCTGCTAATATTACTGTAATTGTTGTTGCTGCTGCTGTTCATCTTCCTTTACACCTTCTTCTTGGGCATAAGGGATACCACAGTGCAGAAATATGAGAAGCCATGGTACATATTATCCTAAGCATTCCAGAGCTTTCAATATGCTCTGCAGTAGTACTTCATAGAGCATTGAGTACAAAGGTCTTTTCTTAGCAGGCATGCAAGAAATGCTTTTGACAATAAAAATCTGAGAAGAGAACATCTGAGAAAAAGATTGACTCAATAAGTAACTCTGTAGTTTCAGTTTCTAATTAGGCAAAAACATTTCAGTAAAAAAACGAAATTGAGGTATGCTCTCCACTGTGGACAACAGAAGTCAGAGGGGAAAAAAACGTACAAGAATTGTCTTCCTAATATGATGAGATATTTTGATACACAGAGGATATATGTTCTGTGTATCTGATGCTAAAAATTATGAGGCAGTAGAATTCCTATTATGGGAGATAATTTTTTTAAGGTCTAAATTTAGTTAATTTTAGTATTAATTTCTTGTCAACAGTTCTGGGTTACTTATAAGTAATGTGATTCTATGCATATAATGTATTTATTTCTTTTTTAAATTGAAGTATAGTTGATGTACAATACTATATGTTATAGGTGTACAATATTGTGATTCGTGATTTTTAAAGGTTATACTTCATTTATAGTTATTAAAAATATTGACTATATTCCTTGCATTGTACAATACATCCTTGTAGCTTATTTTATACATAATAGTTTATACCTCTCAGTCCCCTACATGGGAGATCATTTTTAAATATTTCATCAAAAAACCACTCTGGAATGTTTACCTTAACTATTAGTAAAGGAAATAGCAGTAGTACGATCAGAAAACCAACAAGTATTTTACTGAGGAGGGGGAGATAAATACTTAATATAAAATTTAAACATGCTTGGATAATGTGAGGAAGACACTTCTAAAATTGAGAAGGAAATAAATATACAACAAAATGCACGTATCTTTAAAAATTTCTCTAGACTTTTATAACCACCTGACCCACACCCAATTCGATGTGTATTTTATTAGCATTCATCCTTATCTGGTCTTTCTGAAGCATTCTTCTTAGTTTTCATAGAAACAACAATTCTTTTTCTTGGCAGACTCAAATTTTATCAATTTATGTAATTTAATTTCCCAACCTTTCATAAATCTATTAATTTATGTAACATAATTTCCCAATCTTTCAAGAGAAGTCTGTTATTTTTTTAATCTGAAGTTAATTCAAGTAAAGGGGATAAATATACTTGTAGACTAACCAACCACGCAGGCGAGCTTTACCCTACAGCAATCACAAATCTGGAAACTTTGTACTAGGTAAACACCTTTAAACCCCATTTTAATTTTCCCCAGAAATGAACATAAAAATCTTAATCTCAAAAATTAAAGGATGAAATAAGAACAATAACAAAGGAAACAAAAGTGAAGAAATGTGAATTAGAAAGTAGGAGGTAATTTTACAATATATACAAATATCAAGCCATTATATTGTACATCTGAAACTAATATATGTTAATTTAAAAAAAGAAAGTAGGAGGCAAGCCACAGATATTTAAAACAATACTCATATAAAAGGTTTTCATGATTAGAGTCTAATAATTTCTCTCCTTACACTGCAGCACTTCAGATGATCCTATAAGGAAACAAATATTCTTTTCTAACGATAGTCATCTCTCACTTTACGGGATTTTCTTCTATCTATCACTCTAGAGGGAACAAAATCAAAGGACTTTCTTCGGATTTTCTTCTGATGGTCAAATTCACTAGAACTGTGGTTCCCAAACTTTATCATACATGGGTATCAATCCAGGGTTTGTTAAACCCAGCTTCCTGGGGTCCTCCCAGAGTTTCTAATCTAGCAGGTCTGAGGTGGTTCCCAAGAACTTGTGTTTCCAGGAAACTCTAAATTTGTTGGACACTGCTGGCTGGACTTTGAGAACCACTCCTCTGAGACTTCCAGAAAGGTTTACTTACAAGTGTGACCACTGCAATTCATATTTAGAAAAGCTAACAACGACAAAAATAAAAACCACACACGCGCGCAGAAGCAAACCTCTAGGAATCTACAGATACTCCCGTTTAGTCTGCATAGATCTGCTTTATCTGTACTATGAAAAGGTTTCTGGCATTTCAACACCTACCTAAACTGGTTCAGCCAAATTCTAGCCATTCTGTGTTATAGAAAAGCGCAGGCTGGGGTTGAGAAATACGTATTACTAAGTTGTCTAACAACTATTTGCGCCTCCTTCTCTTAAGTAGAAAATGCTTCCAACGTGCATTTCAAAAGAAGTATCATCTAGTTCCCTCAAGGCAGAGCAAGGATTGTTTGCATAAATAACGTAAACCTGCTCAGTACAAGACTTTGAGCTACACACACCAGTGCCGGGGAAAAAGCAAAGAAACAAATACAACCTGAAACTCCACCCTCCACCACCTTAGTACCTAAATCAGGTCCTCTCTTCCCTTCAGTTCCTGGGCACGAAAGGGGGCGTGTCGGAGCGCGCGGCGCCCACGTGACCGCTGAGAGCCCCTGGCGGCCAAGTCACGCGATCTGCCGTCATATCGGCTTATGCCGCCGGCCTCCGATTGGTTGGCGGCGCTGGTCGCCCCGAGCGTGGGGTCAGGCTACGCCCTTCCAGACCTTGCCTGCTTGCTGATAGACGCGGTCCAGTAGCTGGAGCAGCCGGGGCACTGCAGGAACCGAATCGGCAGCCGGCGGCGGACCCTCTCTAGGTAGGGATGACAGCGGGGCGGGGAAAGGAGGGAATACACCTGAGCTGGAAGCGAGAGCAGAGGAGGAAAAGGGGGTGGAGAGACTAAGGCAAGACCCAGGTGGGGAAGTTGAGAGTGCGTCTGCCCCCTTCTTCAGCTTCCCGCAGGCGTTCGTTGACTGCCTCCTAGATGTAAGGCACTAGGCTGACTCTGGGGTTCTGTCTGCGAAACTTGACCTGAGGACTCCTGCGCTGATGGTTAGCAGAGACGGTTAGCAGAGAGACGGTTAGCAGAGACAGACGCCAGGTAGCCGGATGTCCTGAAAACAACCGGCTAGGCGGCGGCTGTGATGGGGAGCGTGCGGGACGCAGGGCACGCGCGCTGGCCGGGGCTGGCGGGAGGCTGGTTGTCGCCAGAGACCTCCAGATTAGGGGCCTCTGCCCGGACAGAGGGGGGGTATGTCAGGGCACAGGGAGAGGTGAAAGAAACAGACATGTGGATGGGCGTGAAAAATATGAAATGTTTGATATTGGCTATTGGAGATCTCTTATCCAAGGCAAGTTTGTCCACTGAACACTAATAAAGCCTTTTGCGACGGATTTCCCTCTGTTCTTGAGAGGATTTTTTTTTTTTCTTTCAAGCAGCAAAGGAATTAAGTTGAAGCAAGCGCCAGTTACTGCAGTGTAATTAGGACGGAGGGACAACAATCCGCGGTTTGAGAAGACAAGAAGGAAAGGGAAATAATCTATTAGTTTAGCATCCTAATAGGAATAATCGTGTCTGCTAGCATCCCTGTGTAACAGCAGAGCAAATTTGGAGGTGGTATAGGAGATAGTTTCCAAACTGGAAAGTTTGTGGTAGCCAAACCACCTGTCTATATCACCTGTAGGTGATAACAACTTTATAACTACCTGTAGGCTACCTGTCTTTATATCACCATTGATTTTTTTTCTTTTCAAGTTTCTAATGATAAGCACCTAAAAATAAATACATGACCCTTGCTCATTTACAGAGTGCTTTCCCATTCATTATGTAATATAATTAACATGGGATAATCAGAATTCCCCATCTGCATACCTACACCTAGATATTACAATGTAGTAGCTAGGAGAACAGGCTCTGGAATATACATCCCAGCTGTTACTTGTTATTTGTTATTGTTACATTAGTTAACAACTTATTTAAATATTCCTGCCTTCATTTTCCCTATCTTTAAAATGGGGGTTATCTACCTTATGAGAAGTATCTACCTCATATAGTTGTGAGAATCAAGCGAGGTGATACATAAAAAGTGCTTTTTAAGTAATACCTGGTTTTCAATAAATGTTAGCTATTATACTAACAGTATATTATCTATACTTTTAAAGTAAAGCAGAATGACTCAAGTCATTTTAAGCCTAATTGTGTTTTGTTGATAACTATGTTTTAAGAAAAGGTTTCTTTGTTTCAGCCAAAGTAAAGTAAACTAAGTTTCTATTTGTTAGGGGTACTTAACTTAGGGTCTGTAGAGCCCCTGACTTTAGTGGATATAAACCCCTTAAAATTATATGCAAAATGGGCTTCCCTGGTGGCGCAGTGGTTGAGAATCCACCTGCCAATGCAGGGGACACAGGTTCGAGCCCTGGTCCCAGAAGATCCCACATGCCGTGGAGCAACTAAGCCCATGTGCCATAACTGCTGAGCCTGCGCTCTAGAGCCCACGAGCCACAACTACTGAGCCCACGCGCCTCAACTACTGAAGCCTGCGTGCTCTAGGGCCTGTGTGCCGCAACTACTAAGCCCACATGCTGCAACTACTGAAGCCGGTGCACTTAGAGCCCGTGCTCCACAACCACAACAAGAGAAGCCACCACAATGCAAAACCCGAGCACTGCAACAAAGAGTAGCCCCCGCTCACCGCAACCAGAGAAAGCCCACGCGCAGCAACGAAGACCCAATGCAGCCAAAAAATTAAAAATAAAAAAAAAAAATTCTGTGCAGAAGTATGTGAGTTTGTAGAGTCACTGAGAATTTAAAAATTTAAGGAGCTGAAGAGATACTAATGAAGAAGCAGTAGAACTTGGTTCAAGTCCATGGATTTTGCAACCAGCCAGGGAGTGACTGAATCCCTTCTCCAGCATTTATTTACTTGATGACTCTGGGAATTTTCTGTGTCCAGCTTTCTTATAAACCAAGAATAATACTAGCACCTGACTTGTAGGGTATATCTTGAGAGGGTTAAATGAGTTAATATTTACATTACCTCATATACAGTAAATATTGATATGAGAAATGAACAGTTATTTCTTTAAAACATCAAATGACATCTGTTTCTACTGTAGGTTAAAGTGATTTGGGCCCAGCTTTGGTTCCTGTAACAGCAGTAATAATAGCTCCTATTTGTTGATGAGCTTCCCCGTGTCAGATAGTACCACACCGCTATGTACTTCGTCTCTAAATCTTAGAACAATTCTGTAAAGTAGATATGCTTTCTCCATTTCACAGATGTGGGTTTGAATATAAACTTCAAAATTGAATTGCAGTTTTGAGATCGTAATTGTTAGTGATTTCAAACTTTTTTTATGTTAGATGTCAGAAATTACAGCAATATATTTGTGAATACCTAATTACTACATCCCACAAATAGAATTAATTGAAACCAAAATCTGAAAACACTTAACAACAGGTTTCACCTCACAGTATCTCAACTGCCTCCGGATGGACGGAGGTTCATTCCCTCCTCCCTTCTAGGTGCTGGTTTACTGTCACAGCAGTTATGTACAGGGCATATGCAAATCAACACAACTCGCATGGTCTTCAGTTAAAAGCAAAATTAAAGAGTTTTTTTATAATTAAGGACTGAGATCGTATTAAAGTTTTCACTTACATCGGATATTAAAGGTTGAATAAAGAAGATTCATGGTTAACGTTTGAGTTATTTTTGGCTACACGGTGCTGTCTCAAATACTATATGGAATTATGGCTGTTGGCACTATAGGTAACATGCAAGACTAGTTCACCAACTCTTACCAACCTTTAGTGGTATAGCAATATTCTTTTGAATTGTTGGGTTCTTCTTCATTGTTTATGTTTCTGGTATTACTTTATGTACTTAACCTGCTGCTCCCTCCTTTATGGCTTCAACTGTTGCGATACTACTAGGCTCCCTTTTGAACTTCAGATTCATATTTGCATGTAGTCTACTGCTTTCGCCTAGGAGCCCAGATGAGCCACAGCAAGTAGACTTAAGACCCAAACTAGGGACTTCCCTGGTGGCACAGTGGTTAAGAATCCACCTGCCAATGCATGGGACACGGGTTCGAGCCCTGGTCAGGGAAGATCCCACAGGCTGCGGAGCAACTAAGCCTGTGCTCCACCACTGCTGAGCCCACGTGCCACAACTGTTGAAGCCCACGCAGCTGGAGCCCCTGCTCCACAACAGGAGAAGCCACCGCAATGAGAAGCCCGTGCACCGCAATGAAGAGTAGCCCCTGCTCCCCGCAACTAAAGAAAGCCCGCGCGCAGCAACGAAGACCCAACTCAGCCAAAATAAATTAATTAATGAAAATTTTTTTTAAAAGACCCAAACTGAACCCATCATTCCTCGCACCCCCAAAGTCCCTGTTGCACCCAAAAGTCTGCTAGCTCCACAGTATTCCCAATTTTGATTATCATAGCATCACCATCCATTCAGGCAAGGTAAAATCTCACAATCAACATAGATTTCTTTCTTTTTTTTTTTAATTGAAGTATAGTTGATTTACAATGTTTTGTTAGTTTCTGGTGTACAGCAAAGTGATTTAGTCATACATATGTATATTCTTTTTCATATTCTTTTCCATTATGATTTATTACAGGATATTGAATATAGTTCCCTGTGCTATACAGTAGGAGCTTGTTGTTTATCCGTTCTATATATAATAGTTTGCATCTGCTAGTACCAAATTCCCACTAGATTTTTTCTTCTTTCACACTCCAGTATCTAATCAGTTATCAAGTCCCATGGGTTATCTTACTTGCCAAGTCTCTGATGAATGTGTCTGTTCTCACAGCTACTGCCTGAGGTCAGGCAGTCATCTTCTCTAGGTTAGTCTACCTCAGGAGCAACCTAGTCTCCCTGCTTCTCATCAGTACGATATATTCCTAATGGGACACATCCCTTGAACCATGAATGGACCGTGACCTTTCCATGCCTTTGCAGTTCTTATTTCTACTTGAAATAGCTATTCCTAACCTTTTTTTTTTCTGGTAATGTTCTTCAAAGCCCAAATCAAAATTCTTCACTATACAGCCTTCTGTTGTAAGCTGAGGTAGTTGTGTTGTCTTTTCTGATTTCACACAATTTTCATATATATACCTTTATTATAGCACTTGTCATATTGATGTAACTATTCATTTCTGTAGTTGCCTAACCTTGAACGTGGATTTAGACTATATCTTTTTAACCTTTGTATGCTCATCACCTAGTGCAGTGCTTCATACTTAATTGTTGTTTGAGTGAATTAGCAATATATGATGAAGGATGTATGTCAGTATCTGCATTAGTTGATTAAAAATTTCTTTCCATGTCAATGTGAGAAAAAATGCTTGCAACTCATATCACAAACAAGGGGCTAAACACCCTAATAAATAAAGAGCTTCTAGAATTTGATTTTAAGAGACTAAAAACCCAGTGGCAATTTTCAGACTGGTTTTTTGTTATTGTTGTTGTTGTTCAAAAGTTTTAATTATAGGTGAGAGGTGTTTGGAATACAGGACACATTTCCCACTACAAACAGTGCAGTGAAGAAGGAGAAAGTAGATCATAAATGATAGAGTCAGTGGTCAGCCCACAGAAGCTGACCATGAAGTTGTTGAACTAGATTCAGGATCATGAGTATAGAATCGACTAAAGTTTTTCAAAGTTTAAGCATCTGGAACAGGAGTTGGCAAACTTTCCTTTTAGAGAGCTAGATAATAAACGTTTTCGGCTTTGTGAGCCATGCTGTCTATTGCTGTGACTCAGCCTTGACTTCGTAGTACAGAGAAGCAGCCATAGACAGCATAGACACATCTGGACATAGCTGTGTTCAAACAAAGCTTCTTTACCGAAACAGGCCCTGGGTTCGGCCCGTGGGCCACAGTTTGCCAGCCCCTGACTGGGGTGGGGAGGAGAGGGAGGTGAGGAATAAATGTATTCTATTTGTCACTGCCAAGAATACATCTCCCTTTGTTCTGTCAATGAGAGTTAGGGTTAGTCACGAGAATAGATAGTCCCTGACTTCTTTGGTTACAGTCACAGAATAGATACCATTTAGGGAATTCTTAAGTCTTAAGTCTCAGCATTGAAGCAAAAATCTCTGAAATATGAGTCCTTTTAGGAGAAAGATGCTGCTGAAACTTGCAGCTGAAGGAGTAAACCATTTGCCTGAGTACCTAGTGCCCTGTGTTCCACATCTTTACTATTTGCCATGTCCTATGGCAATAGGACATAGTGGAAGAGAACACTAAGGTGCAATTAGATCTGGACTTATGCCACCTTTCAGCTTGACCTTGGAGAAGAAACTTCGTGGGCCTCAGTTTCTCTAACTGAACTTCAGTGTCGCTATGTATTATATCAAGAGACTGAACTAGAGATGACATTGAAGATCCTTCTGGCTCTAGAGATGTCATTTAGTGAATTCTGGTAGCAGCAGACTTGTACTACATATACTTATGAAGGCAGGAACTTCATATATAGTTTTTCTGAAAGTTTTTTGCTTTGAGAAATGTCAACATGGGTAAATAATTGTTGTACATGTTTATCCTTTAGGGGCTAAGATGGATCTTGTACTCAATGCTGCAGATTATTATTTTTTTACACCATACATATATCCAGCCACGTGGCCAGAGGACAGCATCTTCCGACAAGCTGTCAGTCTCCTGATTATAACAAATCTCGGTGCTTATATCCTTTATTTCTTATTCGCAACGCTGAGTTATTATTTTGTCTATGATCATTCATTAATGAAACACCCACAATTTTTAAAGGTAAGTGATTTTCTTACCTATTTTTTAATTATTACAGTAAAAATAACAATATGTATTTGTGAGATTTTCAGATTAAACTGGTTTTAATCTTTTCAGAGTTTCTGAAAACAGCTCCAAATGGGTTAGATAGTTTTGGAAAGGCTAATCCCCTCTCTCTTTTCTTTAATTTAATTTAAACAAATAAGTAAGTTGTAATTTTTTTTAAGTTTTTTTTGAAGTTTTTTTTTTTTAATTTATTTATTTTTGGCTGCATTGGGTCTTCGTTGCTGTGCACAGGCTTTCTCTAGTTGCGGTGAGCGGGGGCTACTGTTAGTTGCGGTGCGCTGGCTTCTCATTGTGGTGGCTTCTCTTGTTGCGGAGCACGGGTTCTAGGTGCACGGGCTTCAGTAGTTGTGGCACACGGGCTCAGTAGTTGTGGCTTGCGGGCTCTAGAGCTCAAGCTCAGTAGTTGTGGCGCACAGGCTTAGTTGCTCCGCGGCGTGTGGGATCTTCCCAGACCAGGGCTCGAACCCATGTCCCCTGCATTGGCAGGCGGATTCTTAACCACTGCGCCACCAGGGAAGCCCCTACTTTTTTTTTCTTTTTTCTTTTTAACTGTAAGCCTGGTCTTGCTAGATACATAGATGAGAATTTCTTTGCTGATAGTTGATGAATAAATAAATGTATACATTTGTGTAATTGTTTTGATATTTGACTTTCACAAACTGAAATATACTTTTACTATGTATATATTTTTTGACCAGATAATCCAAACTCAGTAAATTCAGACTTGTTTACAATCACTTTTCTATTTCAGTTATTTGTATTTGTCAGTCACTACAAGGACTGAAAAAAAATAGAGAGGGTTGAGTATGAAAGTTAATTATGAAAGAACTGATTATTCTGTAAATAGAACTTTGGAATAGAGATTTTGTGGGAAGGAAAAAAAGTTTCAGAATTTCAAATATTTGTTGCATTTGCTTCATACAAAAGAAATGTTTTTCTTACACACCCACGCCCACATAGTAACACTTCAGTAGAAGCAATTTGGAGGTAAGCTCCTTCATATAAAAGAGATTTTAAAAATCCAGTCCAGAACAATTTTATGCTAGTTTTGTTTATCATAGATTTTATGGTTTGTAAGTATTGGAAACTTCATTTTCAGAACCAAGTCTATCGAGAGATTATGCATTCTGTCCAGTCAATGCCATGGATAAGCCTCCCCACGGTCTCAGTGTTCCTGCTAGAGGTGAGAGGTTACAGCAAACTGTATGACAGCATAGAGGAGTTTCCGTACGGTGAGTGTATAGTGTAAATGTCTGGAACAGATGGGTTTCTCTAAAGAACCAAATCTGCTTCTTTAAAGTCTTTGTTGTAGATGAAATTGTGCCCAGGGGAAGATTGGCATGATCAGAGCTAGAGCCTTGAATTTGTTTCCTATTATCTTTATTGAATTCAAACATCTGAAAAAAAAGCTCAAGTAGTACATGATATTTATAAAAAAATCAGAAAACACCGATTTTTTAAAAAAATCCATCATTCTGCTACCTGGAAACTGTAAGTCTTTTGATGTATATTCTTTCTCTTTTCTATGCCTGTAGTACTTCGTTATTTACATTACAGAATTGAAACCCTTACTATGCATACTGGTTTGAACTCTG
The DNA here is from genome assembly GCF_963455315.2 of Globicephala melas. NCBI lineage: Eukaryota > Metazoa > Chordata > Mammalia > Artiodactyla > Delphinidae > Globicephala > Globicephala melas. The sequence goes on from NC_083321.1 coordinate 96,472,952, forward strand.
ATTTTTTTCTCTTAGCCTTGTTTATGCCCATATTTTCATGTCAATAAATATTGACGTTATACAGTATATATTTATAGTATTGCATTGTATAGATATCCATAGTTTATTTAAATGATCCGTAATTTTTAGACCTTTAGGTTGTTCTTGGTTTTCTATTATAAACAGTACTACAGTGACTAAACTAAAATTTTGTGAAATTCTTGAATTATTTCATCAAGATACATTTCTAGTATCTAGTATTAGAAAGTAAGAATCATAGTTAACGTTTATTTTTGATATGTACCAGCTTCAGTTCTAAGCTTTTCACGTGTTACCAATCCATTTTATTCTATTAACTCTATGAGGTAGGCACTATTACGATGCTCCTTTTATAGGTGAGTAAATTAAGTGTACAGAGAATTTCAGTAACTTGCCAAGCTCACTTAACAAATAAGTGGTGGATCTGGGACTGGAATCCAAGCTTGCTGGTGTCAGCAAGTAAGAGGTTTGTTATTTAAAGGAGGGAACAAAAATTACACACCAGTGTGCTGAATTAGCTCAGCCTTGGAAAGTGGATCAAAATATGAATAAAAATAAAAGGAGAGAGGGCATTCTAGATGGTTTGAGTAAAAGTATAGAGGTAAGACTTTGAAGATGCTGGGAGGATATTGAGTGAACCAGCCTGGTTAGTACACGAGCATATGAGGTTGGAAAGATCAGAAGGGGTTGGGTTATGGAGTAAATGCTAGGCTTACAGCATTTCAAGGGAAAATAAAATTCTAAGCAGGGGAGTTAATATGTAAAGATATGTTTTATGATGATTAATATGAAGAAAAAATAAATAGCATTATTCTCCAGCATTTAAATGATAAAGATGCCATAGGGGTTTACTCTTTCTGTTTCATAAATATCCTCATAGTTTAATGAAGAAATATTGTAGGTGGGACGCTTCAAGTTTTTATGAGAGGGAACTGAGCAGATCCCAGAGAGTCAAGGGAGATGGAGGTTGTGATGTACTGAATTAACCAAAGCAGATAGTTTACAGGGTTTATGTCTAGGATCAAATTTCGTCGTCTTAGATGGACATGTCAAAAGTAAGCTCTGATCCTGGGCGCTGAATCTTGATTCTGCCGTCTCCTGTTGTGTCTTGTAGGCTGGCTTCGATTCGTTGCTAGTGTACTGTCCTTTCTCTTTTTCACTGACATGCTGATCTACTGGATTCACAGAGGCCTTCATCATAGACTTGTGTATAAGGTAATAAGGTCGGGTAATTTGTAGGGGAAGAGAGAAAATGCTCATTTCAGCAATGTATAATTATAAATCCTGTGTCTATTTTCAAGAATTTCCCCTAACTTATTAAATACCTAAGTAGCCTTAGCCATGACAGGTACAAGGTACATTTTGTTTGTATCCTCCTTCATGGGTCTGGAGGGGCTGTGTTAAAATCTTACTGTCTTGGGGTAAAGAAGGGGAGGGAATTTTATAAAGTAATTTGCTAAATTCAAAGGGACTTTTTTAGTTAGGTCATTTCTCACACCATGAGCATGAAAAGCTAAGTCAGTTGTTGCACTGGGTAAAGTCTGTGGCATTAATGTGGTCTTCTTTTCTTCTGTAGCACTTACACAAACCTCATCATATCTGGAAGATTCCAACTCCATTTGCAAGTCATGCTTTTCATCCTCTGGATGGCTTCCTTCAGGGTCTACCTTACCACATATACCCGTTTATCTTCCCATTACACAAGGTAGTTTATTTAGGTTTGTACGTCTTGGTCAACATCTGGACAATTTCTATTCATGATGGTGATTTTCGTGTTCCCCATATCTTCAGGCCATTTATTAATGGCTCAGCTCATCATACAGACCACCACATGCTCTTTGACTATAACTATGGACAGTATTTCACATTGTGGGATAGAATTGGAGGCTCATTCAAAAATCCCTCCTCCTTTGAAGGGAACGGACCACTTAATTATGTGAAGAGGATGACAGAAGAAAACCGCAACAGCCATGCAGTAAGTGGTTGTAAAAATGAAAAATTATTCAATGGAGAGTTTAAAAAAACTGAGTAGATTATTGCCCAATTATTAAATATTTTTAATCAAGGAAAATAATCTACAGCCAGGACGCATAGCAAGTGAACAGTATCATTTGAAAATCAGTATTGTGGGTACAGGTGAGGAACGACCATAATGGTAGAACAAGGGAACATGCCGTGAACACCATGGCTTTAACATCGTGCTCAAAATACTGAATGTTGGTCTAAGGGAGAAGCTGTGTCTTTCCAGCCAGTAGATCTGTAATTTGTATAGCCTCAACAACAGTTTTTTAAAAGGTAGAGGATAAATTATTGAGGGGACTAGGTTATGTCCTTTTGCCTTAATTCATCCATATTCATTAAGTAAAATTCATTGTGCTTGATGGTATCAAGACTAAACACCATAACAAAGAAGTACTAATATGAAGATGATTCCTTGTTTCAGGAATGATTAAGTACTCAGAATTGGTATGATAACAACTACTTGTACTTTGTTGAAGTGGAAAAATCAGTGTGAAAAAATATCGTGATATAATGTATTAGTAGCTCAGTGACCTGATTAATCGCAGGTGTTATAAGATTATTGTCTTCCTACACATAGAAAACTTATTCTCTGGAGACATTGTCAACTGTTACGTTTTACTGATGAACAAATAAATTGGAATTTTAGAAAATATTAATACTACCATGATTTAATCCAGATCTGGGATTATTTAAAGATTTTGATGGTTATTGTTTTCAACCATTATTTAATAAGTGTAAAATTATATGACCCTGATTATATTTAGAAAGGGAAATTTGATGCCCAAAGAATATATTAGACACCACTGGTTTTTTAATTAAATTGATGCACTGCACTTTTGGTATGTTTCAAAGTTACAATCCTGTGATTTTCTATAAAAGGAAATAATTGCCAAATATTTAGGCCTATCACTGAAGACTAGTTTTGAAATCTTATTTCCCCTCCTCCTCCTTCATTTTTCCCCACTCCCTCTGCAAAAAGATTTAACAAATACTTTCATAAAGAAATGTCATGTGTTGTAACATAAATATGTTGGGAAAACATGGTTTCCAAAGGCATTCTCTAAGCTGTTTATGTAAAATCAATAAAAGTTGAGTATGGCTATTATTAAAGTGTATCAATTAAGTAATGTAACAGCACAAAGTATTCTTTACAAATTTTATGTCAATCTGAAACCATAGAAATGATGTGGGTTGTCAGAACTTTTAGAATATCTCCAAATGTTTGATATCAAGGGGAGAAAGAGAGAAGGGAGTATCACTGTCTTTTTATATTTTACATCTTTTATTAGATTTGAGTGTTTTAGCAAGAGACCAGTCCTAAAAGTTAATGCTTGGAATCCAGAAGAAAATGTTGTTTCTGTTTGAGTTCCTGTTACAGTGTTGCTTTACTAAAACATACCAGTATACCAGTTAGTATTTTGTAACTGGTTCAGTGCAGCTAAGTGCTTTTCACTAATCCCCGTGGTCCCTGTGCTCCACTCTGCCCAAGAGAAAGAAGGAAATGAAGAAGAAGTAAACTTTGTTTCCCATAAAAATGAAAGCTAATATTCGTTGAGCTTTTACTCTTGATCAGGCATTGTTGAAAGTCCTTGACATAAGGACAATGGGACCCAGTTGTGTAACTTTTCCAAGGTTATTTCTCTCTCATGTAAAGTCCAGTGTGGATGTTTCAGGTCAGTGGACAGTTTTCCACAGTCATCTGAGACCCAGGCTCCTTTAACCTGAGAGCTCTGCCGTTCTCCCAGTTTACAGCGTCTTCTCTGTTGAAGGAGCCTGTAGGGGAAGAGGGGAAAGTGCATGTGGAAAATTTGTATGGGTCAGGCCAGGATAGTTGTACATATCCCTTGCCCATGTTCCTTTGGACAAAACTTAGTTGTATGGCCTGTCTAACTGGAAGAGATTCTGGGAAATGTGTCCAACTATGTCCCTGGGAGGACAGGGTAACCAATTGCTTGACCAGCTAGCCATTTTCCCATTACCGTATAATTTATTTCCCTCTTTTTGAGGGTCCCAGTAAAGGTATTGAAGGGATGAATGAGCTCAAAAGTATTTCAAGTTATCCATGCACTGGACGTCTTAGTGCTCTTAGTTCCATAACTTCAATTATGAGTGTTAAAGTTTCCTTAGATTCTTAATACTGTGTAGCTAAAGAAAAGAAAGGATATAATTTATGGGGTGAGGGAAGCTTCCTCAAAGGTCTTAGTAGTAATCAAACTAGTCTCTGTCCTCCCTCCTTTTTTAAGTTCTATTCTTATTAAGCAGTATTATGTTAAGTAGTATGACCATTTTTTTGGTACCACCACATCGTCCTGTTCTCCATTAGAGGAATTCACAATATTTATGGAAGTGAGGACCTAAATTCCTTCCCACAGGAATATCAAGTGAAAAACTTTCCCCCTCAACATTCAGACCTTCTATAGTTATAGAAAGACAAAATCAAGATTACATTTTCCACTGTTATGGTAGGAATTGGGAAATGGATGGAGGCAGTACAGAGAACATTTGAAAAACCCAAAGGCTTGGGGGGACCTTCAAGATGGCAAAGGAGTAAGACGTGGAGATCATCTTCCTCCCCACAAATACATCAAAACTACATCTACATGTGGAACAACTCCTACAGAACACCTGCTGAACGCTGGCAGAAGACCTCAGACTTCCCAAAAGGCAAGAAAATCCCCATGTACCTGGGTAGGGCAAAAGAAAAAAAAACAGACAAAAGAATAGGGATGGGACCTGCACCTCTGGGAGGGAGCTGTGAAGGAGGAAAAGTTTCCACACACTATGAAGCCCCTTCACTGGCGGAGATGGGGGGAGGTGAAGGGGGGAAGCTTCAGAGCCACAGAGGAGAGTGCAGCAGCAGGGCTGCAGGGGCAAAGCGGAGAGATGCCTGCACAGAGGATCAGTGCCGACCAGCACTCACCAGCCCGAGAGGCTTGTCTGCTCACCCACCGGGGCAGGTGGGGGCTGGGAGCTGAGGCTCAGGCTTTGGAGGTCAGATCCCAGGGAGAGGACGGGGGTTGGCTGTGTGAAGACAGCCTGAAGAGGGGTAGTGTACCACAGCTACCCGGGAGGGAGTCTGGGAAAACGTCTGGACCTGCTGAAGTGGCAAGAGACCATCGTTTCGGGGTGCATGAGGAGAGGGGGTTCCTGCACTGTGTGCCCACAGAAGGCAGAGCACCACCTAAGCAAGCGCCAGAGAGGGGTATGAGCCATGGCTATCAGCACAGACCCCAGAGACAGGCATGAACCACTAACGCTGCTGCTACCAAGAATCCTGTGTGCAAGTACAGGTCACTACACACACACACACACACACACACACACGCACACGCACACGCCCACCCCAGGAGCCTGTGAAGCATGCCACTGCCAGGGTCCCAGGATCCAGGGACAACTCCCCAGGAGAATACACGGCGCGCTTCAGGCTGTTGCACAGTCAGGCTGGCCTCTGACACTGCAGGCTTGCGCTGCATTCCAATTATGACTACCGTACCCCTCCCTCTCTCTGGCCTGAGAGAGCAAGAGCCCCCCGATCAGCCACTGCTTTAACCCCCTCCTGTCTGGACGGGAAACAGATGCCTGAGGGTGACCTACACGCAGAGGTGGGGCCAAAACAAAAGCTAAACCCCAGGAGCTGTGTGAACAAAGAAGAGAAAGAGAAATTTCTCCCAGCAGCCTTAGGAGCAGCGGATTACATCCCCACAATCAACTAGATAAAACCTGCATCTGTGGAATACCTGAATAGACAACGAATGTTCCCAAATTTGAGGCAGTGGATTTGGGGAGCAACTGTAGACTTGGGGTTTGCTGTCTGCAACTAATTTGTTTCTGATTTTTATGTTTATCTTAGTTTTTAATGCTTGTTAGCATTGGTGGATTTGTTTATCGGTTTGGCTGCTCTCTTTTTTTTTTCTTTAATTTAAAATTTTTTTATTTTATTTACTTTATTTTATTATTATTTTTCTTCCTTTTCTTCTTAGCTGTATGGCTGACAGGGTCTTGGTGCTCTGGCCTCGTGTCAGGCCTGAGCTTCCAAGGTGGGAGAGCCGAGTCCAGGACATTGGACCACCAGAAACCCACCAGCCCCATGTAATATCAATCAACAAGAGCTCTCCCAGAGATCTCCATCTCAAAACTAAAACTCAGCTCCACCGGACGGCCAGCAGGCTCCAGTGCTGGATGCCCCATGCCAAACAGCTAGCAAGACAGGAACACCACCACACCCATTAGCAGAGAGGCTGCCTAAAATCATACTAAGTTCACAAACACACCACCAGACATGGCCCTGCCAACCAGAAAGACAAGATCCAGTCCCACCCAGCAGAACACAAGCACCAGTACCCTCCACCAGGAAGCCTACACAAGCCACTGAACCAACCTCAACCACTGGGGGCATACAACAAAAACAATGGGAGCTACAAACTTGCAGCCTGCGAAAAGGAGACCCCAAACACAGTGAGGTAAACAAAATGAGAAGACAGAGAAATATGCAGTAGATGAATGAGCAAGGTAAAAACCCACCAGACCAAACAAATGAAGAGGTAATAGGCAGTCTACCTGAAAAAGAATTCAGAATAATGTTAGTAAAGATAATCCAAAATCTTGGAGATAGAATACAGAAAATACAAGAAACGTTTAACAAAGACCTAGAAGAACTAAAGAGCAAACAAACAATGATGAACAACACAATAATTGAAATGAAAAATTTTCTAGAAGGAACCAATAGCAGAATAACTGAGGCAGGAGAACGGATAAATGACCTGAAAGATATAATAGTGGAAATAACTGCTGCACAGCAGAATAAAGAAAAAAGAAAGAAAAGAATTGAGGACAGTCTCAGAGACCTCTGGGACATTAAACGCACCAACATTCAAATTATAGGGGTCCCAGAGAAGAAGAAAAAAAGAAAGTGCCTGAGAAAATATTTGAAGAGACTATAGTTGAAAACTTCCTTGACATGGGAAAGGAAATAGTCAATCAAGTCCAGGAAGCACAGACAGTTCCATACAGCATAAATCCAAGGAGAAACATGCCAAGACACATATCAAACTATCAAAAATTAAATACAAAGAAAATATATTAAAAGCAGCAAGGGGAAAGCAACAAATAACATACAAGGGAATCCCCATAAGGTTAACAGCTGATCTTTCAGCAGACACTCTGCAAGCCAGAAGGGAGTGGCAGGACATATTTAAAGTGATGAAAAGGAAAAACCTACAACCAAGACTACTCTACCCAGCAAGGATCTCATTCAGATTTGACGGAGAAATTAAAACCTTTACAGACAAGCAAAAGCTAAGAGAATTCAGCACCACCAAACCAGCTTTACAACAAATGCTAAAGGAACTTCTCTAGGCAGGAAACACAAGAGAAGGAAGAGACCTACAATAACGAACACAAAACAATTAAGAAAATGGTAATAGGAACATACATATCGATAACTCTCCTAAATGTAAATGGATTAAATGCTCCAATCAAAAGACATAGACTGGCTGAATAGATACAAAAACAAGACCCATATATATGCTGCCTACAAGAGACCCACTTCAGACCTAGGGATGCATACAGACAAAGTGAGGGGATGGAAAAAGATATTCCATGCAAATGGAAATCAAAAGAAAGCTGGAGTAGCAATTCTCATATCAGACAAAACAGACTTTAAAATAAAGACTATTACAAGAGACAAGGACACTACATAATGATCAAGGGATCAATGCAAGAAGAAGATATAACAATTGTAAATATTTATGCATGCAGTATAGGAGCACCTCAATGTATGAGGCAAATGCTAACAGCCATAAAAGGGGCAATCAGCAGTAACACAATCATAGTAGGGGACTTTAACACACCCCTTTCACCAATGGACAAATCATCCAAAATGAAAATAAATAAGGAAACAAAGCTTTAAATGACACATTAGATAAGATGGACTTAATTGATATTTATAGGACATTCCATCCCAAAACAGCAGAAAATGCTTCCTTCTCAAGTGCTCAGGGAACATGCTCCAGGATAGATTATATCTTGGGTCACAAATCAAGCCTCAGTAAATTTAAGAAAATTGAAATCATATCAAGTATCTTTTCTGACCTCAAGGCTATGAGACTAGATATCAATTACAGGAAAAAAACTAAAAAATACAAACACATGGAGGTGAAACAATACGCTACTAAATAACCAAGAGATCACGGAAGAAATCAAAGAGGAAATTAAAAAATACCTAGAAACAAATGACAATGAAAACATGATGACCGGAAACCTATAGAGACAGCAAAAGCAGATCTAAGAGGGAATTTATAGCAATAAAACCCTACCTTAAGAAACAAGAAAAATCTCAAATAAACGGTCTAACTTTATATCTAAAGCAATTAGAGAAAGAAGAACAAAAACAAAAAAAAAAACAAAGCAGAAGGAAAGAAATCATAAAGATCAGATCAGAAATAAATGAAAAAGAAATGAAGGAAACAACAGCAAAGATCCATAAAACTAAAAGGTGGTTCTTTGAGAAGATAAACACAATTGATAAACCATTAGCCAGACTCATCAAGAAAAAAAGGGAGAAGACTCAAATCAACAGAATTAGAAATGGAAAAGAAGTAACAACCGACACTGCAAAAATACAAAGGTTCATGAGAGATTACTACAAGCAACTATATGCCAATAAAATGGACAACCAGGAACAAATGGACAAATTCTTAGAAAAGCACAACCTTCCAAGGCTGAACCAGGAAAAAATAGAAAAATGAACAGACCAATCACAAGCATTGAAATTGAAACTGTGATTAAAAATCTTCCAATAAACAAAAGCCCAGGACCAGATGGATTCACAGGCAAATTCTATCAAACATTTAGAGAAGAGCTAACACCTATCCTTCTCAAACTCTTCCAAAATGTAGCAGAGGGAGGAGCATTCCCAAACTCATTCTACAAGGCCACCATCACCCTGATACCAAAACCAGACAAAGAGGTCACAAAAAAAGAAAACTACAGGCCAATATCACTGATGAACATAGATGCAAAAATCCTCAACAAAATACTTGCAAACAGAATCCAATAGCACATTAAGAGGATTGTACACCATTATCAAGTGGGGTTTATCCCAGGAATGCAAGGATTCTTCAATATATGCATATCAATCAATGTGCTACACCATTTTAACAAATTGAAGGATAAAAACTGATGATAATCTCAATAGATGCAGAAAAAGCTTTTGACAAAATTCAACACCCATTTATGATAAAAAAAAAAAAAAAAACTCTCCAGAAAGTAGGCATAGAGGAAACCTACCTCAACGTAATAAAAGCCATATAAGACAAACCAACAGCAAGCATCATTCTCAAAGCTGAAAAACTGAAAGCATTTCCTCTAAGATCAGGTACAAGACAAGGTTGCCCACTCTCACCACTGGAAGTTTTAGCCACAGCAATCAGAGAAGAAAAAGAAATAAAAGGAATCCAAATAAGAAAAGAAGTAAAACTGTCACTGTTTGCAGATGACATGATACTATACATAGAGAATTCTAAAGATGCTACCAGAAAACTACTTGAGCTACTCAATGCATGTGGAAAAGTAACAGTATACAAAATTTATGCACAGAAATCTCTTGCTTTCCTATACACTAATGATGAAAAATCTCAAAGAGAAATTAAGGAAACGCTCCCATGTACCATTGCAACAAAAAGAATAAAATATCTAGGAATAAACCTACTTAAGGAGACAAAAGACCTATATGCAGAAAACTATAAGACATTGATGAAAGAAATTAAAGATGATACAAACAGATGGAGAGATATACTATGTTCTTGGATTGGAAGAATCAACATTGTGAAAATGACTATACTGCCCAAAGCAATCTACAGATTCAGTGCAATCCCTATCAAACTACCACTGGCATTTTTCACAGAACTAGAACAAAAAATGTCACAATTTGTATGGAAACACAGAAGACCCTGAATAGCCAAAGCAATCTTGAGAAAGAAAGCAGAGCTGGAGGAATCAGGCTCCCTGACTTCAGACTATACTACAAAGCTACAGTAATCAAGACAGTATGGTACTGGCACAAAAACAGAAATATAGATCAATGGAACAGGATAGAAGGCCCAGAGATAAACCCATGCACATATGGTCACCTTATCTTTGATAAAGTAGGCAAGAATATACAATGGAGACAAGACAGCCCCTTCAATAAGTGGTGCTGGGAAAACTGGAGAGCTACATGTAAAAGAATGAATTAGAATACTCCCTAACACCATACACAGAAATAAACTCAAAATGGATTAAAGACCTAAATGTAAGGCCAGACATTATAAAACTCTTAGAGGAAAACATAGGCAGAACAGTCTATGACATAAATCACAGCAAGATCCTTTTTGACCCACCTCCTAGAGAAATGGAAATAAAAACAAAAATAAATGGGACCTAATGAAACTTAAAAGATTTTGCACAACAAAGGAAACCATAAACAAGACGAAAAGACAACCCTCAGATTGGGAGAAAATATTTGCAAATGAAGAAACTGACAAAGGATTAATCTCCAAAATTTATAAGCAGCTCGTGCAGCTCAATATCAGAAAAACAAACAACCCAGTCCAAAAATGGGCCAAAGTCCTAAATAGACATTTCTTCAAAGAAAATATACAGATTGCCAACAAACACGTGAAAGGATGCTCAACATCACTAATCATTAGAGAAATGCAAATCATAACCACAATGAGATATCACCTCACACTGGTCAGAATGGCCATCATCAAAAAATCTACAAGCAATAAATGCTGGAGAGGGTGTGGAGAAAATGTAACCCTCCTGGACTGTTGGTGGGAATGTAAATTGGTACAGTCACTATGGAGAATGGTATGGAGGTTCCATAAAAAACTAAGAAAAGAACTACCATATGACCCAGCAATACCACTACTGGTCATATACCCAGAGAAAACCATAATTCAAAAAGAGACATGTACCACAATGTTCATTGCAGCTCTATTTACAATAGCCAGGACATGGAAGCAACCTAAGTGTCCATCAACAGATAAATGGATAAAGAAGATGGGGCACATATATACAATGAAATATTACTCAGCCATAAAAAGAAAGGAAACTGAGTTATTTGTAGTAAGGTGGATGGACCTAGACCCTGTCTTACAGAGTGAAGTAAGTCCGAAAGAGAAAAACAAATACCGTGTGCTAACACATATATATGGAATCTAAAAAAAAAAATGGTCCTGATGAACCTAAGGGCAGGACAAGAATAAAGACACAGATGTAGAGAATGGACTTGAGGACAGGGGGAGTGAGAAGGGTAAGCTGGGACGAAGTGAGAGAGTAGCATTGACATATATACACTACCAAATGTAAAATAGATAGCTAGTGGGAAGTAGCTGCATAGCACAGGTAGGTCAGCTCAGTGCTTTGTGACCACCTAGAGGCGTGGGATAGGGAGGGTGGGAGGGAGGCTCAAGAGGAAGGGGATATGGGGATATATGTATACATATAGCTGATTCACTTTGTTATACAGCAGAAACTAACATTGTGAAGCAATTATACTCCACTAAATATGTTTCTAAAAAACCCAAGGACTTTTTAAAATATTTATTTATTTATTTAATTTTTGGCTGCGTTGGGTCTTTGTTGCCGTGCGCGAGCTTTCTCTAGTTGCGGCGATCTGGGGCTACTCTTCGTTGTGGTGCGCAGACTTCTCATCATGGTGGCTTCTCTTGTTTCAGAGCATGGGTTCTAGGCGCATGGGCTTCAGTAGTTGTGGCATGTGGGCTCAGGAGTTGTGGCACATTGGCTTAGTTGCTCCGTGGCATGTGGGATCTTCCCAGACCAGGGCTCTAACCCATGTCCCCTGCATTGGCAGGCAGATTCTTAACCACTGTGCAACCAGGGAAGCCCCCCAAAGACTTTTATTGAGTCGTCATCTTTGCTGTCTCTGTCCATGCCTCCCTGTCTCTGAATGCTATGAATTCCCAACTCATTGCCCTGTATCATGTTTTTTTTTTTTTCCTCCCATCTTCAAGAAGGCAAGGTTAGATTGGCAGAGAATTATGACTTCTGTTTTTGATATATGGAGTTTGCAGTGCAGGCAGAATCTCAATAGAGATGATGTCTGAGAGGAGGATGGAAACCAAGAGACAAATCAGAACAAAGAGATTTGGCATTAACCCATTAAGAAGGAAAGTTCGAGGCCATGAGGTTGCCGGGATAAGCATGAAAAAGGATATCCAAGGAAACCAGTTTAAGGGGAAAAGAGCTTCCTTGCTTTGCTCTAACTTCTTCAAACTCAAAACCCTTGACGGGCAGTCCTATCAGCACTTGCTGCTTTCAATTATCTGTCATTGTTATATGTATCCTACTTATTCTAGACCCCACTCAGATTCTTACAAAGTAGAGATCACGTGTGAATCAGCCTTTTATTAAACCATGTGTTCTTACAGATTGCCCAAGACATGGTTGAGGTTTGATACATACTTTGCTGAATGAATTAATAAAATGGTTGAAATGTCATTGTCTTCAGTAATTAATGAACCCCTACTAGGTACCATACTATGCACTAGGTACAAATATTTAATCTGCAGAATCTTAAATACTGTCTTTTTAGCCAACAACACATTTCTCATTTATTCATTAGCTGACATTTGCTGAGTGCCTTGAGGGAGTCAAAAGGGGAAGTAAAGAGGAATCAGAGATGGTCCCCACATCAAGGATAGAGCGGCTCCTTTTTTTCTCACTCAGAGTTGTACCTTCCACTGGAAACAAGACAGACCAGTTCCCTGGGTTCTGACCATACGTGAATCAAAGGGTTAAGGAAATGTTTTCTCTCTTCCTCCTCCTGTTTCTCAGCAATTAAGTCCTGCAGGTCAGGTAGGGTCAAGGAGGGAAGACCCCATGTCGGGGACAGTCTGGTTGCAGGCACTGGAGTTCCAGAAGGTTGAGGAGTGCTTTGTGGTTCCTGCATGGTTCAGTATATGCATTACACTTCAAAATAAAGTTTCAGAAGATATTTGATTGATGTTTTTTTAATAAAAATAGTGAATGAAGAACTCATGGGGTGTTGTTTTAGAGAAGGTGGTCGAGGAAGCCCTCTCTGAGGAGATGACATTTGAGCAGAGACCTGGATGTAGAGAGAGAGCGAGCAGAGCCATGTGGTGTCTGGAGAAGAGCCTTCAGGGCAGGTCTTTAGTGTGACCTGAGCCTGGTAAGAACTGGCAAGTTTATAGAACTGGGAAGAAGTTTATAAGGGCAGAGGTAAGGAAGTGAGGAGGCCAGAAGAGGGACAAGGTGCATCCAGGTTGTCTGTGATACAGAGGAGTGAGGACCAGGGCCTGTGAGCGAAAGGAGGACGAATTTGAGGTATAATGTTTGATGACAGCTCTGCAGTGTTGGATCAGTCTCAGAAGTAGAGAAATCTTCACACCTCTGTCTTATCGGTAGTCAAACACCTTGGTCTTGGCTTGGGTCACTGAATAACCACGGTCAGCTAACTCACCTGTCCAGGTCTGTGTTCCTCACTTGTCAAAGGAAGGGTCAAACCTTCAGTCTCTTCCTTTTCTCATGAAATGGTCTTACATAATAGACATTAAATATATGAATGAATGTTGATAACTGTGAAAAACACAGATATGAAAGTTACAGTTGCTTTTAAAGGCTGAACTAAATGTAAATATAATTTGGGGAGAATTTTCTTTGTCATAGACTCTGCAGTTATGTTCTTTCCAGTAGGTTTTTTCTCCCCTATTTTGTTCTGTTGTTTTTTCTGGCTGAGGCTGAACAGTTTCTGGGATCTGACTGTAGGTGGAGCAGTTATACTTCTCCCCACGTTATAGCAGGAAAAGCAGGCAGGAGCACCCACCCTTCGTGTCTAGACAGAGGACGTGCATGGAATCATAAAATCTTTGGACAAGAGGGCTCTTGAAAGGTCATCTACTCCCTCTCATGTCTTTAGAAACTCTTGCTGCTCAACCAGCCAGGTGATGATGCACTCTCCCTGCTATGTTCCATTTAACTGCATTTAAAGCTCCACTGTTCCATTCCCAGACATGTATTTTAGGATCAACAGCAAAATACACCAAAAAACAACCTCCAATTAAAATCCAGCGTGTGCCTGTGCACACGTCCCTTCCCAGTGGGACTACGTACCCTTCTTGGTGCTGCTGGAGATCAGGGCGGCTCTCTCCATTCTGATGGTTTACTAAATGTCATCTCTGGATTCTCATGAAACATTTTGTTTATCTTAGATTGAGATTTCCCAGTATTTCGGGTCCTGCTATAGAAAGGGAAAAATTCAGGCTAATATATTTACAAAATGGTAAAATCTAAAAATCAGTAGGGCAAGATCTGGACAGAGGCAACATCCCCACAGGGCTCCAGGAAGACCCCATCCCATCACTTGTCACTCACCCAGAAGCAGGTATATGAAAAGATTTTTTTTCAACTCTGTGAAACTACTGTGGTCCTAGAAGTGTTTCTATGAAGTTAATGTCTGCATATCTAATCCTGTTTCTCCATTAGAAATCACAGGGTTTCCCCCTCTTTTGAAAAAATCTAGGTCTAAGAGTTAATACAGCCACATTTAAGGGTATCTTAAATATTTTTTAAATATTTAAGGGACAATGTTTTCATGATCAGCTATTAATCATAATACTCCAAGTAGGTTACAGAGAATATGTGCAAACCACCCAGCAAGACTAAAGGGAAAGAAAGCCAGGAGTTACTTAAATCACATGTTAGACACCTTCTCAATTAAGCTCTCACCAAGTCTTCTACAGCAAGAGAGTAGCACAGCTGCCTTTGGTGTTCCCACCTTTTCCTCCCCAGTTTTATACAAGTGCTTAGTTGTTTTACATGAACAGATGGGTTTAGGAGCACAGTTGATTTGCAGATGGGAGAACACAAGGCCCATCTTCCTGAAGGGATGTGAAAATTCTCAAATATGTTCAGATAATGCTATTATCATTTAGGTAAATTTGTTCATTCAACTAGTTGTGAGCACCTAATGTATATTGGGCATTGGGCTAGGAGGTGGGATATAGCAGTGAACAATTAAACATGAACGTCATAAAGATATAGTGAATATTTTTACAGGAAAGAACAGAAGTCAGCAGGACCTAACCTAGCCTGGAGGTGAGGACAGCTTTCCCAAAAGGATGCCGCACCTAACCAGAGACCTGAAGGTGACAGGTGGGTGGGCCATCAGAGGGCTCCAAGTAGAAAGAACCGGATGGAGGAAGGTTGAGAGTTGAAAGAGCATGGACCATTAGAAACTGTGAATGTGGCCTAGCACAGCCAGAATGTAGAATTCCAGGAGGACACTGGAAAGAGACTGAGGCTGGAGTATAAGGTAAGACCAAATCCTGGGGTCTTTTCTGACCAGCAAAGAGTTTTGATTTTATCCTAAAAGCAATGGAACACATTGATGAGTGTATTCAGTGAAGTGATAGGTTAAGATCTGTGTATGACAAATATGCTGCCTGCTGTGTGAATGAAAGGATGACAGAGGGATATAGATTTGAAAACAGCATATAGATGTTAACAAAAGCCATGAGAGAGATGGCCCAGAGAGTGGGTGCTGAGTGAGAAAAGGGCCAAGGACGGGATCCTAAAGGATATTTGAAGGACAAGCAGAAGAAGAAGCAGAAGCAGAAGCAAGAATGGGAGTGGGAGCAGGGGGCGGAGGAGGAGAAAGAGGAGAAAGAGGGGGAGGAGGAGGAGAAGGAGGGGGAGGGGAGGAGGGGGAGGGGAGCAACCAATAAAGGAACTTGGAAGGAGCCAGAGACTTGAGGTTATCCAGGAGAATGTTGCTTTGTAGGAGCCAAGGTAAGAGACTGCTTCACAAAGGAGAGGACATTCTGACTTACTTCACTCTGTATGACATTCTCTAGGTCCATCCACCTCACTACAAATAACTCAATTTCATTTCTTTTTATGGCTGAGCAATATTCCATTGTATATATGTGCCACATCTTCTTTATCCATTCATCTGTCGATGGACACTTAGGTTGCTTCCATGTCCTGGCTATTGTAAATAGAGCTGCAATGAACATTGTGGTACATGACTCTTTTTGAATTATAGTTTTCTCAGGGCATGTGCCCAGTAGTGGGATTGCTGGGTCGTATGGTAGCTCTATTTGTAGTTTTTTAAGGAACCTCCATACAGTTCTCCATAGTGGCTGTATCAATTTACATTTCCACCAACAGTGCAAGAGGGTTCCCTTTTCTCCACACCCTCTCCAGCATTTATTGTTTGTAGATTTTTTTTGATGATGGCCATTCTGACTGGTGTGAGATGATATCTCATTGTAGTTCTGATTTGCATTTCTCTAATGATTAATGATGTTGAGCATTCTTTCATGTGTTTGTTGGCAATCTGTATATCTTCTTTGGAGAAATGTCTAATACCGTATGCTAACACACACATATATATGGAATCTAAAAAAAAAAAAAGAAAAGAAAGAAAATCATCAGAAGAACCTAAGGGCAAGGTGGGAATAAAGACACAGACCTACTAGAGAATGGACTTGAGGATACGGGGAGGGGGAAGGGTAAGCTGGGACAAAGTAAGAGAGTGGCATGGACATATATACACTACCAAACATAAAATAAATAGCTAGTGGGAAGCAGCCACATAGCACAGGGAGATCAGCTCGGTGCTTTGTGACCACCTAGAGGGGTGGGATAGGGAGGGTGGGAGGGAGACGCAAGAGGGAGGAGATATGGGGACATATGTATATGTATAACTGATTCACTTTGTTATAAAGCAGAAACTGACACACCATTGTAAAGCAATTATACTGTAATAAAGATGTTAAAAAAAGACTAAAAAATAAAACTCAAATAAAAAACAGAGGGAACAGTCGGTGGTGACAATACTGCCCGGCAGACAAGCAAAGTAAGGTCCGAGGAGCATCTAGAACAGGGAGGTCGTAGGTAAGCTCGTTGCGCCAGTCTCTGGAGGATGGTGGGGGTGGGAGCTCGACTACAGTGGGTACAAAACGAAAGGTTGGTGAGGACATGCACTTTACGAAGTAAAGCTCCAAATCTGGGGATAAAATAGAACCAGTAATGGATGGTAGGGGATTGGGTCAGGTGGGGGGTGTTTTATAAATATGAGTAATTTGGAGGATATTTAAGTACCAAAGGAAGCTACAGATTGACCAGATGGAGGTTACTGAGAAGGCTAGAGAGGCTGAGATTCAGGGGACGAGTAAGGCAGTAGCTGAGGATGGGAGGAGGAAGGATCCTCTGCTGTCACAGGAGGGAAGGGGAACAGAATGGACATGGACCCTGGGACGTTTGTGGGTTTCGTGGCAAGAATTTGAGTGTTCAGGCCTGATGACTCATCTGCTCTGTGAGGGAAAAAAGGAATGAGTACCTTTTCTGACATACCCGTTGTGAAAGTTTAAAATCCTAGCTGAAGAGGACATTTTTAAAAAGTATTCTTGATGTTGAGAGAGAGAGAGAGTTCTTAAAAAAGAAACTTAGTATTATTTATTTAGTATTGTATTTTTAAAAACAAATTTAGACATACGTAATTCACAGTCAAGACAGAATTTGAAACTAACAAACATTGTGAAATTCTGCTTATAACAGTTGATGGTGGGGGCCCTAAAAATATGAAGTCCAGCTAAAATTGTATATCTCACTCTAATAAACATTTTATGATCAAACCTAATGGTTAGATGAATTCAAGCAATTCACCTGACATGTCTGTATTTAATGTGTTCTTTTTGATCAGTTGAACAAATATATAATCACTAGGATTGCAGTAGGATTGCATTAAAATCAGATAGCTTGATAAATTTTATAGAACTGGATGATAATTAACACAAGAACCTGAACTTAATTAGATACACGTATAAAATGCTGGCGATAAGCAAGTGCCTCCTTTATAAATTTTTTTAATATTTATTTTTATTTATTTAATTTTTGGCTGTGTTGGGTCTTCGTTGCTGTGCCTGAGCTTTTCTCTTGTTGCGGCGAGCAGGGGCTACTCTTCGTTGTGGTGCGCGGGCTTCTCATTGCAGTGGCTTCTCTTGTTGAGGAGCACGGGCTCTAGGCGCACAGGCTTCAGTACTTGTGGCACACGGGCTCAGTAGTTGTGGTGCACGGGCTTAGTTACCTTGCGGCATGTGGGATCTTCCTAGACCAGGGCTTGAACCCATTGTCCCCTGCATTGGCAGGAGGATTCTTAACCACTGCACCACCGGGGAAGCCCCCATGCCTCCTTAAATAGCCACTAAAATGCACTTTAAATGCATACTAAATAGCACAGCATGGTCCAAGAAGAATAAACACAAACAGAGTCAATGAAGTTTGAAGAAATTAGAATAAATGAATCATACTTTTATCCACAGGGAACCCACCCTGTAGGGAGGCCTCAAAATTTTTTTGTTTCCTTGTCTTATCATTACGCAGAATCCACTGTTCCAAACCTTTAAAGAGTTAATCCTCCTAAATGAAGCCAAGATCTTCTTTGTGGTATCATTTTTGAGAGGAGGAAGGCTTTGTCCTCTAGAAAGGACCTATAGAGCATTAGGAGGTCTCCTGAACAGCAGGAACAAATGTTCCTTTTGTTAGAACTCAACCTATAATTTTCTCTATTTTTTTTAAATTTATTTATTTATTTATTTATTTTTGGCTGCATTAGGTCTTCATTGCTGTGCATGGGCTTTCTCTAGTTGTGGAGAGCGGGGGCTACTCTTCATTGCGGGGCACAGGCTTCTCACTGCGGTGGCTTCTCTTGTTGCAGAGTACGGGCTCTAGGCGCACAGGCTTCAGTAGTTGTGGCATGTGGGCTCAGTAGTTGTGGCTCGCGGGCTCTAGAGCACAGGCTCAGTAGTTGTGATGCATGGGCTTAGCTGCTCCACAGCATGTGGGATCTTCCCGGACCAGGGCTCGAACCCATGTCCCCTGTATTGGCAGGCAGATTCTTAACCATTGCGCCACCAGGGAAGTAAATTATAATGACTTCAGATTTGGTGCAGCCATACTGGAAGCCGTACTCTCATGGGTCCTACTCCAGCGAAAGTGCCTGGAACTATTGATGTCAGCCCCATGTCCGTTTGTCACACTGTTTATTCACAACAGCAGAGAGGAAACAAAGATTAACTTATTTCCTGAAAGTCACCACCCCGGTTCCTCAAGAATCTCAAAGCAACTTGTAGGTGCCTCAAATCCCTAGGCCAATAGTGACTATGCTAAGACATGCGATATCTTGGCCATCCTTCTCATCCTTCCTGGCTCTATTTCAAGCCGGAACCCAAAGGCCATACAGCTAATGGTGTTGAAGGAGCCAGGAGTGACCACCAGGGAAGCCCTGCTCATATGCTTCCTTCCTCCATCCCTCTCTCTCTAGTTAAAATCTACTGAACTACATGCATCTTCTTGAAAGGCTTTCCAATCAGCTCTGCCTACCCCGTCATCTTATTCTTCTCTCCTCCATATACTTAATCACTTAGAAATGTCAGACTTGCCTTTGCTTGTTGCGTTTAGAGATTTTTTGTATGTGTTGTGATGATGTGTCCCAAGGAAGGGATCCTGGGCAGCTCTCCTTCTCTTCTTGTTTCCTAGGATGCTTATTCCAGGTTCTTCGTGGTGCAGGCTCAGACAATGCTCTTCACAATTGGACTCTTCATTTGTAGAAGGGTTGAGTATATGAGTTCTGGCGTTGAACAGACCTGGCTTTGGATCCTGCCTCTTGCCACTTGCTAAGTTTGGAGCCTGGGGAAAGTTATTTAACTTCTCTGGGCCCCATTTTCATCATTAGTAAAATGAGAATCATTATGGCAAGTACTGCTGTACTATTACCACAGTATCCAGCAGACAGTGGGTTTTAATCCAGCTGTTATTAAGAGCCTGAGATTTGACCTTTACTATTCACAGTTTTGTAAGGAAAGGAAAGAGACTGTAGTTTTTTGGTTCCCATGCTGGATAAGATATTGCTTTTGTAGATACTGGGGGCCCAAGGTGAAGGCACTTTCATTTCTCTTTTAAATAGTAAGAAGAGCTGTCACCAACTACTCAAATGGAGATGAGCCTTAAATCAAACTGTATTAACCTGAATAATACATTATGACAATCTTATTCTGGGTCTCGAGTAACCCAAGGTCGAAAGGCACCCAGCCTCAGCTAAATAAGCTGCATGAATTTCCTACAGAGATCTTACGACACAGCTGAGAAAGGACTCATGCCTTAGTACATTTTCCATGAGTGTGTGATAAATGAAAAGGAAATAGTAACTTTCATTCCTCTCACGCAACCAATGTTTATTGGGCTTCTTCATATTAGGTGAGAGTAACTGTGCTAGACGCTAGTGCCAGGGGACTTCCCTGGTGGTCCAGTGGGTAAGACTCCACACTCCCAATGAGGAGGGCCTGGGTTCAATCCCTGGTCGGGGAACTAGATCCCACATGCGTGCTGCAACTAAGAGGTCTGCATGCCACAACTAAACAAGCCCACGTGCCGCAACTAAAGATCCCGCGTGCCACAAGGCACATGGCACAAGGAAGATCCCGCATGCTGCAACTAAGACACGGTGCAGCCAATATAAATAAATAAATAAATATTTAGATGCTAGCGCCAGGATGACCCTGTCCACCTGCCCTTGTGGACCTTAGAGTCATAGGTGATCCCACTGACAAGAAAACGAACAAATGAAAGAAGCTGATGTGGCCATGGAACAACCAGCCCACTGTAAGCTGGAGTCATAGTGGGGGCTCCACACTGGTCAGTAAAGAGCTGTAGAGGGGTGATAATTAATCCTGAATTTAAAGGATAAGAAGCCAACAACCAAGAGAATGGGGAAGAGGAAACAACAGGTGGGAGAGTCTAAGGTTAGAAAATCCTGGCTGTGGCTTTAGGAGCCAAAGGTATAAAAGAGTCAGGAGGGGCGCAGTGGTTGGGAGTCCGCCTGCCGATGCAGGGGACACGGGTTCGTGCCCCGGTCCGGGAGGATCCCACATGCCACGGAGCGGCTGGGCCTGTGAGCCATGGCCGCTGAGCCTGCACGTCCGGAGCCTGTGCTCCGCAACGGGAGAGGCCACAACACTGAGAGGCCCGCATACCACCAAAAAAAAAAAAAAAAAAAAGAGTCAGGAGCTTGAGGTGGGAGGGGACTTTCTCAGAACTGATCCTGTTCCCCCTGCTGCCTCTCTGAGTATTTCAGGAACCCATTCAAAAATGTCCTCAGTGAAATGCAAATCAAAACTGCAATGAGATACCACCTCACTTTGGTCAGAAAGGCCATCATCCAAAAGTCTACAAATAATGTTGGAGAGGGTGTGGAGAAAAGGGAACACTCCTGGACTGTTGGTGGGAATGTAAATTGGTGCAGCCACTATGGAGAACAGTATGGAGGTTCCTTAAAAAGCTAAAAATAGAGTTACCATATGACCCAGCAATCCCATTCTTGGGCATATATCTGGAAAAGATGAAAACTCTAATTTGAAAAGATACATGCCCCCCAAAGTTCATAGAGGTACTATTTACAATAGCCAAGACATGGAAGCAACCTAAATGTTTATCTGCAGAGGAATGGATAAAAAGATGTGGTATATCCATATACAATGGAACATTACTGAGCCATAAAAAAGAATGAAATAACGCCATTTGCAGCAACATGGATGGACCTAGAGATGATCATACTAAGTGAAGTAAGCCAGACAAAGACAAATATTACATGATATCACTTATATGTGGAGTCTAAAAAATAGTACAAATGAACTTATTTACAAAACAGAAACAGACTGACAGACATAGAAAGCAAACTCTAACAGATACACACTATTATATTATATATAAAATAGATAAACAACAAGGATTTACTGTATAGCACAGGGAACTATATTTAATATCTTGTAATAAACTAAAATGGAATAGAATTTTTAAAAGAATATAGATATATACATATATAGGTGTAACCAAATCACTTTGCTGTACACCTGAGGCTAGCACAATATTGTAATCAACTATACTTCATTAAAAAGAAAAAACTATGCTCTCAGAAAGCACCTACCTACATATTTCACAAGTTAAAAATATGTTATTAAAACAAATTGAAAGTTTCAGTAGAGCGTCACAATTTATGGAAAGACGTTTCAGGCTGGGGAACCTGAACTGGTAACAGGAATTGCATTATTATTTTTAAATGGTCCATCTCCACCTTTTAGTATAAGAAATGATTACATCTCAGATCCTTCTGTGTCAGGGATCATCTGGATATGCAGCTGCTAGAGACACCTATCATGTGTAAAAGGCTTTCTCTTTTATGAGGAATTGCAATACACTTGTGACTCCAAAATTTTCTCCTGTTCAATTTTCTTTAATGTTTTGTTTTTGTTTTTGTTTTTGTTTTTTTATGGTACGTGGGCCTCTCACTGTTGTGGCCTCTCACGTTGCAGAGCACAGGCTCCAGACGCACAGGCTCAGTGGCTATGGCTCACGGGCCTAGCCGCTCCGCAGCATGTGGGATCTTCCCGGACCGGGGCACGAACCCGTGTCCCCTGCATTGGCAGGCGGACTCTCAACCACTGCGCCACCAGGGAAGCCCTCTTTAATGTTTTTGAAAACAATCATTCTACATTTTTTTTCTTACAATTAAATAAAACTGTCTGAGAGCTAAATGAAAACGTTTTGGGAGCACTCTGACAAGACTATTAACACCATCGTTAGGCTCTACTCAAGCTTCTTCTTGGTTGGGTCAGTTTGACCTGCTGTGGGTTTTTGCAGATTGAAAGTTCACAGCCCCTTCTCCCTCCCACTTTCACTTCGGGAGAGATGTGTTCTCACAAATCACAGAAACTGAGAGACATTGCCCCAAAGTTGCATGCCTCCCATGCCACACCTCCCCAGCCGGTGCCACTGCCCTGCTCCGCTCAGGCCTGAGCTGCGACCCAGGGCCCAGCACCGAGGCAGCAAGAATGGCCCCACTCACTCACTGCCCCTCCCATCATTCCTCTCTCAGCCCATTTTTCCTTCCTCTTTAGCTGCATGAACTGCAACCACTCACACTGTCTTAGAAGCACCTCACTGACTTTCACAACAAATAATAGATCCTTCAAGAAGAAAGAAAACAGTCACCTTCCTTCATGGGCCTTTAAAACGATCATCGTGGGACTTCTCTGGTGGTCCAGTGGTTGGGACTCCGTGCTTCCACTGCAAGGGGCATGGGTTTGATCCCTGGTCCAAGAACTAAGATCCTGCATGCCATGGGGCCAAAAGATATAAATAAGTAAATAATAAATAATAAATAAAAATAAAACAATCATCATAATGATAACGAAAGCAACAACTCCATGATTTACTATTAAATGAACTAACATATGTAAAGTACTTCTTAATGCCTGACATATATTCAATGAGCAATACATATTAAATATTAGCTATTATCATTATTATCATTTTCATGGATTAACATACTAAGTTTCAGGGGACCTCCCTGGAGGTCCAGTGAGTAAGACTCCACACTCCCAATGCAGGGGGCCGGGGTTCGATTCCCTGGTTGGGGAATGCATGCTGCAACTAAAAGTCTGCATGCCGCAACTAAAAGATCCCACATATGGCAATGAAGAATCCGCATGCCGCCACTAAGACCCAGCACAGCAAAAATAAATAAATAATGTCTAATATTATATAAATTACAGGTATACAATATAGTGAGTCACAATTTTTAAAGGTTATACTCCATTTATAGTTATTATAAAATATTTACTATATTCCCTGTGTTTACAATATATCTTTGTAGTTTATTTTATACCTAATAGTTTGTACCTCTTAATCCTCTAACCCTATATTGTCCCTCCCCCTTTCCTTCTCCCCACTGGTAACCACTACTTTGTTCTCTATATATGTGAGTCTGCTTCTTTTTTGTTATATTCACTAGTTCATTGTATTTTTAAGATTCCGCATATAAATGATATCATACAGTACTTGTCTTTCTCTGTCTGACTTATTTCACTTAGCATAATGCCCTCCAAGTCCATCCATGTTGCTGCAAATCACAAAATTTCATTCTTTTATATGGCTGAGTAGTATTCCATTATATACATATACATATATATATATATATATATATATCTCACATCTTTTTTTATCCATTTATCATTAATGGACACTTAGGTCACTTCCATACCTTGGCAATTTTACACCCGTTTTACAGATGAGGAAACAAAGATGGTAAGAAGTCAAGTGCCCAAATTCACACTGCTGATTCATTTTGGAGCTGGAGTCAAAGCCAGTCTCCATAGACTGTGATGTCTGTCCGCTAAATCGTCTGCAGTTATGTTCAGGTGGGAATGATTTAGGGACAGTCTTTGAAAAAGTTTAGGGGGATCATCAAGCTGAAAGGTTCTCTTGGATTTGAAAATTTTATAATGAAGACTTAGATGATTCATTAAACATGGAATGCATCTGGGTGGGATGGGGAGAGGAAAGAAGCAAGGAAGAAGAAAAGAATCATTTACTGAGTGTATGTTTGTACATTTACGTTTATTGTGCTCCAATTCCATAACTCTATTGCACTGCAAGTGCTTTAATAATAATTTCATGTTTTTCACTAAGACACTAAAACATCTTATTGAAGGAGGTCAGGGAAGTAGCTTCCTCAGAGTGCAGTCAGAGAAAAATTAGACAGTTGCATTTGGAGGACGGTTTTTCAATACAGAATGACACAGAGGTGTGAGGATGAATGAGCTGACCTCTTAGGTCCTTTCCAGTCCCGGAGCTCCAGAATTTATTTGCCAATGAAAATGTCAGGCTTTTTCTTCCATAAAATGATGTATGATGGTCTGAGTACCTTCCCCACTCCCACCCCCACCTCCTCATATCTGATTAAAAAGCAAAGATTAAATCAGCAGAAGCGATGGAAAGGAAGATTTTCTCCAGGAGTGATGAGGTTTTCCTGAGACAAGGCAACAGGAGGAGTAGAGGGCGTTAAAAGGAAAGCACAGGGCTTCCCTGGTGGCACAGTGGTTGGGAGTCCGCCTGCCGATGCAGGGGACACGGGTTCGTGCCCCGGTCCGGGAGGATCCCACATGCCGCGGAGCAGCTGGGCCCGTGAGCCATGGCCACTGAGCCTGCGCGTCCGGAGCCTGTGCTCGCAACGGGAGAGGCCACAACAGTGAGAGGCCCGCTTACCGGAAAAAAAAAAAAAAAGGAAAGCACGGTGGTCTGGGAGGGACGAGCTGACCCAGGCCTCAGCTGGGCGAAGGGATGGATCCAGGCACAGAGCAGAAGAATGGGCCCAGGCATAGAGTGGGAGGATGGGACAAAGGACAGATGCAGTTGAGTTATGAGGGCCACGACTTTGCATTAATTAACAGGCATAAAGTGTAAACCAGGTCTCTACTTTTGAAAAGAATATACTCTAGTTAAACAAACCAAATTAATGCATATGAAACAATTTGAGAACCATCCATTTTTAACCAGGAGATAAGAGGTCAGCCTTGAATCAGAACTCATTCCTTCAACAAATATTCCTTGCATCCTCTGTGCCAGACACCGTTCAGGGTACAGGGGATACAGAAATGACCCAAGCGGTCCTAATTCACTGTCCTACTGGGGGAGACAGAAAATAAACAAGATCGGTAAGTAAGACACGTAGTATTCTAGTCAGTGTTAGTGCTAAGTAAAAAATAAAGCAGGGAGGGACTTCCCTGGAGGTTCAGTGGTGAGGACTCCGCGCTTCCACTGCCGGGGGCCGCAATGATCCCTGGTTGGGGAGCTAAAATCCTGCAAGCCACGTGGTGCTGCCAAAAATAAAAATAAAAGCTTTATAAAAAGTTTTATGAAGAGGGATGTAGCTGAGTAAGAGAGCAAAGGGCGGAAAGGAGAGGGTGATGATGAAATCTGGTGGAGGACTCCAGGCAAGGGAATGGCAACGCAAGGTCCTGGGGTGAGTGGACCTGGTGGGTAAGAAACAGTGAGGACACCAAGGTAGTTAAGTAGAAGGTGGAGTCAAAAAGTTCACAGGGGCCAGGGGACTTCCTTGGTGGTCCAGTGGGTAAGACTCCACGCTCCCAACACAGGGGGCCGGGGTTCGATTCCCTGGTCAGGGAACTAGATCCCACATCCTGCAACTAAGAAGTCCATATGCTGCAACTAAGAAGCCCACATGCTGCAACTAAAAGATCCCCTGGGACTTCTCTGGTGGTGCAGTGGTTAAGAATCCGCCTGCCAATGCAGGGGACACAGGTTCAAGCCCTGGTCCAGGAAGATCCCGCATGCTGCGGAGCAACTAGGCCCATGCGCCACAACTACTGAGCCTGTGCTCTAGAGCCTGCGAACCTCAGCTACTGAGCCCAAGTGCCATGACTACTGAAGTCCATGTGCCTAGAGCCTGTGCTCCACAACAAGAGAAAACACTTCAATAAGAAGCCCACGCACCCCACTTGCTGCAACTAGAGAAAGCTCATGCGCAGCAACGAAGACCCAACACAGCCAAAAGTAAAATAAAATAAAATAAAATAAAATATCCCCCATGCTGCAACAAAGATCCTACAGGCCCACAACAAAGAACCTACATGCCGCAAGGAAGATCCCACATGTCACAACTAAGACCCGGCACAGCCTAAATAAATAAATAAATAAAATTTTAAAAGAAAAACATTCACAGGGGCCAGATCACGTGGGACACTGAACGAATTTGAAAAGACCTGGGCTTTCCCGTTTGGTGAACTGAGAGCCACTGGAGGCTGCTGAGCAGAGGAGGGACATGATCTGACCTACGTGGTAACAGGATCCCTCTGGCGCTGCGCTGGAAATGGGCTGCACCCCGTGAAGGTTAAAGCAGGGAGACCAGTCAGGACGCTGTTGCAATAATCCAGGCAAGAGATGATGTTGGCTGGGACCAGCAGTAGTAGTAGTAGAGGTGGGGGAAAGTAGTCGATTTCTGGATCTGCTGAAATGCTAGACCATTAGAGGAGAAAAGGAAGACAAGTCTCAGTGGAAGGAAGGAAAGCTCTTGCTAATGATCTGCCCCTCAATACTTCTGTCACATCTTGTCATCTCAGCCAAAGAAGGGTGAGGCTGTGTTCAGACTGACCACGTGATGGCCTAACTCGTGCTCTTAGTTGGTTTCCACTGAGAGTTGTGCCAAAGGGTCATATTTTCCATATTTGCAGGTGACTGACCCTTATTTGCACCAAGGGCTGTGCTGGGCACTTTGTATGGAGCTGCAAAGAGACATAAGACACAGTTCTTGGCTTCAAGGTGCTCTTAGTCTAGTGAGGGAGACAGGTGTACAGGCAACAAGTTCAATGGGATGGAATAAAGGAAGAGTCCAGTGTACAATTAAGGGCACAAAATAGGGCACTTGGCTCAGCCTTCAGGGAGAAAGGTGGTTGGGGGGTTTTGCAAGATGTAGGAGTTAGCCAGGAGACAACCACGGGGAGAGTATGTTAGGCAGAAGGGCAGCGAGTACAGAAGCACAGAGATGTGAACTAACACGAGGCATGTGTGGGCCTCTGTAGGCTGTGTGGGCCAATCAGCCCAGTAAAGGCAAGAGTCACCTTGATAGTGAGCCATTTGGCTGCCCTGTGCTTAGGATCACAAGTAGAGGAGAAAAGATTCACCGTTCCTCCTAGAAAAGTCAACCCAAGGCATATATTTTATTCCTGACTTGGATCA
This sequence comes from Globicephala melas, assembly GCF_963455315.2. Classification (NCBI taxonomy): domain Eukaryota; kingdom Metazoa; phylum Chordata; class Mammalia; order Artiodactyla; family Delphinidae; genus Globicephala; species Globicephala melas. The sequence continues at coordinate 96,500,609 of NC_083321.1, forward strand.
CCAGTGTCTTTAAATATCAAATCCTATCTGTGTGAAGCCTGGGGACCGAATATCTAGTTTCAAGTCCTGCCTTTACTACTCCTCTGACCTCAAGTAAGTCACTATTTCTGTGACTCTCCATTTCTGCAGAATAGGAAAACAATAACATATGCTTCATAGTGCTGCTGTGAAAACAAATGAAATAGGTCTGCAAAAGCATTTCCTGAAATGTAGAGAGCTGTTCAAATATTAGTTACTGTGTTAGAACTGAGTAATTGAAAAATACTGCTATCTGCTGATGCCCACTTCTCTTTCATGCCCTCATTGCCACCACTAGTATTTCATAGACCACTGAGTTCCTTGCTCTTTCCATTTTCACCCAGTTTGCAGGAGACTCTGGCTTTCTCTTTCTTCTCTAACCCCGCCAATTCCAGGGTAGGTCACCATTTCCGTAGTTACTGTGTCCTCTCCCATTCCGCCTGGTGTTCATGCTAAACTTTCACTCCATTCTTAAGCCCCAACATTTTCTCAGCACATGACCTTGCCTCCTATTTCATCAAGAAGGTGAAGGCCACCAGCATGAACTTCTGCTTCCTCCGTCTCCTCCAGTCTCCACCCAAAACATCAACACAATGTTTATCTCATTTATAAACACGCTTCACCCTTTTTCAGGTCTCAGGGAAGAAGGTATCTCTTCTCCTGTTCAAGATAATCCCCACCCCCGTCTGCACACACACACACCCTCCTCCCTACCCCCACCTCAGCTTTTTGTTCATGACCTCCTTCACCCTGAGATAAATCTCGTTCCATCCATACTCCCCTTTCTTCTATAAATCTCCTCTCTTGCTTTCTATTAGCTCATTGCCCTCAGCCTATAAATACATCAAGATTCACCTTTTGAGGAGCAAGTCTCTCTTGACCTCCCCTTGACATCTCAGCCAGGCATCTTGAAGATAGCCCCAATAATTGGGGTCTTCACTTCTTCAACCCACTGCCACCTGGCTTCTGATCAGACCACTCAACTCAAACTGCTTTCAAGAACATCACCTCCAAATTGCCAAAGCCACTGGACACTCCAGTCTAAGTCTACTTGGGCCTTTCTACTGTGTTTGACACTATTTCTCATTCAATTCTTCTTGAAATTCTCTACTTCTTTGACATCTCTTATGAGTCTCCTTCTACATCTCTGTTGATTGCTTTTTGTCCTATTTCACAGAGTCTTCCTCGTCTGCCAACTTCTTAAATATTTGAACCCCCCCAAAGGGTTGCTTTCTGCCCCACTCTTTCATCTTCCTACACTATCCCACGTGGGCTGGATCTTCTCCCCTGAAGTAGCTCAGGACTTACCTTTCTCGGGTAGATTGCCTCTCTCCACTTCACATAGATGTTCTTCTGGGTTTTATCTTGTTCCTTCATCTGGAACAGACTTCTTTGCTGCCTCATTTTGTTTAAATTTCTATTTGTATTTTCGTGTATGTAGTAGCTTAGTTACTTTTCTTGACCTTGAAGAAGTGGCCCTCTGTAGGGGATGTCCTATGTGTCCCAGCAGTACATGCCCCTCTTGTCACCCAAGGGCCAGGAACCAGGTGGTCCCAGGATGTGTTCTGACCTGTGTTTGCAGACTCAGTTCCCCAGGCTGAAAGATGGTAGTTTTCTTGCTTCTGGTGTCTGCCCCCTGGTGGGTGAGGCTGGTCTAGAGGCTTGTGCAAGGCTTCCTGGTAGGAGGGGCTGGTGCCTGCCCACTGGTGGGTGGAGCTGGATCTTGGCCCTCTGGTGGGCAGGGCCGTGTCTAGGGGGTGTGTGTAGAGGGGCTGTGGGCTAAGGAAGTTTTAGGCAGCCTGCCTGCTGATGCGTGGCGCTGTGTTCCCGCCCTGTTGGTTGTTCGGCCTGAGATGTCCTAGCACTGGAGCTCACAGGATGTTGGGTGGGGCCAGGTCTGGTGCTAATGACCCGAGCAATTTGTCTGCCTCCAGGTATAGGTGAATCCTCACCCAAATGTCTGCCACCAGCTTTTAGGACCCCAGAGAGAGCCACTGCCACCCGCCCCCCCTCCCCAGGAGACCCTCCAAGACCAGCAGGTAGGTCTGGCCCAGGCTCCTATGAAGTCACTGCTTTTGCTCTGGGTCCTGGTGCACCTGAGACCTTGTGTGCATCCTCCCAGAGTGGAGTCTCTGTTTCCCCCAGTCCTGTGGAGCTCCTGCAATCAAACCCCACTGGCCTTCAGAGCCAGATGTTCTGGGGGTTCCTCCTCCTGATGCCAGATCCCCAGCCTGATGTGGGGCTCAGAACTCTCACTCCTGTGGGAGAACTTCTGTGGTACAATTATTCTCCAGTGTGTGGGTCACCCACCCAGGGGGTATGGGATTTGATTGTATTTTGAGTGCACCCCTTCTACTGTCTCGTGGTTTCTTCATTATGTCTTTGGATGTAGAATATCTTTTTTTTGCTAGGTTCCAGTCTTTTTTGTCAATTCTTCTCAGATTTACTCCAGCATTCAGTCCAATTTCAGAACTCTCCAGTTCTCCCTGAGGAGAAGTAAAGGGTGAGAGAGTGGGCAGGAAGGGATAGGGGACTGCCCTCCATATGGGAACAAGCCACAGGAATGGAGAAGGAGGGTCCCCTTCCTGTCACCTCACATTGTGTGCCTTTTCTCATTCTGTTTTGACTCCCTAGAATACTGTCCCCATTTTTCACCTGCCTACCTTATACTCATCCTCCAAGACTCAGGTCAGATTTGACCTCTTTCAGAAGGTCAGTGAATCCCAGGATGTGCCGCATCTCCTCTGGGCTCACGTCTTTCAGAGCACTCACCTTAGTGCAGGCAATGTCTATTAAGTTGCCTGTTTTCCTTATGGGAAACATCATGCCTTTCAACCTCGTATTCCTAGCGCTCAGCACTGTTATATAGTAAGAACTCAACAAGTGCTCCATGGACTGGGCCAAGATCATCTAGACAAACCTCTTTATTTGATAAGTGACCTTGAAAAGCTCCATGTTGTACATTGAGGGTATCGGTAGCAAAAAAGATAAGACTTGGAGTCAGGTAGATTCAGTTTCCAATGCTAGACCTACCACTTACTAGCTGTGTGCCCTTACACCAATTACTTGTCCTTTCTAAATCCCAGTTTTCTAATCTGGAAATAAGGATAATACTACCTTCCTTACCAGGTTGGTATGATAATTAAATACACTAAGATAAATCAATTACCAGCTCACTAGTGCTTGGCATTGCTTACACACTAAATAAACAATAACTGTATTCTTTAATTGCTATTTTCATTAGTAACTTGTGTTTTATTTGAAAAAAAAGTTTAGTTGAATGAATTTAGCAATAAAGGTACAATTCCCACCCTCAAGGAACTAAGAGTCTAGAGAAAGTGCTCGCAATGGGGATTCTGTATTTCTACAGAATTCTGTATTTCTATAGAACTCTGCAGATGGTTTTGTATTTCCAGATTTATGAGTCAGCGTTCTCCAGAAAAACAGAATAGATAGGATCTATATAAAGAGATTTATTATGAAGAATTAGCTCATACAGTTTTGGAGGCTGAGAAGTATCATGATGTACTGTCTGCAAGCTGGAGGCCCAGGAAAACTGGTGGTTTGATTCTAGCCCAAATTGGAAGGCCTGAGAATTAGGAGTGCCCACAGTGTAAGTCCCAGTCCAAGGGCAGGAAAAGACAGATGTTCCAGATAGGCACTCAGGCAAAGAAAGAGAATCTCCCTTCTTCCACATTTTTGCTGTATCCAGGCCTCAGGGGTTGGAGGATGCCATTTCATATTGAGTGGGGCAATTGGCTTTCCTCAATCAGATCCAAATGCTAATCTCTCCGAGAAACACCCTCACAGACACATCCAGAAATAATGTTTAACCAGATACCTGGGCATCCCATGCCCCAGTCAAGTTGACACATAAGATTACCTATCACACTGGATAAACTTTTGTAGTTTTAAAAGATAAACTTTATCACCTGAGAGAATCTTATTTATATTACTTATTTGGTTGCGCTGGGTCTTAGTTGTGGCTGGTGGGCTCCTTAGTTGTGGCATGCGAACTCTTGGTTGCAGGATGCATATGGGATCTAGTTCCCTGACCAGGGATTGAACCCAGGCCCCCTGCATTGGGAGTGTGAAGTCTTTTTTTTTTTTTTTTTTGAGGTACTCGGGCCTCTCTCTGTTTGTGGCCTCTCCCGTTGCGGAGCACAGGCTCCGGACGTGCAGGCTCAGCGGCCATGGCTCACGGGCCTAGCTGCTCCACGGCATGTGGGATCTTCCCGGACCGGGCACGAACCCGTGTCCCCTGCATCGGCAGTCGGACTCTCAACCACTGTGCCACCAGGGAAGCCCTTTTTTCTTTTTAACATCTTTATTGGAGTATAATTGCTTTACAATGTTAGTTTCTGCTGTATAACAAAGTGAATCGCTATATGTATATATATATTCCCGTATCCCCTCCCTCTTGAGCCTCCCTCCCACCCTCCCTATCCCACGCCTCTAGGTGGTCACAAAGCACTGAGCTGACCTACCTGTGCTATGCAGCTACTTCCCACTAGCTATCTATTTTACATTTGGTAGTGTATATATGTCAATGTTACTCTCTCACTTCATCCCAGTTCACCCTTCCCCCTCCCTGTGCCCTCAAGTCCATTCTCTACATCTGCGTCTTTATTCCTGTCCTGCCCCTAGGTTCATCAGAACCAATTTTTTTTTTTTTTTAGATTCCATATACATGTGTTAGCATACGGTATTTGTTTTTCTCTTTCTGACTTATTTCACACTGTATGACAGACTCTAGGTCCATCCACCTCACTACAAATAACTCAGTTTTGTTTCTTTTATGGCTGAGTAATATTCCACTGTATATATGTGCCACATCTTCTTTATCCATTCATCTGTCAGTGGACACTTAGGTTGCTTCCATGCCCTGGCTATTGTAAATAGAGCTGCAATGAACATTGTGGTACACGTCTCTTTTTGAATTATGATTTTCTCAGGGTATATGCCCAGCAGTGGGATTGCTGGGTCGTATGGTAGTTCTATTTTTAGTTTTTTAAGGAATCTTCCTACTGTTCTCCATAGTGGCTGTATCAATTTACATTCCCACCAACAGTGCAAGAGGGTTCCCTTTTCTGGGAGTGTGGAATCTTAACCACTGCAAGGCCTTATCTCTCTTTATTGATTTACAGCAAGTCTTTATCTAACCCATTATTATACTGCCCACGCATATAATAGGGCCTGGCAGGTAAGAGAGGCACAATGCATTTATTTAATGAATAAATAAATGAATGAAAAACAGGTCTTCGATAACTACTTTTGAAACAAATTGATACGATTTTGATCATTATCTACACGGTGTAGTCCAAGGAATCACCTCATTTCTTATGAGTCCTCACCCTCAGCCCCACCACCCACTCTGTTCCACACGGCCCCCTTGCTGCTTCTCACTTATGCCAGCAGCCCCGCACCCCTGCTCAGAGCCTCTGAGCTGCTCCCTCTGCTTGGAACATTCTTCACCTCAAGTATAGCCCTGAATCACTCCCATACCTCCATCAGGCCTGTGCTGAAATGTCACCTTTTAAGTGAGCCATCCCCAATTGTTCTATTTTATTTTTGTCCTTTATTTATTATTATTATTTTTTTTTTTGGCGATACGCGGGCCTCTCACTGTTGTGGCCTCTCCCGTTGCGGAGCACAGGGTCCGGACGCGCAGGCTCAGCGGCCATGGCTCACGGGCCCAGCCGCTCTGCGGCATGTGGGATCTTCCCGGACCGGGGCACGAACCCGTGTCCCCTGCATCAGCAGGCAGACTCTCAACCACTGCGCCACCAGGGAAGCCCCCCCAATTGTTCTATTTTAAATTGACATTTCTACTCTCCACACTCCCTACTCGCCTGCCCTGCCTTTGGTTTCCTTCTATCACATATATCAGCATCTGACAAATCATCTATTTAATTAATTAATTTAGCATTCATTCATTCATTCATTCATATGTTTACCCCTCTCTCCCCTCAACAGAAAAAAACCTTGTCTATTTTGTTCACTGCTACATCCCCAGTGCCTAGAACAATGTCCAGCATATAGTAGGCAACCAAAAATATTTTATAAATGAACGTGACGGAGATTACACTTCCCAATCTCCCTTGCAGCTTATTTGGCTCTGTGACTGGGCCATGGGTGTAAGCAGAAGTGATGAGGACAAATTCCAGTTTATTTCTAATTTAAAAGATAAGCAGGGACTTCCCTGGCAGTCCAATGGTTGGGACTTCACCCTCCAATGCAGGGAGTGTGGGTTTGATCCCTGGTCGGGGAGCTAAGCTCCCACATGCCTCCTGGCCAAAAAACAAAAACATAAAAAACATTAAAAAAAAAAAAGAGGGGCTTCCCTGGTGGCGCAGTGGTTGAGAGTCCACCTGCCGATGCAGAGGACACGGGCTCGTGCCCCGGTCTGGGAAGATCCCACATGCCGCGGAGTGGCTGGCCCCTGAGCCATGGCCGCTGAGCCTGCGCGTCCGGGCCTGTGCTCCGCAACGGGAGAGGCCACAACAGTGAGAGGCCCGCGTACCGCTAAAGAAAAAAAACAAAACAAAACAAAACAAAAAAAAGAAGCAATATTGTAACAAATTCAATAAAGACTTAAAAAGAAAAATAAAGATAAGCAACTGTCTGCTCCAGCATGTAAGGAGCTTGGAAGTCGCCACTCTATCCAGCAAGTAAAAAACTGAACAAACTGGAAAATCAACAACTCTTCTTAGGTCTGTCAAAAAAGTTAGGTCACAAGGCAAACCACTGCCCCTAAAATTAGAGAGAAAAATGGGCAGATACAGAGAACCACAACTTCCCATCCAATAGCAGCAGAATACACATTCTTCTCAAGAGCACATGAAACGTTCTCCAGGATAGATCATATGTGAGGCCACAAAACATGTCTTAATACATTTAAGAAGACTGAAATTATATCAAGCATCTCTTCTGACCACAATGGTATCAAACTAGACATCAAAGACAGGAAGAAAACTGGAAAATTCAGAGATATGTGGAAATTAATCAACATGCTACTGAAAAACCAATGGGTCAAAGAAGAAATCAAAAGAGAAATAAAAAAATATCTTGAGAGAAGTGAAAACAGAAATACAACATACCAAAACCTATGGGATGCAGCAAAAGCAATTTTAAAGGGGAAGTTCATAGAGATACATGCGTACATTAAGAAAAAAGAAAGATCTCGAATAAACAACCTAATTTTACATCTCAAGGAACTAGAAAAAGAAGAACTAAATAAGCCCAAAGTTAGAAGGAAGGAAATTACAAAGATCAGAGTGGAAATAAATAAAATAGAGACTAAGAAGACAATAGAAAAGATCAATGAAATTAAGAGCTTTTTTTTTTTTTTTTTTTTTTTTTGCGGTACGCGGGCCTGTCACTGTTGTGGCCTCTCCCGCTGCGGAGCACAGGCTCCAGACACGCAGGCTCAACGGCCATGGCTCACAGGCCCGGCCGCTCCGCGGCATGTGGGATCTTCCCAGACCGGGGCAAGAACCCGCGTCCCCTGCATCGGCAGGTGGACTCTCAACCACTGCGCCACCAGGGAAGCCCTAAGAGCTACTTTTTTTTTTTTGAACATCAACAGAATAGAAAAACCTATGTCCAGACAGAAACCTGCACACTAATGTTTATAGCAGCTTCATTAATAATTGCCAAAACTTGTAATCAGTGACCGTGTCCTTCAGTAGTTGAGAGGAATAACTGTGATGTATCAGACAATGGAATATTACTCAATGCTAAAAAACCAAGAAAAAACATGGAGGAAGCCTAAATGCATATTATTAAGTGAAAAAAGCCAATCTGAAAAGGCTGAATACTGAAAAATATGAAAGGCTACATACTGTAGATTTGAACTATCTGATGTCCTGGGAAAGGAAAGCAAAACTATGGAGACAGTAAGAAGATCAGTGGTTGCCAGAGGGTGGGGGAAGGAATGAATAGGTAGAGCACAGATGATGGTTAGGTCAGTGCAACTATTCTATTTGATCCTACAGTGGGGGATATATGTCATTACACATTTGTCCAAACCCACAGAATGTACAACAATGTGAGTGAACCCTAACTTAAACTATGGTCTTTGGTTGATAATGACATGTCCATGTAGGTACATAGATTGTAACAAATGTATTAATCTGGTGCGGGATGTTGATAGTGGGAAGTATGTGCATGTGTGGAGACAGGGGGGATATGGGAGCTTTCTGTACTCTGACCAATTTTGCTGTGAACCTAAAATAACTCTAAAAAAAATAAAGTTATTAATTTTTTTTAAATGATAAGCAGTTTGCCCTGAAGTTCTTGTCTCTCAATTTCCCACAAGCTGAAATACAGACGTGATTATGGCTCACCCTTGATCACGCAATGACATCACCCCACTACATGGCAGGTCAACGAGACTTGGGAACCTGGCTCTTCAAAAGAACTCATGGGGCAGAGCCTCCGGCTCACCTGCCAGCCTGGGCTGCTCACATTGGGAGTGTGTATATAAGAAAGAAGGGGGTGTCACTTTTTGTTACAGCAGCTTACCCTTTACCCAACCCATAGAATAAATAAATGAACGAATGAGTATATATATCACACTTTAGTACAAAAGGGCATCTAAAGTGGATTAGAATAATTTATGAGGTGACCTAATACAAGTCCACATAAAGATGGACCAAGCAAATAAGACATTATACACCAGCGGCAGGAGTAGTATGCAAAAGAATTGGGGACTAGAGAGTCACTGCACTGAAGCAATGAGTTTAATCCACAAAGCCTGGAAATTAAGGCAAAAAGAGAAACACATGTTCTAACTTGTGTCTGATGAAAAGAGTTATACATTTTCCTTTATATGATTTCAGAAAATTCAGGGAGTATGTATTTCTAGGGACTATGTATTTATAGCCATAGGATCCTACAATCACTGGTGGTTGGTGGGAGTGACATTGGGAGGAGGGAAATTTTCAAGCACTAAAAGACATATCAGATAAATTATAAGCCCCTCAGGGTCAGAGACTGTGGTTTTTCCCTCCCCCCTCCTCCCCTCCCATGCTTCCCCTTAGTACCCAATCTTGCCTTGGAAACTGCGACTCTGCCATTCCTCCCTGGGGACTGGGATCTCTAAGAGCTGGTCCCTGAAGAGGAGAGAAGGCAATGAGGACAGCACTTGGGGGAATAAAAATTGAAGCCTGTAAAGCTGTGAGGAAATTCTGTTAATCATCAAACTGTAACTTCTCAGTAGAGGAAGTCACTTGATATTTTCAGCCAACTCTGGGAAAAGCAACACATCTATTTAATGCTGACCTTAGATCACCTTTCATTCAGTAAGATCATTCCTCACCTCCCTGAAGAGATTTGCTGGCTTGGAGAAAATCAGCCTCTAGATTGCTAGGAGCTTTGTAAGTTTTTCTTTTTCCTCTCCACCCCAGGTCTTCAAGTTAAAATAAAAATTACAGCCCTGGGAAGAGAAGAGGGCACATAAAGAAGGTGGTTCCAGCTGATGAAAGGGACTCTGTAAATAAGGTGAAATTTGCCAGTTCACCATAATACCAAACAGGTTTCAAAGTATTTGAGATCTGATAATAATTTTAATAAAAAATATTTCCTATTAATGGACATTATAAATATTTTGGAAAACACAAACACAAAAAGGAAAACCTTATCACCAGCCTGCAATGACCACGATTAATATTTCAGGGTTTGTCTGTCTCTTGAAATGGAGCAGGACCTTATGGTCCTTGGCCCCCATGTCCTTAGCTGGGCTTTTGTCTGCAGAAAAACTTTAGCCAAAGAATAATTTAATCAGAGAAGTGAGAAAATGCAGAAACAAAGGAAAACAGTCAAATGAGACCATATAATAATACTTTAGTCATTAAGCAAAGTCAAGGACCTTTGGTTCCTCCTCAAGGGCTATAGATAATATTCTGAGCCACATCCTGTGAGCTGTCTTATAGATACTGAAACCCCCATCAGGTGGAAAAGTTACTACATGATGACCAGACTGTAGCCATAACATAAGCTGCCACAATTCCAAGAACTGGCCTCAAAGAAATGGGAACAAACCGATCCTGGAACTAAGGACTAACTGTACTTAAAACAATCAAGATGATGCTGATCAGACCACCCCACGACTAATTTCAAGATGACTGTCAGAGCTGACTGTGCTGTTTCTGCACGTAGCCCCCTCCTTCCATCTATAAAATCTCTTGCCCACTGATTATCCCTGGCCTTTGGACAGGTGTCCACGCTCCCCACTGGTTGCCGGCCTCCGAAATAAAGCCAACCTCCTTACTGGTGAACCTAGTGGCAGGGCAGGAATAAAGACGCAGACATAGACAACAGGCTTGAGGACGCTGCGGGAAGGGTAAGCTGGGACGAAGTGAGAGAGTGGCACTGACATATATACACTACCAAGTGTAAAATAAATAGCTAATGGGAAGCAGCTGCATAACATAGGAAGATCAGCTGGGTGCTTTGAGACCACCTAGAGGGGTGGGATAGGGAGGGTGGGAGGGAGACTCAAGAGGGAGGGGATATGGGGGTGTATGTATATGTATAGCTGATTCACTTTGTTATACAGCAGAAACTAACACTATTGTAAAGCAATTATACTCCAATAAAGATGTAATAAATAAATAAACAAACAAACAAGTAAATAAAGCCAACCTCCTTTCCACCAACTTTGCCTCTTGGCTTTTTGAGCGGCAAGCAGCTGGCCTCCCCTTTTGGTAACAGTTTTGTGGCGCCTAACGTGGGGCTGTGCTCTCGCGACATCTGGCTCCCCGGGATTTTCCGAGCAGAGCCTCTGGACATGGCGTCGCGCCGGGATGGTGGCAATGAGCCCGCTGCTCTGGCTAGTTGGCCCCGAGAGGCGGATTTGGGGGACACTTCTAGCAGCTGCTGAAACCATTTTTGGGGGGGAGATCCTCCCTGTTTCTCTCCTGCTCGGCGCTGGCTGCCAACGTACGCTTTTCCTTGGTGGAATGGAAACATGCATCTGGATGAGCTGACGAGCTCCAAGACCGTGTAAGTCCACCGGTGTGCACCCGGGCAAACTTCTCTTTTGAGCACGAAGTGATATTTGGGCATTTTGCCAGTTGGTTCTGATGGGTGTCTGACGTTGAGGACCGTTTGTGAGCACTGAGTGTCATTTGGGGACTTGGCCATTTGGGTGTCATTTGGGCATTTTATTGGCTCCAGAGTGGCGAGCAGCTGGACGCCACTTTTGGTAACACTCTGGGTCTCCCCACCTCTGAAGGTCTCTCCATCTCTTGTCTCTCTCCCTACCTCTTTCTCTGTCTTGCAAAACTGGGATCATGAAGTACACAATGTTCTGTAATTTGCTGTTTGGTTTAATCCTATGTAAGAAATACTTTTTCCATTTTTAAATGCAGACAGCCACGAGAGGATGATTCAGCTCAAAACTCTTAATTTAGGGCATGTTGATGTGCAGCTGCAGTTCTCCCATTCACAAATACTCACTGAGTGCGCATCGGGGACCAGGCTCAGGGCTGGTGGTGAAAGAGAGCTAATCTCGTGGAGTTTACAGTCCAGTAGGGAGGAACGATGCTAAACGAGTCATCACCAGCGGGGTGACTATTACATAAAGAGAAGCACACGCGTTCTCAGGGAAACATAACAAGGGCCAGGTTAGGGCAGAACAATGGTAGCTCAGAACTGTGTTCCTGAAGAGGAAATCCCCAGATCTCGCTGACATTATCTCAAGGCCAGCTTGCATGCTTGCTGACTCTCTCCATGCGTGACAAGCGCATGGGTCTTTCAGGCTGTGTTTTAAATAGAACTCTGCTCTCCAAAGTCAAGCCATCACACAAATTCAGTGCGGGAGGAAATGAACCCTCTCTTATACCGCTCTGAGAATTTAAACAGGTACACTCCTTCTAGGAAAGCCATTTGGTGACATGCATTTGAAATAACAAGTTTAAAATGGCTTAAGCTTTGATCCAGAAATTACTTAGCAAGAATCTATCCTAAGAAATTAGTGAGAAACTTAGACACAATTTTATGTACAGAAGGTTCTTAGTACAATTGTTTACAATAATGGAGAGGGGACTGATAACCTAAATTTTCATCGAAATCAGAAAGGTAAAATAAATTATAGTCCTTTCAGTGGGATATTATATAATAAATAGGAATAGCTATCATTTGTTAAGCATTTACTGTGTCCTAAAAACCTATTTAAAGCTTTTACAATATTACTTTCACAGAATATTTAATTTATGGGAAATACTTATTATATAAGGTTGAGAGGGAAATGGGAGTCAACAGATTTTATTTATATTCCAATTTGTATTTTATCATGCATTTATATGCACATACAATGAAAAAATACCAGAATGCTAATGACGGTGGGATTACCAGTGACTGGTAATTTTTCTTTTTTCTATATTTCTAAATTTTCTGTGATAAGGATCTATCAAACAAATTGATGTCTTTTAAGACATACTATCTTTTTTTTTTTTGGCCATGCCACGAGGCATGAGGGGATCTTAGTTTCCCGACCAGGGATCTAACTTCCTGCAGTGGAAGTGCAGAGTCTTAACCGCTGGACTGCCAGGGAAGTCCCAAGGCATACTATCCTTTAAAAGCACATTCAAATGTTATTAATGACTCCTTTGGATTAAATGCTTAACTATGAAAAAATCAAAGGCCAGAATATATCAGATGGTTGTTAATAAATCTGCAGGTGGCCCTGCTTCCTAAGGAACAGTGGGTTTGCAGGATGGGCACCAGATCCACCTCTCCACAGGTCAGATCCTACCTGGGTCTCCTTAGATAATTTGGAGTTGCTTCAGAGAGAATCTGGGCTTGAATCCTGATCCTATTACTTAGTGGGTAGACCTAACAGCTCACTTCACCTCTCAAATTCTCAGTTTCCTCATCTGTAAAATGGGAATCATAACATCTACCTCATGGAGTTGCTGTGAGGGTAAAACGATGCCCAGTCCAGGCAACTACCTCTGCCAGGTGCCTGCACATGCTGGCTTAGTAGCAGCAGCTGGGCGCTGCCCCGAAGGGCCCACAGTTGAGGTTTACTGTGATTGGGTTTGCTGGTGAGACACACACAGGTTCTGCCTGTGGGCTGGATTATGCTTAGCTGAGGGTTCCATTTCATGGATGACAGCTGTGGCGAAGTTGAAGCATGACCTTCAATCTCCTGCACTGCTGACGGGAGGCCTGGTTCTGACAAATGGTCCTGCGCTCTCAGCACCCATCACTCACGCCCTGTCAGAAGGAGCTGGTCACTGTTCCGGCCCAAAAAAGGGGGAGAGGAACGCTATTTAGGCTGCCCAGCCACAGTGTTTTTTCTCTTTTTTTCTTTAAAAGGGGCTCAGGACAGTACCATACATAGCCAGATATTTCAACAATCAAGGCTTTAGGGAGTAATTTTTAACTTTTATTTTAAAGGAATCTCTGAGAAGTTAAGGTTCTGAGGCTTGCAGAGAGACTAAATAAAAAATGTAACATTCTGGCACTCGTTGCCAGAAGGGTTGTTGTAGAGTTATTCCCCAGGGCTGGCCTTAAAATAACACCTCCTTTGGAATTTTGGAAGATGTACTGACAACCTGTTTTGTCAAATGTTTCTTCTTTGGGTGTTGGGGTGGTTACCAGGCTGAGCATAAGGGACACACACACACACTTACCATAATCAGTGTCAGGCACTTGAACTGAGTTGCATTGCTGACTGCTCTCAAGCTTGTGGTCCATTGTAGCACCTGATTCTTTTCACCGACACGCTCAGCTCTTACCCTGCATTTGTGCGAATGAGTTGCCCTTACCTGCATTTATCCCAACCAGACATCAAAGTAGTGGTTTCTGACTTACTGCTTCTCCAATCTCATGGACCAGTTGAACCACAGGGAAAGCCCAAATGGCAGCTGTCCTAGATCTATGGATGTGTGGGAGTGTTACCCCTAAAAACGAAAGCTCACATCCACGGGGGCTCTACAGGCAAAGCAATAATTTCAGAGCTGAACATCAGCAGGAAAACTAATGAGACCATTTAAAACGTGTGTTAACATGATATGAGTGTAAAATTAACAACCCTTTGATCGCTGAGTCGCAAACACCCTTCTGAGGTCAATCCGGATGCCACAGAGAAGACTGTCTCTCCAGGGCAGTGTGCCAGCCAGGAGCAGGAAGGCACTGGAGCCTGGGGATGACCCAGCTGCATCTTAAAATTAATACTGTGTTAAACTAGCCCCCCATGTAAGTGCTATCATCCTGGACTGCTTGTGGGAGCAACAGCTGTGTGTATGCAGAGTCCCGCCTCAGGACCATTCTTCCTCCTTTGGTTAATCAGTGCCAAACAATAAAGGCAACACTGCTGCATTAATAATCACTATCTACCGCTTCTCGAGTGCTGACTAAGCACCCAGCGCTGCGCTCAACCCTTTATGTGCATTACCTTGATTAGTCCTTCTAACGTCACTGTGAGGTGAGCACTTACCTAAAAGGTGTGGAAACTGGTGCTGTGAGTGTGACTTGCCCAGCCTCACAGGCAAGTGGGTGAGCTAGAATTTTTGCTTGTGTCTACCAGACGCTAACAGATCCTCTTTCTTTTTTTAAAAGAAAATGTTTTATTTAAGTATAGTTATTTACAACTTTGCACTAATTTCAGGTATACAGCATAGTGATTCAGTTATTGTTTTGCAGATTATATTCCATTATAGGTTATTACAAGATAATGAATATAATTCCCTGTGCTGTACAGTAAAACCTTGTTGCTTATCTATTTTCTGTGTAGTACTTTGTATTGGTTAATCCCATGCTCCTAATTTGTCCCTCTTCCCCTTCCTCTCCCCTTTGGTAACCCTCAATTTGTTTTCTATGTCTGAGTGTGTTTTGTTTTGTATATAGATTCATTTGTCTTATTGTTTAGATTCCATATATCAGTGATATCATATAGTATTTGTCTCTCTCTGACTTATTTCACTAAGCATAATATTCTCTAGGTCCATCCATTTGCAAATGGCAATACTTCATTCTTTTTTAAGGCTGAGAATTATTCCATTGTATATATATACCACATCTTCTTTATCCATTCATCTGTTGATAGACGTTTAGGTTGCTTCCATGACCTGGCTATTGTAAATAGTGCTGCAATGAACATTGGCATGCATGTGTCTTTTTGAATTATCGTTTTCTCTGGGTATATGCCCAGGAGTGGGATTGCTGGATCATGTGGTAGCTCTATGTTTAGTTTTTTAAGGCTACTATTTTCCATAGTGGCCGCACCAATATACATTCCCACCAACAGTGCAGGAGGGTTCCCTTTTTTCCATACCCTCTATGGCATTTGATATCTATAGACTTTTTTTTTTTTTTTCTTTCGGCACGCGGGCCTCTCACTGCTGTGGCCTCTCCCGTTGCAGAGCACAGGCTCCGGACGCGCAGGCTCAGCGGCCATGGCTCACGGGCCCAGCCACTCCGCGGCATGTGGGATCTTCCCGAACCGGGGCACGAACCCGCGTCCCCTGCATCGGCAGGCGGACTCTCAACCACTGCGCCACCAGGGAAGCCCTCTATAGACTTTTTGATGACGGCCCTTCTGACTGGTGTGAAGTGATACTTCATTGTGGTTTTGATTTGCATTTCTTTAATAATTTGCAATGTTGAGCATCTTTTCATGTGTCTGTTGGCCATCTAACAGATGCTCTCTTAACCTGCAGTGGGTACTTCCTTCTTACGAAGGGTCAGTCGTAGGCTTCCTTCATGCAGGTCAGGGGGATTGCTCTAGCGTCTTACAACCAAAGTCCAGATACATTTCAGACTGACAGATGCTTATCTGTTTTTCTGATGGGGTGGGGTAGAGGTACCTGCATTTTGGTTTCGTAAGGTCTATTCCTAATCGCACCACCATCAATAGAACATAAGAAAAGGCAGGAGCAGGCTATTGTTGAAAGGCAGCCCGGGAGTTGGAAGAAGTCGTACAGAAATGAATCTTCCCCACAGGACATCTGGGCATCTGTTTGTTGCCCAGCACTTTCTGAACTAATCTGGGTCAGAGAGCAGGCAACTGTGACCTCATCCTGATGGCCTGCCATCATGGATAATGGGAAGCCACCCAAATGGCCACACCACCCACCTCATACAGATGCATTCTAACTCCACCACCCCTTCCTTCCCCATTCCAGGGACCCCTGAGCCGACAGCAGGACTGCCTTGCTGAAGTGTGTTTCCTGAGACACTTTAGGGCCAAGTCCTGGCATATCGTGTCGTGTCGCAGAAGCCACACTGAAGCCAGCCTCTGTCAGCAGAGACTGGAAGGCCTTCCTGAAGCTGTTAGAAATCCAGCCAAGAAACCCATCCCTCCTTCTGAGAAGGGAAGAAAGAGAGGCAGTCAGTTGACAAGGAAGGAGAGATCCTGGCAAGAAGCATAACTCAGCTCCCAGTGCCAGGGTAAGAGGGAGAGAAAAAATTAAGAAAGAAACAGCCAGCAGCTTATGCTCCTTTATATTTTCACAAACAAGATCCCCTGGCTGACCTTTCAGGCCAGCTGAGCATGCAAATAGGGCCCCCACGCTGTATCTCTCTGCTACTGTCTCCATGGCTGCTCCCAGACCTTGCATAGCCTGCCTGGGACTGCCTCCGTTACACCAGCGAATCCCAAATAAACACAGCCTGGCTGGAGGCAAAGGTGGAGCCAGGATTAAGGATTCTATCAGGATGGTCCTGGGGGCCCATGTGCTGAAGTCTGTTCTGGATCATGAGTCCTGCTTGCTAAGGCACAGGCTCACCCCCTCATGCAGAGAGCAGGAGTGTGCCAGCTACACCAGAGTGGGAAATGGGCTCCCCATGCTGGATCTTAAGAGCTTGGGCCACTCTCCCACTCACTCTCTTAAAAGCATAGAAAGATAAATGGCCCTACAGACCACCAGAAAAGCATCTGCTTGTCCTTTGGCTTATACTTCTTTTTTAGCACATCACACCTCTCCACCATCCCCCAAATTCAATACATTCAACACCATCCACAATTTAGCCTGAACTTAGTCTCCAAATCTGTCTCCAGCTACCAGGACACAGACAATCTGGGCAAGGGCCCATTCTCTAACCTCCTATCAAACTTGCCGTGTCTTTGCTTGAGCCATTCACTCTGCCAGGCATGCGCCCTCCTCACCTCCTCTTAGCCAGTAAAACCCTACCTGTTGCCACGGGCCAGCTCAGATGCCACCTCTATCATGATGCTCTCCCTCATCGTTCCAGCCCCAAGCTATCTATGAAATATGGACAGGACCCCTCATATGGCCCTTCCTGGTTCTCATGTTTACTGTGCTACAAAAGCTCTTTGTGGTTAGCGAACGTTTCTTGTATTGCTTTGTATTTCTTAAATCAGTTGGTTCTATACAGTGCAGCCATTCTTTCTCGTTGTTCTATCAAATTCCAATGCCTGCCTTCTAAATATGGTATCCCTGTGTCCCCTCTAAGTGATGAACTTTCTGACCTTCTTCCTGGTCTGGTGGTCTCTGCAGATTCTGGCACACTCAGAACTACACTTTGGGAGGTTCCTCTGGGCGTTTCAGAGGGAGTGGAGCTGGGAAAAGAGTCTGGTCCAGGGTGTTGCACAGCGTTTGCATACCTTCATATAATTTGTGCATGTGGAATTGTGTGATATGGCCATCCTGATGAAACCAGAAGGTGGAAGATTTGTTAAGAGCCCTTTTTAACAGTCCAGGAGAAAATCCAACATAACTCAGCTGAAGGAGAGGCAGAGGAAATGGGGAGAGGAGGACAAATACAAGCAACGTTATAGAGGGAGATGTGTAAGACTCTAGGGAGACTGGCTGTTTTACACTTAACCTAATATCCATTCTCTCTTCTTGAAACAGAATTCTGATTGATCTTCCCTTGAGGAACCAAGTTTATCAGCTCAAGCCATAAGGCTTGAGTGGAGCACATACCCCAAACTTGGCCAGTGAGAACACCATATCCCCCAGGGACTGATTTTTCCTGGTGCTATCAGAAAAGAGACTCTTTAAAAAAATTTTTTTTTTGCTGTGGTGAGGCTAAAGACCCTCCCAAGAAAGAAAACAAATAGAAAAAACAAAGCAAAAAGATAGAGTCCAGTTAACATTTTTGAGACTTTAGATCCTACTGTGGTGGAAATCAGTGAACTTCCCCATCATATGAGCTAGTCCATTTCCTTTGGACATAAATCAACTGAGCCATATTTCCACAACTTTCAACAGAGGGTCCTAACTAACATAAGGACTGGGGGCCAAATGTTGGACACAAGGGAAACTGAAGAGTCAAAATGTCCTGATGTTTGGGGAACTGGGAGGAAGGTGACTACCACCATCAATTGCTATAAACACAAACGACAAAAAGGTCATGTAAACATCAACGTTTAGAAAACAATACACGATATGAGCTAAAATTCATGTGAAAAATCCAAGCAAGATTAGTGTGTTCAGAGCAAAAAAAGAAAGTAGGGAAAACGGTACAATTTTAACAACCAGTAGAAGGCAGAATCAGTTCAGTTGCTATTCACCGTCAAGTGACCTCTTCAAACGGAAAAGAACAGCACAAATACTACAAAAAGAAACATCAGTGAAGATGTGTGACGCTCTAGTAAAAAAAAAAAAAAAAAGAATTGACTCACTAAACGTGTGTTCATGTCTCCAGGCTGATTTGTTTTATATCCTTGAATATTGGAGGAACTTGCAGGTGTGGACTCAGCATCACTCCAAGTGACCTTTGAAAAATCATGGAAAATAGCAGATATGCCAAAAGATAACGTCTCCACTTTCAACAAAGGAAAAGGGATGGCTTTGGAAAACTTCACATGGCAAATCTAGACCTCAACCTCCAGCAGAAGTCCAGAGTTGATTATTACACAAATGGTTGCGAATACTTAAAAGGTGAACATAGTAGTCACCAGTAACAAGTGTGATTTCACATAGAAACAAGGCATATGAGCCTAACACGTCATTTCCAAAGTCTTTACAATGCCCACGAGGCCCTTCGTGATCTGGCTCCTGCGTGCCTCTCCTTCCTGGTCCCTTACGCTCCCACCTCTTCTACTTTGGCCCTTGCCCCACAACATATAGGTACACACGTTCACTCTGCTCCAACCATCCTGACCTTCATTCTGTCCCTGGGATGCTCCAAATTCATCCCTAGTGCAGGGACTTTGATCTTCCTACTCCTGGGACCTGGAGCCCTCGTCCATCTCAGTGTAGCATAGCACGGTCCTTCTCATCTATTAGATCTCATCTCAATATTACCTTCTCAGTAGAAGACTTTATTAAAAGGACCTTATCTAAAATGATGGGATTTGCTTACCTCCTTACTCTCTCTCTCCATTCCCTAAAGCTGTGCTGTCCCACGCAGTAGCCACATGTGGCTGTTGCACACTTGACTATACTAAGTCCTCACTGATATTGTGTAGTTAGGTGAAAATACACTGGACTTTGAAGACTTGGTATGAAAAAAAGGATATAAAATGCCTCATTAAAAAATAATTTATATATCTTGAGTTATATACAACATACTGTTAAAATTAATCCCACCTGTTTCCTTTTACTTTTTTTTAATGTAGCTACTCAAAAAATAAATTTTTTTGTGTGGCTTCTGTTACATTTCTGTTGAACAACAGTGCCCTGGCGGGGTGGGGAAAGCTTAAGAAGAAAGACCTTATCTGTGTTGTTTGCTGTAAATATATATCCACACTTGGAACCATAGCTGATACATACTAGGTACTCAATAAAAAGTTGCCGATTGAGTTAATGATCTGCTTTTTTAAAAAAATAGGGTCACTAGATCGGTAGCTCTTGGAAATGCTTTGTCTTTCCTTTCATCAGAGCTTTTGACAAAAGTTGTTATTTGTTCACAGCAAATTCAAAGTCAATTGAAGGATCATGCCCCAGGGACGTTGATTTGAGGTCACTGGGATAAACTACTTTCAGAAAGAAAGAGGGAAAGCAAGTTCAAATTATTGGATGTCACGGAATCTAAGTCACCATCTATTGTAAATGTTGCATCATTTTATATATAATACAACTAAGAAAAACACCACTACCAAATAAACTAAGACACAGCATTGATTCTAAGCTATCATCAGAGGTGTCAAAATGTGGGGGAAATGTGTGTCTTAGAATCAATGAAATATTGTATAAATGTCCCCAAAAAGGAAGATGATAATTCCCCTTGATTGTCCAGCCAGACTCCATCTGGACCATACATGTGGAGGAGGTCATCCTCTCATTCCTTCATTCCTTTCCTCACTTCACTCTGATGGGAAGAAGGTCTTTTGTAAGACAGTTAAGAAGCCAATATTTTTATCATAGTAACTCTTTGAAAATATGCTGTGAGAGATGGTCCAAAAGTGGTGTTGGGATCGTTCCATTCTGAAGAACGTGGAACACTTAAATGTACTCTTACGACCGAAAGTAGGGAATTCAGCCATCCTTTGAGGGAGGACCCAGGGAGTTTTGGGTATGGAGTGAAGAAGGAGGGACCCCAGAGAAAGAAGGGGACTCCATGAGACCCACGGGGTTGGCTGTGAAGACTGAAAACATCTGCAGGAGAAAGCAATGTTTTGGAACGTCCTTTGAGTTCTGTGTGGTTATGACAAACTGGTTGTACTGTTTTTCTTTCTGGTAACGGATTATGCCTGCACTCCTCTGCAGGATCCTGGGCATATGAACTCTTTTGACTACAACAGCTTAAGAGAGGTATTGACAAATTATCTAGACTGATAATTCTCAGGTAGCGGTTTGCAAACCATGAGCACTGGTGGGTTCTTTGACACTGTGTGCCCCTTGGGGTGCTGTGGAAGGTACCCAAGCAGGCAGGACATGAAGCTTCACCCCAGGTTCTCTTTATTGTTTCTCTCTATTTTGCTTGCATGCAGGTCTTCTAGTAACCCAGAGTTGCCGGGACCACCTTCAGATTTGAAGATTCCTTACTCATAGGTCTGTTTTTCAATCTTTAGAGTTAGCTAGTAGAGGTTGATAGGCTACACTTAGAATTAACATGTATGATAAGACCTCACCCTTATCACTGGAAATAGCCTATATTTGAAAATTCCTTGAATTCAAAACTCCGTCCTAATGGCCCTCTTGCTCACTACCCTCCCTTGAAGGTCCTGCTTCTGTGTAAGATTTTGTTTTCTACCTATATATCACTTGGCTAAAATAATTTTGAAGACCACTAATCTGAAACAGTGGTTCCAAAACATAGTCAAACAGTGATATACTTTGCTATCACAACATCACTGATGTTACAGTACAGATTCTTGGGTCTCATCCCAGAACTACTAAGTCAGAATTTCAGGCTGTTGTCCAATAATAAAGCCAATTGCCTGACAAACAGGTGACCTGTCCATCACTGGATGTGTTGAAGTGGAGGTTAGATGATAAGATTTCAGTAAAGTCGATGGAAGTTTCTTCTTTGGGAGTTACTTTGACTTAGAAAATCTCTTTAATATTACCTCCAAAGTCTCTGACTTTACGACTAAAAGGCCCCCAGATTCTCTGCCCTTAGCACTAGTGACCTGGTGGACTTGTGGACTGAAACAACAGAGATCCAGGCATCAGTGGAGTGTTAACCCCCCCAGAAATACTACAAGTGCTTTAACGGGAATAAGGCTTCTTTATGGTACTTATGCATTGGTTCTGATATATTTCCCAGACGGAAAAAATCAATAGAACCAACAGAGAGGGAAAATGACAAGGATAATTCAAATTCATCTTTCATAGAAGATAGTAAATGTTTACATTTGAATATGGAATACCTATTGATATATTACAAACCGGATAATGCAACTTAATTAGCAGGCACCAACTCAGCAGGAGTGACAGTGCGTTCCTGCTTCTTCTGTTCTTCTCTCCACCTCATTTTCTTCTTCCTCACCAGGGATAGATAGCATAAACTCTAAGACTGAACATGTCAGTGCCTGCCCCTCTGCATCTCTCAACGGTAGGGTCTAATCACGTAGGTTCAGCCCTGCCCTACTTCTTCTTCTTTTCTTTTTTCATTTGGCTGTGCCCTGCAGCCTGTGGGATCTTAGTTCCCCCACCAGGGATCGAACCCACGCCCCCTGCAGTGGAAGCTTATCCCCTGGACGGCCAGGGAAGGCCCAGCCCTGCCCTATTTCTGAGCCAATCCTGAGCAAGTTGTGCTTGCATGTATTCCTTCATTCAACAGATATTCATTGAGCCCTTGGTTTAAAACACGCCTTATATAATGGGAATAAAGATATGAAGGACATAATCCCTCCTCCTTCAGGGAAGCAAATAGGGAATTCTAGTAATCAAACTTGCGTAAATCCAATGTCTGATTATGAGCACTCATTTGTATCAGCCTTTTCTTAACCCCAAGCACACACGCCCAAGCCATTCAACAGGATTTCTGCCTTTCTCCATCACACCCCAGTTCCCATGCTGGGACTGTAGGCTTGCCTTGAGCCCCACCTCACTTGATTGAAATCCTACTAACAGGTACCACTTTATTCTCCTGGGGCCAAAGTTGATACCCTTGATACCAGGATCCAACTGAGACGGCCTCTTGCCATCTCCCCCTCTCCATCCCCGTGCTGCCACCAGCCTGATTTTGATGTAAATAGATTTTCCTAGGTCTCATGAATCTGAGGGTATAGATGGGATCATAGTAACCATAATAACTCATCTTTGGTACTATTGGCAGTTACAGGTATGGGTTCCAATATGTGTTATGGAGTTCTTAATATTTTCATTTTTCATTCCTGGATCGCTTCACTCCAATAATTGCTGGACCTGGAGGCCCTCTCAGAAACTGACTGGATGCTGTCCTGAGAATTGCCCCTCTTCCTTTTTGAGTGAGACTTTTCCCCAGAGTCACATGCCTGGTGATCTCTTAGGATAAATTCTCATCCTTGCGTCCTTATGAGAATTGTCTTCTGACAAGCCGCCCAGTCAACTCACCAAATTTCTGAGGCTCATCATCTACCTTAACAGACCAACTGCATCAGGCCCCTTGGACGTTTACATCGCCTCAGGTCCGGCTCAAGTTTGCCCAACCCCTATGGCTGCTGCTGTGGTTTGAATTGTTCTCCCTGCCCATAAGAGATTTGTTGAAGTCCTAACCCTTAGTATCGCAGAATGTGACCTTATTTGGAAATAGGATTGTTGCAGACATAATTAGTTAGGATGAAATCATGCTGCAGTAGGGTGGGCCCTTAATCCAATATAAGTGGTGTCCTTATACAAAGAAGGAAAGTAGATAAAAACTTGCACAGATGGAAGGCAACATGAAGACACACAGAAAAAATGCCATGTGATGACAAAGGCAGAGATTGGAGTGATGCTGCCACAAACCAAAGAATACCTGAGGCTACCAGATTCTGGAAGAGGCATGGAAGGATCCTCCCCGACAGGTCTGAGTGGGAGAATGGCCCTGCCAAGACCCTGATTTCAGACTTCTAACTTCCAGAACCATGAGACAATAAGTTTTTCCTGGCGTAAGTCACCTGGGTGTGGTAACTTATTACAGTAGCTGTAGGAGACTAATACAGATGCCATATTACCCTCTTGGTTATCTCTGTAGGGGATTCGAAGGAAGGAGGGAGACTACGGTCCTGCTCTACCATAAAACTGTGTGTCTGACTTTAGTCCTTTTTACCTTAGAACTGTGTTATTTATCCCCAGAGTCACCTGTCCCTCACTCTTGCTCATTCCCTTTTCCCTGCCAGCTGCTGAGACTCTTGCTGGCTTCCCAGCTTACCTATTTGATTCGTAACAAAAGCAAAGACTCTGTCTTCCTGATTTACATCTTAGGGACATAAAGAAAAGCAAGTGATTTTGTGTACAAGATTTGTTCTCCTAGCATCTTTGGGGTTGCAGGCTATATGAAGAAAAAAAGGCAGACAGTATGCTGCCAGTCATATTCCAGGATAATACATGCTCACTATCAGAGTAGATTTGCATTTAAATTATTCATCCACCGGCGGTGCTGATCCATACCACCTCCCCTACCTTGTGAGAAGAGATAAGGAGATAAACTGTTGCTTCAAGACTGAGCAAAATTAATTTACCTACGGGGAAATGGACCTATCATCACAGATTCACTTATCATATTATAAGCTATACTAACTCATAAAACTAAGAAAAGTTAGAATTCTTCATTGCCAGTTTAGAAATCGTCTCAAGCTGGTTTAAGAAAAGAAAATTATTAAAAAAAACAGAAACAAAACAAAAAACTAGGATGTGCGCAAAGTGAAGGGCCAGGAGAAGGGCACTGGAAGTAGAGACAGAAAAGCCATCTGTATTTGCTCTCCACTTTTCTCTGCTCTTCTCTCTCTAACTGATTTGTTTTTTTATTTGTTTGTTTGTTTGTTTTTGTTTTGTTTCTGTTTTGTCCTTGTTTTCCGAGGACCAGCTTTCTTGGTGCATCCACCTACTTGGTGGAAATGCTTCATAAATTCATGCTACAGGTTGAGCAATTAGTCTTCTCTTAGTCTCAATTACTAATTCCTGGCAAGGGACTCTGATTGGCCCAGCTCCAATCGAGAGCTCACCTCTGCACCAATCAGGTGTAGTAGGGGTGGGGTAAGGCAAGGAGTGGGCAGCACCATAAAGCTGGAACATGGCTGCCGAGGGTCACCTCTTGTGGCTGTAAATAGCAGTGTCAAGGAAAACGGGCTAGCTGAGCAAACAATCGTAAAGATGTCTTTTACTATGATGCTCTAAGAAGCTTCTCTAACCAGCCACACAAACACAATAGTAATGTCAGAAGACTAGAAATAGACCAGCTAATCAGCTCCTTCCTTGTTCTCAATAGGACTCAGAGATGGGATTAAGGGACAAATCCTAGTGACTGACACCATGCTTTACTTAGAATTACCCCTCTGTTGACAGCTCTTTCTCCCAGGATGTGTTCTCTGGCAGGAGATTCCTCAGTCTTTTAAGCAAATGAGTTCTGTTAACACCAATAAGCCACAGTGCAAAGAGAGTAAAAGATCCTCTAGACCACTGAGTGTGGGCTCTATATCTGGGGCCAAGGAAGGAGTCAGGTTAAAAATATGAAAGGAGTCAGCTTCTTACTCAGAGGATAATTTTTAGGATGCGTTAATTGCCAAATGCTTCCTCCTTACTTACTTCTAGAGAATACAGTGTTGGGTGCAGGAAAACAAGTTACTGTATAGAATGATCTGGGTTCAAATTCTGTTCCCACATTATCATTAAGACTTGAACAAAGACAGAGAAGGACAAATACTGTGTGGTATAATTTATATGTGGAATCTAAAAAAAAGAGGAACTCAGAAGCAGAGAGTAGAATGGTGGTTGCCAGAGGCTGGGGCGGGGGTGAGGGAAATGGGAAGATATTGGTCAAGGGTACAAACTTTTAGTTATAAGATGAATAATTTCTGAGGATCTAGTGTACAGCATGGTGACTAGAGTTAGTATTACTGTATTATATACTTGAAATTTGCTAAGAGAATAGATCTTAAGCATTGTCACCATCCCCCCTAAAAAGGTAACTATATGAGGTGATGGATGTATTAATTAACATGGTTGTGGTAATCATTTAACAGTGTATATCAGTCATCATGTTGTACACTTTATTTTTTATTTTATTTATTTATTTTTATACAGCAAGTTCTTAGTTATCTATTTTATTTTTTAATATAATTTTATTGTTTTTATACAGTAGGTTTCTATTAGTAATCTATTTTATACATATTAGTGTATACATGTCAATCCCAATCTCCCAATTCATCCCACCCCTGCTTTCCCCCCTTGGTGTCCATATATTTGTTCTCTACGTCTATGTCTCTATTTCTGCCTTGCAAACCAGTTCATCTGTACGATTTTTCTAGATTGCACATATATGCATTAATATACGACATTTGTTTTTCTCTTTCTGACTTACTTCACTCTGTACGACAATCTCTAGGTCCATCCATGTCTCTACAAATGACCCAATTTCGTTCCTTTTTATGGCTAAATAATATTGCATTCTATATATGTACCACATCTTCTTTATCCATTTGTCTGTTGATGGGCATTTAGGTTGCATCCGTGACCTGGCTATTATGAATAGTGCTGCAATGAACATTGGGGTGCATGTGTCTTTTTGAATTATGGTTTTCTCTGGGTATATGCCCAGTAGTAGGATTGCTAGGTCATATTGTAATTCTATTTTTAGTTTTTTAAGGAACTACCATACTGTTCTCCATAGTGGCTGTATCAATTTACATTCCCACCAACAGTGCAAGAGGGTTCCTTTTTCTCCACACTCTCTCCAGCATTTGTTTTTTGTAGATTTTCTTATGATGCCCGTCTAACCAGTGTGAGGTGATACCTCATTGTAGTTTTGATTTGCATTTCTCTAATAATTAGTGATGTTGAGCAGCTTTTCATGTGCCTCTTGTTCATCTGTATATCTTCTTTGGAGAAATGTCTATTTAGGTCTTCTGCCCATTTTTTGATTGGGCTGTTGGTTTCTTTAATATTGAGCTGCATGAGCTGTTTATATATTTTGGAGATTACTCGTTTGTCCGTTGATTCATTTGCAAATATCTTCTCCCACTCTGAGGGGTGTCTTTTCACCTTGTTTATGGTTTCCTTTGCTGTGCAAAAGCTTTTAAGTTTCATTAGGTCCCATTTGTTTATTTTTGTTTTTATTTCCATTACTCTAGGAGGTGAGTCAAGAAAGATCTTGCTGTGATTTATGTCAAAGAGTGTTCTTCCTATGTTTTTCTCCAAGAGTTTTATAGTGTCCGGTCTTATATTTAGGTCTTTAATCCATTTTGAGTTTATTTTTGTGTATGGTGTTAGGGAGTGTTCTAATTTCATTCTTTTACATGTAGCTGTCCAGTTTTCCCAGCACCACTTATTGAAGAGACTGTCTTTTCTCCATTGTATATCCTTGCCTCCTTTGTCATAGACTAGCTGACCATAGGTGCATGGGTTTGTCTCTGGACTTTCTATCCTGTTCCATTGATCTATATTTCTATTTTTGTGCAAATACCATATTTTCTTGATTACTGTAGCTTTGTAGTATAGTCTGAAGTCAGGGAGTCTGATTCCTCCAGCTCCGTTTTTTACCCTCAAGACTGCTTTGGCCATTTGGGGTCTTTTGTGTCTCCATACAAATTTTAAGATTTTTTTGTTCTAGTTCTGTCAAAAATGCCATTGGTAATTTGATAGGGATTGCAGTGAATCTGTAGATTGCTTTGGGAAGTATAGTCATTTTCACAATATTGATTCTTCCAATCCAAGAACATGATATATCTCTCCATCTGTTTTGTCGTCTTTGATTTCTTTCATCAGTGTCTTATAGTTTTCCAAGTACATGTCTTTTAGTTCCTTAGGTAGGTTTATTCCTAGGTATTTTATTCTTTTTCTTGCAGTGGTGAATGGGATTGTTTCCTTAATTTCTGTTTCTGATCTTTCATTGTTAGTGTATAGGAATGCAAGAGATTTCTGTGCATTAATTTTGTATCCTGCAACTTTACCAAATTCATTGATTAGCTCTAGTAGTTTTCCAGTGGCAACTTTAGGATTATCTATGTATAGTATCATGTCATCTGCAAACAGTGACAGTTTTACTTCTTCTTTTACAATTTGTATTCCTTTTATTTCTTTTTCTTCTCTGATTGCCATGGCTAGGACTTCCAAAACTATGTTGAATAATAGTGGTGAGAGTGGACATCCTTGTCTTGTTCCTGATCTTAGAAGAAATGCTTTCAGTTTTTCACCATTGAGAATGATGTTTGCTGTGGGTTTGTCATATATGACCATTATTATCTTAAGGTAGGTTCCCTCTATACCCACTTTCTGGAGAGTTTTTATCATAAATGGGTGTTAAATTTTGTCAAAAGCTTTTTCTACATCTATTGAGATGATCAATTGGTTTTTATTCTTCAATTTGTTAATATGGTGTATCACATTGACTGATTTGTGTATATTGAAGAATCCTTGCATTTCTGGGATAAATTGCACTTGATCATGCTGTATGATCCTTTTAATGTGTTGTTGGATTCTGTTTGGTAGTATTTTGTTGAGGATTTTTGCATCTATATTCATCAGTGATATTGGTCTGTAATTTTCTTTTTTTTGTAGTATCCTTGTCTGATTTTCTATCAGGGTGATGGTGCCCTCATAGAATGAATTTGGGAGTGTTCTTTCCTCTGCAATTTTTTGGAAGAGTTTGAGAAGAATGGGTGTTAGCTCTTGTCTAAATGTTTGATAGAATTCACCTGAGAAGCCATCTGATCCTGGACTTTTGTTTATTGGAAGATTTTAAATCAGAGTTTCAATTTAATTACTTGTGATTTGTCTGTTCATGTTTTCTATTTCTTCCTGGTTCAGTCTTGGAAGTTTATAGCTTTCTAAGAATTTGTGCATTTCCTCCAGGTTGTCCATTTTACTGGCATAGAGTTGCTTGTACTAGTCTCTTATGATGCTTTGTATTTCTGCAGTGTCCATCATAACTTCTCCTTTTTCATTTCTAATTTTAATGATTTGAATCCTCTCCCTCTTTTTCTTGATGAGTCTGGATAAAGGTTTATCAATTTTGTTTATCTTCTCAAAGAACCAGCTTTTAGTTTTATTGATCTTTGGGTTTTGTTTGTTCTTCTTTTTCTAGTTCCTTTAGGTGTAAGTTTAGATTGTTTATTTGGGATTTTTCTTGTTTCTTGAGGTAGGATTGTATTGCTATAAACTTCCCTCTTAGAACTGCTTCTGCTGCATCCCATAGGTTTTGGATTGTCGTGTTTTCGTTGTCATTTGTCTCTAGGTATTTTTAATTTCCTCTTTGATTTCTTCAGTGATCTCTTCATTATTTAGTAACATTGTTTATCCTCCATTTGCTTTGTTTTTTTTTTTTTTACATTTTTTCCCCTCTAATTTCTTTCTTTTTTTTTAATCTTTATTGGAGTATAATTGCTCTCCAATGGTGTGTTAGTTTCTGCTGTATAATAAAGTGAATCAGTTATACATATACTTATGTTCCCATATCTCTTCCCTCTTGTGTCTCCTTCCCTCCCACCCTCCCTATCCCACCCCTCTAGGTGGTCACAAAGCACCGAGCTCATCTCCCTGTGCTATGCGGCTGCTTCCCACTAGCTATCTATTTTACGTTTGGTAGTGTATATATGTCCATGCCACTCTCTCACTTTGTCACAGCTTACCCTTCCCCCTCCCCATATCCTCAAGTCCATTCTCTAGTAGGTCTGTGTCTTTATTCTCGTCTTACACCTAGGTTCTTCATGACATTCTTTTTCTTATATTCCATATATATGTGTTAGCATACGGTATTTGTCTTTCTCTTTCTGACTTACTTCACTCTGTATGACAGACTCTAGGTCCATCCACCTCACTACAAATAACTCAATTTCGTGTTTTTTTTTTTTTTTTTTTTTGGTGGTACGTGGGCCTCTCACTGTTGTGGCCTCTCCCGTTGCAGAGCACAGGCTCTGGACGCACAGGCTCAGCGGCCACGGCTCACGGGCCTAGCCACTTCGCGGTATATGGGATCTCCCCGGACCGGGGCGTGAACTCCTGTCCCCTGCATCGTCAGGCAGACTCTCAACCACTGCACCACCAGGGAAGCCCAATTTCGTTTCTTTTTATGGCTGAGTAATATTCCATTGTATATATGTGCCACATCTTCTTTATCCATTCATCCGATGATGGACATTTTAGGTTGTTTCCACCTCCTGGCTATTGTAAATAGAGCTGCAATGAACATTTTGGTACATGACTCTTCTTTAATTATGGTTTTCTCAGGGTATATGCCGAGTAGTAGGATTGCTGGGTCATATGGTAGTTCTATTTGTAATTTTTTAAGGAACCTCCATACTCTTCTCCATAGTGGCTGTGCCAATTCACATTCCCACCAGCAGTCCAAGTGTGTTCCCTTTTCTCCACACCCTCTCCAGCATTTATTGTTTCTAGATTTTTTGATGATGGCCATTCTGACCGGTGTGAGATGATATCATTGTAGTTTTGATTTGCATTTCTCTAATGATTAATGATGTTGAGCAATCTTTCATGTGTATGTTGGCAATCTGTATATCTTCTTTTGGAGAAATGTCTATTTAGGTCTTCTGCCCATTTTTGGATTGGGTTTGTTGTTTTTGTTATTGAGCTGCATGAGCTGCTTATAAATTTTGGAGATTAGTCCTTTGTCAGTTGCTTCAGTTGCAAATATTTTCTCCCATTCTGAGGGTTGTCTTTTGGTCTTGATTATGGTTTCCTTTACTGTGCAAAAGCTTTTAAGTTTCATTAGGTCCCATTGGTTTATTTTTGTTTTAATTTCCCTTTCTCTAGGAGGTGGGTCAAAAAGGATCTTGCTGTGATTTATGTCATAGACTGTTCTGCCTATGTTTTCCTCTAAGAGTTTGATAGTTTCTGGCCTTACATTTAGGTCTTTAATCCATTTTGAGCTTATTTTTGTGTATGGTGTTAGGGAGTGTTCTAATCTCATACTTTTCCATGTACCTGTCCAGTTTTCCCAGCACCACTTATTGAAGAGGCTGTCCTTTCTCCACTGTACATTCCTGCCTCCTTTATCAAAGATAAGGTGACCATAGGTGCATGGGTTTATCTCTGGGCCTTCTATCCTGTTCCATTGATCTATATTTCTGTTTTTGTGCCAGTACCATACTGTCTTGATTACTGTAGCTTTGTAGTATAGTCTGAAGTCAGGGAGCCTGATTCCTCCAACTCTGTTTTTCGTTCTCAAGATTGCTTTGGCTATTCGGGGTCTTTTGTGTTTCCATACAAATTGTGAAAATTTTTGTTCTAGTTCTGTGAAAAATGCCAGTGGTAGTTTGATAGGGATTGTATTGAATCTGTAGATTGCTTTGGGTTGTAGAGTCATTTTCACAATGTTGTTTCTTCCAATCCAAGAACATGGTATATCTCTCCATCTATTTGTATCACCTTTAATTTCTTTCATCAGTGTCTTATAATTTTCTGCATACACGTCTTTTGTCTCCTTAGGTAGGTTTATTCCTAGATATTTTATTCTTTTTGTTGCAATGGTAAATGGGAGTGTTTTCTTGATTTCACTTTCAGATTTTTCATCATTAGTGTATAGGAATGCCAGAGATTTCTGTGCATTAATTTTGTATCCTGCTACTTTACCAAACTCATTGATTAGCTCTAGTAGTTTTCTGGTAGCATCTTTAGGATTCCCTACGTATAGTATCATGTCATCTGCAAAGAGTGACAACTTTACTTCTTCTTTTCCAATTTGCATTCATTTTATTTCCTTTTCTTCTCTGATTGCTGTGGCTAAAACTTCCAAAACTATGTTAAATAAGAGTAGTGAGAGTGGGCAACCTTGTCTTGTTCCTGATCTTAGTGGAAATGCTTTCAGTTTTTCACCATTGAGGATGATGTTGGCTGTGGGTTTGTCATATATGGCCTTTATTATGTTGAGGAAAGCTCCCTCCGTGCCTACTTTCTGCAGGGTTTTTATCATAAATGGGTGCTGAATTTTGTCAAAAGCTTTCTCTGCATCTATTGAGATGATCATATGGTTATTCTCCTTCAATTTCTTAATATGGTGTATCACATTGACTGATTTGTGTATATTGAAGAATCCTTGCATTTCTGGGATAAATTGCACTTGATCATGCTGTATGATCCTTTTAATGTGTTGTTGGATTCTGTTTGGTAGTATTTTGTTGAGGATTTTTGCATCTATATTCATCAGTGATATTGGTCTGTAATTTTCTTTTTTTTGTAGTATCCTTGTCTGATTTTCTATCAGGGTGATGGTGCCCTCATAGAATGAGTTTGGGAGTGTTCCTCCCTCTGCTATATTTTGGAAGAGTTTGAGAAGGATAGGTGTTAGCTCTTCTCTAAATGTTTGATAGAATTTGCCTGTGAATCCATCTGGTCCTGGGCTTTTGTTTGTTGGAAGATTTTTAATCACATTTTCAATTTCAGTGCTTGTGATTGGTCTGTTCATGTTTTCTATTTCTTCCTGATTCCATCTTGGCAGGTTGTGCATTTCTAAGAATTTGTCCATTTCTTCCAGGTTGTCCATTTTACTGGCATAGAGTTGCTTGTAGTAACCTCTCATGATCTTTTGTATTTTTGCAGTGTCAGTTGTTACTTCTCTTTTTTCATTTCTAATTCTATTGATTTGAGTCTTCTTCCTTTTTTTCTTGATGAGTCTGGCTAATGGTTTATCAATTTTGTTTATCTTCTCAAAGAACCAGCTTTTAGTTTTATTGATCTGTGCTATCGTTTCCTTCATTTCTTTTTCATTTATTTCTTCTCTGATCTTTATGATTTCTTTCCTTCTACTAACTTTGGGTTTTGTTTGTTCTTCTTTTTCTAGTTCCTTTAGGTGTAAGGTTAGATTGTTTATTTGGGATTTTTCTTGTTTCTTGAGGTAGGATTGTATTGCTATAAACTTCCCTCTTAGAACTGCTTTTGCTGCATCCCATAGGTTTTGGATAGTCATGTTTTCGTCGTCATTTGTCTCTAGGTATTTTTAATTTCCTCTTTGATTTCTTCAGTGATCTCTTCATTATTTAGTAACATTGTTTATCCTCCATTTGCTTTGGTTTTTTTTCTTTTTTTTACATTTTTTCCCCTCTAATTTATTTCTAATCTCATAGCATTGTGGTCAGAAAAGATGCTTGATATGATTTCAATTTTCTTAAAGTTACTGAGGCTTGATTTGTGACCCAAGATGTGATCTATCCTGGAGAATATTCCGTGTGCACTTGAGAAGAAAGTATAATCTGCTGTTTTGGGATGGAATGTCCTATAAATGTCAATTAAATCTATCTGGTCTATTGTGTCATTTAAAGCTTGTGTTTCCTTATTAATTTTCTGTCTGGATGATCTGTCCATTGGTGCAAGTCAGGTGTTAAAGTCCCCACTATTATTGTGTTACTGTTGATTTCCTCTTTTATAGCTGTTAGCATTTGCCTTATGTATTGAGGTGCTCCTATGTTGGGTGCATATATATTTATAATTGTTATAGCTTCTTGTTAGATTGATTCCTTGATCATTATGTAGTGTCCTTCCTTGTCTCTTATAACAGTCTTTATTTTCATGTCTATTTTATCTGATATGAGTATTGCTACTCCAGCTTTCTTTTGATTTCCATTTGCATGGAATATCTTTTTCCATCCCCTCACTTTCAGTCTGTATGTGTCCCTAGGTCTGAAGTGGGCCTCTTTTAGACAGCATATATATGGGTCTTGTTTTCGTATCCATTCAGTGAACCAGTGTCTTTTGGGTGGAGCATTTAATCCATTCACATTTAAAGTAAATATCAATATGTATGTTCCTATTACCATTTTCTTAATTGTTTTGGGTTTGTTTTTCTAGGTCCTTTTCTTCTCTTATGTTTCCCATTTAGAGAAGTTCCTTTAGCATTTGTTGTAGAGCTGGTTTGGTGGTGCTGAATTCTCTTAACTTTTGCTTGTCTGTAAAGCTTTTGATTTCTCTGTTGAATCTGAATGTGATCCTTGCCGGGTAGAGTAATCTTGGTGGTAGTTTCCTCCCTTTCATCACTTTTAATATATTGTGCCACTCCCTTCTGGCTTGTAGAGTTTCTGCTGAGAAATCAGCTGTTAACCTTATGGGAGTTCCCTTGTCTGTTATTTGTTGTTTTTCCCTTGTTGCTTTTAATAATTTTTTTTGTGTCTTTAATTTTTGTCAGTTTGATTACTATGTGTCTCGGTGTGTTTCTCCTTGGGTTTATCCTGCCTGGGACTTTCTGCGCTTCCTGGACCTGGGTGGCTATTTCCTTTCCCATGTTAGGGAAGTTTTTGACTATAATCTCTTCAAATATTTTCTTGGGTCCTTTCTCTCTCTCTTCTCCTTCTGGGACTCCTATAATGCAAATGTTGTTGCGTTTAATGTGTCTCAGAGGTCTCTTAGGCTGTCTTCATTTCTTTTCCTTCTTTTTTCTTTATTCTGTTCCACAGTAGTAAATTCCACCATTCTGTCTTCCAGCTCACTTATCCATTCTTCTACCTCAATTATTCTGCTATTGATTCCTTCTAGGGTATTTTTCATTTCAGTTATTGTATTGTTCGTCTCTGTTTGTTTGTTCTTTAATTCTTTTAGGTGTTTGTTCTTTAATTCTTCTAGATCTTTGTTAAACATTTCTTGCATCTTCTCGATCTTTGCCTCTATTCTTTTTTCCAAGGTTCTGGATCATCTTCACTATCATTATTCTGAATTCTTTTTCTGGAAGGTTGCCTATCTCCAGTTCATTTTATTGTTTTCCTGGGGTTTTATCTTTTTCCTTCATCTGGTACATAGTCCTCTGCCTTTTCATTTTGTCTGTCTGTCTGTGAATGTAGTTTTTTCCCACAGGCTGCAGGATTATGGTTCTTTTTGCTTCTGCTGTCTGCCCTCTGGTGGATGAGGCTATCTAAGAGGCTTGTGCAAGCTGCCTGATGGGAGGGATGGGTGGTGGGTAGAGCTGGGTATTGCTCTGGTGGGCAGAGCTTAGTAAAACTTTAATCCACTTGTCTGCTGATGGGTGCAGTCGAGTCCCCTCCCTGTTGGTTGTTTGGCCCGAGGCGACCCAGCACTGGAGCCTACAGGCTCTTTGGTGGGGCTAAAGGCAGACTCTGGGAGGGCTCATGCCAAGCAGTACTTCCCAGAACTTCTGCTGCCAGCGTCCTTGTCCCCATGGTGAGCCACAGCCACCCCCGCCTCTGCAGGAGACCCTCCAACACTAGCAGGTAGGTCTGGTTCAGTCTCCTATGGGGTCACTGCTCCTTCCCCTGGGTCCTGATGAGCACACTACTTTGTGTGTGCCCTCCAAGAGTGGAGTCTCTGTTTCCCCCTGTCCTGTCAAAGTCCTGCAATCAAATCCTGCTAGCCTTCAAAGTCTGATTCTCCAGGAATTCCTCCTTCCGTTGCCAGACCCCCAGTTTGGGAAGCCTGATGTGGGGTTCAGAACCTTCACTCCAGTGGGTGGACTTCTGTGGTATAATTGTTCTCCAGTTTGTGAGTCACCCACCCAACTGTTATGGTATTTGATTTTATTGTGATTGTGCCCCTCCTACCATCTCATTGTGGCTTCCTTTGTCTTTGGATGTAGGGTATCTTTTTTGGTGAGTTCCAGTGTCTTCCTGTCGATGATTGTTCAGCAGTTAGTTGTGATTCCAGTGCTCTCACAAGAAGGAGTGAGTGCATGTCCTTATACTCCGCCATCTTTAACCAATCTCCCTATGTTGTACACTTTAAATACATACCAGTTTATTTGTCAATGATACCTCAATTTAAAAATTAGAAAGAAAAAAAAAAGATGAGAAAGTACTTAACCTTTCTAAACTATCTGTGATGTGGTCATAATAGTATCTCCTCACAGAGCTATTAAGGATTAAGTGAGATAATTCATTACAAGTGATCAGCCCAGTGACTGACTTAATACTCATCTGCAGCTATTAGTGTTATAGCCATATTTGACATAGTACCTTTTTTGGCTTCTCTGTAGCCCTAGCCCAGAATTCTCTTCTATGATTTTTATTTTCTATGCTAGAGAAGGTATCCATAACACAAATCCTTAAATCTTAGGTGTAATTCTGGTTTGTTTTTTTTTTAGGGGAAAAGTCACAATATTTAGCCAAAACCAAGAATCTAATTTTTTCAACCATTTTTTAATTGAAGTACAGTTAATTTACAATATTGTGTTAGTTTCAGGTGTACAGCAAGGTGATTCAGTTTATATATATATGTGTGTGTGTATATATATTCTTTTTTAGATTCTCTTCCATTATAGGTTATTACAAGACATTGAATATAGTTCCCTGCGCTCTACAGTAGGTCCTTGTTGTTGATCTACTTCATACATAGTAGTGTGTTTATGTTAATCCCAAACTCCTAATTTATCTCCCAACTCCACCCCACCCACCCACCCCCAACCCCCCAGCTATCCCCTCTGGTAAGCATAAGTTTGTTTTCTATGTCTATGAATCTATTTCTGTTTCATAAATAAGTTCATTGATATCATTTTTTTAGATTCCACATATAAGTGATATCATATGATATTTGTCTTTGTCTGACTTACTTCACTTAATATGATAATCTCTCGGTCCATCCATGTTGCTGCAAATGGCGTTATTTCATTCTTTCTATGGCTGAGTAACATTCTATTGTGTATATGTACCACATCTTCTTTATCCATTTATCTATCGATGGACACTTAGGTTGCTTCCATTTCTTGGCTATTGCGAATAGTGCTGCTGTGAATGCTGGGGCGGGTGCAATTCTGTTTTAAACAGAAGATCCCCTGCCCAGCATTAGGATTAAGAGAAAAACCATCAGCCCATACATCAGCCTTCCCATAAAACTGTAAACACCGCACAGCCCATACAGCCTGTGAGGTTGGCCTCTCTACAACTTGAGCTGGGTATATGGGATTGGGGAAGAAGTTTAGGATGCTTTGGAGAGAAAACGGAGGAAAACAAAATATTATTAGCACTCTAGTAAATCAATCACAGATGGCCTTCAAGAATTAACCCAAAGCAGAATGCTCATTTTCAGAAAGCGCCTGCCTTCTTAAAATAATCTGGAAGAGTCCCAAGGACGTCTCCTATGTAAGTAATGCAATATTCACTGCTTCAGCAGAAATGTGGGGGAAAAAAGTCTTTGTTCTTTCAGTCTTTGCACCTCCCATTTTCCCTGACAACAGTAGACAGGGGAATAGCACATAATGATTCCACTGGATGTGGAAGAGGGACCCCATCTCACGCCCCAGGAAAGGGCTGGTCCACTCAAAGGTGAGCTTCGCTGCAGGCAGGTGCAGAAGGGAAGATTTGCCTCCTGGGATCCAGGGTATGACTATCACCCAAAGGTCACCTTAACTGCCTTCCCTCTCCTGCTTTCTGTAGTCAGTGGCCCTTGGCACTGAAGAGTTGTTTATTGTGTAATTAACGAAAGGTAATGGCCCTTGCAGATACTTTACCAGGGAGCCCCAAATTCAAACTCATGCTACTGAGTAGGATGGACTCTCCTCCACTCCTCTTAATCACCCAGCTCTGTAAAATGTTTGTAAAGCTCACAGAGCCTCCAAGAGTACCCTGGGTTGTTAATCTCAGCATGAGCACCCTCCTCTCTCAACTGAGATCCCTACAAAAAAAATCACAAAAGGGCCTATAAAGCAGAAGGGGAGCCATTACTTTTTCCCTTTAGGCCTGTTACCTGCTTTATCCTAGCGGAAGATTTGCCCAGTCAAGAGTTCTTGGTTGGCCGACCAGAGCCCCAAGTTGTGCTTCTGCTCAGAACTTCCAATACACGGTTAAAAATCGTAGCTAATGCTTCATGGAAATAAATATTTCAAACCACTCACTTTCTGGCCTGCCAGATGGCTGCATTTCACACTTCCAACTGTGTCAGACTCCAAAAAACTCAGCGACCCCAATTTTGCCATGGGGTTGATTATCCTGGAATAGGCATTGGGGTGGTGGATGGGTAATATAGGAAGGGCTTTTATTTTTAATTAAAAAAATTTTTTTAATGAAATGAGTTCCCCTTGCTTCACTCAGGTATCATAGAAACATCATTCATGGGTAATTCCACAGCAGAAATTCCAGTTAGCCAACACAGTCAGCGAAAGTCCATCTCATATTTGTATTTATCTGCCCACAGAGACTCCCTCCTCATCTGAAATCCTGCATCAGTTTAATCACCTGTGTCTCTCTTGCTCCCAGCAGCAAAGACTCAGGGAACACCAGTCTTCAAGGTGTGTCGACACACTTGGAATTCTTTGCATATTGCATACAGATGTACATACACAGGAGCCCAGGTAGGGCTGCGGGGCAGAGTCCTCTGAATCCTTTTAGATCCAAGGTTTTCTCAGTCCATTCGGGACGCTGTAATAGAATATCGTGGATGGGGTGGTTCATAAACAACAGAAATTTATTTCTCGCAGGTCTGGAGGCTGGCAAGTCCAAGATTCAGTGTCTCTGGTGAGTGCCCACTTCCTGGCCCATAGCTGTCTTCTTGCTGTGTCCTCATGTGGCAGAAGGGAAAGGGAGCTCTCTGGGGTCTCTTTTATAAGGGCACTAATCCTCTTCAGGACCCACCCTCATGTCCTAATTACCTACCAATGGCCACACCTTCTAATACCATCACATTGGGGATTAGG
Organism: Globicephala melas; assembly: GCF_963455315.2. NCBI lineage: Eukaryota > Metazoa > Chordata > Mammalia > Artiodactyla > Delphinidae > Globicephala > Globicephala melas. The sequence goes on from NC_083321.1 coordinate 96,538,694, forward strand.
ATTTCAACATATGGATTTGGGGGAACATAATGATTCACGCCATTGCAAGGGTCTTGGTTTCTCTTAGGTCCTTTCTGACTGTCTTTCAGGACTTGTGCTGAAAAAGGTATCAAGATAGTAGGTCATTGAAGTCTCTTGTTGTCTTATGTTTGGTAGTAGTACTAGTATTTTTATTATTATATAAGTAATATATATATTCATTAAAGAAAAATTAGAAAAGAAGAATAAATCAGCATTTTGCATTCTTATAAATCAAAGAATGCAAAATTCAAAACATACATACAGGGCTTCCCTGGTGGCGCAGTGGTTGAGAGTCCGCCTGCCGATGCAGGGGACACAGGTTCGTGCCCTGGTCCGGGAAGATCCCACATGCCGCAGAGCGGCTGGGCCCGTGAGCCATGGCCGCTGAGCCTGCGTGCCCGGAGCCTGTGCTCCGCAACGGGAGAGGCCACAACAGTGAGAGGCCCGCGTACCACAAAAAAAAAACAACTAAAACAAAAATAAACATACGTACACACAAACCACCCTGGATCTTATAATACAAAGAAAACTAGTATTTTTATTATTATATAAGTAATATATATATTCATTAAAGAAAAATTAGAAAAGAATAAATCAGCATTTTGCATTCTTATAAACCAAAGAATGCAAAATTCAAAACATACATACACACAAACGACCCTGGATCTTATAATACAAAGAAAACCAGTACTAACATTTTATTGTATATTTTTCCAGACTTTATCTGTATGTAATTATATACACACATGTATTCATAATAGATTTTGTGATACCAGTTTCATATTCTATCTACGGTTTTGATTTTTTTTTCATCTAACAACGTATGGTGGACATCATTCCAAGGCCATACAAACCCTTCTGTACTCATGTGCACACACACACACACACACACACACACACACACACACACACAGAGAGTATCAGGATCCCTTGCAAATAGGAGCTTCCTCCCCAAAAGATGCCCACAGATTTCAAGAAGTTCAGCAGAAGTTCAGCATCAGTGATGTGTTTAACTAAGAAGAGCAGGAGGATAATTTTCCTCCCTGACTCTCACGGATGCTCCCAGGCTCAACTCTCCTCCAGTCTAGGTATCGGAACGGGCTCGGAGAGGGAGGAGGGTGACCCCACTGGAGGCAGCATGAGAAGAGGCTGAGGTCAGGCAGTGTATACCTGCAGGAATACAGGACCCTCAACACTAAAGCCCTGGGAGCGTAAGCTCTGGGAGCGGTTCCAAAGCAGAGGCCCTTGCTCTCACCTGTCCTTAGATAAGGCCTGACATGCAGCATAAGAACATAAATCAGTGAGCTGTGGATGCTGCCTCCCTAACTAATTAGCATGAGAAATGTCATGTCCTTGGCAGCCCCCACTGCCTCTCTCTCAGCCTGCGAAGCCAGCTGAGAGTTTTAGCAGCTGGGAGCCTCCTATAGCCCTGCCAACCAGCCTTTTCCCAAACCCGAGGGGACTGACACCATTCTCGTGTGCTCTGCCAACAAGCCTGGCAAGAAAGCTGCTCTCCAGAAATCAGCACCTCTAAACAAGCTGCCCCAGAACAACTCCTCACCTGACCGGCAGCCTGAACTACAAGGGGCCTTCACAGTCCTCAGGGCACCAAGTCCCCTGAGCTCTAGTGACCAGCAGTAGTAGCCTTTGCACAGAAACTGTAACGTGCGTGAGATACACAGGCATCCTGCGCCCAGCACACTAACCGCACCATGCAGAGTGCATGGTACCAACATGAGGAAGCTGAACATCCTTCAGCCATGCATTAGGTCCATCACCAAGTATTTATGAAAGGCTTCCTCTCTTTTCCCTCCTATCTTTCCCATTTCTTACCTGTCACAATGTCTGGTTCATTCTAACTCTTTAAGAGTTGCTTTTCAAAAGTTATTGAGTCTACCCCTTCCTCCCCAATTCTTCATTAGTTTTGACCTCAATGAAGTTGATTGTGGCAGATGTAGTTGTATCTGTCCTATACTTCCTCAGTTCCTTCTTTTTTTGGTAACTACACCAGCTTATCTTCTAGGGAAGTGTCCTTAACCCAATCCACAGGGGTGGGCATGTCACTATGGCCTGGATAGTCATAGTGGCCAATACACGTGTCCACAGGGAGGATGTGTTCCATGCAGAGTCCATCAGAGTGCTTCTGTGAAATTTGATATAAAGGTTCTGGGAGAAAGAAGGTCTCTTTCACTTCTGAATCAAGAGCTATAAGGATATAGTCTTGACATTTCCAGCAACCATTGTTCCTGCCGTGTGGTCATAATCTGTCTGTAGGATGAGAGAATGTAACACATAAAAAAAAGAGAAAAGTGGCAGAGTCAGGAGATGGAGAGAGATCTGATGACCTCGTTTGCATTCCTGGGTCCTGCTGTGCATTTACACCCTGCTGTATGACTCCCTCTCTCTCTCCCTCTCTCTCTCTCTCTCTCTCTCTCTCCCCCTCCCTCCCTCTCTCTCTCTCTCTCTCTCTAGCTTAAGCTAGTTTGAATCGGGTTTAGTGAATTTTAACTGGAGAGCTGACAAATACACCTCTAGACGGTGTCCCTGCTTCTCATCTCACCCCCACATCCTTCAGTCTGTTCTTGATTCTACCAGAGTGAACTTTATAAAATATATTATGACATAAAAATTTATAAAATACAAATATGATTGTGTTATTTCCTTATCTCAGAAATATCAGTGACTTAACATGGTGTACAGGATTAATTCCACGCTCCTGTCATAACATATTAGTCTCCTATGGTCTGATGGCTGACTATTTTTCCATTCTCACTTCTGATCATTACCTCCCTTCCCCTCCTAATGATCCTAAGTACAGCGGGTTCGAGCCCTGGCCTGGGAAGATCCCACATGCCGCAGAGCAACCAAGCCCGTGCGCCACAACTACTGAGCCTGCACTCTAGAGCCCGCAAGCCACAACTACTGAGCCCACGTGCCACAACTACTGAAGCCTGTGCGCCTAGAGCCCGTGCTCTGCAGGAAGAGAAACCGTGACAATGAGAAGCCTGCACACCGCAACGAAGAGTAGCCCCCGCTCACCACAACTAGAGAAAGCCCATGCACAGCAACGAAGACCCAACGCAGCCAAAAAAAAAAAATTGCTATGCAGTGAACCCATGAATGATAAGAAAGCAAAACAGCCTTATTGTTTGCTAATGGTGCCAAGGAAGGGCCCAGAAGAAAGAAGCAGAGACTAGATATTTAGGAATAAATCTCCGTAGCTGACTCAAGAGATAGAGATCCTTTGATCTTCTTTTTATTTATCCATTACTATGTGGTAGGGATTATACTTTTATTTTAACATCTTTATTGTAGTATAATTGCTTTACAATGGTGTGTCAGTTTCTGCTTTATAACAAAGTGAATCAGCTATACATATATATATGTCCCCATATCTCCTCCCTCTTGCGTCTCCCTCCCACCTTCCCTATCCCACCCCTCCAGGTGGTCACAAAGCACCGAGCTGATCTCCCTGTGCTATGCGGCTGCTTCCCACTAGCTATCTATTTTACATTTGGTAGTATTTATAAATCCATGCCACTCTCTCACTTCATCCCAGCTTACCCTTCTGACTTCCCGTGTCCTCAAGTCCATTCTCTATGTCTGCGTCTTTATTCCTGTCCTACCCCTACGTTCTTCAGAACCATTTTTTTTCTTTTCAGATTCCATATATATGTGTTAGCATACGGTATTTGTCTTTCTCTTTCTGACTTGCTTCACTCTGTATGATAGACTCTAGGTCCATCCACCTCACTACAAATAACTCAATTTCATTTCTTTTTATGGCTGAGTAATATTCCATTGTATACATGTGCCTCATCTTCTTCATCCATTCATCTGTCGATGGACACTTAGGTTGCTTCCATGTCCTGGCTATTGTAAATAGAGCTGCGATGAACATTGTGGTACATGACTCTTTGAATTATGGTTTCTACAGGTAATAAAAAGGAGACTCAGAAAAGTTAAGTAATCTGCTCAAGATCCTTCAACTAATAAGCGTCAAAGCCAGGGATATTTCCAACCTCAAAGTCTACTTTCTTTTCACTCAGTGATTGTTCACTAGAGAAGCAGCATATCATGATGGTTAGGAGGACCAAGTTTGGAAGCGGAGGACCTCAGCTTTAAAGTAAGGGTAATGTGCCTACCTCAGAACATTGTTATGAAGATGGAATGAGTTACTATTGCTAAGCACTAAACAAATGTCAGCTGACAGTAATGGAGAGCTAGTAGCAGCAGCGGCAGGCTGGGTTTTCCTTTGTGTAACCCTTAGGAAGAGGAGGGTGAATGGGGTTTAGTAGGGTTGTGGATTCCACTGCAAGTGAGTGAAATAAGAAGTCATTTATGTCACTGAAGTATAGGGCGCCTGGTGAGAAAATTAATGAGAGGAAAGACTGTATGTTGGGTGTTAGGTGCTATGCCTGAGCGGCTTTGAGCAGGACTGTATCTCCAGAAGGGGGATGGGAGATGAGGGCGAATGACATGTTGAGTGTGTCCATTGGCTACTGAAGCCAGGGGCTGAGACCCCCCCAACATGGGGAGTCCAGGAAAGCTGAAAGGAGCTACACTTGACCTGGATCTTCTCGTTCCCACACCACCCCTGTCCCCAGATCACCTCTTGCCTCTCTCCCTCTTCAGAATTCCATACACTTGCTCCAATGGTCTTGAGTGCTAGGACTCTATGATTCTACATCAAGGCCCAAGTGCATTCTAAAAGAAGTGGCTTGGTAATATACCTGTCCCTCTGTGGGATTCCAGGACTGCTGTTCTCTGGCAGCGAGATGCAGAGTGAGCCCACGAGCTCAGGCGGAGGTGCCTTTGTGACCCCTTTTCATTGGGCTGAGCTGGCTGTACCATGGTTCTCAAACCTGTCTGTGCAGAGAAATCATGCAGAGAACTCTTTAAAAAAAGGTTCTTCGGCTCCCCCGCAAACTTTCTGACTCTGAATCTCCAGGGATGATGAAGAGGACAAAGACCCAGGGGACAACGTCACTTGCTCTTAAGGTTTAGCAGAGCCAGGGCTGCATGCAGCCCCGCACAGAGGGGTGTCCTCCTTGCCTATCAAGTGGGGAGCCTGCAAAGGCCCAATGAGTAAGCACCTTGACTTGGGCAGAGCCTGTCAGCGCCAGCCTGGTGTCCTGGCCCATGCCTTTCCTCCCCACCTTCTCCTGGGTGTCCTATGCCACTGCCCTGTTGTGGAGGAAACCTCCCGCCGCCCCACCATCATCACCACCTCCACTGCAACGCCCACCCCAACAAGATAAATGTAGGTGCTTTTTATTGAAAGCATTATACTAAGTATTACATTCGTTATTCCCCTGAATCATCACAACCATGTGAGGTCGTCACTATTATTATCCTCATTTTATAGATAAGGAAACCAAAACCGAAAGAAGTTAAGTTCTATGCCTACAGGCACAAAGCCGGTATGCGGTCGGATTTGACCTTAGGTTGGTCCAGATCCAGAATTGTAATTCCTAACCCCTGCACTTTGCTGCCTTTACTAGTTCTCAGCCACTAAGTCTCACAGATACGGTGTCTCCTTCGTACGGAGGAGAACTGTTGTGCTGTGTTTTGGAAGTTGTGCGCATTCTGCCCTGGGAGGGCTGGAGATGGAGCAGTAGCCTGTCACCAGCGGCTTGGAGCCGCCTACCCTCACAGTAGGCTCCTGTAGGAAGCCTTCGAGACATTGTTCTGAGACTCACAGGTACTGCCTTCCTGGGCTTCTGAAACAGGGCTATGGAAGGGGCTCCCTGGCCACCTGCCTCCACAGTATCATGCCTGGGGCTCTAACCCTCCAACACAGCCACCGAATGCCCGTAACCTGCAGTGAGGCACGGAAGTGGGCATTTTGTACTCCCCTCCCTCGGTCTGGCGTCATATGCTTGAACTACTAGATCTCAGAGAGGGCCCTGAATATCACCTGTGCTCCCTGCATGGTGCTTCTCAACCCTCGATGCTCTTTCCAGTCACCTGGGAAACTTTTAAAAAATACCACTGCCTGTGCCTTACCAACCAGGCTTTCTGATTTCATTGGACTGGGATGGTGCCCAAAGTCCCCTGTGATTCTAATGGGTGCCCAGGTTTGGGGAGCCCAACTCTAGGATATTGCCGCTGGTCTGGTGCTAAGAATGTCTTTTAAATTTTGGGAAGTGGTTTTTCTGTCCCCCTGGAGAAACTCAAGTAGCCTTTCTACGACGAAAGGGGAGTAGCTGTGGCTCATTTTGAAAAAAGGTTTCTCTTTCCTTTCTCCATGTGAACCAGAGAATCCCTATGTACCAGGGTCTCGTGAGAGCAGAAACACTGCAGACAAACGCTCTCTGCCTCAGCAGTCCTGGAGGAGAGCCCGCATTGAGGGCCAGAATCAGAACCCCCTGTATAGCCAGGAGAATGAGGATACAAACGAGAGCCTCGGAGGGCTGGATTCTGGTCGTTCTCCTGCAAGGACTGTCTTCAGCCACCCCATAAGGAGAGCCATCTCTACAATCTGTAGAAAGAAGTCTGCCACTCTCCCCTTACCTCATTCCTCCATCTCACAATACTTGTCTAACAACTCTTACATCTAACCCAAATCCCTCCTGCTGCAATGAAACTACAGTTTTCTTGTCTGTCCTTGTCTGAAACAAAGGACAGCTGTTCTCACTTGCGCAGATCTCTTGAGGACTAGTTGGTGGAGAGGCTGGTGGCAGAGGGTAAAGACAGAATTGTCTGACCTTGGTTTTGTGTAAGCCCTCAGGTAAAATTCTTCTCTTCCTCTGGGACCTTAATGAGCTAAACAGAAGGGCATTCAAGTGGAGGCTCCTCGATTTCACTCCTGGAATGAATAACAGTGACTTGGGTTGTTATTTTTTCTTCTGTTTCTTATAAAGTGGATGAAATTGTTTTGAGGAAAGGCCCCATCTAAGGAACAAACCATCCTTATTTGTTCATTTCACTGTTTCCCTCCCACGCCACCACCACCACCAATAGAATAGCTTCACTGGAATTTTGTGAAACAAAAGGAAGGACAGATAAAGCCAGCATATGAACTGGCTGTTTTCTGTAACTTACAGAAACTAGGAGGACAAGAAGGGCATGAGGCAGTTGCATTTAATATGTGTGGATTTGTTCCAAGGGAAAGTCTATGCATTGATAAACTGAGCAGAGGTGGTCATCTGAGCAGCTTAGGGGACTTACCTCAAGTGTCATGTTCCTGTTTGTTTGTGGCTGTGTGGTCTGTGTTCCTGGCTTCATAGTTACTCCCAGCACTTGGAGGAAAAAAAAAAAATAGCCCTACCTGCTCGGTGACTAATTGGTTGAAAACAAGTCTGCAATCTGTTGGGCTGAATGTCTCACTTCTCTTCCCCTCCTGCCCCGATGCCATGCTGTTTAGTTATAAGTGTATCTTGTCAGTTTTCCCCATTGGGATAGCTACGTTCTCAGTGTTGTTCTCGGCAGATTACCAACATAGAATTTATGACTCATTGACCCAAATTATGTTCCCACTGAAAATATCTGAAGAAATTATGTTCCACAATGGCTTGCTGAGTTTACAGAAAACATACATCACTCCCTGGAGTTCACCTGCCCCAACAAGGCCAACAGAAGAGCAAATTAACTCTTATCTCCTCAGAAGTCCTTGATGAAGAACATCCTGGTCTTGCCAATTCACTACGTATTTTCAACAAGTTATGAGGAAGCAAGATTGTTATAGTGTTTTGGTTTTTTTTCTTGGCTACACCGCGTGGCATGCGGGATCTTAGTTCCCCCAACCAGGGATCGAACCCGCGCCCCCTGCAGTGGAAGTGTGGCGTTTTAACCACTGGACAGCCAGGGAAGTCTCTGTTCTGGTTTTTATGTGAATTGCAGTTAAATTCCGAGGCATATATGAAAGCCTTCTCTGTGTGGACAACAATCTATTTTCCTAAACCACAACTCTGATATCAGGTCCCATGCTTACTTTGTGCTATAAGCACCTTAAGGCATCACAGACATTCTTCTCAGCAGGTATGTAAAGCGCATAGGACCCAGGCTCTATCTTTCATTTCTCTTGCCCATGATCTCAAGGAGGAAGTAAAGTAATCTAAAAAGTTAAGAAACCAAACATATGTTGTTTTCCTTAATAAATAAACTTCTCCTGTAGTGATTTTTGCTTTTGTACACTTGTCTCAGAATGAAATAAAGTAAAAGTTAAAAACCTAGTTCATTAGGTTACAAGCTGTTGAGCAGAGCTGAATGGAATCCTTGCAAAGTGAAGTAAAAGCATGATGATGAAGTGAATTTGCTCTGCCCCGTCTCTCCCACTGAATGCCGCTATAAAAACTGGAAAGTGCATATAGAGCAGCTATTTGAGGACTGAAAAATAAATGATAACAGGCGGATTGGGAAGGAAGACCAGAATTTGAAGTACCACAGAACCAGCAATGAGTCAGCTCCTCTCACTTTTTTCCCCTTGGTGTCCCCTGGCTGGACTCAAGGCAGCTTGAAAACTGAAAGTGCGAACCAGACCTGGATAGAGAGTTCCAGGAGAAGCCACCACTTCTGACTCAACAAGCAGAAAGGGGACTCCTTAATGCTTAGGGGGAGTGGAGAAAATGGCCCACTTTTCCTTTTCTCTGTTCTGTTGTGCCCCAGTCCCCAGACAATCCCCAGGTGGTGGTGGCGTGGCCGCAGTGGGACCTGTGGGCACCTAGAATCATGAGAAAGGGGAACCTCCCACTCTAATTTGAGGAGCTGTGGTCTCCAGGGTGTGGGTGCTCCCCTCTTGCTATTACTATCTCTCTGTTCTGCTGCCACTTGGCCCCAGATTTAGTTGCACTCGTGGAAGTACGCAGCAGAGCAAGGGAGCCCCAGGGAGCCAGAAAGTACTGGGGAGATTATGGAGAAGGAGGACCTTGGGACATTGTTGATGAATTTCTGAGCTCACCCTCAAGCTTCACATGCATGAATCTGACCCTAAACAACATATTAAAGACTTTGAAAACTGAACTATGGGAGAGAGCGCTGCCACCATCCCAGACTGGCCACAGGGTCCTTACATGTGGGGGCAGATCTGAGTAGCACTGCAAAGGCTTTGAAAATGGAGCTGACCTTGGAACTGACATCACACACACAGAAGTATATAGTTGTAACATATGTCCTGAAGCCAGCCAGGTTAGTTGCCTACTAAAAGAAATGTATCAATACTCTTTATAGGATTTAAACAAGACCCAGTGTCTCATAGCAGAATATTGAAAATGTCCGGAATATAATCTAAAATTACTTGGCATCCAATGAACCAAAAAAATCTCAACTTGCACAGGGAACGGTAGTCCACAGATGCCAACAGTAAGATGGTACAGTAAGATGGAATAATCAGACTTTAAAGCAACTATTATAAAAATCCTCCAAGAAGTAAGGTTGAGCATTCTTGAACCAAATAGAAAATCTCAGTAAAGAAATAGAAGATATTAAAAAAAGAACCAAATGGTAATTTTAGAATTAGATAATACAATAAATTTTTTAAAATGCATGGATGAGGTGCATTTTATTATATTTTAAAATAGCAGAATGGAGATGTTAGAAGAAAGAATCAATGAACTTTAAAACAGATCAATAGAAATCATCCAATTTCAACAGTAAAGAAAAAAATTGAAAAAAAAAAAGAGAGCAGTGCCTCAGGGACTTGTGCGACATTGCCAAATATCATTGGACGTTTTTAGGTCTAATATTGAGGTCATTGAGTCCTAGAAAGAGAATGGAAAGAATGCAGTGCAGAAAAAATATTTGAGGAAATAATGGCCCAAACTTTCTAAATTTGGTGAAAGGTATTAATGTATAGATTCAAGTAGTTCAGCAAACTCACAAAAGTAGAAATCCGAAGACATCCTTACCAAGAGCCGCCATAATAAATTGCTGAAAAGGAAGAAAAAGCCTGGGAGCGGCTAAAGGGAAAGGACACAGATAGGAAATGATAAAGATAAGAGCCGCCATAATAAATTGCTGAAAAGGAAGAAAAAGCCTGGGAGCGGCTAAAGGGAAAGGACACAGATAGGAAATGATAAAGATAAGAGCCGTCATAATAAATTGCTGAAAAGGAAGAAAAAATCCTGGGAGCGGCTAAAGGGAAAGGACACAGATAGGAAATGATAAAGATAAGAGCAGAAAAAATAGAGAAAAATCAAGTTCCTCTTTAAAAAGATCTATTACATTGAAATCTACCTCTGTCTTTATCTCCCCTTCCCCACAACTTCAGCCCCTGGAAGCTCCATTTCCTACGTCAGGTACTACATTTCTCTCTCCCTCGCTTTCCCCATGTATAGGGTCTCTTCTCTTTGGGTTGCCTGTGTCTTTTTTCTCCTCTCCCCCTTTTCCACATCTCCCCAAATCCCTTTCATATCCAACTCAGTAAGACAAAAACTTGTCATTAGTCAAAATCTTTACTGCCAGTTGCAGCTCAGGCCTCTGCTTGGGCTTCTCAGCTCATCTAAGCCCTAAGTATGGACTCTACGATGCTGCAGAGTCAAGGCACTGTCGGTTGGTTTGGGTTTAACCAGGGATTGATGCTCAGAGGAAGAGGGTTTAGAGTATGTTCTCTTGTTCTCTCTGAAGTACTTACCTAAAATTCCTTAATCCATGAAGCATTTCCATGCAAATTCTTTATCCATTTATTCCTTCACAGAGGTGGAATACTTTCAAAGCACAGAGGATTTCTGCAAATCATTGTGGGCAAAGATTTCAGTGTGGGTTCAGGATATTGAAAAACGTAAGAACATTGCCATGTCTTCACATCATGAGAGAGGGTATCTTTTTATATCCACATATCACTTACTTGATGGGTGATGACCAATCTATTGTCATTAATTTACCACACAGACTTATTGAGAAGCCGCTATGTGCGGAGCACAATTAAAACTCTGAGAAACTGCTTTTGACTGTTAAAAGGAGATTTGTTTGGACAGCTGCATCCTGAAATAGCAAAGTGTTATTGCCTGCTTCTCCAGAATCCTGGTTGGAGCTTGGAAATTAAACCCTTAGTGCATTCAAGCAGAAGTGGGACAATTTGTCTCCCCTACAGGAAGGGGCAAGTAAGGGAGAGTGGCCACACCTGACAGTTCACCCCAGAGAGAGCAGCTCCCTTTCCAGTCTGGATACAGGCTCCACCTGAGCCCCTAGCAGGGCCACATATATGGGTGAGGAGGCTCGTTCCCCCTAGAAAAGCAGAGCCTCTGAAATAGACTCTGGACTTTAAGACCAGACAGTTCTCCCTGGAGTGGGGAGGGGGGACGGGGGGCACATCTGAGTCTCCTCCCTCCCCTCCCCCACCACTAACCAATGGCCTAAGTCTCTTCCTTGAGGAGGCAGCTGCTCTCCCTTAGCAATCTCTGTCTGCACACCGTGCCCAGCCTTATCTAGCATCTTCAGACTAGCTTCCTTGCCAGCCTCACCGACCTCAGCACCTGCTCTAACCTCCCACCTCCCAGTAAGGGGGCCATTGCTCACCCTGAAGGGTTCATGTCTATTAATACAAGGCAGAGGGGGAGAATTGGGCTGGTCCTCAGGTCAGCACTGTCTTACCACATGTTTCTCTGTAAATCACTATTTCAGAGTCCCATTCAGGGTCCCTGCCAGAAACCTGACTGACGAGGAGCCAGGAGGGGCCAGAGCTTCACATCTGATCCCTTTGAAGCCAGAGAGAACATTAGGCATTTTCCATGCCTGAGCATGAGGCTGATGGAGTGCAGAACATTTGGTGTGTCCCACATATAGAGTCTGTAAGGCCTGAGATTCCTGGTTTCTAAATGCAGTAATGTTTATCTGCACTGTTGCCTTGGTGGAGTTCCCAGTCCTGACGATGCTTCTGAGTTACCTAGGGAGCTTGTTAGAGATTCCAGAGTGGCTGGTTCCATGGTCTGATGAGCTGGAGCCTAGGAATCTGTTCTCCACAGTGCAACTGGGATGAATCTGGGGCAGCAGGTGCACTTCGCTGGCATTTGGAAACAATTGGTGTATGTCACAGTGGTGAATAATTTAAAGAGATGGGCTGATTTGACCTCCCTGAATCTTAGATGGTCATTGTGGCATTTAGACTATTCTCAGTTGTTCTGGGACCCCTAAGATTCTAGCTATCAAGGCCATATCATAGTTTTCTCAGGACACCAGTTCTGCACACCTGCAATTCACCCTCTGGAACAGAAAGCGTTGACAGGAGCAAAGCAGGGCTGGCTAATGTGGAAAAGCTCTTAAGCCCAAAGAGACACTTGAACAAACTGGCATTTCCCCTAAACGGTTCTCAACAGCCTTTTAAGAATGCAACATAGCCGACTGTATTTTTAATCATATCATTCAGCTCACTCACCGTCTCCCCACGATCCCCTATGGCTTCCTCTAGCGGTCACTTAGAACATCCATTTCCAAAAAATGCTGGATACAGGCCCAAACTAGCATCTTCATGGAATTTTCTGCTTGTTTTTAAATATTGCAAGGTTACCAACCAAGACAAAGACTCTAATCAGAGCATAAGAGAGCAGTCATTGTCATCTATCCACTCATAAGGCCAAACTTTGGAATTCCCCACTGTGCTAACACTAGTCCTCTCAGTGTTTAATTCTATAAGAGCAAAAGAATGGAAACAAATTAAATGCCCTTCAGTGAGGAGCTGATTACCTGAGAAAGGATACCTCCACACAATGGAAAATGACACAGCCCTAAAAAAGAATGAAAAAGTTTGTATGTGCTGATTTGGCAAAATTTTTGTAGATGTGATGTTAGTTGAAAAATGACAGCAAAATGCAGAATCAAGGGAATGACATATGCCTGTATTTGTTTATATCTGTGCATATATATGTGCATTCGGGGAAGGATATATTTAAAAAATAACATTGCTTGCCTCTGAGAAGAGCTAATTGACAATGTGCATGTGTGTGTATGGTATGAGGGAGGATTCACATATAGTATTTTATACTTTAGTTAATGGATTACCTATTCAAAACATTAAATTAAAATATATATGTACACTAACAGCTCTCTACATTGAGAAAACACAGGTAATCCGAATGAAGCTAAACATTAAAGCATTTATATTTAGTTTTAGTTTGGGTTTACTTTTTTTTTTTTTGCAACAGATTTGCCTCTCTAATCATGTTTTGCTCACCCTAATTTTAGGCCAAATCTGAATTATATGAACACACACACCAGCTGGACAGTAGGAGGAAGGAGCTAAGAATCCAGTCTGGGAAAGAACATTTGCCTTGAGTAACTGACGTGCAAATAATGAAAAGTGGCTATGTTTGCAGCCCTGCTGTCTCCTGAAGGTGAAAGTCAAGACCCACTGCTAGTGTGCCCTAGAATTTGCAAACTCTTACTAACAGTCAAAGAGTCTGAGTCAATCTAAAATTAAGACAGCTGATCCCCAAAATGGCCCCAATTATACCTCTCCATGCAGTCATTCTCTTAGCAAGAGGTAGAGTCTAATCTCCAACTTCTTAACTCTGGACTGGCCTTTTGAGTTGCTTTGGCTAATAAAAGTTAAGCAAAAGTAGTGGTGCCCCATATCCAGGCCTAGACATCAAGAGGCCTTGCATACTTCACTCCCTCTCTTGGAACCCTGCCTTGGACGAGCCCAAACATGGGCTAGCTGCTAGGATGAGAGACCACATGGACTCGAGCTGAGGTCCCAGCTATGGGAGAGAGCCCAGCAAGATCAGCAGAGCCAACCTGCTGACTGAGTGCAGACACCTGAACATCTCCCTGGGATCAGAATTGTCCATCTGACCTGTACACTCATGACTTAAATAAAGGTTTATGGTTTTAACCCACTGGGTTTTTTTTGAAGTATAGTTAATTTACAATGTTGTGTTAGTTTCAGGTTTACAGCAAAGTGATTCAGTTTTTTATATATATATATATATATATATATAATTTTTCAGATTCTTTTCCATTATACGTTTTTACAAGATATTGAATATAGTTCCCTGTGCTATACATTAAATCCTTGATGTATATCTATTTTATATATAGTAGTTTGTATCTGCTAATCCCAAATTCCTAATTTATCCCTCCCCGCTTTCCCTTTTGGTAACCATAAGTTTGTTTTCTATGTCTGTGAGTGTATTTCTGTTTTGTAAATAAGTTCATTTATATTATTTTTTAGATTCCATATATAAGTGATACCATATGATATTTGTCTTCCTCTGTCTGACTTACTTCACTTAGTATGATAATCTCTAGGTCCAACCATATTGCTGCAAATGACATTCTTTCATCTTTTTTATGGTTGAGTAATAGTCCATTGTGTATATATACCACATCTTCTTTATCCATTCATCTGTCGATGGACACTTAGGTTGTTTCCATGTCTTGGCCATTATAAGTAGTGCTGCTGTGAACATTGGGGTGTGTGTATCTTTTCAAATTAGAGTTGTTGTCTTTTCCAATTATATGCCCAGGAGTGGGATTGCTGGATTATATGGTAACAGTAATTTTAGTTTTTTAAGGAACCTCCGTACTGTTTTCCATAGTGTAAGCCACTGGGTTTTGTGAGCATTTCTTACGTAGCCTTATTGTGGCAACAGATGACTGGAACAGAACTCCTTTGCTGCCCTAGTTTTGTTTCTTTTCTCTCTCTAGTGCTATACTGTTGCCTTCTCACTACCCACCCCTAGGCCTCCATTATAAACTCCCTTGTTTAAAGAACATTCATCATGTGTCAGATCTTGAATGCACAGTCCCTGACCTCAAGGGAGGGACAGCAGGTGGGGAAGTGGATAGACAGTACTGAGTGTGCACTGACTGAGTGTGCGTGAACTTATAGAAAAGGAGCACTAGCTCAGCGTAGAGGTTCAGCAGAGTTTTCTGGAAGTGACCTCTGAGCTGTTTTAAAGGATAAATAAATGTTTATCAGTGAAAGTTGGCAAGGGATTTGCAGGCAAATGGTATGACACAGGGAAAAGCATGGGGGCCTGTGTGTGAGACATCTGCCAGCAGTGAAATGTTCCCTGCACTTTTCTCTCCCCTTTCTTTTTGGGTTTAATATTTATTTACTTATTTCTTTGGCTGCGCATGCAGGATCTTCGTGGCGGGATGCGGGATCTTTAGTTGTGGCATGTGGGAGCTAGTTCCCTGACCAGTGATCGAACCCGGGCCCCCTGCATTGGGAGTTTAGAGTCTTAGCCACTGGACCACTGGGGAAGTCCCTTCTCTCCCATTTCCAATCTCTTCTGGCTTCTAATCTCCACCCCCCTCCCCCCCACCGCTTCTTTTTTTGCCAGATTCCCCCGATTATAGTTTCTTAGTAGTCTCTTAGAGCCTTGCTGTTCAAAGTGTGACCAGCAGACCGGCAGCTGTAGTATCACCTGGGAGCTTGTTAGAAATACAGATTCTTGGGTCCCATCCCAGACATGCATCAGAATCTTCATTCTAACAAGATGCTGAGGTGGTTCATTTGCACAGGGAATTATACCCGTTATCTTGTAATAACCTATAATGGAATATAATCTGTAAAAATATTGAATCACTATGCTGTCCACCTGAAACGAACACAATACTGTAAATCAACTATACTTCAATTAAAAAAAGTTTGAGGCATGCTTCATTATAACACTAGTATTAGGGGGATGGCTAACAACTGGCCCCATAACTGAATCAGCCACACAGACTGTTTAATAGTAAGCTTTTCAGAATGTCAAGTTCACCTGCAGAACATGTACTGCTTGTACCAACTATATTTTTAGACTATCTTCTATTAATATAGTTATTTTTCTTGAAGACAAGTTTTTATCTCCCTAATTAGATTGTAATCAAGCACTATGTTTCCTTGATTCATTACTCTTGAGCGCCTCAGGCAGAAAGAAAATGCTGAGATGACAGAGACAGAATCTTCTCTTTCAGAGTCTGCAATCTAGTTTACTATGAACTGCAACTCAGCCTCAGGCCTTACTCTGCTCCTTGCTAAGGGATATCCCTGGACAAGTTTCTTGATGTCACTGAGCCTCAGTTTTCTCATCTACAAAATGGGTGTAACAAATTACATTTAATTGAGGGAGTCAGAACAGGCCTTGCAAAAGAATTAGTACTAGGGAATTCCCTGGTCGTCCCGTGGTTAGGACTCTGCATTTCCACTGCAGAGGGCAAGGGTTCAATCCTTGGTCGGGAAACTAAGATCCCGCAGTATGGCTGGAAAAAAAAAAGAACTAGTACTAGAAATGGCAGCGAATCCTCAGACAGGCAACAAAACAGAGATTTTATAAGTGAAAGAAAATAAATAAGTAAACACGTTCTCAGAGAGGAGATTGCATAAGGCAGGGGTCCCCAACCCCCCGCCCCCCGTGCGCCTGTTAGGAGCTGGGCTGCACAGCAGGAGGTGAGTGGCTGGCAAGCAGAGCGAAGCTTCATCTGCCCTCTGCATCGCTCACATTACCGCCTGAACCATCCCCCACCCCCCCACCCCCTTCAGTGGAAAAATTGTCTTCCACGAAACCGGTCCCTGGTGCCAAAAAGGTTGGGGACTGCTGGCATAAGGCACTTTTGGGTGACCAGGAAGTCATCTGATCTTTTCCCCTGATTTGTAAATGTATTGGTAGAAATGGTCTTTTTTTTTTTTTTTTTTTGGTGAAGTAGAAAAGAATAGCTTTATTGCTTTGCCAGGCAGAGGGGGCCACAGCAGGCTGATGCCCTCAAAACTGTGTGTCCTTAGAAATGGTCTTTTAAAAGGTAAAGCAATTCAATAACTTTAAAAAATATATTGATGCATTTAAACAGTTGCCTTTACTGCAAAGATTAAAATGAGAAATGAGATCTCCCTGAAAATCTGGGCCATATGGTTCTTGCACATCGTGGTTGTCCACGCAGATTCAGCCGTTGTGTTGGCTGCCTGCTGCTCAGACAGTGGGGTGAAGTCAGGACAGAGCCCCTGCTTCAAGCATGAATGCCTCTGTCTTCTCTTGCTAACACATTCCCTCTGCCACTTAAGAATGCACAGAGCATTTACCAGGTCGGGAATGCCTGGCTATGACAGCACCATTTGCGAAGTAAAGAGTCTATTTATGAAGATAATGGCAATACCCAGGCCAAGCCCACCGTGGGAGAACCTTGGCTCCTAATTAGCAAGAGCGGTGCATTTTAATGAGGACACTCGGTAGGCAGTAGGCTCCTGACTTGACTGCCAATGAATCTGGGGCAGAGGGAGGGTTGGCAGAGAGAACATGGAGCAGGTGAGGAGAAAAAACAGAAATGTGCACATCTCTTGGAAACCTTAAGCCTTAGAATTACTCGATTCCCCCATTATCCTGGCTGTCATCCCATAGGTTGCTTGTCTGAGAGCAAATTGCTCTTTGAAGAAGCAGCCGACCCTGGGTGAGCCAAGGTAAGCAGATGCGTCAGTTTTAGCAACCCTGGAATTCTTGCTGGAATAGGGAGCAGAGGCCTAAGGGGATGGAGGCCCAGAAACGTGAGCATTTGATCTCTCTTGGAAAGCAATCAAGCAATTGCTAAGAGACCTATGGAGAAACCTGAATCCTTTGCATTTTTCTGATTAGGCAAGAGAGAGCAGCAATGGCTCAGGCCTACGTAAACCCCATGGAGGTGAACTAATATCATCGAAGGTAATTTACGCCAGAATTTCAAAGTCTGTTACTGAATGCTGAAGGTATACTGCAGATAGATGACATAAAGAAAGCAGAACTTCTCAGCACCTATGTTGTTTCTGAATTCTGTCTCAAGGAGATGAGCTCCCCACTGAAAGGGTGAATGACCATTCCTAAGTGGGGATAGGTTCTCCAAAGTGCATGAACACCCTAATGCTTTAATTGACTTCAGATCTTGAGCTCCTGAAACTTACACCAAAAGAACAAGTAACTTAAACTCTAGTTCCTTATCTCTGATGCGTCCGGGGCAATGAGAGAAGGACTGAAAGACGGAATTATTTTCAAAAATAGAAAAGATTCCTAGAACTACAGGCCTGTGAGTTTGACAATGAGCCCAAGCAAGAGAAACAATGGGATTTTCAAAAGAATGTTTGGGGCTACTGGAAGAGAATGAGGTGAACTTTAGGAATAGGCCTAAGATGACCACAAAAAAAGTCATGGTAGACACTTCCAGTTATCCCCCAATATCTAGTCTTTGCTTTTTCCATAGTAACAGAAATTTTAGCAGAGCAAATGGATACTATATTAGTTTCCTGTTGCCACTGTAACAAATTGCCACAATTTAGTGGCCTAAATCAACACAAATTTATTATTTTATAGTTCTGGAGGCCAGAAGTTTAAATGTGTCAGCGGGGCTGCATTTCTTCTGGAGGCTCTAGGAGATAATCTCTTTCTATGTCTTTTCCAGCTTCTAGAGGCTGCCTGCATTCCTTGGCTTGTGGCCCCTTCCTTCATCTTCAAAGCCACCAGCACAGTATCTTTAAATCTCTCTCTGTCTCTCTCTCTCAGTGACCTCTAACTCTCCTGCCTCACTCTTTTTTTTTTTTAATATTTATTTATTTAGACTGCACAGGGTCTTAGTTGCAGCATGCATACTTCTTAGTTGAGGCATGCGGACTCTTAGTTGTGGCATGCATGTGGGATCTAGTTTCCCGATCAGGGGTCCAACCCAGGCCCTCTATGTTGGGAGCTTGGAGTCTTACCCACTGGACCACCACAGAAGTCCCTCCTGCCTCACTCTTAAAAGGACCCCTTTACTACATTGGACTCACCTGGAAAATCAAGAATAATCTCCCCATCTCAAGATCCTTAACTTAATCACATCTGCCTAGTCTTTTTGCCATATAAGGTAACATATTCACAGGTTCCGTGGATTAGGACATGGGCATCTTGTGGGGAGGGGACATTATTAAGCCAACCTGAGCTACCCCAAATAAAAAAAAAATTTGCCGGCCTCACTTGCAGCTAGATTTAGAACATTTGACCAAGTTCTGGCAATGGCTACGGGCAAAAGTCAAGTATGCCTTTTCTGAGTCATGTCCCAAAACAAAGATGCATGTTATTTGCTAAAATGAGGATGAGTGAGTCCTTTTGAACCATGCAAATGAGGGCTGTATGTAAGTGTGGGTCAGCAACAAGAGCCTATGTCCCTGCTAACTCCTTGGAGCAAAGCCAGCATACCGTCTTGGAGTTTTACATGAGAGCAAAATAAATTTCTGTCTTGTTTAAGTTCTGCAGAAAGAATTATATCCGACTTAATACATGATTCTAGAAGACCAGGGAACTATAACTGACAGGGTTTCGTTACTCTAGCAACATTCCTCAAAGTCTTCTGTGATTTCACTATACTCAAGTTGGAGAAATATGGATTAAAGCCATAATTAGGTGGGTTTATAACTGCCTGAGTGACTATAAGGGTAGAGATTAGTAGGTTGGTATTAATCTCTACAGAGAAGTCTTAAAGTTATGGCCTCGTCCATGCTCTGGACAGGACAGACCGCAGCTGAAATGCTTCATTTCCTTCCAAGGGTCTCACTTGTAGAGGACTGCGGATATAGGAGAGTACGTCAGGAATGGTAATGAAATGGTAGAGGCCCTTGAGTACACATCATATAAGAAAGAGTTGAAGAAGCAGCAAAAAAGATACAAGAAGGGCCTTTATTTGCTCTAAGGCACGATGCCAAGTGAGATGGGGTAGAAAAAATGAGAAAGATAAATTCCTTGTCTTCTCTTCTCACAGGGGCCAGGGGGCCTTTATATAAATGTATACAAGGTAACCCACGACTTAGCTTGCAGGATGAACCATTAAGAACCTATTGTATGTGGGTTCTTTGGTTTGTTTCTATTTTGTTTATGTCTTGTTACTCTATCAGAAAGTCCTTTTGTCCATCCCTGGTAGATGATGATTCATCAGAAAGGATGGGAAACGTTGTTTTACTCTGGGAAGAAATCAACTATGTTTCTAGGAGTTGGGTTCTTTCTACCCCCATGTGAGGGCAAACAAGGTTTAGGGTGTTGCAAAGGGTGGACACACTTTCCAGTTCACCATCAAGCTCTTTAGGAGGACCACTAAGCCCTTTTATGGTTTAAAAAAAAAAAAAAAAAAGTGAATTAGAAGAATAGGGGCTTTTGAGAGTGAGGCCAAAAAAAGAAAATGGGTGGAAAATTGAAGAGGAAATAAGGAGAGGGGCCCTGAGTATGGGAGCATCTACTCCTGAGGGTTGGATCAGGTTGGACCATGGCCCAAAAAGTGCCAGGGTCAGTGGACCCCAAGGAGAAGCATAGTGAGCGGTAATGCGTGAGAGTCCTGTGCAGGTCTGGGAGCTGTGAACTCCAGGGCCTCAGCCTAGAAGCCCTTCATCGGGGCACGAGTGAGATTCTGGCCCTGTCTGTGCTTCAAGCGCTCGCCTGCCAACCCTCCACCCACAATCCCCCAGGACCCTCGTGAACCCTAGGGGGTCACCATAGTTGGCGGTGGTGCTGGCCTAGGGCGTGTTAGCATGCTCTGAGCTGGGGCTGGCAGGAGCGATATCCCTGTTGCACAAGTGTTTATAACACTGGGATATCATGGGTTCTCAGAAGCAGGGGCATTTGGCCCAGCCTTGACCTAGCCTCAACCTAGATAACTGAAATGTTGTTCGGGTTTCCCTTTATGGATAGGTTCTGGGGAAATGTCTGGGTTCTTTCTCTCTCCGTGGCCAATTCTTAGGAAAGTTCAGAACCTTTTCTATTCTATAAACCAGCTGAACAGCAACTTCCTTTGTCCTCTAGCCCTTCCTGTGCCCTCTCCACCCTCTAGAAACAGTTTGCGTCCCTCTTCCTGCCGGGGGAGTCCTCAGCCTTCTTCCTGCCTCCTGGGTATAGTTTCGCCCACCCATGGTAAGGGTGGGTTGCAGCCTGTGTGAAAGATGGGGACTAAAAGATGCCGTACACCAGTCTGGCTTCGGATAAATACCAATTAGTGACAATCAAAAAATACTTCACAGGCAGAAAGAGGATTGACCCCCTTTTGGTTCCCAGCTCATGGAGGTGTCCATTTGTCTAGTTGCTAGAACTCTGGGGATGGGTGATAAAATGGGGCATGAGCTCTTATTGGCAATGAGTACTCGGAGGCCCCTGCCAGAAATCTGTGCTGCATCTGCAAGTACTCAGGAGCAAAGAGCTCACAAGAGTTAAGAAAATGATCATTTCTTCAGAAAAAAAATGTCAAGTGATCTTGATGACATTTTTCCAGGCTTCAAGTTTTATATTGAATCCTGCGGGTGTTCCACAAACAGAACTTTAATAGCTCCCGTTAACTGGATCCCTGCTGCGTTTCAGGAGCTTTCTGCGCAACATCTTAGGTGGGTAGTTATCTGTCTCAAAGTAAGAGAAACTGGAGCTCATAGTCGGTCCATGATCTGTGCAGTGTCATCTGGGGTAAGGCTTGAAGCTGGGGTCTGAGCCCAGGCGTGTCTGGTTCTAAAGTACGTGCTTCCCCAGTAACATGGTCAAACTGCAGAGAGACAGAGATCTGAACAGGAGTTTCTTTAAATTCTCCACAGTATGTAATGCATTACTCTCTGCGTAATCATTTTACCACCTTCTGCCTCTCCGTACCAAAATGCCTGGGAGAGGCTTTGCATCAGGCAGTCTGCCCTGCCCCAATGGCAGGCGCATGTACAGAGCTACAAAGACCCCAAGGCACCTGCTTACCTTCACGTGTCTGGTGCTTTGGGCAAAACCCCATGCCTCCCACACACCGAAGCAACCCTGTTTTGAACAAATGGAGTTCATCTGGGGGACAATTGTCCATTGTTCTTCTGACAAATTGCCGTCCTCCTCCCCAGGGGCTGATGGGCAGGTATAGATTGCTATGAACACTCAGTCTTTGCCTGGGCACATGGAGTATTTGTCCACCCTGCAAAGGGCAGCAAAAGAGTAAAGAGTCCCAGGTCTTACTAAACCGCTGTGTTCTCTTCCTCATCCACTGTCTTGCATACACTAGAGAAGCCAAGTAAATATTCGCTAAATAATGAAAACTGACTGCGTACCCATGGCATGTGGAGCAAACCAAAGGACAGGATCCAGGCTCTTACCACCTGATCCAAACTCCAAACCACAGTAATAGGAGAGGTAGTTAGAAAATCGTGTTATTGAAAGAACTTTAGCATCATCATGATACTCATGTAATTCTGACCGTTCTCGCTGCCTCTGTTCACATGGCTGAAGAGTCTAGATCAGGTAGCCACTAAGTTTTCTATCACTTGGGTTTTATAATGTAATATGTAATTTTTAGGGGGGAAATAACAAATTTTCTCACCAAGAAAAATGTTCCCCCTGAGTTACAACAATTCGGGGAATTGGATCTGAACTACTTCTCATTCAAATGTCTGATTTTTTGGGGGTGGGTGGGAAGAAGACTAGCAGAAATGATGATTTTTAAAACCTAGAACAAAAATTATTTCACAAAATTAGAGCCTTACTCTGAGTGACACATTAATAATGGAACAAGAGTAGTGAATAAATTGCATTAACTTTGTCACTTCAGAACAATAGGACACCAAAGGGGTGATTAAATTTATCTCCCTGACACAAGTGATAACTCCATAGCAAATGCAGTGTTATGTAGTGTAGAAAATTTCCCCTTCCTTTTCTAAAATGTTAGGTAGTGACACATAAAAAGTAAGTAATAGATTCCTAAACTCGGACTTATTGAAGCGAGCTCAAATTAAACCGAGTTTTTTTTCAAAATTAATGTTTATTTTTAACACAGTAATAAATGTATGGAGCAAAATGAAAAAAAAAAGAAGTCAAATGGTACTGAACGGACAGAAGAAAAATTTGTTGTTCCTGCCTGCATACCTCCTGTCCCTAGCTCCACTCCTCAGATGCATTGACTTTCAATATTTAAGCTATTTATTCTGGTATTTATTTCTGTACTTGTAAATAATTCGCTTATATTATTATATCTTGGTTTGACAATCTTAGGTGATTCTGTTCATCTTTGTATTTCAGGAGATGAGGATTTCATACTCTCATTCCATATTCAATACTTACATTATTATAGCATTTATTACTATTCATTAGAGTAGTATACTACTAAAAATTGAAGAGTATTATGGTATTATTGTTTCCTTGTTGTGTAATTTTTCTTCTAGAGTTAATAATTATTTTGGTTCTTTCATTGCTTAAATTTTAAAAATCTAGGCCGAAAGTTATAGGTAACAATAGATTAAGTGATGAAATCCTATTGGCATTCTAGAACCTTAGGCTAAAAGTAATAAGAAGAAAAGTAGTAGGGATAAATGCACATGTAGTACATTTTAGTTCATCAAATCATTTGCATAACTGTAAGAAGGAGACTCAGGGTCTGAGAGAAAGAGAGTTGTATTCTTTCACTGATCTCAAACTCCACAGGAGTCAATAGTATAATTCGGTTGTTAAAATACAACCTTAGGCTATATTAATTGAAATATACTCTCGAGAACAAGAAAGATGATAATCCTAGTCTATTCATGTTACATAAGCAACCTGTTCTGGTTCCATTTTTTAAGAAAAGCAAAACTCGCAAGAGCGTATACAGAATACACTGACCAAGGTCATGAGAATCTGAAAAACACGTCCTATGAGAAATAGGTGAAGGAAATTGAGATGTTTAGCCTGGGAACGTCTTAGGAGGAAGTTACAATTGTCTTCAAATATTTGAAGGGCTTTTCTGCAGAAAATGAGATAGATTTATGCTCCTTGAGTCCAGGGGCAGATGTGAGACCAACAGGCAACTGTCAGAGAGGCAGACTCAGTTCAGGTGAGCACAGGACTTTCTAACAACTGGATCTACTAACATTTTTGGGGACCTTGCCTTTTCCCTCCAGCATCCTCTCTCTCTCTCTCTCTCTCTCTCTCTCTCTTTTTCCTTTGGTAATAGCACTTTATGCTGGGCCCTCGGCTGATCGACTGAAGATTACATATTTTACGCTTCCTTGGTATGGCTGTGAAATTAGGTTCAGGCCAGTGGGATGTGAACAGAAATGATGCATACCACCACTTGCTAGTGCCCTTAATAGGAAGGGAGCGTTCCCTCTTCCTCTCTCTCTCTCTCTCTCTCCACAGTCTGGAATGTGGTCATGACAAATCTTTGATCCTGTGGACAAACTGAGACATTGCAAAGCAACAAGGTGGAAGGAGCTTGAGTTCCCAGTACCGACATCCAACACCCCTCTCTCAGCCTCGAACTATGTGAACTGTTAACTAAGAGAGAAACTTTCTATCCAGTTAAAATTTCTACCTGGTTAAGCCACATGTTTGGATCTTTGTCATACTAGTTGTAACTTGTATATTGAATAATGCAGATGCCTTCCAAACAGTGGTCTTCAGGAGGTCATCACTGAGTCCTCCCTTCCCCTTATTCCACTGTTTTTTCCAACACCAAGAAATTAAATCATCTCTGACACTCTCCACCTGAAGCTAGCATCAGATCCCACAGATTAAGGGCTCAGTACTACAAGACTGTTCCCTCTGCCCCCTTAGATGCCAGTCCCAAGTCCAGGTAGTTGCCTGTGCTTCTGACCTATGTGCTATAGTTTGGAGAGTCCCACAACCCCCTCCTTGGGTTCAGTGAATTTGCTAGAGTGGCTCACAGAACTCAGAGAAATATTTACTTACATTTACCAGTTTATTATAAAAGGTATTATAAAGAAGACTGATGCATAGCCTGATGGAAGAGCCGCATTGGGCAAGGTATTGGGAAAGGGGCGTGGAGTTTCCATGCTGTCTCTGACCACGCCACCCTTCCAGCACCTCCATGTGTTCACTAACCCCAAAAGCTCTCTGATCCCTGTCCTTCTGGATTTATGTGGAGGCTTCATTACATAGGCAAAATTGATTAATCATTGGCCACTGATGATTAAACTCGTAAACTCAGGCGTAACCAAAAGGGGCTTGGTAAGAATAACAAAGCCACTCCTGTGACCTTTATGGCTCTGGAGCTGTTACAGGAACCAAGGGCAGATGACCAAGTACTATAGCAAAATATGCTCCCGTTACTCTTATGGCTTAGGAAGTTCCAAGGGTTTTGAGAGCTACGTGTCAAGAATAGGAACGAAGACCAAATATACATTTCTTATTATAAATCACGATATCGCACTTATTTCTATATGTTATAGGCCCAACCAGACAATCTTATACATATACCATTTTATACAATTGCCTCTTAAATCAGCTAAGAGATGAAAAAACACAAAGGCATTTACACTGTCTTTTAAAATTACATAATTATCTTTCCTGGTGCTCTTTGTTTTTATTGTGTGGATTTGAATTGCTTCTTGGTGTCACTTGCTTTCATCCTGAAGAAGTTCCTTTATTATTTCTTGAACCCAGAGGAAAGGGGAGCCTGGAAAAAGTGGTTTCCTTCAATAATGAACAGCAAAGAGAAACATGGAGAAGTGGGGAAAATCAAACAGGCAAAATGACTAGCCAGCTACTCTAAAGCACTTGTATAGTTGCATTGCTAGAAATTCGAATAGGCCTGCTTTCCTGATTCATTGGATTTCAACTATTTCAGCTATGTTGCCAGATATGGGTCTTGGTGTTTTTAAGTGTAATGGTTAAGAACTTGGGTTTTGAATCAGATACAGATGAATTCAAACCTTGAATATGCCACCTACAAAATCTGTGACATTATGAAAGTTACTTAAACCTCCGCAAATCTCATTTACCCATCTACAAAACGTAGTATATGCCACATAGAGTTATTGGATAATTACATGAGAAAATTCATGTAAAGTGTTTAGCCTTCCACACACATACTGAGTAAACGGAAAGCTTTAAAAACATAGTAAGGGATATAAAATAGATAACTAATGAGAACCTACTGTATAGCATAGGGAACTCTATTCATTGCTCTGTGGTGACTTAAATGGGAAGGAAATACAAAAAAGAGAGGGGATATATGTATAGGTATAGCTGATTCACTTTGCTTTACAGCAGAAACTAACACAACATTGTAAAGCAACTATACTCCAATAAAAATGAATTAATTAAAAAAAACATAGTAAGGGAATTCCCTGGTGGTCCAGTGGTTAGGACTCCACTATTCCACTGCTGGGGCCCCAGGTTTGATCCCTGGTTGAGGAACTGGGATCCTGCAGGCTGCACAGAACAGCCAAAAAAAAAAAAAAAAGTAATATTGGACTTAGGATTTTTAAAAAATTTTTATTGGAGTATAGTTGATCTACAATGTTCTGTTAGTTTCACGTATACATTAAAGTAAATCAGTTATACATATATCCATTCTTTTTTAGATTCTTTTCCCATAGAAGTTATTATAGAATACTGAGTAGAGTTCCCTGTGCTATACAGTAGGTCCTTATTAGTTAACTGTTTTATATATAGTACTGTGTATATGTTAGTCCCAACCTTCTAATTTATCCCTCCCCACCACTCTTTTGCCTCTGGTAACCATAAGTTTGCTTTCTACATCTGTGACTCTATTTCTGTTTTGTAAATAAGTTCATTTGTACTGTTTTTTTAAGATTCCACATAAAAGGGATACCATATGATATTTGTCTTTCTCTGTCTGACTTTCACTTAGTATGATAATCTCTATCCATGTTGCTACAAATGGCATTATTTTGTTCCTTTTTATGGCTGAGTAATATTCCACTGTATATATGTACCACATCTTTATTCATTCCTCTGTCGATGGACATTTAGGTTGCTTCTTGTCTTGGCTATTTTCTGTAGTGCTGCAGTGAACATTGGGGTGCATGGATCTTTTTGAATTATGGTTTTCTCTGAATGGACTTAGGGTTTTTACCAACAGATATCAAATTTATCTTTATATTGTAAACAATTATAAAACTGTTACGTTTCCTTCAAGCTTTAAAAGTTGTGTTCCAACTTTTTGAACTTGAAAAGTTATGTTCAAGCCTTAAACAACAGATACAGGAGGAATTTGATCTTTTAAAGAATAAAAACTTTAGGTGGGCTCCACATTCATCACACCCTTCTGCATGGGAGTTATTTCCAAACTGTATGAGAGAGAAAAGAAGGATGGAAGAAACAGAGATTGCAGGTGGGGGCCACGAAGGTGGCTGGATTTTACAGAGCAGAGCATTAGAGGGTAGCAAGCCATGCAAAGAAAGAGCTCCAGAAATTAGCCTAGGGTAACCTTGAGTCTTTGGCCAAATACAAAGTTAAATATGTACATTGCAAGACTAATGTAGGCCTGGCAGAGAATAGCTACTAGGGGATCAGTAAGATCATCAGAGATTCTGGAGGTCACACAGTACTGGGGGGAGATATTGGAATTCCAACCAGCCAGAAATCTTGCTGAACAACCCTTGCTCAACAACACTTGAGACCATGCCTTAAGAGTAAGACTACTCTTGCCCAAAGTTAGGATTATTCTAGATTAATTTTAATAAAACTTAAAAACAAGTCTGAACAAGATAAAGTGACCCCTCAACAGATGAACTACCTTTCAGAACAGAATTCGAGACTCTTTGTAAAAAGAGAGCAAAATCTACCTTCTAAAAAAAATGTAGCATTTAAAGTGTCCAACAGACAATCAGAAATAACTAGACATATGAAAAAGATGAAAAATATAGCTCATAGCTGGAAGAAAAAAGTCAATAGAAAAGACTGAGATGATGGAATTAGCAGACAAAAACTTTAAAAAGTTATTATAAATGTGTTAGAAAACTTAAATGAAAAAATGGATATAATGAGTATGATAGAATGAAAAATAGCTCCCTCAAATATTTGTGCATCCTAATCCTGAAACCTGTGAATGTTATCTTATATGGCAAAGTTTTTGTGTATGTGATAAAGAATCTTGAGATGGGAGATTATCCTAGGTTATCTGGGTGGGCCTTAAATGCAATCACATGTATCCTTATAAGACGGAGGCAGAGGGAGATTCTCACACACACACATAGAAAGAGGAGAGAGAGAGAGAGAGAGAGAGATAAGGGAAGACAGAATAGAGAAAGATCTGAAGATATGGGCCCTAAAGATTGGAGTGATATGGCCACAAGCCAAGAAATTCACCAGAAGATGGAAGAGCGTGAAACAGATTCTCCCTTAGAGCCTTGGAGAGGGTGTGACCCTGTCAACACCTTGATTTCAGCTCAGTAATACTGATTTCAGACTTCTGGCCTCCTGAACAGTGAAAGAATACTTTTCTGCTATTTTTAGCCACCCAGTGTGTGGTAATTTATTACAGCAGCTGCAGGAAACTAATACAATAATGAAATACAGAGGGAGCTCAACCGAGAAATTAGAACTATTTTTGAAAAGCAAATGAAAATAATAGTGAAACAATAATGAAAAATAAAATATTTGAAATGAAAATAATCACTAGATTTTTATTTATTTACAGGATATTGGACATTTTAGGGAAAAAATCAGTGGTCTGGAAGATGGGGCAATAAAAATTAAACAAATTGGATCACAGAGAGAAAAAAAGAGTGAAAATAAAACGAACACAGCCTTGGTGCATTCGTTATGAGACAACAGTAAGTGGTCTAAATATTTAAGTAAGAAACAATACCCATTTTTCACATATACTTTTAGAAAAAAAAAAAGGAGAGAACACTTACCAACTCATTTTGAGTCCAGAATTACCCTGATATCAAAATAAGACAGGGACATTATAATAAAAGTAAATTATAGATAAGTAACCTTCTTAGACATAAAAGAAAAAATATCTAACAATGTATTAGCATACTGAATCCAGCTATATATAAGGATAGTACATCATGCCCAAGCAGGTTGCAGGCAGGAATGCAAAGTTAGTTCAATAATAAAAATCAATCAATGTCATTCACTACATTAAAAGAATAAAGGAGAGGGCTTCCCTGGTGGTGCAATGGTTAAGAATCTGCCTGCCACTGCAGGGGACACAGGTTCAAGCCCTGGTCTGGGAAGATGCCACAGGCCGTGGAGTGGCTAAGCCCGTGTGCCACAACTACTGAGCCTGTGCTCTAGAGCCCGTGAACCACAACTACTGAGCCCATGCGCCACACCTACTGAAGCCCGTGCACCTAGAGCCCGTGCTCCGCAACAAGAGAAGCCACTGCAATGCGAAGCCCGTGCACCACAGCGAAGAGTAGCCCTCGCTCGCTGCAACTAGAGAAAGCCCACGCGCAGCAACAAAAACCCAACACAGCCAAAAAATAAAATAAATAAATTTTAAAAAAAAGAATAAAGGAGAAGATCATAAGATTATCTTAATAGATGCAGCAAAAGAATTTGACAGACTCCAACTAAACTCTCAGCAAACTAGAGAAAGAAGAACACTTCCTCAGTCTGATAAAGGGCATTTATGAAAACCCACAGCTGACATCGTATTTAATGCTAAAGAGCTGAAGGCTTTCCCCTTAGACTGGAAACAAGGCAAGAATGTCTATTCTGACAATTCTATTAGTATTAGCCAGTAAAACAGGGAAAAGAAATAAAAGACTTACAGATTATAAAGGAAGATATAATAGTACTTTATTCATAGACAACAGGATAGTGTACTTGGAAAATGATTCTAAAAATCTACCCAAAAAACCCAAACTTAATAGAAATAAGTGAATTTAGCAAGGCCACAGGATATAATTTCAACATTAAAAAATCAATTATATTTCTATACACTAGCAATAAACAATTGGAAATAATTTTTAAGTATTATTTATACTAGTATTAAGAAAAATCCTTGGAGATGAATTTAATGAATGATAATTGAGAACTACTGAGAAACTGAAGAAGGCCTAAACACATGGAGAGTTAGACCATGATAGTCGATAGTTCAACAGACTGGGGAGACTATGGGGAAATGACATTGCTGCACATTGTTTGTGGTTACTTTTTCTAAATACATACTGCTTAAACTGTTACATAATAAGATAATAATAATTGCTAGCACTTAGTGCCAGGTGTGACTGACAAATTAAATTCCTAAAAGGGCTGCTCAGATCTTGGCACTTTCCTGCTCAAAAGCTCCTTTTTGTACATAGAATCAATGACAAACTCCTCTGGCATTCCCAGACCCTCCACTATTGGTTCCAAGCTCCCTTTCTGTATTCACCTCCCACGTCATCCCCCACATACATCCTACACTCCAGCAACACTGGATTCTTTGCCATTTCCCAATTTAAGATTTTTTTTTTTCTGGCATCTTACAGGTACGTTTCTTCATGCCATGTGTAGAGTAATGTTCCGTGTCCCATCTAACAGAGCTTGCTTAAATTGACAGACAGACTGATGTTCCACCTGATGTGCACTCCAAGTAAAGTCGGTTAATGATGGCCATGCGCAGACTCAGGACTCAAAACTTTCAAAGTGCTTTCACCAGCACTCTTGACTTTATAAACGATGAAGCCCATCAACCCCATTCCTCCCCAAATTTCCTGGTAAACTTGTATATAATAGGGCTTCCTGGGGACCCAAACTTTTCTTTGAGGGGGGAAAGAGGCCTACGCTGCACGGCTTGTGGGATCTTAGTTCCCCGACCAGGGATTGAACCCCGGCCCTCGACAGTGAGAGCGCAGTGTCCTAACCACTGGGCCTCCAGGGAATTCCTCAAACATTTTTTAATAAGGCTTTGAAGCATCTCTGTGCAGAACCAATGGCTCAGGCCACTCCAAAGCCCCACATCCAACAACTTGGAAAGGTCACGGAATGATGATTTTTTTTTTTCTTTGTGACCCATAAAAGGATTGAACACCAAATGACCAATTTAAGATTTTGACCTTCATGCCTTGGCTTATGTTACTGTCTTCCTTTAGATGAGTTAGATGACTCTTCACCCCATCACACCAGCCATCCTTCTTTGTAGACTTGTCCCCAGTGGTTTCAATACTTAGCACAGTGTGGGGCATATAATGTTCAGAAGGTACAGTAAGTAGTTGCTGAATGAGTAAGAGAAGAAAAATGGTTCATTGACACCAATCCCAGAGGAAAGGATAACTGTATGCACTTGATTCTAAATAAAGACAAACGGGGATAAAATGCATGTTAGACAATGCAGACAAATCCCCTTAATTAACAGGCCTCTTTGGGAACAGATTGTCTTAATGAGCCAAATCCACAATCATTCCAATTTTAGAAAATTCAGAGAAATTTAGTAACTGTTGGGCGTTTATTTGTTCCTTCTATTGTTTACTTATAGAATTACCAAATTTTTTAGTATATAGATGATCAGTGAAGCTTTCGATTGCTTTATTGATTGAAATATCCCCTGTTAGAGCCAAAGGAGAGTTTTTCTTTTTGTTTTTGTTTTTTTGTGGTACGCGGGCCTCTCACTGTTGTGGCCTCTCCCATTGTGGAGCACAGGCTCCGGATGCGCAGGCTCAGCGGCCATGGCTCACGGGCCCAGCCGCTCCGTGGCATGTGGGATCTTCCCGGACCGGGGCACGAACCCGTGTCCCCTGCATCGGCAGGCGGACTCTCCACCACTGCGCCACCAGGGAAGCCCCAAAGGAGAGTTTTGAAATTATCTAGACAAGGAGCCTCAAATAAAATTGCTCCAATTGATACAGGTGTTGTCATACACCCAGGGCTGGCTTTATTGGTGCATGACCTGTGCAGTTACACAGGGCCCCACACTTAGAAGGACACTGCACTTTGTTTAATGCTCTACTGTTGCTATCTTGAAATTCTTAACAAGGAACTCTAAATTTTCATTTTATGCAGGGTCCTACAAATTATGTCACCAGTCCTGCTTATACCCCCTCACTCCCCATCATTCTCTCCCTCCATTTACCTCTTCAGCCATAACACAATTCCAATGCCTAGAGAGAGGGAGAGAGCACTGTATGTGGAATATTGGACGTTGCATCTCCTCACCTCTCCAACCTTTAGAATTTCCTGTCAGTCCTCCCTCTCTGATCCCTAATAAGAATGTCTGGAGACTTCTAAGCTAGTCCAAGTTTCCCATTTCCTATCTGAGAGAACCAAGATCCAGAGAGGCCAGATATAGCTACCATTTAAATAATTTAAATGAATGCAATCAGGGACATTAATGATTAGATGCACCAGCATGGCGGGATACAGGATGAGAACCTATTCCTGTCTCAAATGAATCCTGGTACTAATCCTAGGCAGAGCTCCGAGTTCCTGACCTTTCTCTCCAGCAATATTCCCATCTCCATCTCCACTTCAACACCAAGTAATATCCCTCACTCAGGAGGCCTTAAACAATCACGTCTACTACCATATGATCCTGCAGTCCCACTCCTGGGCATATATCCAGAGAAAACCATAATCCAAAAGGATACGTGCACCCCAGTGTTCATTGCAGCACCATCGAAAATAGCCAAGACATGGAAAAACCTAAATGTCCACTGACAGAGGAATAGATAAAGAAGATGTGGTGCATGTATATCGATACAATGGAATATTACTCAGCCATGAAAAAAGAATGAAATAATGCCATTTGCAGCAACGTGGATGGACCTAGAGATGATCATACTAAGTGAAGTAAGTCAGACAAAGACAAATATCATATGATTTCGCTTATATGTGGAATCTAAAAAAACCCAAAACGGTACAAATGAACTTATTTACAAAACAGAAATAGAGTCACAGATGTAGAAAACAAACTTATGGTTACCAAAGACAAAAGGGTGGGGGGAAGGGATAAATTAGGAGATTGGGATTAACATATACACATTACTGTGTATAAAATAGATAATCAACAAGGATCTACTGTATAGCCCAGGGAACTCTACTCAATGTTCTGTAATAACCTATATGGGAACAGAATCTGAAAAAGAATTGATATATGTATATGTATAACTGATACACTTTGCTGTACACCTGAAATTAACACAACATTGTGAATCAACTATACTCCAATGTATTTTAAAAAAGGGGGGAGGTGAATTCCCTGGCGGTCCATTGGTTAGGACTTGGCTCTTTCACTGCTGGGGCCACAGGGAACTAAGATCCTGAGAGCTGTGCTGCAAGGAATCTTACTTTTTGAGTGGAATCCTGTTTCATTTTTGCTACACTTTGGTTATTAGAAAGTATTTTCTCTTTATAAAGAACAACAATCAGACTCTGCTAATTCTAGTCTTGGGGACTGATGCCTCTATAAAAATGACAAGCAGCAAACTTTACTTCCTTCTCTACATAACTTTTCAAATAATTGCAAAGAGCTTTACTTCCACCACCCCTTCCCCAGAGGCTGTTTATTTGTTTTTGTAGTTGAATACTCAAATGTTTGCAATTCCGTAGGGATGTGGTTTCTAAACACCTTCCTATACTCATCTCTTCTCTCTCGTGACCCTTAGAGCTACTAAAAGATCCTTAGGTTATAAAACGGAAATAGGACAATGCAAAAGTATTATAGCATGTGTTTTGTTTTGTTTTAATTTGCTGACCACAAAGTTGGTAATAAAGTTATACAACCAGAAAGACTGCGGCTAAGATTATAGGAAAAGAGTAGGTGTATATGTCAAACCTTTTGGTTGCAAATGACAGTACCCATCTGGGACTTTCTTAAGCAAACATGAGACCATCTTGATCAGAGAGCAAAGACCCCGCTTCCTCTTCAGTTCAGCTGGAATAGTTCCAGGAAAGGACTGTGATTGGTTAAATTGGGTCGTTGTCCATCCCTGGGCCAGCCAGTCAGAGTTGGGTAAGAAGAGGAAAGTTCTACTGGGATCCCTTGGCTGGAGGAGTAAGGGTGGGCAGTGTTTTCAGAAGGGAGGGTGCTGGGCAAACAAAAATAGGTGTTCCCTACAGCGGGTAGGCCAGACAGTCAAAGAAAGATACTAAGGATTAATATTCAAAGGAAGGGGCTTCCCTGGTGGCACAGTGGTTCAGAATCTGCCCGCCAATGCAAGGGACACAGGGTTGAACCCTGGGCCAGGAAGATCCACATGCTGCAGAGCAACTAAGCCCGTTCGCCACAACTACTGAGCCTGCACCCAAGAGCCCACAAGCCACAACTGTTGAGCCCACGTGCCATAACTACTGAAGCCTGTGTGCCTAGAGCCCGTGCTCCACAACAAAAGAAGCCACTGCAATGAGAAGCCCGCACACTGCAGCGAAGAGTAGCCCCCGCTCACAGCAACTAGAGGAAGCCCATGCCCAGCAACGAAGACCCAATGCAGCCAAAAATAAAAACGAACAAATAAATAAATAAATTTATTTAAAAAATATTCAAAGGAAGAGGAGAGACAGTAACCATATTATATGGATAGAGTTAATTAGCAGCAATGCTGGGAAAAATTTTTTAATTAGCTAATGAGTAACATATACAGCTTTATTTTTCTTCCAGTTTTATTGAGATATAATTGACATATAGCCCTGTATAAGTTTAAGGTGTACAGCATAATGATTTGACTTATATACATCATGAAATGGTTATCCCAGTAAGTTCAGTGAACATCCATTATCTCATATAGACACAAAATTAAAGAAACAAGAAAAAAAACTTTTTCCTTGTGATGACAATTCTTAGGATTTACTTTCTCTACAACTTTCATATGTAACATACAGCTGTGTTCATTATATTTACCATTTACATTGGATTCCTAGTACCTATTTATCTTATAACTGGGAGTTGGTACCTTTTGACTGCCTCATTCAATTCCTCTTCCCCTTACCCCCTGCCTCTGGAAACCACAAATCTGATCTCTTTTTCTATGAGTTTGCTTATTTGTTTTGTTTTTGTTTTGTTTTCTTTTGGCTGAATTGGGTCTTCATTGCTGCGCCCGGGCTTTCTCTTGTTGCGGCGAGCAGGGGCTACTCTTTTTTGAGGTGTGCGGGCTTCTCATTGCGGTGACTTGTCTTGTGGAAGAGCACGAGCTCTAGGCACGTGGGCTTCAGTAGTAGTGGCACGTGAGCTCAGTAGTTGTGGCTTGCAGGCTCTAGAGCACAGGCTCAGTAGTTGTGGCGTACAGGTTTAGTTGCTCCGCGGCATGTGGGATCTTCCCAGGCCAGGGCTCGAACCTGTGTCCCCTGCATTGGCAGGTGGATTCTTAACCACTGCACCACCCGGGAAGCCCCTGCTTATTTGTTTTTGAAGTGCAATTGTTTACAACACTATGATAGTTCCATAGTGATTCAATATTTCTATATGTTTCAACATGATCACCACAATAAGTCTAATCACAATCTGATCATGTTGAAACATACGGAAATATTGAATGGCTGTGGAACTAACACAGTCTTGTAAATCAGCTAGATACAAAGATATTACATAGGTTATTGACTACATTCCCTGCACTGTACATTTCATACCTGTGACTCATTTGTTTTGCAACTGGAAGTTTGTACCTCTTAATCTCCCTTACATATATATTAGCTGTTTCTTTTTTGAAGGGAGATAAATGGGTAATGAGCAAACAATAAAACGCTGAGTATATTAAATCTTAATTGTGTCTACTGAAATGAAATTTGGTGGAAAAGAATTATTCTTATTTAAATACATTTTCTGTTAAGTTCTAAAACCTGTGCTTATGACATGAGTTAATACATGTATGAAGGTGCTTTGAAAAATAAACCAGAAACAATCTATGACCACATGAAAGTGGGAAAGAGCAGACCATTGAGGTGGCAGAAGCTGGCAGAAAGAGCCTGGCATTCTCTGCCCTTGGCAGTGCTCCCAGGGGAGATGCGCACGGAGCATGGGCTGTGGGCGGACGCTCAGACTGCATTTCTAATGTGCTGTTTCTTGAGCACAGGGAAAACCCAGAGAACACTTCATTTGTCCAATTAATGATGGGTTTTCATTGAGTGCCACCCCAGAGCCCACAGACCTCAGGCATATGTGTATTAGTGGCTCCCCAGAGCCAATAAGGCATCTAAAATGTCAGCAAGCAAGGCCACAGAGTGCTTCTGGTTTCCACAGACTGGTCGGAGTCTGTTGAGTTAAGAGCCCAAATCTGACCACACAGGCCTGGAACAGTGTACAGGGAGCAAGTGAGGGGAAATTAGCCAATACTGGATCTAGGCCAGTCCACCTTCTGAAAACATGTGCCACAAAGGGGCAGGGGAGACACTTGCCAAGAGAAAGCTTGCCTCCCGGGACTGTTTCTCATGGAGATATAATGCAGTGGCAGACCAAATGCTCCCACGGGTCCAGCACAAACGCTTCCTGCCTCTCCAAGCCTGCAGAGCAATTGCTCTGACGGGGGTCTCTTGAGATAAAGGAAGATCAGTGTGGCTGCCTGGTACATAAATGTGACTTGGGGGTCTTTGGATAGCTTGTCATGTTCTCTCAGGGGGCTTTGGTTGTTTACACAAAATGAGAAAAAAAAACAAAAACTGTTGAGCATTGAACCTTTTGAGATTTTACTCCCCAAGGAGAACCCTGTGGGCATTTTAAAATCAATCAGCAAATATTTATCAAGAAGCTACTATCTGCAAGGTATTGAGCTAAACTGTTGTATACTCACAGGAGTGGTGTAATTAAGCTGTCCATATGAGATTATTTTATAACCAATACCCCTGTTTATATATCAAATGAATATTGTCTCCTTCAGTACAATCACATCTTGGTCCAATGGTGTTGTCTGTGTAGAAAGTATTTTCAGAAAAGCTTTTCTTCGTGCATCACCTTCAGAGCCTGTGATACATTCTTTTGAATAGTCTCATGTTGTAAAGCTACTGAGAATAAATGCAAGATAAAATTGAGAAATACATTTTCTGATAAAAAAGGAATCAAGTCCACACAAAGACTGTGAACATTCAGAGGCGCTCTATTCATAACAGCCAGAAACTGGAAACAACCCAAATATCCATCAGCTGATGAGTGGATAAACAAGTATGGTATATACACATACAGCAGAATATTATTCAGCCGTAAAAAGGAATGAAGGAAGTATCAATACATGCTGCAACGTAGATGAACCTTAAAAACAAAAACATTGTGCTAAATGAAACAATCCAGTTGCAAAAGCCCATATATTATATGATTCTTTTTATATGAAATATCTAGAAAAAGCAAATCTATACAGTCAGAAAGTAGATTAGTGGTTGCTAGGACTATGGATGGGAACAGGTGATGAAGATATTCTAAAATTAGATTGTGGTGATTGTCCATACAACTCTGTAACTTTGCTGAAAATCATTGAAATGTACACTAAAAATGGGTGAGTTCTATGTCAATTACACCTCAATAATTCTTAAAAAAAAATAAATGAAGTACAATGATTAAAAGTATCCAAACTGGTTTTAGGGGTGACTTGTGAACCAGTTCTAAAGTAAATGTGGGAAATGGAGAGAGCTAGAAAATTCCCCCCCAACAAAGTTCCAAAATCAGTTAGTTGAGTAGCACTTTGAAAATGAGGGTGATAAACAAAGTGAGGTATATGTCTGAAGAGAGATTCAAGTATACATTTTAAAAGAAAGGCAGTCATGGTATTTATTGAAGAACAAAAGGGCTGTGATCTTGAAGGAGTGAAACATCAGGAATATTTTTGTTAGCTGTGTTTTGAACATTTAGAATATATGGTATGTGTTATCAAATTATTTTGATGATACAGGGGCTGGTTTCCCTCATCCTCTTGCCCCTGGGTGTACATATCCACACTGACATGTGTATAGTCATGAAGCTATGATCATACCTTTCCAAGGAATGTGATTATTATTGACCATCAGTGAAAGAGACACTTGAAGGAAGTCAAGATGACCACTTCCAGGGGTGACTGACAGCCAACTCTTGTTTGTATACAGTCTGATAGGCACTACTCCTGCAGTGCTAATAACTATTACTGAGCTACTGCCTTCCCCTAAGCCTACAATCCACTGGAGAGAGGAGATATATATATATATATGTATGTATATATATATTCATCTAACAATAAATGAAGTAAAATAAATTAATGTTAAACCAGTAAAGGCAGTTTTTCTCTTTTCAAAGTGTGAGTTGATGACAGAATAAGAAATAGTGAGGCTTTCTTTTTTATGGGCCGTTTGCAAAACCCCTACATAAGGAATAAGAAAGAGCAGTCATGAGGAGGAGAGATCTCCGAATGAGAGACGAGAGACGTACTGTTCTTCCTCCCTCCCTCCCTCAAATGTCTCTGTAGTGATGGGAACCTTCCGCTCAAGTCCTTTTGCCCCAAGTCCAAGGGAAATAGCACCACAATGGATATTGCCTTTTCAAAGTCACGGATACATAGAGCTAACTCCTAGCTGCAGTTCAAATGAATGACTGCGTTTTAGATTTCAGC
This sequence comes from Globicephala melas, assembly GCF_963455315.2. Lineage (NCBI taxonomy): Eukaryota > Metazoa > Chordata > Mammalia > Artiodactyla > Delphinidae > Globicephala > Globicephala melas. The sequence goes on from NC_083321.1 coordinate 96,576,747, forward strand.
CGACACAGGGTTGAAATCTGTCTCTCTTTGGCATAGTCCCCGTTTCCCTGTAGAGTTGAAGTGCGCAGCCTGAGGTTTTTCTTTAGTGGATGCACAAAGGACATCTCTCTCCCCCTATCTCAGTTTCTTGTCTTGAGAGTTCTTGCCCGAAGTCCAGAATGATTTTCCTATCGCACTCTAAAGAATAAACCCACACAAAGTGACTGCCTTCGAGCTCTGTGCCAGGGTGTGGTCATGGGATTAGAAATTTCCAGGTCCAGTTCTGTAAGAGTTTGAAAGCTTTCACATAGCAGGGAACTAGGCTTGTTAATTACTTAGATAAGTGCTAGTTGACCTGTAAAATGCAGGATTAAGTTGTTGTTAAGATTTGCTCCAACTGGCATTAGGGAAAGTTGGAGGGTTTCAGTTCTCCTGAGGGATGGAAAGATACATGCAGATTTGTGCTGCAAAACCAGATGGACTTTCCGTGTCACGGCAGGGCCTCTTAAGGGATGCCTGAAGAATAAGAAGCGGATGCTCAATAAATGTACACCGTGAGAATGGAATTACTTGACACATTATAGCCAGCTGAAACCTAATATTGAATCAAAACACCAAGCTACCAGTCACTAAGGAGGGAAATCCGGAATGAAAGCAGTTGGAGGAACAAGCCTAAGACGTTTTTGTGGGGATGGGGAATATAACAAATTTTAAGCTTTTTTTGTTGAAAGCTTAAAATCTTTCACTGAATGTGCTCACTGTTATTAGGATCAGTGTCTGAGCACCAGGGATTTCTAGTGTATTTCAGTAGGTCTAGCAGAAGGGGAGGCTTAGCACTTAGTTGCTAAAACTTTACCTAGGAAGCAATTGTGAATTAATCATTATAACACATGAGCATATTTCACAGTACTGTGTTAAACTGTTTTGCATTTGTGTCAGCTTTGGCATATAAATATCAGAGGACACTGTATTCACTTGAACTTAATTGCTAGTGTTTAGCATAGATTCTACAAGGATGCTTAAATAGTATTATTGGATTTTGATGACTTTAAAAAGGTCAGCAAGCTCAACTAAAGAGTTAGAAAAACACAACCTCTCACCCCCTTAAAATAAATGAATGCTAGCCAAGAGTGCCTCCCAGATATGTCATATAAGTTAACAATAAAAAAAATGTATCTCCCAAACTAAGCCATAGAAATAAATCCCCATGTCGGTCACCTCTTTTCTAATTATCACAAATGTGTGACTTAGCTGGATGAACCATTGCTCAAGAAGGAACATTAAAGTACAAACATTAACCATGATAACTACTCAAAGGCACTAAGTAGAGTGGAAATGTATTTATTTCTAAGAATGAGCAGTGGCCGGAAGACATTCTAGATTTTCGTTGTAGTCTGTCGGGAGCAAGGGGAATTGAAGCACTGCTCAAAGGCAAATAGGAGGGAGCCTGCTGTCCACAAGCGATGGGGCCAAAGTACAGTGCACCTAAGAAAAGCAAGAACAACCAACGCCCACGTTCCAGGTCTCAGAGGGCAGGAAGAACACAGATCAGGCTGCCTGAGCAAAGAAATCATATCATAGGCACAGCAAAGAGGAAATTAGGTAAGAGACAAAGGGAAGGAAGAGATTTTTGACTCAAAGAAAGAAGAAGGAGTGGGAGAAGAGGGAAGGAAGTTTTTGGGTTTTTTTTTTAACATCTTTATTGGAGTATAATTGCTTTACAATGGTGTGTTAGTTTCTGCTTTATAACAAAGTGATCAGCTATACATATACATATATCCCCATATCTCCTCCCTCTTGCGTCTACCTCCCACCCTCCCTAACCCACCCCTCTAGGTGGTCACAAAGCACCGAGCTGATCTCCCTGTGCTATGCGGCTGCTTCCCACGAGCTATCTATTTTACATTTGGTAGTGTATATATGTCCGTGCCACTCTCTCATTTCATGCCAGCTTACCCTTCCCCCTCCCCGTGTCCTCAAATCCATTCTCTATGTCTACATCTTTATTCCTGTCCTGCCCCTAGGTTCTTCAGAACCATTTTTTGGTTTTTTTGGATTCCATATATATGTGTTAGCATACGGTATTTGTTCTTCTCTTTCTGACTTACTTCACTCTGTATGACAGACTCTAGCTCCATCCACTCACTACAAACAACCCAATTTCATTTCTTTTTATGGCTGAGTAATATTCCATTGTATATATGTGCCACATCTTCTTTATCCATTCATCCATTGACTTCTTTATCCAGTCAATGGACACTTAGGTTGCTTCATGTCCTGGCTATTGTAAGTAGAGCTACAATGAACATTTTGGTACATGACTCTTTTTGAATCATGGTTTTCTCAGGGTATATGCCCAGTAGTGGGATTGCTGCATCATATGGTAATTCTATTTTTAGTTTTTTAAGGAACCTCCATACTGTTCTCCATAGTGGCTGTATCAATTTACATTCCCACCAACAGTGCAAGAGGGTTCCCTTTTCTCCACACCCTCTCCAGCATTTATTGTTTGTAGATTTTTTGATGATGGCCATTCTGACTGGTGTGAGGTGATACCACATTGTACTTTTGATTTGCATTTGTCTAATGATTAGTGATGTTGAGCATCCTTTCATGTGTTTGTTGGCAAATTGTATATCTTCTTTGGAGAAATGTCTATTTAGGTCTTCTGCCCATTTTTGGATTGGGTTTTTTTTTTTTTTTTTGATATGGAGCTGCATGAGCTGCTTGTAAATTTTGGAGATTAATCCTTTGTCAGTTTCTTCATTTGCAAATATTTTCTCCTCTTCTGAGGGTTGCCTTTTTGTCTTGTTTATGGTTTCCTTTGCTGTGCAAAAGCTTTTAAGTTTCATTAGGTCCCATTGGTTTATTTTTGTTTTTATTTTCCTTTCTCTAGGAGGTGGGTCAAAAAGGATCTTGCTGTGATTTATGTCATAAAGTGTTCTGCCTATGTTTTCCTCTAGGAGTTTTATAATGCCTGGCCTTACATTTAGGTCTTTAATCCATTTTGATTTTATTTTTGTGTATGGTGATAGGGAGTTCTGATTCATTCTTTTACATGTAGCTGTCCAGTTTTCCTAGCACCACTTATTGAAGAATGTCTTTTCTCCATTGTATATTCTTGCCTCCTTGATCAAAAATAAGGTGACCATATGTGCGTGGGTTTATCTCTGGGCTTTCTATCCTGTTCCATTGATCTATATTTCTGTTTTTGTGCCAGTACCATACTGTCTTGATTACTGTAGCTTTGTAGTATAGTCTGAAGTTTGGGAGCCTGATTCCTCCAGCTCTGTTTTTCTTTCTCAAGATTGCTTTGGTTATTCAGGGTCTTTTGTGTTTCCATACAAGTTGTGAAATTTTTTGTTCTAGTTCTGTGAAAAATGCCAGTGGTAGTTTGATAGGGATTGCATTGAATCTGTAGATTGCTTTGGGTAGTAGAGTTATTTTCACAATGTTGATTCTTCCAATCCAAGAACATGGTATATCTCTCCATCTATTTGTATCATCTTTAATTTCTTTCATAAATGTATTATAGTTTTCTGCATACAGGTCTTTTGTCTCATTAGGTAGGTTTATTCATAGATATTTTATTTTTTTTGTTACAATGGTAAATGGGAGTGTTTCCTTAATTTCTCTTTCAGATTTTTCATCATTAGTGTATAGGAAAGCAAGAGATTTCTGTGCATAAATTTTGTATCCTGCTACTTTACCAAATTCACTGATTATCTCTAGTAGTTTTCTGGTAGCATTTTTAGGATTCTCTATGTATAGTATCATGTCATCTGCAAACAGTGACAGCGTTACTTCTTCTTTTCTGATTTGGATTCCTTTTATTTCTTTTTCTTCTCTGATTGCTGTGGCTGAAACTTCCAAAACTACGTTGAATAGTAGTGGTGAGAGTGGACAACCTTGTCTTCTTCCTGATCTTAGAGGAAATGGTTTCAGTTTTCCACCACTGAGAACAATGTTGACTGTGGGTTTGTCATATATGGCCTTTATTATGTTGAGCTACGTTCCCTCTATGCCTACTTTCTGGAGGATTTTTATCATAAATGGGTGTTGAATTTTGTCAAAAGCTTTTTCTGCATCTATTGAGATGGTTTTTCTCCTTCAGTGTGTTAATATGGTTTATCACATTGATTGATTTGCATATATTGAAGAATCCTTGCATTCCTGGGATAAACCCCACTTGATCATGGTGTATGATCCTTTTAATGTGCTGTTGGATTCTGTTTGCTAGTATTTTGTTGAGGATTTTTGCATCTATGTTCATCAGTGATATTGGCCTGTAGTTTTCTTTCTTTGTGACATCCTTGTCTGGTTTTGGTATCAGGGTGATGGTGGTCTCATAGAATGAGTTTGGGAGTGTTCCTCCCTCTGCTATATTTTGGAAGAGTTTAAGAAGGATAGGTGTTAGCTCTTCTCTAAATGTTTGATAGAATTTGCCTGTGAAGCCATCTGGTCCTGAGCTTTTGTTTGTTGGAAGATTTTTATTCACAGCCTCAATTTCAGTGCTTATGATTGGTCTGTTTATATTTTCTGTTTCTTCCTGGTTCAGTCTCAGGAGATTGTGCTTTTCTAAGAATCTGTCCATTTCTTCCAGGTTGTCCATTTTATTGGCATATAGCTGCTTGTAATAATCTCTCATGATCCTTTGTACTTCTGCCATGTCAGTTGTTACTTCTCCTTTTTCATTTCTAGTTCTATTTTTTTTTTTTTTTTTGGTGCATTGGGTCTTCGTTGCTACATGTGGGCTTTCTCTACTTGCGGTTAGTGGGGGCTACTCTTTGTTGCAGTGCATGGGCTTCTCATTGCAGTGGCTTCTCTTGTTGTGGAGCATGGGCTCTAAGCATGCGGGCTTCAGTAGTTGCAGCACGTGGGCTCAGTAGCTGTGGCTCACGGGCTCTAGAGCGCAGGCTCAGTTGTTGTGGTGCACGGGCTTAGTTGCTCCGCAGCATGTGGGATCTTCCCGGACCAGGGCTTAAACCCGTGTCCCCTGCATTGGCAGGCGGATTCTTAACAACTGTGCCACTAGGGAAGCCCCCCATTTCTAATTCTATTGATTTGAGTCTTCTCCCTTTTTTTCTTAATGAGTCGGCCTAATGGTTTATCAATTTTATTTTATTTTTTATTTTTTTTGCGGTACGCGGGCCTCTCACTGTTGTGGCCTCTCCTGTTGCAGAGCGCAGGCTCCTGACGCGCAGGCTCAGCGGCCATGGCTCACGGGCCCAGCCGCTCTGCGGCATGTGGGATCTTCCCGGACCGGGGCACGAACCCGTGTCCCCTGCATCGGCAGGCGGACTCTCAACCACTGCGCCACCAGGGAAGCCCTGGTTTATCAATTTTGTTTCTCTTCTCAGAGAACCAGCTTTTAGTTTTATTGATCTTTGCTATTGTTTCCTTCATTTCTTTTTCATTTATTTCTGATCTGATCTTTATGATTTCTTTCCTTCTGCTAACTTTGGGATTTTTTTGTTCTTCTTCTCTAATTGCTTTAGGTATAAGGTTAGGTTGTTTATTTGAGATTTTTTTTGTTTCTTGGGGTAGGATTGTATTGCTATAAACTTCCCTCTTAGAACTGCTTTTGCTGCATCCCATAGGTTTTGGGTTGTCGTGTTTTCATTGTCATTTGTTTCTAGATATTTTTTTATTTCCTCTATGATTTCTTCAGTGATCTCTTGGTTATTAAGTAGTGTATTGTTTAGCCTCCATGTTTTTGTGTTTTTTACAGTTTTTTTCCTGTAATTGATATCTAGTCTCATAGCGTTGTGGTCGAAAAACATACTTGATACGATTTCAATCTTCTTAAATTTACCGAGGCTTGATTTGTGACCCAAGATATGATCTATCCTGGGGAATGTTCCATGAGCGCTTGAGAAGAAAGTGTATTCTGTTGTTTTTGGATGTAATGTCCTATAAATATCAGTTAAGTCCATTTTGTTTAATGTATCATTTAAAGTTTGTGTTTCCTTATTTATTTTCATTTTGGATGATCTGTCCATTGGTGAAAGTGGGGTGTTGAAGGCCCCTACTATGATTGTGTTACTGTCAATTTCCCCTTTTATGGCTGTTAGCATTTGTCTTATTGAGGTGTTCCTATGTTGGGTGCATAAATATTTACAATTGCTATATCTTCTTCTTGCATTGATCCCTTGATCATTATGTAGTGTCCTTCTTTATCTCTTGTAATAGTCTTTATTTTAATGTCTATTTTGTCTGATATGAAAACTGCTACTGCAGCTTTCTTTTGATTTCCATTTGCATGGAATATCTTTTTCCATCCCCTCACTTTCAGTCTGTATGTGTCCCTAGGTCTGAAGTGGGTCTCTTGTAGACAGCATATATACGGGTCTTATTTTTGTAGCCATTCAGCCAGTCTGTGTCTTTTGGCTGGAGCATTTAATCACATTTGAGGTAGTTATTGATATGTGCGTTCCTATTACCATTTTCTTAATTGTTTTGGGTTTGTTTTTGGATGCAAAAAGGACAAACAGAGTCTAAGAAAACACAGAACATGGGAATCTTATCCATCCGTATATATACGGATGGATATATACACCCCCCCACACCTAGTAGAATAGAAATTCCATGAGACCAAGAACTTTGGCAATCCCCAAACCTAGAAGAGGGTCTGGCATACGATACATATCTGTTGAATCAATGAATGACCCTAATAAGAGCACACATTCCCTCTTGTTCTCTTTTTTTCCCTCAATTTCATGCCCAGAATTCCCAGTGGATAAGAGTAAGTGGCTACTGAATGACACACAGCTTGTTCTGCAAGAAAATCACTGCCCCCCCCGCCCCACAAGTTACTCCTCCTATTAGCCTTCATCTGGTAAAGGGCACCATCACCAAGAATGCAGAGTCACCTATGACTCCTCTTTTCTTCTCATCCCCCTTCTCGGTATATCAGCAAGTCCTAGAGTAGCAACCTCTTGGACACGTATTACTATCCCCTTCTCCAGACTAAACCATGATTCTCTTTCACCTAGTCTCCTAACCTATCTCTTCTCTTCATCTCTTGACCCATCCCCACTTCCCATGCAGTTCGTACATAGTAACCAGAGAGGGCCTTTTAAATCTACCTAAGATCATGTAACTACCCTAAAAGCCCTTCAATGTCTCTCCAAGCTTCCTATTATGGGCCTCAGAATTCAGCATGATCCAGCCGTGCTCACTTTTTTTTTTTTTTTTTTTTTTTTTTTTCGGTACGCGGGCCTCTCACTGCTGTGGCCTCTCCCGTTGCGGAGCACAGGCTCCGGACGCGCAGGCGCAGAGGCCATGGCTCACGGGCCCAGCCGCTCCGCGGCATGTGGGATCTTCCCAGACCGGGGCACGAACCCGTGTCCCCTGCATCGGCAAGCGGACTCTCGACCACTGCGCCACCAGGGAAGCCCCGTGCTCACTTTTATACTCATCCTTTGTCACTCTCCTTTGCTCACTTTGCTCCAGACCTCCTGGTTTTCAGACTTTTTGAGGAGCCCAAGTTGATTCTGGCCTGAAACTCTCTTACTTGCTTCTTCCTGCTCCTTTGTGTATGGCTGGTTCCTGAAGATCATTGTTTACATCTCAGCCCAAATGTCACCGTCTTAGAGGGGCCTCCACAGACCGGTCTGTCTGCAGCAGGACTCCTCAAGCTATTTTCTACCACACCACCCTACTGAACACCTCATAATTAGCAATCATTTTATTTAGTTGTCCGTGGGACAATTCTTTCGATTGGACCCTGAGAAATAACTCTGTTGGTAATGGTAACATCTTAGAACATATATCAGGCCAGAGAACTTGCACCTCTTTTCCTCTCCTGGAGCCCATTCTCACCTCTACATCCAGCAATGAATTCTCCCTTACTCTCTTCCTCCAATTGTCCCCTAATCCTTTAATCAAATCCTGCCCTTCTGAAAGTAGCCAGGTGTCAAGGGTGTATGTTAGCATGAGTGGACAAACTCCAGTTGATTGCCAGTGTCTGTCTTGAGTCCCGTGTTGAGAGTTCTCAGACGTATCACAAGTTGAATGGGATACTCTGCTTTGACAATTTAACAGAGTCCATCACTGGTTAGGGAAGGCGCAGTGTTGGGGTATGTGGCCTGGCAGAGTGAAGATATTTGACTCGATTGTTCCTTGCCCCCAAGATTATTTACAATTTCAATCTTCTTTCTTTTTTGGGGGGTGGGGCCAAAGCTTGAGGGATCTTAGTTCCCAGACCGGGGATTGAACCTGTACCCTCGTCAGTGAAAGCACAGAGTCCTAACCACTGCACCGCCAGGGAATTTCCTCAGTCTTATTTCTAATCTGGCATAAAAAGTTTTGCTTCTGGAAATAAATTTCGAATGTCACCAGTAAAAGAAAAATACGTCTCATAGGTTCAGTAGCTTCTACAATCATATCGCTAAGGAAACAAATACTTTTTGAAGGATCTACAAGCATCCTTAAGTGCTTTTGAACACATATGTGACTTAATCATCACACAAACTCTCAAGAATTTATTATCATGTTTTCATGTAAGAAAATTAAGCTTTTAAATAAAGATTCTTTCCCTCCAAGCAGCTGTAAATAGTAGAGCTGGAATTTCACTTCTGCGATTTGCAGAGCCCAAGATCTTTCACTACACCAGTAAATAAGTTCCTTCTTTGTCTTTGCTTAAAGCAGTCCTGGGCATGAGGGGAGAGTAGAGGGATAGTTATACAGACACAAAAGAGAAGATCCCCTGCCCATGAGTCGTCACTTAGGAAAGCAGGAGGTACACTCATATCCTAAGACTCATGAAGTTTTTAATCCATATACAAACCAGAGAAGGTGAACCTAATTGAAACTGTACCCACAATTATTGTTTATGTGATGAACAACATGTAATTAGATCTGGAAGTGATTAATCAGGAAGACTTCCTAGAGGGAATAATTTCGTATTAGGGTTTTGAAAGAGTAATGATACAATGGGGGGAGGGATTCTGAGAACAGGAAAATGAGAATCTCATTCATAAGTTTATTAGTTCTAGTTTTCCACATGGACTGTTTGGAAGCTGTATAAAGGCATCACATTTTATTTTTTTGGAAAATTCTATTATGTTTTGTTTAAATGACTGAAACCAGGGGACCTGCCAAAGTTATTTTTAAAAATCGGTCATTGAATTGAAACTATCTAATAGATGAATGATAAAGGTCAACTGTCAGAAAACACCCTCACTGAAAAATAAGGGGTAATCATGAATTTATCACAGAAGAATGATGAATAATATGGTCGTGTTCTATTTTCATTGTCTTTTTGGCTTTACCCCAATGGAAAGAAAATGCAAATTAAGGAACTGAGAGTAGGAAAGAATAAATACGGCTGTTGTTCATGACCAGTCTGTGCCAAGACACTTTCTTTTCCTGTCTCACAGGTGTGTCTCTAGTTACTATCTGAGGAGGTGGGTGGGTTAGTTGGGGAGGTGGTGCAGCAGAGTGACCCAGTTTTGTTTTTTTTGTTTTTAATAATAGGTTTTTTTTAAATACATTTATTTATTTAATTTATTTATTTATGGCTGTGTTGGGTCTTCGTTGCTGCGCGTGCGCTTTCTCTAATTGCGGCGAGCGGGGGCTACTCTTCGTTGCGGTGCGCAGGCTTCTCATTGCAGTGGCTTCTCTTGTTGCAGAGCACAGGCTCTAGGTGCGGGGGCTTCAGCAGCTGTGGTGCGGGGGCTTCAGCAGCTGTGGCACGTGGGCTCAGTAGTTGTGGCTCACGGGCTCTAGAGCGCAGGCTCAGTAGTTGTGGCTTGCGGGCTTAGTTGCTCCGCGGCATGTGGGATCTTCCCAGACCGGGACTCGAACCCGTGTCCCCTGCATTGGCAGGCGGATTCTTAACCACTGAGCCACCAGACCCTTCCAGTTTTTAAAATCTAGATTGTAATCGCTAGATGATCATCATCAAGCAGTTGTCCACCAGGATGTACAAAGAGTTCTGATGGTGACTGGGCAGAGAAGATGACCTCTGACCTGTCCTTGACGCCATCAAACCTGCAGTGCTCCTTTTTTCCAAACTGAATACACACCAGACTCCATGGGTGCGAAAACAGCTTTATATTGGAGAGTTTAGAAGAATGTTCAAGCCGAATGGACTTAGGGCCTGTAGCGGATAGCTGTCTTCCAAGCCTTCCTTCTGAGAAATGCCCATAGAAATCACACTATGTGATTATTGTGGGTACATGTCTCCAGCTAACCAATCAGAATACCCCATCCTCCTGGATAGAGAAAAATGAGCATGTGACCTCATCAGCGTCCTGTTCAGGAACTGATACAGACTGAATGTTACGCTAGGGAGAGAAGGTACTCTCTTTTCTCTTTATGCTTGTGGACGATACGAGCCAGGGAAAACTCTCAATCATCTTCACTGTCACCTGGAGAAAATTTGCCTGGACCCAACAGAAGTAGCTGCCTGTGGAACTAAGGGGTGGTGAAAACCATAGTCCCTATGTTGTCATTTGAGCCCCTGCATTCAGCTGGACCTGAACTTAGATCACCTCTTCGACTTCTTGTTTAGAGAAGTGTAGTATCGCGATTTATAATAAGATATAACTGGTCTTCATTTCCTTTTCTGGCACAGAACTCCTAAAATCCTTGGAATTTCTTAAGTGATAGGAGAGGTAAAGGTGTATTTTGCCATTTATAACAAGCTCCTTTCAACCATGCCTAAGTGCATGTGAATGAGGTGATTTTGGAAAGCCCCTAAGGATGGGGGTTTGTTGCCAGGGGAACAAACCATGTCTTTAGGTGGTTGGAACTTTTAGCTCCAGCCCCCTGATCTCTGGGGAGGAGAGAGGGGCTGGAGAGTGAATTAATCACCAACAATTAATGATTTAATCAATCATGCCTATGTAATGAAGCCTCCATAAAAACCCAAAAGGATGGAGTTTGGAGAGCTTCTGGGTTGGGGAAGAACTCAGCAATGTGCCTGGAGGGTGGTGTACCCCAAGCTCCACGGGGACAGAAGCCCCTGTGCTCAGTACCCTTCCAGACGTTGCCCTGTATATCTCTTCTTCTGGCTGTTTATTTGTATCCTTTAACATCCTTTTTAATCAACCGGTAATCTAGCAAGTAAACTGTTTTTCTGAGTTCTGTGAGCTGCTCTAGCAAATTAAACAAACCAGAGGAGGTGGTCATGGGAACATCTGACTTATAGCCAGTCGGTCAGAAACACAGATAATAACCTGGATTTGCAAGGGCATCTGAAGGGATGGGGGTGCAGTCTTGTGAGATGAGCCCTCAACCTGTGGGATCCAACGCTATCTCCAGGTAGATAGTTCAGAACTAAATTGAATTGTAGGACACCCAGCTGGGCTGGCAGAATTGCTTGGTGTGGGAAAACCACCTCCCACTTTCAGTGACCGGAAATGTGGTAGCAGGGGTGAGTAGAGGAACACAGAGGAACACAGAGGAAAAGCTCTGTGTTTAACAGAGCTTTTCCTTTGCCAGAAGCCATTAAGGGGACTTCCCTGGCGGTCTAGTGGTTAGGACACCACGCTTCCACTGCAGGAGGCACAGGTTCCATCCCTGGTTAGGGAACTAGGATCCCACAAGCTGAGTGGCACAGCCAAAAAAAGAAGCCAATAAGTGCCCTTTAACACTGAAGGTAGTTTCAGTTTCTACGGCTCTATGGCTTACATCCAGGGGCGAGGGACCGCATGAGATCAAGTATTGGGCTTATTCTAATTGGCTCCTCTGTGCTATTGTCGTAGTCTGATCAGGCAACTATAACAGAATCCCACAGACTGGGTGGCTTATAAACAACACACATCATTGCTCACAGTTCTGGAGGCCGGGAAGTCCAAGGTCAAGGCCCCAGCAGATTCGGTGTCTGCTGAGAGCTCCCTGGTTTCCAGACGCTGCCTTCTGACTGGGCCCTCATGTGGTGAAAGGGGCAAGAGAGCTCTCTGAGACCTCTTATAGAGGTACTAATCTCTCACAAGGGTTCTACCCTTGACCTAATCACCTTCATGACATCATCACCTCCTAAAGGCCTCATCTCCTAATACCGTCACGCTGGGGATTAGGTTCAATATATGAATTGCAACACACGTTCGGTCCTACAAAGAGTAGGACCTTAGTGCTTAAGCTTTCAGAGGGTGTCCCTGGTGGATATTCCCTTGAACCTCATTTTCTCTCTCTTTCTCTCTCATTTTTATTAGTCTTGACCCTTTGATGCTTTTCTCCTCTTCCTTCCGCATCCAATCCCCTTTTCTCCTGGATTTCACTACCTTCCCAGGAGCAGTAGTTAAATTTCAAGGCTTTTTTTGTATATAGTAAACTTCACATCGTCAGCCTTTACGGCTATGGGTGGTTTTACTTGTACACTCAGTAGGACTGCTCTGAAGCAAGGAGGGAAGGTTCCAGACTTAGGGTTCCCTGGCTTCCCCAGGAAAGGAAGCAGCTTAGCATCAGTTCTGAGGATGAGCGGTGGGAGCAGTTGAGCACATTCCACACTGGGCTGTGGGTGTCTTCCTCCTGGAGCACCTGGAACCAAACACAGCTCATCTGGCCTCACAAAGAAATGCATATTCACCTATTATCGTAAATTTGATACTGGGAGAGCGATGATCCTGGCCTCATTTTATGAAGAAAGCATTTATCCCTTTATTATCCTGAGTTCTATCTTACTTTAATGGACCCAAATCCCAGAACAAGCAGACATTAAACAGCTCTGGGCCCCACGTGTTCTGTTTCTGGGGCAGGTAAAGCTGAGAGGCTGGACCGGGAAGAAAAATGTCAGTTTCTCTACCATTGTGGCAAAAGATTATCTTAAGATCTCCTTCAGGATTGTGAGGAATAAAATATTCAAGAAAACTGGCTTAAAATCGCTTTTGACCCTAAGCTGACTTGATGCTTAAAATCAGAACTTGGGGAGTTCCCTGGTGGCCTAGTGGTTAGGACTCTGGGCTTTTACTGATGCGGCCCTGGGTTCAATCCCTGGTTGGGGAACTGAGATACTGCAAGCCGCGTGGCATGGCCAAAAAAAAAAAATCAGAACTTGAAACAACCATGCATGTGCTTAAGAAGGTTTTTGACTCCAAGAAAAATTTCAGGATGAAGTTAAACGGTTCTTTTCTATTTAAGCCTGGAGGAAAATCCAAAAGTAGTTTGAGAAGAGACTGAGAATAATTAAAAGACAGAAAGAAATCAGATTATACCTAGGTATTTGTACTTAGATCGTATTTATGTATTAACACCATATAGCTCTGAGCTATGTGCCAGGTACCGTTCTAAGCACTTTAAAAATATTCACTATTTAACCTTCAGAACAACCTGATGAGCTCATTTACCTTAAGGTTGGCATGTCATTATTTTAACAACATTTTACTAATGGTAATAATTATAATCACTAGCATTTTTGAGTGCTCATTGTACTCATACCTTATATACATTATTTCATTTAACTTTACAACAATAGTAAGAAATAGGTACAATTTTTATGACTATTTTATGGGTTAAAAAACAAAACAGAGAGGTTAAGTAACTTTCCAAAAGCCACACAGCTAATAGGTAGTAGACTTGAATATCTAACTTTAAAGCCTGTGTTCTAAATTACTGTACTATACCTATTAATACTCAGTTACTCTTAACATTTTACTGTTTTCATATGGTCTTAGTTTCATATTCTCACATAATTGAGTTTAAAAAGCAGGCATATCTAACACTAATACATATTTAACAAGATTATTACCAAGTACTATCATCCATCTGAAGGCAGCTTATTCAAATTGGAGGCATAGTACGCAGGATAAAATGAAGAGCTTTTGAAAATTCTCTTTGCAACAAGCCAAACTCATAAGGTTAGAGGATAAAATCATAGTCGGTATATAAACTTGCCTTGGGGACACTTATTCTGATATTCATTTCTGTGCTGTCAGTTTGACAGATGTTGATTAAATATCAGATTGGTTGAACATCAGAAGTGTTCTGAGATGACACATGCAATTCGATATTTTAAGGAGAGCTTAATAAAGCGATGATTTACAAAGTGTGGAAAATTTGCAAGGAATAGTGCGGTACTCTGGGCTAATAGCCACGGGGAAACTCTTATGTTCCCTAGGCTTGTGTGGAACAGAGCTGCCTGACGGGAGCTGGGACGAGGCTAACCCACAGCTACCTGGAGGGTAGGAAATTGGGGGGATAACTACACTGACTGCCTTTCTTTACCACATTATGATCTGCTGCCAGTGCTTCCGATTGGCCAAAGACAACTGAGAGCCAGAGGGTCAGGGGCTCTGTTGACGTGGTCCATACCGCCAGGCTCTGGGAGCACAGAGCAGGGTGAGTAGGGATGGAGACTGACCTAAAGGTCAACGGACCATATCCAGGAAATTGATAATGGCCCAATTCAGTACATGTGCTTTGTTAAAACTGAATTTCCTAGCATGCCAGATTAAGAACCAGCTCCTGGATCTAGAGAATCTCTATTTGAGAGATAATAATTAAATAAATAATAAATAATTGTTAAGAAAAAAAATTTGTTTAAGTAAAAAACAAAACAAACTAGAGAATGGACTTGAGGACATGGGGAGGGGGAAGGGTAAGCTGGGACAAAGTGAGAGAGTGGCATGGACATCTATACACTACCAAACGTAAAATAGATAGCTAGTGGGAAGCAGCCGCATAGCACAGGGAGATCAGCTCAGTGCTTTGTGACCACCTAGAGGGGTGAGATAGGGAGGGTGGGAGGGAGGGAGATGCAAGAGGGAGGAGATATGGGGATATATGTATATGTATAACTGATTCACTTTGTTATAAAGCAGAAACTAACACACCATTGTAAAGCAATTATACTCCAATAAAGATGTTAAAAAAAAAAAAAGGCCTCCTACGCAAGTTGGATCAGCCCCCCACCTTGGTCCCCTTCATGTCCTTCCCAATCAGCTGGCACAATGAGGTGTAGAGCTCTGAAGGGACCTCCAATGAGCTCAAATGCTAGCTCCGTGTTTACACTTTGATCTGACCTCTGGGGTGGCCCCGTTTGTTGTTCTTGCCAAAGGCTTCCTAGGGAAATTTCACAATTGTGTCTGCTCAACAGATAATCTGCCCTGAGGTAAGCTTGGAAAGGTTACAAACTTAAGCAACAACCAGAAAACCTGGCTCCTGTTCCCAGACTTGTGCAAAGCACATGTAGTTGCTGCACGGGCAACCAGAAGAGATGCTGGAAGTGGTGTATTTATTCAAGCCCCGTCGGGTGAGGGAAAGTGTCAACATGTTAGCCCAGCTCAGCTTCCTTTCTTGATCCTTACTTAGAAACCACCTGAGGCAAGTATTACACATGAATAGCTCATCCTTTTTTCCTTTAGTGGTACCTGACCTCACATGGCTCACCCCTACCAGGATGCCCCCCACCCTAATGCTTGGCTCAGCTTTGCTTTCCTGGATGACACTCGATGCACTGGTTCTTCCTCTCTGCTCTGGTCTCTATAACAATGTACGGTGGACCCTGGAACAATATGGGTTTGAATGGCACGGGTCCACTGAAAGGCAGATTTTTTTCAATAGCAAATACTGTTGCCACTGGTTGAATGAGCAGATGCAAAACGTGGACTACGGGGGACCCGTGGGGATGGAGAGCTGACTCTAAGTTATAGGAGGATTTTTGCTTGCTCAGAGGGTGGGCCTCCCAAACCTCGGTGTTGTTCGAGGGTCAACTGTACTTGTCCCGAGTCTCATTTCTCACATTGGGTTGAAGAAAACGGGAAGAGATTAAAAGAGAAAATTAACCAACTATCTGTTGCTACGTTAGCGGTGTTGTTCTCAATGTGGGCTCTGCCCCATGCTAGCTTTTTTTTTTTTTTTCCATGCTAGCTTTTTGATCGTAGCTTTAAAACCTCCCACTCCCAGCTCAGTGGCTGAGACATCTTAGGTTTCAATTCTGAGGACGGAGGTTAGGCTGTTGAGCAAGGAAGAGCCAAGTTCTGGGTACACACAGCGCTCTTTTGAAAGCAAAGATTTCCCCCTACTACGGTCACGTGCGCTCAAGAGAAGGAAGAGGTGAGGATGGAGAAATGAGTTCCTAGTAAGTGCTGAATATATTTGACATGGTTTTTGTTTATTTAGACCAAGTAACCAAGGTGGAAAGACTATTGCAAAATGTCAGCATAACATTGCTACGGTTTCCTGCTCCTGGTTCCCATGCCTACCAGAGTACTCCTGCATTTCCCTTGGCTAGACCATAGCTTCACGTTATGAGATCTACTCTGTGGGCTACAGTGCTTCCACCTGGATGAGAATAAATCCATTTCTCCATCTCTTTAATGAACATTTGCTTCTTGTCTTATCATGTCACCTCATCAGTCTCCTTTCATATGGCTCTAGACTACCCCGCTATAGAAACCTGACAAAACTCAGACAGATAGAATAAAGAATAAAGTTCCTACTGCAGCAGTTTCTGCCTCCTTCTGCTTCCATTGAAATTATAAGTATAATGGAGCCTTCAGCTCATCTACTAATGATGCAGCAAAGTAGGGGGGGCTCAGATTACATAAAAGAAGGGCTCCCTGGCTGGAGACGTGAGAACTACCGGAACAAGAATGCTGTAGACTCCTCTTCCCAGATAACCTAAAAGTAATGGGAAAGAAGATTGTCATTTGGGCTGGTTGAGGTACCTAGAGCCAAGAGACAGGGCAAAGTGATCTTGGCGCTTCTGTTCCCGGGACACAGGAGAGCCTGATGATTAAGAGCATGGACTCTGGGGTCAAACATACCTGGAAATGAGACCCAGTTCTATCATTTACTAGCTGTGAAATCTTGGGCACATTACTTAACCTCTCTGCAGAGTTATAATGAGGATTACATAAGATTAATGGATACAAAGTGTTTAGTATAGAATCTGGCACCAGAGAAGGTACTTCATGAACATCAGCTTCTGCATTTAGCCTTGAGTTGTATTCATCCTTTTCTTTCGAAACCCCATGCCCATGGCACCCATGCGGGCCCATTGTTGTGCAAGCACAGAGCTTAGTTCCTTCATATCCAGCCCCAAAGCTACAAGTCTCTTATCCGTCAGCAGAGATTGTAGTTTCCGATCTAACGTTGTCATGTAGTTCCCATAGAAAAGTGTCCCCAGTTCCTATTTTTTCATTCGTCTGCCTCATGTAGAACCACATGAAGATGCTACTGCTGGTGGCTTGACTATTTCTCTTCATTCAGGTCTAGAATTGCTTGTCCAAAGAGCTAGAATCGGGACTTCCCTGATGGCTCAGTGGTTAAGCATCCGCCTGCCAATGCTGGGGACACGGGTTCTAAGCCCTGGTCTGGGAAGATCCCACATGCTGCGGAGCAACTGAGCCCGTGCACCACAACTACCGAGCCTGCACTCTAGAGCCCGTGAGCCACAACTCCTGAGCCCACGTGCCACAACTCCTGAAGCCCGCAGGCCTAGAGCCCGTGCTCCACAACAAGAGAAGCCAAAACAATGAGAAGCCCACGCAACACATCGAAGAATAGCCCCTGCTCACCGCACTAGAGAGAGCCCACATGCAGCAAGAAGACCCAACACAGCCAAAAATAAATAAATAAATTTATTTTTTAAAAAAAAGCTAGAATCTTTGAGCTGGGAGGAACCTTGGCATCATTTAACCTGGGGTAAATGCTACGTTACAGGTAAACCTAGCATGGGCACAGAGCTCGAGCTGTGGGGAGTGGTCTTTACAGGGAAGTCTTACAGGTGCGGTGACTTCTGCATAAAATCTTCAAGGAGAGGCAGAAGTTGATGAGAAATGGGGGTGGGGAGCATGTTTAACAAAGGAAGTGTGCAAACACCACAGGTTGTAAGATATAGGAACATAGAATGGCTAAGGGCTTGGGTGTCAGGAGGGAAGAAAAAATAAGGCCAGATAGGGGAAGAGTTTCACAAAAGAAAAAGGAACAAAAACATTTTAAAGTGCTTTAAAGTTTTTAGCAACATAAATTTACTTATCTATGTCGACTGCTCGAAACTAGAAGGCGAACACAGGTACTGCCTTTTCCAAAATATATGATTAGTACAGTATCATGTATACCAAGGTCTTAAAAATCTGAGTTTATTTTTTCTTAAATGACTTAATCTGAACCCTCCACAGTATCTCTGACAAGCATTTACTCTAGCTTGAATACTTCCAATACTGAGGAGCATAATACTGGGAGAGGCAACTAATTTCATCCTTTCGTTTATTTAAATTCATTTTAAATTGAAGTATAATTACATACAGTAAAATGCACAGACCTTAAGTGTACAATTTGATGAGTCTGGACAAATATACCTGTGTTTCCAATGGCTAAATCAAAATGTAGAAAATTGCCACATCACACAAAAAATTTCCCCATGATCCCACCACCCTCCCTCCCCACTCCCTCTCCACACCCTCCCACAGGTAACCTCCATTCTTTTTTTCAAATTAATTAATTAATTAATTTATTTATTTTTGGCTGCGTTGGGTCTTCATTGCTGCACATGGGCTTTCTCTAGTTGCGGTGAGCAGGGGCTACTCTTCGTTGAGGTGCACAGGCTTCTCATTGTGGTGGCTTCTTTTGTTGTGGAGCACGGGCTCTAGACACGGGGGCTTCAGTGGTTGTGGCGCACGGGCTTAGTTGCTCCGTGGCGTGTGGGATCTTCCCAGACCAGGGCTGGAACCCGTGTCCCCTGCACTGGCAGGCGAATTCTTAACCACTGCGCCACCAGGGAAGTCCTTTTTTTTTCCTCTTTGAAAACCTTTTATTTATTTATTTTTAGCCTGTGCGGCATGCAGTTTCTTAGTTCCCTGGCCAGGGATCGAACCCACGTCCCCAGCTGTGGGAGCGTGGAGCCTTAAGCATTGGACCACCAGCGAAGTCTTCTGATTTCCATTCCCATAGATGAGTTTTGCCTGTTCCTGGACTTCACATAAATGGAGTCATTCAGTGTATGTACTCTTTTCATGTCTGGCTTTTTTCCCGTAACATAATATTTTTGAGACTCATCTATGTTGCTGTATGTATTAATACTTTATTCCTTTTTATTGCTGGACAATATCCCACTGTACAAATATACCTCAATTTGCTTATCTGCTCTCCTATTGGTGAACACTTGCATTGTTTCCAAGGTCTGGCTATTAGAAATAAAGCCACAATTAACATTCTTACACAATTTTTTAGTAGGCATGTGATTTCATTTCTTTTGGAATACCTGGATCACGAGAGGTGAATATTTATAAGAAAATGCCAGTTTTCCAAAGTGGCTGTACCATTTATTCTTTCACCATCAATGTACAAGAGATCCAGTCGCTCCACAGCCTCTCTAGCATTTGGTATCGTAAGAATTTAAAAATTTTACCCCTTCCAGTGGGTATGTAGTGATATCCCGTTGTGGTTTTAATTTGCATTTCCCTGTTGAACACTGATGCTCAGAAACGTTTTTATGTGCTTATTGGCCACACACACATTCTTTTTTGTGATGCGTTAGTCCAAGTTTTTTGCCCATTTAAAAATATTGTTTGTCTTCTTATTGTTGATTTATAGGAGTTCTTTGTATATTCTGTTTATGAGTTCTTTGTCAGAGACATCTCTCTGTCTGTAGCTTGCCTATTCACTTTATTAACAATGCTTTTTGATGACTAGAATTTTAATTTTAATAAAGTACATGGAATCAATTTTTTCTTTTATTATTATGTTTTTACATGGCCTAAGAAATCTTTGCCCACCCCAGTCTTTGCATATATATTCTCCCATATTTTCTTCTAGAAGGTTTATAGTTTAGTTTTTACGTTTAGGTTTGTGATCCATCTCAAATGAATTTTTGTATATGATGTGAAGTAGGGGTTGAGGTTCATTGATTTCATATAAATATTGAATTAATCAAGTACCACTTAAAAATGATTTTTCCCCCACTGAATTGTCTTTGTCAGAAATCATTTGACTCTATGTGTATGATTCTGTTTCTAGACTCTCATTTTTTCCCCATCTATCTGTTTATTTATGCCAATACCATACTTTCTTAATTACTATAGCTTTACAGTAAGTGTTGAAATCATGTAGTATAAGTCCTTCAAATTTGTTCTTTTTCAAGGTTGCTTTGACTGTTCTAGGTCCTTTATATTTCTATATAAAATTTACTATCAGCTCACCAGTACATTTCATTTTTTAATAACTCGATTGTTAGAAGTTCTATTTTTATTTGAACTTATGTTTCCTGGCTCTCCTGTAACGTCTTAGTTCTGCTCTATAAAGAAATGTGAATATGGCTACTTCCTCTTTCACAGAGAAAGCAACATGGTGCTGGGGAGAAAGCGTCCCCTTTGGAGCCAGACATCCAGGGGTTTGAATCTTGACTCTGGTTGTATGTCTTCTGCGAGTAACTGAATGTCTCTGATCTTCAGTGCCTTTGTCAATGAAATGAAAATAATTCGCACTATATAGGATTGCTTTGAGAATTTGAAAGAGTACATATAAAGCACTGAGCCCAGTTCGGGTCTTGGCACATAATAGACACTTAAAGGAAAATTTAAAGGTAGTGACTATTATTATAAATGCTTAAAGATGATGACTGAGCTGTTTCCCCTGCCAAATCTATCTTAGCTTAAATATCCCTAGCTCTTTAACTTTTTCATAAAATCTGGTTTCCAGACATTGCTCCCACAAGTTATATTTGAAATATTAAAAAATCAGCAAGACAAGGGCATGAACCAATCAGACTGGGCACAAGCCATTGGGCAGGATCAGGGTCAGGGAGGCCCCTGTGGACCACGCATTAACCTTTTAGTTAGTGGGTCCTAGGGGAAGTCCATGGTGTCCTGGGGGAGGGGGAGGGGGACTGGGATGGTAAGGGGCAGCGGGAGGGGGGTGCTCAGGGGCTAGAGCAGTGACTGTTTGCCAATAAATACGCAAATATTTTGATGTTTTTTAGAAGCAGGGTACCGGTACTGGAGCTTGCCTGCTGACTCTCAGCTGTGTTGTCTCCATTACTACTCTCTAATTTTGGAAGTGACTGTTGGTTGTTCCCCAGTATTGTTTTCCCCTTGGGAACAGAACCCCTGATTTGTAAGTGGGCACAGGGATGCTCAAAATAGTGCCTCTACCTCCCAACATCCCTTGTGGGTGGGTGTGGCCATATAACTAAGCTCTGGCCAAGAGGACGTGAGCAGAAGCGATGTGTGCACTTTGGGTTTGAGCTCCTTCTCCCCACTGTCTGGAAGGAGGATGTGCCTGGGAGCCATCGTGGACCATGCAGTTGAAGGAGGTACCCAGGGATGGCAGAGCAGTGAGACAGAAGCAGCCTGAACACCTGGCAGTTTCGCCAAGCAAGGCTGAGATACCAGTTTAAGAGAGAGGAATACACTTTGGTCTTGTGTGAGCCACCATCAGTTGTGGGTCTCTGTGACAGGCAACTGAAATTTTGTCACAGCTCATGCACTGATCCTGAGAACCTTGGACCTGCTACTTCCAACCTCAGCTTAGTTTCCCAACAGGGCCACTCTAGAGCCACATGTGAAAACTGGTCTCAATCTGTTTAGCTATGCCTAGGGAGTAGCTGTTTTGATCCACAAGGGTAGCCACCAAGTTAGAGCAGGTACAGATTATTTACTCCCTGTTATAGGCAGAATTGTGTCCACCCACCAATTTACATGTTGAAATCCTAACCCTCAACACCTTGGAAGGTAACTGTGTTTGGAGATAGGGTCTTTGAAGAGGTGATTATGTTACGTGAGGCCTTTAGAGTGAGCCCTAATCCAATCTGACTGGTGTCCTTATAAGAAGAGGCAGAGACCCCAGGGGTGGCCATGCACAGAGGGGTGACCATAAGAGGACCCAGCGAGAGGATAGCCACCTGCAAGCCAGCGAGAGAGGCCTCGGAAGAAACCCACCCTGCTGACACCTTGATTTGGCACTTGCAGTCTCCAGAACTGTGAGAGAGTGCATTCCTGGACCCTGTCTGTGGTACTTTGTTATGGCAGCCTTAGCAAACAAATATACTCCCCATACCTCACTGCCAGTTTTAACCACAGGAAATCTCACAGCTGGTTCTGCCACGCACTCAGGCACTTATTACGCATCTGTGATAACAGGGCACATTAAGAGACATCTCTTTTTAGGTACTCTCATCCCAGTTTACTTGAATGTGCTTTACTAGACGTTGGTAACAGGCAACCAGAATCCTCAGACCAAGCACACAGGATGAGTCAGAGAACAAGAATCTGCCAGGTCTGGGGCTGGAGGACGCGTTATATTCTTACACCTGTTCACGCAGTGAATGGGTGTGTCTATACAATCTTTTGGACGAGCCACATGTCTTAAATACTTCTGAATTCACTACCAGGAGCCCATTTCGAATACTCATTAAGCTCATTAACAAGCCACTAATGAAAAAATATTTTTAACATTTGTTATGCTAATTAGTAAAAAGGAAAATCACGTGTGTTGATTGAGAGTAGAATAACCGGAACACTGTTAATAGCCGCCTCTGGAGTGTGGGCTTTCCGATGAGGGCCTAGCCGGCCACCCCAGAGGCATGCATTCCTGATGAGGGCAAATGACTAACCTAGGGCGCTGCCCAAATGACACTGAATATCTTACTGTTCAGGCTGGAGACTCTTAAATAAACGACAGGCATGAGCATTCCCACCGAAGAAGAATCCGTGGTTCTAAAGGAAAAACATTGTCCTCGTGTGCGTTACTTTGTACTCCACAACGGCTACAGTACTCCTTCACTTCTGATACCAGATACGTGGGTTTTCCACACACTGAGCAATTCTGTGACACCAGCTGGGTGTCCTACAATTTAACTCAATTTTGACACTATCTACCTGGAGATCACATCAGATCCCCAGGTTCAGGGTTCAGACTGTCCTCTTCCACTTCAGATGCCAGTCCACACCCAGGTTGTCACCCGTGCTTCTGATCAACTGGCTGTAGGTTGGAGGTTCCCACAACCCCCCTCCTCAAGTCTGGTTAATTTTGCTACACAAATGAGACAAATTGATGAATTGGCTCACAGAACTCAGGAAAACATTTTACTTACTAGATTACCAGTTTATTACAAAAGGATATAACTCAGGAACAGGCCATGGAAGAGACGCTTAGGGCAATGCATGGGGAAAGGGCATGGAGATTTCATGTCCTCTTTAGGTACACCCACATCTCTACGTGTGCCCCAACTTAGAAGCTGCCTGAACCCCATCCTTCTGGGTTTTTCTGGAAGCTTCATTACACAGGTATGGTTGATTAAATGATTGGCCATCCACAGCTGATTTAACCTCCAGCCCCTCTCCCCTGCCCAGAGATTGGGGCGCGGAGGTGGGATTGATAGTTCCAACCCTCTAATCTAGGTTGGTTCCCCTGGAAAGCAGCCCCCAACCTTAGGGGCTTTCCAAAAGTCACCTCACAAACTCTGGTGCAGTTGAAGGGGGCTTGTTTGAAAAACAAAAGACAATTTTATTGAGCCTGTCACTTAGGAACAAGGGTTTTAGGAGCTCTGTGTTAGAAGTGGGATGAAGACTACATATAGATTTCCTATTATCAATCACAATAGTTTACATCTGTCTCCTATTCTGTTGCTGATGGAATCTTTTGCTTATTCATAGTTGCTCTATTGTCTGTAATTGACTTTTAACTACTTTAATATAAACAGTGTCATGTATGAGTGTATAAATTAACTTTAATCCCTGCCGGGGGGCATACAGTTAACATTTAAAGCGTCCTAGTCAGGAATCTACACCCTAAGTGGGGTCTGCAATTGAACCACCCTGGTCAGGAATCCACGCTGCAGAGGTGACTTCCTCCACCCAGAACTTGCAACATCATGATCTCAATCTGAATCCGACGATGCATGAATTAGCATAAGGGATACTAGGAATAATTTTTCATTTGTGAAATTGATGCTGCTTAAGAAACGTGGTTGTCTGGAGTGGGCTTGAGTGGACAAGCTGTAAGAATCCAGCAAATGGCAGACCAACTCCTTCTCCAGAGCTGTGCTTACCGGGTGGCATTCATCTGGTCTCTTGTGGCCTCTGCTTAATGGGAAACTCTGTTGACTGATTTGACCAGGAGTTTGGTGGATTCCTGGCCTCAGAACACTGCGACATCTTCCTAGAGTCCCTGTTTTCCTGCAGGGGGCATAGGGGGTGAGACCAGGGCTCACCCTGAGCCTCCAGAAACAGGCTGCAGTAAGGCCTCCGTGCCTGTTTGCTAAGAAATGCTCGTGTGTGTGGCTGAACTGGATGTGGGACTTGCTTATATTGCCACATGTCCCTGGGTGGATGGGACACAGACAAACCTGAATAAAACCCTGACAACCGCTGAATGGCCAAACTGATTTAGCAACAATCTCTCATCTGAATTTTACATAACAACCATAGGTATCATTTAGTGAACAAGTTTTATGTACCATGAAACCTTGACATATACAATCTCACTTAATCCTTTAAACCTGCAGAGGTAGGCAGCTCATTTACAGAGGAAGAAAGTTAGGCTCTGAGAAGGTACCTGAGAAGATCCAGCAGGTGCACAGCAGAGCTGGGGTATAAACCCAGGTGAGCTGCCTCCCTACTCAGGCCTCTAGTCTCTCCACACTGCTCCCACATCAACCTCTTGTTCCGTTTATATGATTAAATGATCTTGGCAAGATTAGACCATGAGGAGGAAGAGGGACAGGGGGCCAGATCTGACTTTATTTTTTATTTTATTTTACTTTATTTTACTTATTTATTTTGGCTGTGCTGAGTCTTCGCTGTGGCGCACAGGCTTCTCTAGTTGTGGCACTTGGGCTCGGTAGTTGTGGTATGTGCGATCTTAGTTCCCCAACCAGGGATTGAACCTGGGCCCCTGCACTGGGAGTGCGGAGTCTTAACCATGGGACCACCAGGGAAGTCCCCCAGCTCTGACTTTAGAGGGCAGAAAAAACTGAGGACACAGTGGGTGCCCCCCTGCTGGGAGGCGAATAAGGCAGATGGGGGAGCAGGAACCACACACCGTGCTTGGCAGACGGTGAAATATTCCATGGCGTCATTATCACAGAATAGCAGCCTTTTAGAATTAAGAATAGTCTTAATTTGCACTTCGTTGAGTTTTTCATTTACATAATGTTAGAATGCAAAGAAAATTCATACACAAAATTCACTGCTAGTTTGGCATTGAAGTTCTTGTTGAAATAACCACTGAAAGGGAAAGGATTTTTCGCTTAGCGCTCAGCTTAGGTGGCATTGGGTCAAACCTCAGATGAGAACGTATTTGCCTCTGAGTGGATGCGTGGTATGATGCATATGGTATGCCTCCAAACCCTAATCACCATTTCAGTCATTTATCTGGTGTGAATGATTTAATAGAATTTGTATAAGGGCTCTGAGAAAATGTATTCCTTTATCCAGGGCCTCATTAAAAGCGCTTGCAGTTTTAAGTCCAATGGGAGTGATCATTTTTACAGGTGCTAACTCAGCTGATGACACCATGTAAAGTCTCCAGTGTGATGGATTTCGAGATGGCAGACAGTGAGAGGTATGATCCGCGGTGCCCCACGAAGGATCCCACGTGTGATAAACACGTGCCTCCTGGTAGCAGGAAGTATACAAAGCGGTGATTGTGGAGCATAGGTCACGGTCCTGGTGAAACAGCCGCCCTTGCTGCACCGCATCCGTAAATCCCCTGGACCACAGTCCTGACACAATTAGATGAGGCTTTCCTTGGTTTCTCTGACCTTTGCCTTCACGACCTCTGGCAGCGGGTACCACCCTACCTGTGTGCTCCCATACCCTCCCTTGCCATCATCCTCTGATTCTGAAGCTCCTCCTCATTCCCCTCAGGCACATAAAATAACCTCCTGTTTCCCCTGGACATAGCAATTTCAGGCTTCTCCCTCTCCACTCCCCACCTGCAGACACACACTAGAGACCACGGCTCCGAAGGTCTGGTTCTCTAGAAAGTTCTCCCCAGTTCACTCTCCCCAAATCCATCGATCGTCTTTGTTTTCAAAACCGAGCTCTTGCTCTTATTAAATGATAACCTGGGGCATGTGACACATTGTAAGAGTTTATTTGAGCAAAATTTGATTCAAATCAGGCAGTGCCCAACTGGAAACGGTTAGGAGAGCTCCGTCACAGGAGCCTGGAAAGACATATCGAGAAGGTGAGGAAACAAAGAAAGGAAATTATTGATTGGCTGTAGCCTAAAGCGTAGTCGGCTCTTTGTGATTGGCTGTCCTTAGGTTTCCATTTTTTAACCTCAGGGCACGTGTAGGCTTAGGCTTTCGTCTAAGGTCACCAAAGCATTAGAGCCACTTCAGCCTAATGGCCTCCTTGTTTAATTAATTTAACGCTGTTTTCACACATTTCTGCTATTTGTATCTTTGTTTTCTGCAAGTTCCCTGGGAGTGGTGGCTGGATTTTTACAGACATTTATACCCTATTATCCCCATCCTTGGGCAGTAGGTAATGATGAGGTCATATGTAAAACTATGTCAAGGGAAGGACTCACTTCTCAGCTATGCTGACTCACCTGGTGCTGAGAGAACCACTTTCCAGTATCGTCAGCCATCTTTCCAGTCTCCTTTGATGTGGACAGTAGGATGGGAAATTCATCTCCCAAGAGACTTAATACAAAATTGGTCTTCCTAAATAAATAAATAAATAAAATTAAATAAAAAGCACACAGAACTGTTCTTCCGTACAGAACCAACTGTCAACGGGTGTGCGTAGCAGGGGTGAGGGCAGTGCCACGTCTTCCCTACCCGGCAGTTCATTTCAACTCGGCAGGATATAATCTATTAAGTGCAAGAGTGGAGAATAGGTCAAAAGACACAACTATAATTAAAAAAAGGAAGTTTAAGTACCAAGATAACTGCTGCAATGAAAGGTAGGACATTATCAACATCTCAAGAGGCATAAATCAAGGTAGCAGGGCTTTGGGGTGATTGAGGGGAATCTGGGCAGAATCAAGAAGTGACTTTTTAGTTGAAGAGTGAGCAGTGACTGGGGTGGGGGGCGTTTTTATCTCATTTCGACTGGTGCAGGAAAATGGAAGGAAGGTTTCTGGGGATCCTATGTCCCCGTTAGAATGAGAGGTGGGCCAAAAGGCAAGACAGCCTGTCTTTTCCCCTGGTCTGGATGGCCCCGGGACCGCTTCAGGGCATCTGTTGAGGTAAAGCGTCACACAATTAAACCGAGTCCATTCCTATTGGCTCGGTGGTACCTCCGCTCTCTAGCACCTGAAGCTGTGCTCGCCCTGTTATTGTATTGCAGAGGCTCCAAGGGAAGGAGACACGAGCCTTCGATATGTAATTATTCAGGGATTTTCAAAGAATTTCCAGCTTTACTTCCTCCCATTCACTCCAGACCCAGCAGGGTGAGTCCTATTCTGTATTCCTGGGGAAGAGGATAATTTCCCATTGTCTTCCGACTGGAGGGTTTGTCCAGGACTCTACATAACAATCAGGAGATTTCCAGGTTTTCGTTTCACATGCTTTGTGAGAAGGTTCTAAATGCTTTCTTCTTACAGAAGCTCAGGAAGTTGAGTTTCTGAGAGCTAGAGGCCAGAACTCGAGGGAAACCTCTAAATCCTGCCCTCCTTCACAGGGCTTGAACCCAAAGCCTTCTTTTGAAAATTTGAAACCAAGTCCCTCATTCCATTTATCTTCCAGAAGAGCAGGGAAAACAGGATTTAACTCGTGAGTTCTGTAACATTACCCTCTACTTGAGCATCATGCCTCAGCTAGGCGCCCAGGTGGACAGTGTTCGTTTACGGAGGGTTAAGGCAGGGCTGAGCTGTGCAAGAGGTGAGGACTTGGGCAACTGTCTTCTCCTTTCGGCCCTGGTTCTCACTGCTCCACCCGACCCAGGACTTGAAACACCAGCTCTTCTCTCTTTGTCATGGAGATATCAGATGTGGTAGAAAAAGTCAGAGAACCTCGGTTTGAATGTAAACCTTACAAACTACGTGATTCTGGGCAAGTCCTTCCTTCTGAGCCTTAATTCTCAAAATCTGTAAAATGGGCTG
The DNA here is from genome assembly GCF_963455315.2 of Globicephala melas. Taxonomy (NCBI): domain Eukaryota; kingdom Metazoa; phylum Chordata; class Mammalia; order Artiodactyla; family Delphinidae; genus Globicephala; species Globicephala melas. Next base: position 96,604,671 of record NC_083321.1, read on the forward strand.
TTGATAATGCCCGCTTTGGTCCCCTCTAAAGGGTTGCTGTGAGATGAAAGCCGTTCGACAGTGCTGTTACAATGCAAATAGAAGTCACTGCTGTGTGAAAGTAAGTTACTACTATTTTCAGAACCTCGTCTTTGGATTTAATGTATTCAAGAGTGAGACTCTAAGCTGCTTGTTCTATGTTCTGGTTGCATCTGTACTTTAAACCTCATCAGTTATCCTGGACTTTGCCTTAATTAGAGGCATTTTCAGCAACAGCAGGAGAAAGTTATTTCTTCGGGGCTGCAGGGTATTTCTAGCTCACCCTGGCTGGCGAGGTAAATGGTAGTTACTTGGCTAAAATGGTGTGGAAGAGGGAATAAACTTACCAGCATTGGCAGGGCCGTCCCTTTTCTGCTTTAGCGACTCAGAGGTCTGGTTGTGACTCAAAGTTGGGCACTTTTGGGAGAAGGCAGTGGTGGAGGGCAGACGGTGGTCAAGCTCTGAGATTCAAGCACATCTGCCCCTTGACCACTCCCCAGCCCTCGAGGGTATAGGGTGTCTTGGCCTCCCTTCATGTATACACAGACGTCCCATAAATGTCACTGGGTACCCACTGTGTGCCAGGATCATGCTGAGCAATGGGCACACAGACTTTGAGCGAGTTGAACCCGGTTTGCCCTCTTGCTTCTTGTAGTTTAAGAGGAAAATGAATAAGTAATGTGACCAGAGAGAAAGTATCAAAGACTGCAGGCGACCTAGGGCGTTAGAGGAAGTTGGTGGAACCTAGGCTAGGTGCAGAGGGAGGCCTCTTGGAACCTGATGGATGCATAGAGTTTGGCCAGGCCAGGGGCTGGACAGGGAGGGAGGGTGAGCAGACAGATGCCAGCATTAGGGGAGGCCAGGAGGGGAGAGAGAGAGAACAGAAAGAAGTCCAGTTAGGCTTTTGGGAGTCTTTTTCTGCCTTCTCTGTGACTGTCCTTGTTGCTATTTTAATTGTGACTCCATCTGGATAAAAATGTGGGACACTGGTAACCTCTGGGTGGTTTTTCCTTAGCTCCATCTCTAGCTTTAGCTCAGGATGTCTTAGATGGGGCAGAAGGACAGAGGAGGGCAAAGTCTGACCCTAGGCTCAAGACATGTTTTTACACAGTTATAAGTCTAGTGTAAAATTCCCATGCATCTTGGTTTTCCTCCTGATGCCGGGCAGCGTGAAGAACAAGGCCATGCAAGTTGGGGTGGAGGGGGATGGGGATCCTGCCTTCTCTCGATCTACCTGCCCACCCCGACGTTGACACGGAGGAAGTGGCGGCTTGTTTACAACCCAGATCCGGTTTTGAAGGTAGGAGGAACATCCTTGTCAATTGCACAATTCAGCCGTGGCCTGTGCCTGCTCCCATCTCATGCCCAGGCGGGGGTCCTGAAGGGGTGGGGAACGGTCAGGGCTGCAAAGTCTCTTTTTACTTCACATAGGAAGAAACCAAGGCCCAGAGAGACCAGACGATCAAGGGCAAAAATCACACAGTAACTAGTTACAGAGCAGGACTAGAATCCCGGTCTCTAATGCCACCCGTGTACAATACTTCTGTCTGGGGCCTTCACAATTTGCATATGGTAATTTGATTTTACATACATTATCTCCTGATTCTCTCAGCAGTTCCGTGCAATAGGCAGGAATTAAGATCCTTATTTTGCAGATGAGAAAACTGAAGCTCGGAGAGATTGTTTGGTTATGAGGCTCACACAGTCTCAGGGTTTGCTGATTATCCACCTTAGAACAGCTTGGAAGGTAGATAATGATTACAGAGGAGGGCTTTCAAGGAGTCAATTAACCATGTTTAAGCATTCTTGCCAGTTCTCCAGTATCCACGGTGCAAATCAAAATCAAAATCAGCAAGTAGCTGGTCCTGCCCTACTAATCCTTCCCTGCAAATTGCCGTCTGAACCTCAAGCCAGCAGTCTGTGTGGGAAAAGCAGCTCCCTATCTTCAAATCCACACTTAGGGGACACGTGTTTTCTGCTGGGACTCTGACAGTCACTCCTGTAGAAAAGGTTCTCATTAAATATGTGTTGAAATAAACAATAATTGAACCATCTGCTGGGTGTTCTGACTCTAGCCATGTTCCCCTCATTTTCCCTTGGGGGGTTAAATAGGGGTCCATGTGCCTTTGCTGCTGGTCTGGGGAGGCCACAGGGTGGTCCACACCTGGTAAGGTGATGCTCACAAGGCAGTGCTGGTCCAGATGGGGAGTGAGAGCTGGCAGTGGCCCAGTGGCTTTCCCAGAGGATAAGTGATTTGCCTAGTGGGGAGAACTGGGTGGTTCTATGATTTTGGTGGGATGGACAGAAAAGCTGGGGGAGAAAAGCAGGGCTGCGAGGAGGTAGGGGACTGCAGAACGCGACGCCAGGTCCCCAGCAAGTCTGGCATGGGGTATGGGAGGGTGGTAGAAGACTGGATTTAGGGAGGCAAGGAAAGGCTGTCTTTCCTTTGTCAGCTTGTCACCAGGGGTGGTGCTAGGTAGCGGAAGGGGGTCTGCTAAGCTAACTGGAGAGTCCTAGAGGGCAGGGGTAGGACGAGGAGCATTTGGGGGCACTGAAATGACCATCCCCTCCTCCCTGTAAACCGAGGGCTTGCATGCAACTCTAGAAGTAGTCTCTCCTTCAGTCCTGCTTCCTCTGTCTTATCAAAAACCAGGGTTTTGGGCTTCCCTGGTGGCGCAGTGGCTGAGAGTCCGCCTGCCGATGCAGGGGATACGGGTTCGTGCCCCGGTTCTGGAAGATCCCACATGCCACGGAGCGGCTGGGCCCGTGAGCCATGGCCGCTGAGCCTGCACATCCAGAGCCTGTGCTCCGCAGCGGGAGAGGCCACAACAGTGAGAGGCCCGCGTACCGAAAAAAAAAAAAAAAAAACACCAAAGGAAAAAAAACCAGGGTTTGAGTCCAGAGCACAGTGAAACATAAAATGAAACAGAGGACAGGCCTTGGCTGCTCCCACAAACCTGCAGAAAAACATTGACCTTAGGTTTGCTTCTGCAGTTCCAACAGCAGTTTTATCTCCTTGTGTTTCAAAGAAGGTCTGGATCTTCCAGCTGCATGTAGGGTTGATTTAAAGTGCGTCCTTCCCACTCTTTGAGTGTCTGCCCCCACTGCCCCCAGTGGCAAGCTTTACCCCCTTGGGAAGGGGACTTGCAGCAAGCAGGGTTGGCTGTGGGCTGAAGGGATTGGTGTGTGTGCCCGTTTTGGGGGTGAGGTAGGGTGGCTCAGTGTTCGTTCACCCAGGAGGGGGTCACAGGTAAGCCACTGTGCTGGGGTCATGCGTCCCGCGCGGGTGTTCTGTGTGCAAGGAACCATTGTATAACTGTGTGATTGTTGAGGTGTGGCGAGTCCCTTGTCGGACGTGCCCTTGCTTTTAGTGCCTCTGTGCCGGATGTATATTTACTGTGCTCCGAGCAGGGGCAGTTTAGCTCGATCAAGGGTAGTTTTGGTGCCCAGAGTTATTGAAACTGTGTGAGTTGCACCACGGGGGCGGGTTCATCTGGACTCTAACGTGCCCGCCGCGTCCTCGGAGCTAATTTTCTCTGGCTGTCCGCGCTCCCCCGGAGGTGGGGATGCGACAGGGGGCGGGCGAGGTGGTCGTGTGGCGGGACAGGAGGCTGTGCAGTCGGGAGAGGAGACCGGCCGCGGTTGAGGACGACCTCGACGCGACCCGGTAGAGGAGGCGAGAACTCCAGGGAGGACGGGCGAGCCCCACGCGACTCCCGGTTGCCGCAGGGCGCACGGGCGACGAGTAGCGCCTGCCAGGGGACCGGGCCGCGCGCCCGCTGCCTTGACTTCCCCATCCCCTCGCGGAGGAGGGGCCGCAGCGGAGAAAGTGCGCGAAGGGGCCGCGGCGGCGAGCCTCCCACGTGACGGGGCCGCGCCGAGCAGAGCGGGACCCGGCGGCGGCGGGCGCAGCAGGGCGGCCTGGAGCCCCGGGAGCGGCGCGCGCGGCCCCGGCCGGCCGGCGTCCCGGCCTCGCGCTGCACATTCTCTCCTGGCGGCGGCGCCACCTGCGGTCGCGTTCGCCCGAACATGGCGACACGGAGCAGCAGGAGGGAGTCGCGACTCCCCTTCCTCTTCATCCTGATAGCGCTGCTGCCGCCCGGGGCTCTCGGCGAGGTCTGGCCGCCGACGCTGCCCGGCGGCCGCGCGCCTGGGCCCCAGGATCGGGGCTTCCTCGTGGTGCGGGGCGACCCGCTCGAGCTGCGGCGTGGGGCGCGCGGGGCGCCCCGGAGGGCGGACGAGAAGCCGCTCCGGAGGAGACGGAGCGCTGCCCTGCAGCCCGAGCCTATCCAGGTGTACGGACAGGTGAGCGGTCGGCCCCCGCCTTCCCCCGGCTCTCTCCTCTCCCTGTGCCGCCTCACCCCCGCATCCATCCTTGGCTGTCGCCTCCCAGGTGCAGGCACCGCTGGGGACTTCCCGGCTGGCGTTTGTTTTTTTCCCCTCCTCACATAGGAGTACAACCGTCAGCACTTGAATCGCCTTGATCTTTCCTTCTTCCTGTCGATTTTAGCAAACGGATTCCAGGGCACTCGCGGGGTGCACTGCCTGTTTCCCCGGGGTGTGTGCTTACCGGTGGAGTTTCCGGCAGGTATCAGAGGGGTGCAGCTTCATTTTACGTGTGGATAAAAAACGGGCTTTCTTTCGTGTATCATCAGTTAGCAGCCGAGGCGAGCACCCTGCAGATGCAGTACATTTACCCAGAACCGTCAGAGGAGGGGGTTTCCACACTTACCGTTTTTAACCACAATTAAGGTGGGCAAACCTGAAAGCTTACTCTCTGGGTATAGTCCAAGCAAGAGGGGTGTGTGTGAGTGTGTGTGTGTGTGTGGGGGGGGGGCTGAATTTTTTTTATTTTGGACAGGAATATCCCTCATGACACTTGGGAATTTGAAAGACTGCAATAATTTGGTGGGCATTATTATAAAGTAAGTGATTTATTTCTATCTAGGCAATGGATTTAATTAGATCATAAGGAACATGAATTTCATTTTTATGGCAGGACTTACTTCTGGCAATTACAAACCGAGTTTGTGGGTTAGTATCAGCGCTGGCAAAATTAATTTGTCTGTGTTATTGCCTCATGAGACTCGCAGTCCTATGGTTGAGACTGACATCAGCAAAACTGGAAGGTCGGGGGGGGGGAGAAAAAGTGGGACCAGTGGAGGTGGTCAATTACACGATTTCTAGAGTCAAAATATTCCCTTCAAAGTAGAAATTAAAGGATTAGTCTGAATTCTGCCTCTCTTCACTGATTTTCCTTTAGCCGTTTCTTCAAGAAATATACAGAGTTAAATGTTCAACCCTTGGAGCCAGGAAGAACGTTATAAACCATCTTCCCTATTGTGCCATTTTGTTGATGAAGCCACCAGAGCTGGGAAAGGTGAAGTGACTAGCCCAGGGTCACATGGGGCAGGGTTGCTTGCTCTTTAGTTTTTGTCTGCATTGTCTCAGTGACCTTCGAGTGATCAAATAGTCGCCCTCTCTTTATACGGTGCTTCTTAAATAACTTTTTTCTAAAGTAAAATGTATTGGTAAGAGAGGGGATAGGGATGGAGGTGAGAGGATGGGAGCATTTGCCTTCCATCCACCATCAGCTCCTGGGCAAGAGCGTGTACCAGTGGGCATACAACTGCTGGTGGGCATGGGCTGCAGGAGCCTGCCTGTTTGGCTCCCTCGTGGGTCCAGATCCTTGTTCCCTTCCCCACCCCCATCTGAAACTTCTTTTTTGTATTGTTGAAAGAAGTCAGCAAGGTCCTTGCTCCCCACAGGGATGCCAGCGTCCTGATGGAGGATGGGGGAGGGAGAAAGAGAGGCTCCCTTGTTCCTTGAGCCTTCCCCATCAGCCCAGCTCTGCTGTGGGCTTGAGTCAGCTTTCTGGGGGCTGGGAGTGGAGAGCCGCAGGAGACGGTCCCTTCCGGAGCTCAGGTCCCTAACATCTATAGTCTGGGCTGCGGGAAGAGCTTCCTGGTCGCAAAAATATGCACACAGGTGCCATTTCTTCCTTGGGTTTGGTTTGTGAAAGCTCCTGGGGTTTTGGGGACAGTTAAAGATGAACTGTGTTCTTCTTGGGAGTGACTAAAAAACGCTCGGCTTTTATATTTCTGAGCCAGATTGAGTTTGGTTCAGTGGAAGGTTGGAGAACTAGCCCTCGGACTCATAATGAGGAATTCCTACCAAGGGTGAGGACCCAGAGCAGTGTTTTTTCTTCTCCGAGGCCTCCCCCCTGTGCCATTGTTCTTGGCTGCCCTGAAGCTAATAAAACTGGGATTAACTTGAGTCTGTAAGGATTTGAGTTAGAGAGAAGGAAGGACTTCCCGGTCCTGGGCTTTCTGCTACAAACACTGTCTGGTGCAGACCCTTTAGACTGCAAGCACAGGAATCAGTAACTGAAGGGGTTTGGCGTGTCCCTCTTGGAGCTCTGGAGGGCCGCCCAGCTATTTGGAACAATCTTTCTAGCAAAGATGCCCATTTGCCTCTGTTTTCCCTGGGACAGACCTGGTTTTTACGTTATCCCTGATGGTTATGAAAAGTGCTGTGTTCACTCAAAAAAGTGTCAGGATGCAGACTATAAATTAGATGGCCATTCTGCTTCTAGCCCTAAGCCAATTCCCATGTTATACTCCCCCCAGTCTCTGCCCTTTAACTTTGAAATGTAAGGAATTGCCATGTTTTTCCATAGTGTCACTTGAATTCAGTGTGATTCTATATAGGGATGGGGGTGCAGATGAGGGGGTGGGGAGAGTTTTCATCCCTGCTTTCAGAAAGCTTAGAATTTAAGGAGGAGATAAAGCAGATGCAAATATACAGGCATGGAAATGTACCAGACAGGGACAAGGAAACATGGACGTGATTCACCAGCCACAACTCTTCAGTGGGGTGTGAGTGGGTTGTTTGATATGGGAGGGCATGGGAGATGGAGTGATAAAGGGTCAGTGGGCTCAGACACTCTGCAGCTTCTCGCTCTCTGACCTTTGAGTGAGGTTAAGAGGATGCCTGGCAGCACAGATTAGGGCTGGAAGCAGAAACTGTCTGACGGAAGAAGCCCCAGGGGTGATGTTCAGGCCACCAGCTCCAGGGAGGGGAGCAGGAGGGCTTTTGCATCTGAGAAAGAGCCCTGTGTTGCAGTCAGTGTCAGTTCTTTTTCTCTGGCTCTGCTAACCTATGGAGTAAACTAGGCTTAGTTGTGTCCCTTCTAAAACAGGCCAGACCCAAGAAGGGGGATTCCAGCATTCTTGTCACACTGGATTTCCTCCTGATTTTATGTCAGCTCCGTGCCTCTGTGCCACCTGCTTTTCCCTCTGCCTCAAATGGTCCTTCCCCGTTTCTTTCTTTGCTTGCAAAACCCCTCTTCCATTTTTCAGCATCCAAGGAGTACCTCTTAGTATTCCCAGGCTCTGGTGGGAAGAGTTCTTTTGAGCTTGGTAACAGCACTGACTGCCTGGTGTTCTAATTGCTTGTTTAACTGTTTCATCTCCCTGTTTGCTCCTTGAGGGCATGGATCAAGCCTCTCCTCTGTGTCCCTGGCACTCGGGAGGCCCTTAATGAATATTTGTGGACCAGCTGCCCACCTGGAAAGAGAAAGGCCTAGAGGGTAGGAGGCACATCCAAGTTGCAGGAAAGGTATTTATAAGGAGGACTGTCGTGAGCCCACAGTGGAGAGTGGAAGTCAGTTGGCTCAGGATGTGGGTCTGGGAGCCCTGATTTTCCTGTGCTATTTTGGGGTTTATTTTGAATGAAGAGCTGGGATTCTATCGTACAGAAGCCTCCCTTTTAGGGCTCTCATGGTATTGCTAATGGTATTGTTTTGGGGAAAAATCCTTTGGAATGAAGCGCAAAGCCTAACAGGATTTACAGGTTTATTTTCCTTCCAATGAGCTCTCTCTTCATAATTCCAGCTTTTTAGAGTCCAGGGAGTATTCAGTGTCCTGATTTGAGACTGAAAATAAAGTGTCTGTTACAGCACAAGGCCCTGAGACAAAGAGCCTCCTTTGGGGGTGGAAGACTGTGTAGCTTTAGATCTCTTTGGGGTAGATTCTTGTATGATACACTTGCTTGGGAAAGAATTGGCTGGTTGATTCTGAAGTTAGGATGTTTGACCTGTATGCTTCCAAAAGATGAGAAGGCAAAGCATTTGCGGTTTCAGGTTGGCTTCTTCTGCAGAGGCGAAGGGTTCCTTGGCGTTTGGGGTTGGCTCGATCATGGGTGTGACCTTGAAAGACTTCCTGATCTCACTTGGCATCTCTTCTTGGGCACAGTTCTTGGCTCGGTGTCTGGCCACTGTTTAATAGCTTGCCTGTCTTGGGGCGTGGCAGGTGGAGGCTTTGAGAGGTGGAAGGGATGGGAGGAAAACGGACAGGGAACAGGAGTGAGGAGATGGGGAATGAAAAGGTGAAATGTAAAGCCATGCAGGCCCTTTATTTAGCTTTCAGTAGGTAATGCATATTTGCAAAACAATATTTGAACAGAAGAGTATGTAGTGAGAAGTAAATTTCTCTCCCTTATGTGACCCCATTCACCCAGTGTCCACGGTCATCAGTTTTTTGTACGTCCTTCCAAAAACATTCTACACATATGTAACATATATGGACATAAAATTTCAAACTTGAAATATCAGCGGCTTTCTATTATCCCCAGCCCCTGATATCATGAATAATGACATCAGCTCCAAAATATATTTATGGCATAATTACTGTCAATGGGAAGGGAGCTACCTGAAGTGTCATAGTATAAAATAGATTGTTACTTTTCCTCCAGGCCAGGGTGGGAAATACCAGTCCACCTCAAGGATTCCGGCCAGCCAGGGCCAGGAGAGCAGCATTACGTAGCCCTCCTGTCACTTGGAAAGGTGCTGGAGGGCAGTTCCCTAGAGATATAGAGCCCAGGTTTGTGAGAACATCAGAATACTGAGATCACGGATCTTGGCTTTAACTCATGTTCTTTTAGAAAATGTCTTCTTTAGATTCTGGAAAGTGGAGTCAATAGTATGCTTAATAAACTGCTTTGAGACCTGGGATCCAGGAGGCAGATTCTAACAGCAGTGAACATCCCAAAGCAAAAAAATGGATGCTGTAGGAACATTTCATTGTCGTATTTTGGGCTGTTCCTCCTTCGAGATGACAGCCATCTTGGTAGTGTCATTGTTTCATCCGAGGGCCAAGGATGGATGGAGACAAGCCTTGTACTGTCCCCTGTAATGGACAGACACAGGACCATGCAGGTAATCTGGAGAGCCCGTAACCCAAAGAATAACCTATTTGCCTTTGCTATGTATTTATTTAGTGTTTTTTTTTTTTTAAGGATCAGTTTACCTTCCTGATTAAATTTTGCTTAGGTGAATATTAAAATGAGTTTGCAGTCTTTGAGCAGCTGATAGGCAAAATGACTGGCCTACATGTGTTAGGGAAAGCCAGTTTGGAGTTTAGAATTTTTGATAATAATTCAGATGTAGATAATTTGAGAGTTGACCACGTAGAAATATATCAAAACAAGGTATTATAGTAACCTTTCCTCCATTTTTAGGTTCAGGTGTGATGGAACGTAAAGGAGAGCTCACTGCATTTTCGTTTGCATATTTCATTAGTATTTCAGCAGACGTGGTCTGGGCTGCAGGGCTGAGGCATCTTTGTCGAGCACAGAACCTTCCTGTGCATTCCCTAGCTATGCCGGAATCTCTTGGCACGTGGCATATTCAGTCCAGCCGTGTAAATGCAGAAATCAACTTCTCTCAGTTTAAAATGAGCTGCAGTTAATTTCGACCTAATTGACTGGTTTATCGACCTGTGAACCTTGGGTCTTCGAAGTAGTGGCACGGGCAGCCTTCTAGCATCCAAGTGGCTGATGATGCTGTAAATCAGAGAAGGTGGGCGGACTGCTGATTAAGGTCAAGATTGGATTTCCTCCCGTGTTATTGTGAGACCCTCAACTTTTTATTGTAACATGAGGCATGCTCTGAGCGTTTTGGGCTGGGTTCCATAAAAATAGGACTTCATAAGTCACATGACTTTTGTAGTCCTGAACACAACAGGGAGTTAAAAATAATTACAAAATTCTGTTTTCCACTGCGTAGTTGTTACTAATCATGGTAACATCCATGGTCGTGTCACCGCTTCTGGCCAGGAGCTGGAAGGGTTTATCTTCCTGACCTCGTGTCAGGTCTTCTCTTCAACGGATCTTCCCGCCATGACGGAAATATTCTGGATCTGTGCTGGCCAGGGTGTCCACTAGCCATCTGTGGCAGTTGAGGCTTGACATGTGGCTGGTATGACCGAAGAATTGAATTTATTTTCCTTTCATTGAATTTTCATCGAGTTAAATTTAAGTTTAAACGGCCCCATGTGGCCCTTGGACAGCATAGCTTTAAGCGGTTGTGTGAAGTTCCCTTTCCCAGTGGTGGCAACTGGTGCTTCACCCGGGGGAGAAGCTTGTAGCCACAGCAAGGCCTGTCTTTGTTTCCACCACAAACAGGGGAGGGAAAGCGAGAGTTGAGGGCTGCTGGCTGCCAGGTTGAGTGTGGGGAAGACCCTGGCCTTTCTTTCCCGGGTAGGGCTGCATCAGGGGGTGTGATGGAAGGTGCCGTGGGTGCCCTGTTCATCTTAGCAGCTGCCTCTGCACAGCTGTCTCCTCCCATCAGGGACCTGGGCACTGAAGGCTGACCTGTGTGCCTTCACTTTTGCTGTGGCTTTGCCCAGACAGCCCACGCGGCCCGGGCGGTGTGCAGACGCTGCGCATCTGTTTAGCCGAGAAAGCTGTACCTGGTGCCTTAACGTGGGGGCCGCCTCCCCACCCCCGCCCTCCGCTTCCTGGGCTCACCTTGTCTTCCCTCAACGCAGCCAGGTCTGTCTTCCGTCCCTGCAGCCCTGCAGGCTGGCGTGAAGACAAACAGTGTGGGCGTGTGGGCGTGGGCGTGTGGTCTTCATCACCGCCTGGGACCCCCGCCTCCCGCCGGCCCTCTAACCCCGCCCGCCGCTGCAGCTGCAGGCGCTCGGCTCGGCAAATTGGGACCCTTCACCATGATTTATCTCCAGTCCCCTGAATTAGATTAAAAACACCACTACAAATTCTCAGAAAGGCAGGCTGACGTGATTACGTCTCAGATTGGAGTGGCAGACAAGGGCAATAAAAAGATGTACTTGTTATCTTATATTCGTGTTTTGTGCTGTGTAGGGACCAACGTGTGCTTTATTATCTCCCTCCCCCTCCCTTTGTTTTTGTTTTTTAACCAATATTGCATCTTTTATTTAGAAAAGAGAATAGCCTGTTGAATAGAAACCCTCTGCCCCCAGATAACTGGATTGAAGGGGGGAAGATGGCTGGGTTGATTCTTCCATAAATAAATGAGGGTTTGAGCCAATGGGTGGGTCGTGAATGGAGATTTTAATGTGTTAGCTGGGACTGAGGTGAGATCCAGTCTACTTTGATGGTCTGGGGAGCTGAATAGTGTCAGGGTGAAATTCTTCACTCTTAGGAAACCTCTGTGTCCAGAAGAAATTGGGAGAAGCTGGTATAATCTGATGGAGCTTGGAGGGCCGGGGTTAAAAATAACCCTGGAGTAAAAGCCAGTTTAGGGACTGTCTCTGGGGAGCCTGGCGTGGGTACATCTGAGAAGAGCCATGTATGGGGGAGGGGCCCAGATAGTAAAGGACTCTATTTCTCTGTTAGCCCAGAGGATACAGGCAAGACGTTTCCATGTGGGTCTATGCCAGGGGCCTGGGGAGAAGACCTGCCCCAGGGTCCCAGCAGAGGAAGCTGCCCATGGCAGGGAGTGGGGACAGCGGACAGAGGTGGGTGGGTGGGGCCTGTGAGGCTGGGGGAGGGTTTGGAAGAGACTTGAAATGTTTTAAAGCTGTGCTCCATTAATTGGGTAACATGAGACTGTGTACCTATAACTTACCTCGTCTGTATATATTTAGTTCCCTGAAGTTCTCTGAATAGTTCTTTAAAAAAAATCCTGCAGTTAACTGTGCACGTAGTTTGCTGGATTGGACGAGGTGTGCTGCTGTGGAGGTGATGCAGGGGTTCCTGCAGAAACAAGCCTCGGACCTGGAGAGGGGAAGAATTCGGGAGTGGATGTGGAGAGCTGGATGGAGGAGAAAGGCTGTCCTCACAGGGTTGGGGAGTTAAGCTGCGTGGGGGTGGGGCCCGAGGGGCTTCTGCCCTCCTGGTAGCAGAGGCATCTCACAGGACTGAAAGGTTGACCTTGCTGTTGTGTTTAAACCACTGGTAAGGTGAGGTCTTGAGGCGTTTGGTTCTGGGATGTCATGTAAATATTTTCCCCTTGGGGCGAGGGAGATGCTAGAAATCAGTGCCACCTCTGTGTTGGATGGTTCGTTGGAGCCTTGGGAACCAGAGCTTGGGTTTTCCCAGGTTTCGAATCTTGGTTGTGGAGTGAGGGGAAGGCTGCCTGAGCGCAGGGCTTGGCCACAACTGTCTTCTTTTTTTAAAATAAATTTATTAATTTATTTATTTTTGTCTGCCTTGGGTCTTCGTTGCTGCGCACGGGCTTTCTCTAGTTGCGGTGAGCGGGGGCTACTCTTCGTTGCAGTGTGTGGGTTTCTCATTGCAGTGGCTTCTCTTGTTGTGGAGCACGGGCTCTAAAGTGCAGGTTCAGTAGTTGTGGCACACGGCCTCAGTAGTTGTGGCTCACGGGCTCTAGAGCGCAGGCTCAGTAGTTGTGGCACACGGGCTCCATAGTTGTGGCACACGGCCTCAGTAGTTGTGGCTCGCGGGCTCTAGAGCACAGGCTCAGTAGCGGTGGTGCACAGGCTTACTTGCTCCATGGCATGTGGGATCTTCCTGGACCAGGGCTCGAACCCATGTCCCCTGCATTGGCAGGCAGATTCTTAACCACTGCGCCACTAGGGAAGTCTCCATGACTGGCTTCTGAGCTTGACCCGGACGTACAGTGTTTCACCAGTTTATGTATGTTGTTACTTCCTGCTCTCAGGCCTCAGTGTTCCAACCCTGATGCTGCTCATGGTAGTTGTTGATATGCTGCCATTTTGTGAAGAATATGGTTTATTTTGGTATAAAGACCATACCAGTAACAAGAGGAGATAACGTTTTAGCATTTTGAAGTTTATGAAATATATTCATGGATAAGATCTCTTTTGATTTGAAGGTGAGCCTTATTTGTTTATTTAAAAATTTTTTTTTAGCAATATGAAAGGAAGTCTTTATTTGTTTTCTAGGGAGGACTAGTTGCCAGGATCACTATTAAAGACTAAATCTTAATAAGAGGCATCCATACATTAAAAAAATCCCGGCACATATTTTTATTCTGTAATAATTTTGTCTCTCTCCCCTTTTGACATCCCTAAGAAATCCACTTTGCCAAAGAATAACTTTCCCCCTGCAGAGCTTTTCCAGTACATGTCAACACAGTGAATTTTCCCTCCTTTGTAAATAAAGCAGAAGTATCCAGGGCACCTTCTGTGGCCAGGCTGGTGGGCAGCTGGGATGTTGCTGCCATTCTGGTTGGCAAGACCCTGAATTGTGTGGCTGTTGCTCATAGGGTGGTGCTGGTTCGAGCAGAACTTTCCACTGGCTCTGTGGTGTCACACATCTTCAGGGCAGCCTTATTATTATTCTCAGTTCACAGATGAGTATCTTGAGGCTCCAAAAGGCGAAGGGACGTCCCCCAAGTTGTGCAGCCCATCAGTCGGCGAGACCAGGACTCAAACCCAAGCCTCTGACTTGTCTCAGATTTACGGTGGCACCTTTCCCTCTTCTAAATATTCCAGTGAAAGCCTTGCTTTCAGCCGGGGGTCCGGTGGCTGTGACCTCTTTTGTTCCCCTTCAAAACCTAGAGAGCTCATATAATGCCACCCTTTCCTTGGCTCTCCTGGCTACACCAGTTTACTTTTAACTTTTCAAATTTGTCAAGTTCCAGGTCCCTGCCCGCTCCTGGATTTCGCTCTGTTCTTCCTCTGGATCTGTCTTTTCTGTTCTCCATCCCTTTTGCCCTGGACTCCTCCCTCTTCATCCTTGTGGTACCCACTGGGGGTCTTGTCTTCAGTGCAGCCCTGCACTTGGTTATGCCCCCCCGGCTCCCACATTTAACATCTGTAAGTATTATTCATGAAATTAATTGTTTAACGTTTGTTTCCCCTACTGATTTAAGAGTCATGAGGCAGGACCTAGAAGTCTGCTGTTTTTTTAACACCTAGTAGAGCACCTGGTATGTAGTAAGTGCTCAGTAAATCTCTACTGAATGAATGAGGTGGGGGGCTATTTATGGTGGAGCTGCAGAGCCCAAGTGGAGGGTCAGGGAAAGTGGATGTTCCGGAACCATCCTACACAGGTGAATCCTGATTTAAGGCTAGTCCTGGTTCAGTGTGTCCAGCAGCCCGTAAACACCAGTGAGGGGCTTGCTGTGCTCTCAGTGCTGTGTGCCCCACTCTGCGGTCCTGGGTTTTAAGGCAGATGGAAACCCCACCTCTAGATCTTTCTTTGGGTTTAACCCCGTCTGCAAGGTGTGGAAGGTGGTTTAGATGTTCCCTGAGGTTCCTTCTGGCCCAGATAGTTTCTTCTTTTTCTTACTTGCCAACTGGTGAATTAAGGGGTGATTATTTTCATGACAAAGAGATTTTTCACAGTTTTTTTTTTTTTTATAGGGAGCCCTCCCAGAGCAGCAGAGCGGGCTATTTGCTAAATGACAAAGTGGGTTTCACCAGGAGGGAGTGGTAGATAGAGGTGGATCCTACTTGCCGAAGATTAATCAAAACTAAAGTCTCTCCGAGCTGATACTGTAAGTCAGGAAGAGGCATATAAATAAATCTAAAGAGAGCTCATTACTCGAGTTAAGGAGATTATAGTGAAATGCTAAGTGTTTTAGTCTGAGGTCTTTCTCCCTTTGTTTCCTTGTCTGTGAAATGGGCAGCCTGCATCGATCAGAGAAGTAGTTAACGAATTCTCTGGGTGAAGCATCAGTGAGATGAGTGGAGAGGCCGGGACAGGGCCTCTCTGCAGGGAGCTGTTAAACTAGATTTCAGCTCTCCTTCGGAGGTGGAGAGTCCAGGGAGGGAAATGAGCTTACTAAATATAGTGGGAACACAGTCTCAAAAGGGGACATGGAGGGGCGATTTGCATAACCAGCATTTAGGTCGTGCAAACAGATGGTCTGAGAAACCTTGTTATGCTTGGACCTTGCGTGTCTGTCTTTGGTTTCCTCAGGTCCATCCTGCAGTTCCGATGATTTAGCTTCTACGTCTGTCCTTGCAGCTGAAGGACAGGATATTTGTTTTACACTTCACTGTAGAATTTTAAAAATGCTTCTTTGTATTTCACTGCTAGTGAGGCAGTGGAATGAACCAGGCTGCCTTATTTGTCCTTCTCATCCTGTGTTCTGGAAAGAAGGAGTGGTGAGGACTACAGGCTGTGGGTGTCTAGGACATCCTGATCTTTGGGTTTGACCAATTTGAGAGACATGATGGCAGAAGAAATGAATGGAGATGGCATGAGACCCCTTGCATTAAGGGCCCCCATCCTTCTGAATAAGACTCAATGACTATACAGATTTTGGTGGGTTTTATTGTAAATTTCTTATTACTTGTCAGACTTGTCCGCTGATTTCCCCCAGAAGTGCTCTGTGTACTCTTTTTTTTTTTTTTTTTTTGCGGTACGCGGGCCTCTCACTGTTGTGGCCTCTCCCGTTGTGGAGCACAGGCTCCGGACGCGCAGGCTCAGCGGCCCTGGCTCACGGGCCCAGCCGCTCCGCGGCATGTGAGATCTTCCCGGACCGGGGCACGAACTCGCGTCCCCTGCATCGGCAGGCGGACTCTCAACCACTGTGCCACCAGGGAAGCCCCCTGCTCTGTGTACTCTTGACAGGTGAGAAGTGAGTAAAGATCCCCAAAGGGTACCTAGCCCTTAGTGGGCCTCAGTGTATAAGCGATCACCACCTTCCACAACAAGCAATTTCTTTGTCTTCCTTCTATTTCTAACAACCCAGAGCTTGGAGCTTGGGTGGCAGCAGCTTCTTGCCCCTTTCTGAAGAGTGAAGCAAAACACTTAACCTCTTTGGAACGCCAGGGCCTGCCAGGAGACTGAGACAATGTGTGGGTTGACGGGGACCCAGGTGATGACTGTTGTGAACTGCGAAGTGGATGCTAGCCCTGAGCCTATGGCCATTGCTCCAGCCAGGGACCAGGGACCAGGGACCAGGCCCGCAGGGATGCTGTGGCTTTGCAGATGCCGCTTACGGCATTTTGAAGGATTGCTTTGACCAGAGACCCACTCCTCAGCCTGCCTTCTCCATGACTCACCCGAGCTGCATCTTTTGGTAGCATGAAGGACCGAGGTGGGGGAAAGAAGAATTTCTTACGAGTGGGAGCTCCTAGGTATTGCATCAGCAATTGAGAAGTGTAAGGTTCTTTGCAGGTCATAGACAGAGGCTTTTAAAAAAATTGAGATGAAATTCACGTAACATGAAAGTAACCACCTTAAAGGGAACAATTCAATCCGGTGGCCTTTAGTACATTCACGATGTTATGCCACCACCACCTCTATCCCGTTCCAAACCATTTTCTTTTTTTTTTTTTTTAATTTTTAATTATTTTTTTGCGGTAAACAGGCCTCTCACTGCTGTGGCATCTCCCGTTGCAGAGCACAGGCTCCAGACGCGCAGGCTCAGCGGCCATGGCTCACGGGCCCAGCCGCTCCGCGGCACGTGGGATCTTCCCGGACCGGGGCACGAACCCGTGTCCCCTGCATCGGCAGGCGGACTCTCAACCACTGCGCCCCCAGGGAAGCCCCCAAACCATTTTCATCACTCCAGAATAATGCCTCTTACCCTTTAGACCTTCACTCCCTATCCCCCCTCCCCCCAGCCCCTGGCAACCCGCAACCTGCTTTCCGTCTCTCTGGATTTACCTGTTCTGGATATTTCGTATAAGTGGGATCACGTAACAGGTGACTTTCGTGTCTGGCTTCCTTCCCTTAACGTGATGTTTTTGAGGCTCCTCCATGTTGTGGCACACGTCAGTAGATCATAGGGTTTTAACAGCTACCCAGGACACCCAAAGACAAACCCTCACGGAAAGAGTGAGTCTTCCAGCCACTGTCATTCACGTTCTGCCAGGAGGAAGGGAGTGAACTAGATTCCTCGTTCCCTAAATAAGCTACGTTAGAGACACCAGGGGCGTGTCCTTTAAAAATACCGATTCCTGGGCTCCAGTCAGAGGGTTCTGAATCAGTAGGACTGGGGTGGGGCCTCTCTGGGGTCTCTGGTTGTTAGCTGGGTTTGGGACCCCTGAACCGGGTGGCCTGTGGGGGGGCTACCTTGACTCTTAACGATCTGCCTGTGATCTGCGCAGAGGCCTGAAGCTGCGACCCCGATGCTGTTCGTTGTTTATGAGGCAGTTTCTCTGTGCAGAGACTTCTGTGGCATGCGATTTTCCTGTTTGCCTTCTGAGGGGGAGGCGTTGGGCCCCCTCCCTGCCGCTTTATTACAGCTCCGATGAATTGTGGCTCATTTATCGAGCTCCAGCTACGGCCTGTGAGCTGGAGATCGGAGAGGGAAGGTTGTTCACGCCCCGGGGTTGTAGTTCCAGCTGACTGCACATCAAGGTTACGTTGTTGTCGAAAAGCCACCCTCCCAATGGCTCTCACTCCCTCCCAGACTGGTGTCTTCTGGGTCCGTATGTGCCCACTCCTCTCCATGCGGTCTTTGGGACCCGAGTGAGCAAGGCTGATAGGAGTGATCCGGAAATCGGGAAGCCTGCAGCTGCGCCGGAGGGCTGGTGATGGGGGAGGCTAGGGGCTGAAGCCAGGAGGAAATCCCTGGTGATGGAAGAGGACCCAAACGAACCGGAAACCACCCACAAAGTGCAGGGACCCAGCACTGGCCCCTGCAGGTGTCGATCGCTGGGGGCCACTCTTGCACCTCTGGTTGCCTGGTCCCTGTCCATGGAGGGCCTGCTTTGACAGCTTCCCTTTCTCCTGGGGTGGGGACGAGGGGATGGAGACCAAGGGGAGATGCAGAGGCGGAAAGTGAGGCCAGAGAGCGCGATGATGTCTTTGCCTTAGTAAACCGGACAGCTTGCCAGCCTGCCTGGTGCGTGGTGGATTCCCACAGCTGACTCTGCACTGTGCTGTGGGGGGGTGGGCACCTGGGCTTTAGTGGGGATCAGCCTCAGCCAGGCAGGCAGCTCCCCAGGGAGTTACCCCTTGACCAGGAGGTGCGCAGCGCGCGCTGACATCCCGCCAAGGGAAGGAGCTGAGCTGTTGTGTGAGTTGCCTGGTGGCCCTTGGACAAGCCGTTCCTCGCCTGAGATTTTTTTTTTCTCCCCACTGGGCTACCCTTTTAGGAGTGAAAGGGACATCTAATAACATCTTTTTTTATTTTTAAAGGTGTTTCACCAAGCTCGCCTTCTGGGCTTCCTTTGTAAAGAAAGCCCTTGGGTGTTCGGATGCCTCCTTTGTGCTGCTCTCACCCCTTCACCTCTCCTGGGATTGGTTGAGGGGGCCCCATAAATCTCACGTCCTCTGAATAGAAAGACTTTAGCAAGTTGTGTTCAGTCCTTGTTCCCGCTCTGATCACTGTAGGCTTTGTAACGTGCTCCAGGCGTTACTTGATTGTGAACCTGCCCATGGGGCTGTTCTGAGGTTGCCTGAGTGCAACATTGCTGGGCTTTAAATCTCAGACCCTGGATGAACTTAGTGATTCTTCCAGGTTCCAAATCCTGTATCGACTGACATTTGCATAAATCCTCAATTTGTTACCCTCTGGTTCTAAGGGTGAGGATGTTTTGGAGGGAGAAGGCTGTTAGCCTGAATTCCCAGGGCACCTTCGCCTGGTGGGCTTCTGATCCATAGATGCTTCCAGATTCTTCCCAGAGGCGAGGGCTGGCAGGAGAGGGGGAGAGGGAGGGCTGGAGGAAGGCTCTGCAGCTGCTGGCGATTCCCTTAGCTACTTTCCCCCGAGCATCTGGGCTCAATAATTTGCTTATTTCTATTTTTTATTTGCACGTCTCTGTCGATGCTTGCCTGGACTTACCTCTCTGGGAGTGAGAAGGAATGTTTTGGAATGACATATTTTCCTAAAAAAAAAAAAAAATCCAGGGGCTTTTTCTTTAAAGAGGCCTCATTTCATCTGTTTCCCCAAAGAGCTTGGGTCCTGGATCAAATTAGGTGCAGGTGCTTAAGACCCAAAGCAATGTAGTTAAGGATTAGCTCTTGTGTTATTCTGTCAGCCAAGTTGGTGGCACAGGTGTTTCCCTTCTCCCTTCAGACAGTCTGAGAGCACCGTAAGGAGTGGGCGGGATGAGGAGGGGAAAGGAGAAGGCAGCTGTGGGAGGGAGGGGGGAGGGGATGGGGAGGGGAGGGTTTTCTGCTCTGAGGGCCCATCAGCTCAGGTGTGTACTTTGCATCAGTCCGGGAGGTGGGGTGGGCGGGGTAGGGTGTGAGGGTGGGGAAGCGTGCAGGTGGACTGTGCACAGGCTCCTTGGGGTCCAGAAGCTCGAGTTCCTTCTCCTGTGCCCGAGACAAGCCGAGGTTGAAGGGGCCGGTGGAATAGGCTTCTCCCAGGCATTGCTTGTGCTCCGGATTTTTGGGGGGGTTTTGTCCTGAACGTTGACACCAGCTCTCAGAATTTTTGTGTGTGGTCATCAGTTGGCTCTTCCCACAAGGAGGGGGTTGAAACGGTTGCCTCAGGTGTGCCAAGATGCCAGCCCTTGAACTGTCTGTCAGTGACGGGTGAAAGGAAAAATAAGAGGAATGGAGTTAGCTTTTCATAAAGCAGAACCTATCAGAAAGAACTGTTCTTGATTCTGAGAGTCTATCTTTCGTTTTCCTCAGTTTTCTGTGTTAAAATGTCCTTTCTTTGAAACACGGCGGTGATTCTAGATGGTGGTCGTGTTGCTTTGGAACACGGCGGTGATTCTAGATGGTGGTTGTGTTGCTTTGAAGGGGGCGGCTGCGTAACAGGTGAATCCCAGGAGCTCAGTGGTGTGAATGCATCTCCCCATTATGAGAAGTTCAAAACAAGTGGAGGGGCTTCTCCTCGGGGACTCGGGCTCCTTCTGTCCTGTGGCCCCACTCTCCTCTGGGACTGAATGCAGCCTGCAGGTAGGGAAAGAAAACAGGGCCGTGTAAGGCCACACCCCGTCGTAAGGCCTGGGCCAACAGTCTGCTGTGTCCTCAGGAGGCCGGGGACAGAGATCCAGAGAACAGCCAGCCACGTTCTGACACGGTGGCTGTTTGCATTAATGTTGTTACCTGGCAGGATAGAGGTGGCCGACCAGTCTTCTCTTGGCCTGCCTAATTTTTCTCCATTTTACTGGTTTACAGAACCCAGAAGCCTGGGGACTACTGTTCGCAATAAACCGAAGGTCATTTCTGTGGAGTCCTGGGAAATATTTCCTTACTTGGAATACTTCAAAACTAGCTAAATAAAGCTGATGCTTTCCTTTTGTTCCTCCTTGTTATGAGCTAAGGATAAGCAACGTCACCTGGAGGCCAGAGAGAACCAGGTTGAACAGAAGTTTGAAAGCATGTGGTCTTTCCGGCTTGTGTCCCTTTTTTAAATGAAGAAGATGCTTCAGTGTTTTGGTTTCACATCTGAAGAGCGCATGTCCCATGTATGGAGGAAGGATGAGAATAACCAGAGGTTGATTTCACAAAGGACAAAAATAAGCCAAGTTATTGGTTATGCCAGTGAGAGCCTGTGAAGAAGATGTTTTGCAGTCTGGTTCATGCCACACAGGAGAGGGCTAGTGTTTCTTCTTGGGGAAGTTGAGTCTGGTGGAATCTGCAGAGAGGGAAAAATGGGCCGCCCTGGCCCGGTGCTCCAAGTGTGAGCACTTAGTCATGACAGAGGGGGAGAGAGTCTTGCTTTAGAAAGTTGGTGGCCGTCACTCATCATGGGCCCTAATTTCTGTGTTGGTTTGATCTCTTTCAGGTTAGTCTGAATGATTCCCACAATCAGATGGTGGTGCACTGGGCCGGAGAGAAGAGCAACGTCATCGTGGCCTTGGCCCGGGACAGCCTGGCGTTGGCGAGGCCCAAGAGCAGCGATGTAAGTATTGGTGTCACTCTGGGCGTTCCTCTGTGCAGCCAGGACGCCCTTTTCTCATCCATCGAGGTTATCGTGCCAGACAAAATATTGGGTAATTGGGAGAATCTGGAAAATAACATATATCCCTTCTTCGCGGAACACAGGGTGGTGCAGGCAGTGTTGCAAAGAGACCCGTGTGATGTGCGGTGACTTTTGTGCTGTGGGAGGGCGTGGTCTGGGTTGTTGCATCTGCTCAGCAGAATGCCGGAAGTGTGTTGTTGGGCAGGGCTGTCCGTCGGCAGTGGAGCCCGCCGGAACCGAATGGGTCTTTCCCATGTGCTGATTTCTTCTAACCCGTTACAGTTGGGTGAGTCCTTGAATCTGAATCGCTCAGACTCTTAATTTCCACAGTTGGCACCTTACGATGTTTAATAGCCTAGGTGCTTTGAAGACATTAGACCGAGGGTCACGCACTCAAAAGACCCGTGATAGAGGCCAGGTGGGTAGCAGGCAGGGGCGAAGCTGCCTCCACGTTTATAACACTCTTCACCTCCACAAGGAGGAAGGGTCTCTCCCATTTTTCTTGAAGTATGTGGCCCTCTGGGACTTTTTCCCACTTTTGATAGAGATGCAGGTTCAAAAAACATTCACCGGTGTCTTGATTTGAACATGGTGGTGGATGCTACCTGGTCTCAGGGTATAAGACACTGGGAAGTGGAGGGACTTTGAGCTTCTGGGCTGTTACTGGCTCTCAGCTCTGGTTGCCATGCAGGGCCCAGTGCTGCTGGATCTGATTTTCTGAGAGAAGCTCAGAGGTGGGGATTTTTACGTGAAAACTGCTGAGTCTTACAAGTTGGCAGCTGCCGTATAGCTTTTACAAACCCTGTGTGGGCCAAGTAAAACATATATGAGGGCCAGAGCGAGCCCCTGGGTCCAAAGTCTGTGGCCCCTTCTCTGAACCTCCCCTCTTGGGGAAGAGGAACAGCCCCTGCCTCGGGTCAGGGTGAGGCTGTGGACAGAAAACCACGTTGTGGAGGTTCGGTCACTCTGCACTCTGGCCAGAGGAAAGCCCCTGATGACTTCGCTAGCACTGTCCCGTCAGCCTGGAGGACATACTTGAAATTCTTGAGCCTAGATTTGGTCTCCATGAGGCCCCTCACTCTGTATCCACCATCTGGTTTGGATGTGCTCCAAGGTAGGGGACCAGAGGGTACCCCAGGGGCTGTTTTCTGGTGGGCTGAATGGGGGCAGCTGGGGAGGGCAGACGAAGGGCTGGCCATCGTGATGTGTAACTTGGGCCAGGGTGGGGTGCTGAGCAGTGGTGGTGGGAAACCGCTGCAGCTGACAGCCAGGCTGGGCGCGGTGACCTGGTGCAGGGCTAGGCTCGTTTGGGGCCGTGACTTTGGCCCAGTTATAAATGCGATCAGGGTTGGCAAGCACAGATGGCAGTGTATTGATGACTGTTGGCCTGTGAGAGTCCGTAGGCCGCTGTGTTCAGAGGCATCCCTTTTGAGCACAGGAGACAGCTCTCTGCCCTCCTGCATTAAGAAATCCTCCTTAGGGTTTTAATGTATTTTAAAAATTCTTTGTGCAGATAGTATTTTTGGCGAAGACCTATCTTTTTACTGTTTTGTGGTACAAACAGGAGCCCAGAAGCATTACAGTGATTTGCGTGGGGTCACTCAGCACATCTGGGGCAGGGTTGGGGCTAAGACCCCATCATGTACTCGGTCAGTGCGTGAGGGTGTAGTGTTGCCACGGTGACCAACATTAGTTTTAGCACTGAAAGTCCTATATCCTGGGACCCTCCTCAGTCTTGGATGAACCAGGAAGGTTGGTCACCCTACAGATACTGCCAGTCTATCCAAACCCAATTCTCACTCTGCCTAAATATTTGGGTGCTTCTTACTAAGGACCCATTGAACATGTGAAACGATAAACTATTCTGGAATGAAGTATACGCTAAGATTAAGTGGAAAGGAAACTTCGTGCTTGGAGATAATAAATTGGGACGGCAGAAATTTCCCTCATCAAGGCATAAGCTACATTAAAGAACCGGCAGATGAAACTGAGACGTTCTCATGTGGAAAGTTAATGCAAAAATAAATTCTGACTCAGAGGCAGGAGTAGGTGGTGCTGGAGTAGTAACAATCTAAATTTTCTTTAAAGACTGGAAGCACGGTTCACAGGGCCCCGTAGGCAATCCAAAAGGAACAGAACCTATACAAATTAGGAACTGTGTGAGTTGGAGAACGGCCAACTCATACATATTCAGTATATAAAAAAGGAATGGATCTGGAAGCTGGAATCCCGGAAGATTTGCTCTTAAACAGAAAAAAAAAAAAAAGAATATCCCGATGAACTTGTAGCCAGTGTGAGTCCATGAAGCATGGCTCCTGCAGGACCTGTCTTTTTCTGTGATAAGCCTGTAGATGAAAGGAAACCGAAGGTGGTGTTTATCTTGACCGTCCCCGCCTCTTCCTTTCTGCACCCTCCTGACGTATTTTATCAAGTACTCGGTTGCCACATAATTGACCAAAGAGCTTTCCAGAGATAGTGTCTACCAGAAGACCAGAATCAACCAGGGGAGGCATCAAGAATGGTAGGACTCACTGCCCTTGTACCCAGAGTGGTGTGACTGGTGCCCCTGGGGATTGGCAGGGGAGCCGGGCCCGCGTCTGTAGCCTGTGGGAGCCGGAGTCTAGCTGAGCCCCAGGTCTGAGAGCAGAATGCGTGGGTTTGAATCCTGGCTCTACCATCCATCAGCAGTCTGACCTTGAGCCAATTCCTTCATTTCCCCTTGGTTTTCTCATCCATCAGTGAGAGAGTCCTTGTAAAATCTTGCTTCCCAAAGGGTGGTCTGCAGACCGGCAGTGTGCGGGTTTCGTGGGAGGTGGTTAGAAATGCAGAATCCCTAATCTCACCCCAGACTTCCTGAATCGGAGTCTGCATTTTGACCTGTGTCCTGCTGGGTGATTTGTAGGCGTGTTACAGTTTGAGAAGTATGGGTGTAAAGTACTTAGAACAGCCCCAGACACCGAGATGCTTTCTGGACACTTTAACCCTTCTCCCCCTCCCCTCCTCCTTCTCGTTATTATTTATGGTTTTGAAGTACAGGGGAAATAATTTAAAACCGTTCACTCTGAAGGACCGTCTTTAGAGGTAAGACTGATCTAACTAGCAACTTTTGACAGTTTAGAAACTGGGTGTGGAATTAACAGACTACTGTATATAAAGCCACAAGGATGTATTGTACAGCACAGGGAAACAGAGCCCTTGTTTTGTAATAACTTTACATGGAGTATAATCTATAAAAATATTGAATCACTATGTTGTCTACCTGAAACTCATAAATACTGTAGATCAACTATACTTTAATTAAAAAAAAAGAGAAACTCCTTTCTTCTTTATTTAGTTGAGGGAGTGGTGTCCTGTGGAGGCCAGAGAAGACTAATTAGTGCAGAAACCTGTGTCTGGATGCAAAGCAAATGGTAGAAGCACAGGATGAGTGAGCCTGGGGGCGTTTGCCTCAATTCACTGGAGCTCACTGTGGGCCGTGAGTGAGGCAGCGTGCTAGGGAAAGAAACCCTGACTCAGAATGTACCAACCGGGGTGCTGTGTGGAGGCCATGAGGTCATCAGCCCACTTGGCCTCGTCTGAACACTGGAAGAGGCCCTTGCAGGGCTCTTCACCGTGGAGGAAGGTGAATAGCTGTGCACAGCCCCGAGCTGGCCTTTGCCCTATTGATCTGTTGATCAAGTAGGGATAAGAATTGTGAGGATAGGCTCAAAATACCGTGTTGGAGTTGTCCAGCCTGGAGAAAGGAAGCAAGGCCGATGAGCAGTTTGAGAGCCTCAGGCGTAGCATGGACCCTCACATACCTTCCTCACTTCTGTTTAGTATAAGCCCCAAAGGGATGGAGTTTGCTTACAGATGAGAATGTTAAGGGCGAGGTTTGTGGTTTTGAGGGTGGCCGCACGTCCACCACCAGCGGGTGATGCAGAGGTGTGGCGGGGTGTCCGGGGAAGGCCCCATGCTTCATTCAAGGTGGTGTTTTCTCTCTCCATCCAGTGTTCCTTCCAGTGCCTGGGCTGTAGCTTTGGTGTGTGATCTTCCTCTTTAGCAGAGAAATGCAAGCATGCAGAGGAGAACATTCACCCAGAACGTTGACTTGAGAGAGTGGAAAGTCAGCTGAACTTGGGCTTGGAGGAACCCCTCCTAGTTTTGTCGGTTTCTAGCAGCATGACCTTGGGCTAGTAGTTCATTTCTCTGAGTTTTATCTCTTAACTGTAAACAGTTGTTCACTGAGTCAGGGATCCATTCATTTCACTCTCTTTTGTTCACTCACAGAACACATGCATTTACTCACGCTGTGGTTTGTAGTGAAATTTATTCATTTCAGAATTCTTTTCTGAACACCTGCTATGTTCCAGGTCCACGGAAGGTGGCAAAGGAGAGCCCCACTCACGGGGTTTTTAAAGATGAAGAGAGTTGATGTATACAAAAGAGTATTGTTACTGCAAAATGCTGCCCCGATGTGAGCTTATTAGCACACTTGTGCCTCCGAGGAGGTAACGGAGTGGATTATCCATGTAGGGGACGATGCTAGGGCTGGGAGGAGCCTGAGCTCCCTTTTGGAGAAGCCGTCAGTTTGCTGTGTGTGACTTTGAATGTCACAAGGAACACTTCATGTCTGTTCTTGGCCTGGAGGATGGAAGTGAGAAAGTACCGCTTGGTCTTCCTACCACTCAAATGATCTCTGAACGCTCAACCTGCTGAATTTAGGAAGCTGTTTCTGTGGCAGCCCCTCACCGTGTGTTTGGTAGTCGGGGAACATGTGCTGTGCTTAAGTGTGTGTGTTTGTAACAGGAATTCTTCCAGATGTTGGCAGAGGTTCTATCTGTGCTCTTCCAACCTCGACATCTAATAAATATTAATAACCCGCATGTGCGCTCAGTTTTCTTTGCACAAACATCGTGTAGTTCATTGTTCACGTGGGGGCATCGTGTACCAGCAGTGACGTGTTTACATGCCCATTGTGTGAAGGGCCGTGTCTTTGTATGCCTGGTGTCCAGCGCAGTATCTGGCTCCCATGAACCCCTCAGAACGTGTTTGCTGCTGAGTCGATGGGATTCGTCCCGAGTTCCCATTCTTCTTGGGATTCACCTGTCCTTTTACTTTAACACTTTCCCCAATTCTAACTCAGTATTATATTCATAGTGTTCATAACATTATAGTGTTATATTCATCTGTCAGGCTCATTTTAAACCCACTGACTGTATTAATTTCACAGTGCCTAGGTAGTAAAGTCTAGGGACAAACGATCTGACAACTTCCATTTCTTCCATCCCTTTCTTGAGGTGTGATGGCTTTCAGGTAGCCTCCGGGCACCTGGTAGACACTCAGTGCACAAGTTATTCTTCTGTTTCATACCTGTGGTTACCGGGGAGCCAGAGACCCGGAAGCAGGAGAGAAGTAAATACCGTTGGCAACTGCATGGCCCCCCCTGCTGTTCCTCTAAACTCAGAATCTCCCATGTTCCAGGGTCAGGGTGCTGGAGGAGGGGGGTTCTGGGACCCCTCTGTGCAGCTTCTGTGCATATTTAATCACTTAGCACTGCTCTCTTTTTCATCTCTGGGGCTACTCTGTGAAAACCCATGAGGGTTGTTTTTTTTTTTAATCGTCTGGAATGCTGTAAGGACAGAACTCCCCAGCAGAAGGATGAGAATTAGATTACCTTTTGGGTACATTTCAACAGATGGCAAAACAAATTCTCAATCCCTTCCCCTCAGACAATCACATTTTCTCAGCCTCTGGATGTAGTTTGTTAAACACTCAACCCGGCCGTGGTGAGGAGCTTATCATGGTTTCTGTCTGCGCGTCTCCCCCTCCAGGGAATTGTTGTGGCCTCAGAAAAGAGGCCACTGGCTTGGGGACAGACACAGAGGTGGCCTGCTTCTCCTTTGTGGGTTGTCTTCACACCTGTAATTTCATGGTATCAGGGACCCGTTGGGAACCACACTCAGGGCGCAGGGGACGCGTTTGCAAGTGGAGGCGGAGGGAGCCGCCTTCCTGCCACTTTTCTCACCGATCCTTTTCTTCTTTCCCACCTCCGTCTTCCAGGTGTACGTGTCTTACGACTACGGAAGATCATTCAGGAGAATCTCAGAGAAGTTGAACTTCGGCGAGGGGAACAGCAGCGAAGCTGTGATCGCCCAGTTCTACCACAGTCCTGCGGACAACAAGCGTGTAAGGACGTCACCTCTCGTGACCGCGTGGGGCTGTCTTTTGGGACCATGGCTGTGCTACAGGAGGGCTGGGAGATGCAGCGCTTGGGCGTCTTTGCCACGTGACAGGCAGCTGGGGACTGTTTTTCTGCTTACCTGGGAGTCGGTGACAGAATGTCATTCTCAGGGCAGAGCTGTGCATGATCAAGCAGGCCAGGTCCTGGCCAGGCAGGATTTCTGGACAAACAAGGGCAGGTTAAAGCCCAAAGCGTCTGCCAACTGCCTGATAAGTCGCCTGCTTCATAGGGGGCACAAATGTTACCCAGGGCCACTGGGGCTTGCACTGGGGTCTAATCTAGGTCCTCCAGGGCAGCCGCTGAAGTCTTGGTTTCATGGGTATCACCAGTGTGCGTACACACGTGTGTACCTGCGTGTGCATGTGTACCCCCCCTTCCCTCCAGCCTGTACCTGTCTAGAAAGGAAAACCAGGGCAGCTGATCCTGCTGTGGCTCCTCATTTGTTTTCCCAGCTGTCTGCCCTGGGGCTTTGTTTCTGCAGTAGAACCCGGGCAGTTTGATTTGGAGGAAGCCTAGACTTGAGATGGCCCTGGGCCCCAGGGAGGAAGAGGGGGGTGCGGGAAGCAAGGCTTTCCTGTGGGTTAGGTACCTTGAGCTTGGAGAGCTGTGTTTGGCTGCCTTCCTCCCCGCTCTAGTGATCCCGAGCTCATGTCCAGGATAGGATGACCGCTTCTAAGGATGCTCGAAACCTAGCTCCTTAGAAGCCAAAGCGAAGGTACGGGGCAGCTGCTGCTTTTTGCTCATCCAGAAAGGAGGAGCGAAATCCACAGGGTCCTCTGACCAGGTCCGCCCCCGCCCCCCTGCCCCGCAGTGCTGGCTTCTCAGGTTGCCTGTGGTCTGTTAGCAGGGACTGTATTCAAAATATTTAGCCACCGGAATGGCCCTGACCAATCAGAACAGACCCAGTCTGGAGGGAGCTGGGTTTTGAAGGCCACCCTGCTGAGGCAGGCATTAACCTTTCAGTCGCTGGATTGTGGGCTGGGCCTGGGGAGGGAACCAGGCCCATGGAGCTGTAGGAGGGGCCGCTCATGGGTTTAAGCTGCCTGTTTACTAACAGAAGCAATTGTTTTTTTAACAACTAAAATAGGTGCCACTGGTACCTACTAGTTAATATCAGCCCCGTCTGATGGTCTCAAAGTGGAGGGGCAGTTAGGACAAACTCCCCTCTAACCTAACTCCAAGGTGACCGAGCAGTTCTTCCCTCTGCGAAGAAAAGCACAGAAAGAGGTTGGAATCGGTTCTGTAGTCTGGACAGCAGGCCCGCCGCGCCCTCCCCACCACTGCACTGGCAGGCCTGGTACTGGGGACTCCCGGTCCCTCGAGTGACTGGGGAGCCCTGCCCCAGGGTCCAGCCTGCTGGCCGTGTTGCATCTCCTGTGGATCAATCTGCCTCTCAAGAATCAGACAGCCCTTGGATTAGTCTCTGCGTCAGGTGGTACCCATCCATCATTGTTATTAGTAGTAGTAGTACTATTACACATTGTCCCAAAGTTAACTCTTGCTGAAGTTGTGGTCTCGAAACTGCTCTGTTGTCCCTTTCAGCCCCATCTCGTCCCCTCCTCGCCTCTGACCGCAGGGCACAGATGTCTGTAAGCAGGCTCCGTCTCCCTTCCTGCTTGTCGCGGGTTGCGGTGAGCAGCTGCTGAACCCAACAGTCAGAAGAGTCAGAAGACAGGAAAGATGAAGTTAGGGGCTTGCGGCGGGGGTGGTTTAGTGCGGGGAGAGGATCTGGGGCTTTTGGAGAGGGTGAAGGAGCAGGGCAGGGGCTAGGGCAAGAAGGAAGGAGAACCAGGGAATGGTTGCAATAGAGGAGCTCTAGGTGCTGCAGGTGAGGTGGGAGCCATGGGCCCGCGGCCTCAGTGCTGTCACCTGAAGAGGAGGGCTGCTCCGATTTCTCAGGGCTGAGTTGGGGATGATTTGGAGTTGGTGGGATGATGCATAGGGCCGCCTTCTTGGAGAACTTGGTGGCTGTTGGACCTGGGGCTGGAGCAGGCTGAGTGAGGTTAGGGATGCTGCCTTCCCTGTTGGGTTTGTAACTCCCCAGTGGAGGCTGTTACCCCTCCTCAGACTTCTCAGGAAGGAAGTGACTCTTACTGTGCTGATGACTTAGGTTACTTTTGCCTTTGTCCCTTGGAAGGCAGATTGCCCCACTCGACCTACCATTTCCTGATAAACATCCCCCATGGCTGAGTGCTTTGCCCTCTACGTCAAGGTGCCGGGCCCAGGCCAATCACCTGTGCACAGACGTTAGCGTGGCTGCCACGGAGGGCGATTGGAAATGGTGGAAATGACTGTTCGCAGCTGCTCGGAAGGGCTAAGGTGTCACGAAAGGGCCACGTGGAAGTCTGGGGGGGCGTGGCCTGCAGGAGGGGAAAGAAGGCGCTGCTTAGGTACATGGAGCGGCTGTGGGGTCACGTGAGAGTTTGGGTCTATTTTCGAATCAGCCCGCCGTCCCACTTCCTTCTTTGCGGTCCCCTGTGTGCCACCGCCTGGAGCAGCGTGCGGCTCTAGCCACCTGACAGTTCCACCAGCCTCGCAGTGCACCCGAGGTCAGTCAGCAGTGTCCAGACATGTCTGGGCTCTTTGAAGGTCACTGGATGTGTGGTCAGGTTTCCCAGCCTCCACAGATGCGAGAGCTGGTCCTGCCTTTTTCCAGGCAGAGGCTGGTCCCAGGTGGGATGGTGAAACGCTCTCTCTTTCTTCCCTTGGTTCCCACCTCCTGGAGGTGAGTCCGTTCCCTGCTTCGTCTGCCCATCCTCCTTTCACGGTACTCTTGGCTTCTTCACTCGAAACTGGAGACAGTCACTTAGGCTGACATGGGGATGAATTCTGTAGCGACTTTTGTTATCTCTCCGGAGGTCTTTGTGTTTTACGAGGGAACGTAGCGTTAAGCTAAAGGAAAAGATGAAGCACGTCTGGAATATTAAGTGATTGCAGACATGCTTGGAAAGGTAGGGGGTGGCGGTGAGGATGCTCCTGAAATTGCCCAGGTTAGGAAGCATCTAGTAGGTCAGCTCTGCTGGCCAGTCTGCAGGGTCGCCTCGAGCAGACTTGACAGCCAGGCGTCCCGGGACTAAAAGCAGAGTAGGACGTCCCATGCCTTCGTACTCTGTGCACATTGGAGGACGTTACCTAGCGGCAGGAAGCACGTGCCTAAGGGTGGGATGGAAGCTGCAGGTCATTAGAGTAACGTTGGATCAGAGAGGTGAAGTCTTCGTGGGTGCTCAGGACTAGGGCTGGAGCTTCACAGATGGGCAGATTTCTGTAGCTGGAGCAGAGCTGGTGGGAACCCTAGGGGATCAGGGAGGAGAAGGGCATGGACAGAGGCTTCAGGGTGCCAAATGTGTTTTCTCTGCAGGCGGGGAGGGGAGTGTTTGCACTGAATGGCTTAATGATGTCAGTGGGGCCCCACCTGAAGAGGGAGGAGTTTTCCCTCTGCCTTGAGGACTGGAGGGAGCCATGGAAGAACCTTGGAGCTGACGGGTTACTGTGAATACTGTCCCTTAGGGACCTGTGTCTGGTCTGCCGGCAGCATGCAGGATGGGCTGGAAGGGCAAGGTTAGAGGACGGTAAGAAAGGGAGCCCGTGGGTTACTATAGGCATGAAGTTGCCCAGTCACTTTACCAAACCTAATATCCACCCTCTAAGGGTCTCGCTCCCTGCTGGTCCTAGAAGCCAAGAGGATGAGTAAAACCCAGTGCCGACCCCAATTTCCTCATAGTCTCTAGTAGGACCACGGGCTGCGCTAGTAGCACTGGGAAGAAAAAGGAAGGCACTGATTGTGAAAGACCTTTTAGAGGAAAACCTAACAGGGTAGGTGGCCGATTGAACTTAAGGGAAGGCAGTGGAGTAGAAACCAGACCCTAATGGTGAGTAATGGGGCCGGGGAAGGTGTCACGTGGGCTTGGGACATGGGGAGGGAGAAGTGGGTTTTGGGGGGCAGGTGGCGAAGAATTCAGTTTTGGACAGAGAGCAATCTCTGGGCACATCCGGGTGGAGATGCTGACTGAGAAGGTAAAGAAGGTCATGAAAACTAGACTCTTGGGAAGACGTCAGGGTGGGCGTGGAGATTTGAGAGTCTTGGAATGCGGACTCCTGGAGGGGCGGTGGTGGAAGCTTTTGGAAGGATGAGCCATAAGCCGCGGTAGCAGCCGAGGATGGAGGAATCAGGGTCACCTGAGGGCGAGGAGCTGAAGAAGACAGGGGCTGGCAAGAGAGAGTCAAAGACAGATGGTCAGGGGTGGGGCGTGGAGCGATGATGCGACAGTGTCGCAGAAGGCAAGAGCGTTTGCAGGGAAGCTTGGGGACTGGGTTAAGAGAGGAGGTACTTCACTGAGCCCAGCAGTCCAGGCTAAGACCTATGGACTCAATTCGGGAAAGGCTGCCTTTTTGTTGGAAGGAGAGAGGTAAGGTTTGATGAACCAGCCAGACGCTGATACGAATGCTGCCTCTTCCTGGTCACCTTGGGCAGCCGACCTCTCTAAGCATGAGTGTCCTCATTGGTAAGAGAGGAGATGACAGTATCATAGCTTGGAGCTGCTGCAGGGACGCTGTGAGTGAAAAGAGGCAAGGTGTGCAAACATTCAGCCCAGCGCCTGGTGCATACTAAGTGCCTCTTGAAAAATTGTAGCTATTGGACTTCCCTGGTGTTTTCCCAGTAGTTAAGACTCCACGCTTCCAATGCAGGGGCCACGGGTTCAATCCCTGGTCGGGGAACTAAGACACGCATGCTGCGTGGCGCAGCCAAAAGGAACAAAAAGAAAAAGAAAAAGAAAAAAGAAAAATCATAGCTACTGTCATGAACGTCATACGTTCTGTGGCCGGACATGGGATTTCTAGGTCCTCAAATGTGAAACTGCAGGCAGCCATGGGATAGGTGTTTCTGGAGAAAACTTTTCAAACTGAGAGAACACTCCCTCCCCCAAATAACCAAGACAGTTTCAGAGCAGGAAGATAGGCTGTGTTATTTCTAGGGGACACTTTTAGACCCCAAATGATGATGGTCCTCCTTAGGGTCCTAATTGTTTTTATCACTTTGCCTTTGGTTCCGCTAGTTTTTGCTTTCATACCATTTACTACCCTTTAGGGTTAGACTTCATTAGGCTTCTCCAGAGTTTGGAGTTTTACATTAGATGCTGTGGAGGAAACAGAGGAGAGAGAACACGTAAAACGCTTGCCTGGGAAGTTTACAGGCTGGATGTGGGGAGAGAGCGTGAAGGAGAAGGAGCAGGAATGTCAGAAAGCAACGTGTAGACAAGTGCAGATTGTTTCTCCAGGCTGAGGCTGTTAGAGCTGAAGCGGGGTCTGGAGCAGGTGGAATCAATTAGGGAAAGCGTCCTTGGACTGATTCCTGTGCGTCCGTGATTTCTAGGATGTCAGTTGCTGAGTTCTGGTGACGCTGGGTCCCCCCAGCTCTGGTTCTGGGTCACAGTCGTCCTCTGAGCCACCCTGTGCTCCTGGGAGCAGGGGACGTCCTCCAGCTCTCTGTGTGCACGCAAGGCCTGCCACCTTCTGGGCTTTCCAGCCTTAATTTCCTGATATTTCCCTCAAGCCCCAAGACCGTCACCAAACCCATACTGTTTTTCTTTTTTTCCTTCCTCTTTTGTTCCCAAACTCAAACTGCCCTTGACTCGGCGTGTTCCTTCCCTGTGGAAGTCTTGTCTGCCCGTCAAGGCCCAAATCTTCCATGGAGTCATATCCGATCTCCCAAACCGGAACTGATCTGTAGTCTGTGCTCTCATAGGACTCTGTCCATGGTTTCTCAGTTGGTCTCATTTCCCCTTGCACTGTAGTTGGCTGTAGACACGTCTTTCTCCCACATTAGACCGGAAGGTGCTTAAGAGGAAGGGTCCTCTGGTTTCTCCGGGACGCCCTCGGCATCTGGTCCAGGGTGCATGTTCGGTGCACATTTGTTCAGTTGAATTGCTTTGATCCTTTCCCCTTGAGAGCTCTTGAGGCCGGCAGTCACTCTCCAGCCTGACTTGTTCAGAGTCGCTCACCCGTGGGGAAGCAAAATGAGGTGAGGCCCCTGCTTGCCCGCTGTGCCCCACAGTGAGTCTGCCGGCCCCGGTGGCCACTGGGTCCTCAGAGCTGCCCGGTCACCCGGCACAGGGGCAAGAAGGGGAAGCTAAGCTTCCTGGGCGGGTGTGATGGCAGGGGTATTCCCGGAAAGGTGTGTCAGAGGATGCACGGCTAGTGAGCAGGCCCATCTGTGTGCAGCCAGCCTGGAGAGCAGGGCTCCTCTGCCCGGCTTCCTAGAGCCGCCCTCTGATTGTGACCGGGTCACCCCCCAGGGAATGAGAAAGACCAAGTCAGTTGAAAGAAAAAATAGAAAGGCTTGGCTTGCTTCATTACCTGGGTAAACAAGAGCTCCACCTGGCTTCAGCGCAGCCCGTCTGCACCCTTCCTTTGCCGAGCCTCGTGTGATATGCACCGGAGTCTCTTCATTGTCAGGAGATGGCAAGAAGACCATGTGCGAGGGTGCCGGCCCCTGGCCTCTGCATGCGTGGGCACTCAGACTCTGCTGGGGAAGGGGTGTTTGGGGCGCGGCCAGGCTCCGCTCTGAGCTCTCCTCCTTTCCCTGCAGTACATCTTTGCAGATGCTTATGCCCAGTACCTCTGGACCACGTTTGACTTCTGCAACACCATCCAAGGCTTCTCCATCCCATTCCGGGCAGCCGACCTCCTGCTGCACAGCAAGGCCTCTAACCTTCTCCTGGGCTTTGACAGGTCTCACCCCAACAAGCAGGTAAGAGAGCTTCTGGGGCTCCTTGAGGTTTCTGTTCTGCCCCAGTGGATCGCCTGTCCTTCGAGTGACCTCCCCCAGCCCCTCCCTCCTCCTCTCTCAGGCTGAGCCTTTGTAGCTACTATTTCACTTCCCACGGCTGCGGAAAACTATATCCCCCTGGCACCCTGGGTCTGCATCCTAGCCAGGGAGCAACACCCAGCCCCGGCAGGCCCTGTTAGTTACACATCAGGCCATTCTTGCTGCAGGGACACCTCTGTTAGTCCTGGGGGTAAATCGGGTCTCTGGAATTAAATCAAAGAGAGCCAGGTAGGGAAGGCTGGCATCTGAGCTGTGCTGGGACCTCTTGTCGAATTTCTGCTCTACCTTTCCCATCCTCCACCTTAAACATACTGCCCTTGCCTACCATTTATTTGAAGTTACCATTCACTTAAATATTCTTGCTGTGTGTGTGTGTGTGTGTGTGCGCGCGCGCGCGTGCGTGCACACGAGCGCACGTGTGTGCGTGAATATAATATAAATGTATGCATTTTCTTCCTTTAACCCGGATTTGAAGGAAAGGTGAGAGATGGGGAGAGCGCCCAGGTAAGTTTCTATCTCAAGGTTAAAACTCGCCAAGTCAAGGGTATTGATCTCGCATAATCCCATGGAACCTGTTGGCCCTGTAGGATGGGGTTCATGATGAGTCTCAAATGACTTTGCTCAGAGGAACCTTGGAACGATTCTTTTTCTTTGCAGGTTGTTTAACCAAAACACGACCTGTTTATCTTCACTTGCCTTAGGGAGTAACCCAAGTATGGGCTGTTTACCAGTGTAGGTGGATTATTGTTGTTTTTAGTCTCCTGCTTCTTGCTCCCTGGTCCCTAGGGCCAGGGACCCTGTCTTTGGAAGTTGAGGGGCAAAGGTCAGCAAGTCAGTTACTCATGGCCACACCTTTGTGTTCGGGGATTCCCTGAGTCCTCTCCATTCAGCTTTCATCACTGTGTCCCATTATGGGTTTTCAAGGACACTGTTTCCCAGGCGAGAAGTACTGAGTATAATCCTTTTGTTTTCACCACCACGTGAGGGTCAGTCTTGAGTAAAATATAATTTCTGATAATCCGTAAAAGGAAGACAAGTCACGATCGTTTTTCCTTCCTTCCAGTACGGAGGTACTGAGACCTTAGTAACTGAATGGAGAAGAATGCAAAGGTGAACTTCCTGCCCTTCCTGCCCTTGTTGGCACGTGGGGTAACCGGGTTGGGTAATGTGATCTCCCCACCTGTCTTCACAGGGGACGTATTGTTGAGGCTGGGGTTTCCACGGGTGTGTGCTGGTGGTGCCATTCAGGGATCTTACATCACGCCTCTTGCATCGTGACCACTTGTTGCTTTGGTCTTTGCAGCTATGGAAATCAGATGATTTTGGCCAGACCTGGATCATGATTCAGGAACATGTGAAGTCCGTTTCTTGGTAAGTCGTGCCATCTGAGAAATTTGAGTTACATAATCCCCTTGCTTCAGTTCTAGCTCCTTCATGCAGGGCAAATCTGCCCTCCCCTGAAATGTGAAGCATCTGGTTCAGGAAGGACACATTCCAGACCCAGGAATGAGAGCTGCAGGTATAACAGACTCCCCAGGGGTTTGGGGGGGTGAGGAAGGAAGGTAACTTGTGGCGGGAGTGACAGAGCTTTTGCATTTTTCAATCCGTCAGGGAATCCAGGGGAATCTTGAAGCTCTTGCATGTATTAGAATTTCTAAAAGACCTTCATTTTTAGAGCGTCATATCAGAAGTGGGGACTTTTCTCTAAAATTCGTTCATTTGTTCATTCATAACATTTTTTTTGAATGCCTGCTGAATATAAAACAGACGCTTTAGGGTGTAAGAAGTTGAATAACTGATGGATGTAGTTATTAAGGATATTGCAGTTTAGGAGAGAAGAAGAGACATTTTGTGCATGTAACATACATCATGAAAGAAGCATGAAGTCCCACGGACATAGCATAAGAAGCCAGAGGAGGGCCATGCTCCTTCCAGATGGGTCATAGGCAGCTCCACGGAGGAGGTTACTGTTGATCCAGGATGTGCACACCAGGTAGGGTGTGGCTGTTTGGAGGGGTGCAGGATGGGAATTCCAGATGGGAACAGAATGGCCCAAGGCAGAGACGAGGCACTGTGGTGCTTGGGTGGAGAACCCTGAGTCTTATCCTTGGACAGTGTATTGGGTGAAATTTGGAAAGGGGTATTGGTATCAGAATCTGCAGTGCTTGCTTGATAAAGGAATTTGGACTGAATTCTGAAAGCCATGGGGAGCCATTGTAGGTTTTTGAGAAGGAAAATGAAATCAACAGGGCTAACCTTTAAGAGGTTGTTTCTGGTCTTAGTCACTTCTGGCCTTTTACTGTTGTGGGGATGATGTATATAATCTTGAATTCGTACATATGCAGACGAATGTGTAGAGCAGACTCCCAGGCGTGGACTTGGTGGGTCAGTGGGAGACAGTCAGACCATTCACACCTACCAAACTTGATACCTCTTGACCTTCACCACCCTGGATCAGCTCTACCCGTACGTAATCTTCCCCATTTCAGTTTCTGGTTGCTCAGGTGAAAAATTCCGAGTCATGACTGATTCCGTGTTGGTTTCATGCTTCACGTTCAGTCCATCAGGAAATCCCTGTGGCTGTACCTTCAGTATATACCCAGGATCCACTACTCAGCAACTATTTAACTCCAAGTCACTGCTGTCACTCATTAATCATCCAGCTGGTCTTTCTACTTCTACTCTTGTCCTTCTACAACTGATTCTCAGCAGGGCCGTATTGATCCTGTTAAAAACAGGTCAGATCATGTTGTTCTTCTGCTTTGAACCCTTTCAAGTGCATCATTACTTTTCTCAGATTAAATGCCAGCTACATTCCTCACCACAGGGCCTTTGCACTTGCTATTTTCCCCGGCTAGAATGCTTGTCCTAAAGATATATTTGTGGCTTGCTCCTTTACCTCATTCAAGTCTGCTCAAATAACATCTTCCAGATGGGGCCTATCCTAAGGATCTCATTAAAATTGCAATTACTCCTGTCATTCCCGGTCTGCTGTAGCCTGATCTGTTCTTTTTCTGCACAGCACTCATCACATCCTAATATACTCTTATTATGCTTATTATTTGTCTTTCTTCAATAGAATAAAACTACACGAGGGCATGGACTTTTTTTCAGTTTTGCACTGATATATCCCCAGTGACTAAAGCATTGAAATTGTAACTTTGCCAAAATTTCTATAGAAAGTGTCAAATTTTGTGTTCATTCTCAACAACATAGAATTATGCCTTTTTCCACAGCCAATGTGTTAGTATCTCAGTATAGTTGTATTTTTAAATCTTGTTTTATTTATGTATTTACTTACATGGCTGCACCAGGTCTTTGTTGAGGCTCGTGGGCTCCTTAGTTGTGGCATGCAAACTCTTAGTTGTGGCATGTAGGTGGGCTCTAGTTCCCTGACCAGGGGTCGAACCTGGGCCCCCTGCATTGGGAGCAACCACTGTGCCACCAGTTAAGTCCCTTGTTGTAGTTCTGATTTGCATTTTTCTTATTATGAATAAGTTTGAACCTCCTTTAACCTAAGGGTCATTTTTACTTCTTTTTTGGGGCCATGTCTCTTCATGCCCTTTGCCCTTTTTCCATTAGATTGTTCATCTGTTTATTACTGATTTCCAGGAGCTCTTGATATATTTGAGATTGGTCCTTTGTGATATGAAAGAGCTTGTACGTGTATGTTCATTTATATTTATATTTTCCAGTTTGGCATTGGTTTTTTGACTTTTACATGTAGTTTTAGTCCTCATTAAATGTAGTGGCTTCACAAGATGTGGATCCTGTCTGTACGTCTTTTAGCCGTCTCTTTGAAGAGGAATGTCTTTGAGTTCGTATTGCTTCCTTAGTAATTAAGGACAGTAAAGGATGGAGCAGAGAGGGGCCTTACAGCTGAGTATCTTCAGGCTCCAGTGGACTTCCTTTTTTTTTTTTTTTTTTTTTTTTTTTTTTGCGCTACGCGGGCCTCTCACTGCTGTGGCCTCTCCCGTCGCGGGGCACAGCCTCCGGACGCACAGGCTCAGCAGCCATGGCTCACGGGCCCAGCTGCTCCGTGGCATGTGGGATCCTCCTGGACCAGGGCACGAACCCGTATCCCCTGCATCGGCAGGCGGACTCTCAACCACTGCGCCAACAGGGAAGCCCTGGACTTCGGTTTTGTAGAGGGCAGCTCTTTCTGACTCTCAGTATTTTCCTTGGGCAGAGGTTGTAGAGTCTTAGATTATAACCACACTCTCATCCGAGTACAACCTCTACCCAGGGAACACCATTAGAACTTTTTTTTTTTTTAACTTTAAAGGGACAGATTGTTCTTTTTTCTGTTTAGAGAATCATATATTAAGAGGGCAAACCAGCAGGATTACTAAATAAAGAAGCTTCATGTTTGGGAATTTTTGT
The DNA here is from genome assembly GCF_963455315.2 of Globicephala melas. NCBI lineage: Eukaryota > Metazoa > Chordata > Mammalia > Artiodactyla > Delphinidae > Globicephala > Globicephala melas. The sequence goes on from NC_083321.1 coordinate 96,643,194, forward strand.
GTTGTACCTTCTGCCTCTGTGCAGACATGCAGATAGATATCCTAGGGGAAGGGGCTGCCTGTCTTATTGTAGATAATGACATGTCTGGTGTCAGGGAATTTCAGGCTATTTGAGGGATTTCTCCTAGGGTTCCCCATAATACGTGAGAGTGTAATGTAACCTCTCAGAGAATAAAGGCACACTTCGTTCAGCGATGCTTGGCGGCCTAGGAGCAGCAGGGGTGAGGAAAACCAGTGATTTATGTTATCCAGAGCTGGAGATTGGCAAGACAGGACAGAGGATGAGCCATGGGGGCGGGTTCAAGGATGCCCTGAAAGACTGTAAGTGAGGTGGGTGAGGCCAAGTGAGGACCAATGACTGTGCTCAGAGACAGAGCAAGGCTTGGAACTTCCAAATGCGGGTAAAGAGAAGAGGAATTCAGTGTCAGTGAGCATGGAAAGTGGGAGGCTAGCGATTGCCAAGTACAGGAATTTGTTAGGGGAGCAGCTCTCAGAAGGGAGAGGTTCAGATGTGGATTACGGAAGAGAATTGGGGTGAAAGCCGCAGCTCTTTCTGTTGCTAGCTGTCGGCTGCTTTGGGTTACGAAGGAATAGTAGAGGTGAGCTCCACCTCCATATCTGGGTGAAGGTCCCTTCCTCTCTGCCTTTTTAAAAATATCCAGCGTGTTTTAATTTGCATATCCTCTAGGGTAGAGGAAGTACTTTAATCAGTACTTCCAACTGTGGAAAAGAAGAGAACACGTCCTCCCCATCCCTCCCCTGCTCTGCACACAGAGCATCTCGCGGTGAACGTTAGTTTCTCTCATTGGGACAGGCTGGTTTCTCCATTGTCCTACCAAGACTCCAGATTGTAGGGCCAAAGTCAAGTCTTCCCCCTTTGCAAAAAGAGGCTCTTTTGTTTTCCTCTTTCTTGTCTCCCTTCTTTTCTTCTTCCTCCCTTCCTCCCTCCTTTCTTTTCTTTTCCTTCCCGTCCCTTCTGTCTTGGAACTTGCTCTTGACAATGCATCTTGGAAGGAATTTCCTATCATTGCCTCCATTATCCCGAGAGCCATTGTGTCTGTAGAACCGTACAGATGGTTTGTGTGAATTAATCATTAATGAGTCCTACTTCTCCTTGGGTCATCACTGCATCCTCACTGTGAAGCTCTCCTCCAAATTTTTCCAACTGTTTTTCCCTCTTGCTAAATGGTCCGCCTGGCCTTGGTGTTCTTGTGCAGGTTAGGAAACCTCGGGCAGGTTAGTTGTCCTCCCAGGCTGCTCTTAGGGCCCTTCTTAGGGGACACACCAGTGCAGAGATTCTTCTCTCAGGTAGTTTGATCTAATCACTCTGCAGTTTTTGGTTTGGAAGAGCTTTTGCAATATGTCCATGGATCCACGCAGCAAAGATCAATGCAGCAAGGAACTCTATAGGATAAAAAGAAATGTAAGGCATGGCCTTTGATGGAATCTATACTCTGTCTAGGAAGCTCAGACAGATACATTATGGTGAACGGTATAATATAGTGGGTAAGAAGGTCCATTGTATAAAGTGAAAAGACTGATTCCAAAATCCACTTAAGGCAGTTCTCTCCCTTTTCTTGAACTCATAAAAAAGGCTTGGAATTGAGACGCATGGCTAGTGATGGGAGAAGGGCATGGGGGAAGGCTTCCTGGAAGAGGGGGACTTGCACTTGATCTCAGAAGACGAGTAGGATTTAGATGTGCAGATCAGAGTATATGCAGAGGGCATCCAGGTAGAGGGGGATAGTGTGGACAGAAGCACAGAGGGAGAGTGAGCCCTGCGTTTCTGAAGGACGTCAAGGGGATCAGTACACTTGCCTTTCACTTTTCCTTCTTTTCCCTCTCCTCTAGCCCCGCTGGAGCTTGCCTGGAGTGAAACCCAGGCTGTAAACAACAGTACCAGCAGAAAATACTTGACAAGTGGCAATTCCTTTCCCTCTCTGCTGAGCCAAGGAGCCGCCAAAGGGTTGTGTTTGCGGCACAGGGAGAGAGCATCACTTCTAGCTGCTGCCATGGTGACCCTGGGTTCTCATTGATGGTCTGCATGGCAGGACCTCTACACCTCCAACGACTCAATGTGGAGATGATGACAACCGCTTTTTTTTTTTCTTCCAGGGGAATCGATCCCTACGACAAGCCAAACACCATCTACGTTGAACGACACGAACCCTCTGGCTACTCCACAGTTTTCCGAAGTACAGACTTCTTCCAGTCCCGGGAGAACCTGGAGGTGATCCTGGAGGAAGTGAGGGACTTCCAGCTGCGGGACAAGTACATGTTTGCCACAAAGGTGGTGGTAAGTTCGAGGAGTAAACTGCTTTTGCGTGTCCGTTCTGAGGGTGGGTGTTCTGTGATCAGGCACGGAGGGTCCATGCAAGCAGGGACGGAATGCACGTGCCTGGGGGAGCTTGACTGCCGGTGCTGGATGTAGCTGGACACTCCCAAGGGACCTGGAAGGTTCTGGGAGGTCAAGGAGCAGAAAAGCTTAGACAACCACTCAGAGTGTCTCTGGGTGCTGGGAATTTGGTCCTTTCCTGGTCCAAGCATCCTTGACCAACACACACTTCTTTGAAATCCCGATGAAAAGAACACAGAAAGGAGGGGTGGGGCTAAGTGGCTTTTTTTTCTTTAATCCCACTCCCTGATTTCCCTGCAGCTCAGGCCCATTTCTTTGGGAGGTTTGGACACATGTTCATTTACATGGCTAGTAGAATGTGTAGTCATTGGCTAGTGGGAGTTAATGCTCTAAGAAAAGCAGTACTTAAGCTTCCAGCTGTCAGTAAGTAGCTTAAGTCTCAGGCTTTGGGAAAATCTTCTCCTTGATTTTGTGTGTTGGAGCCACACGCTGAAATGGAGGGCTTGCTCATTTAAAACCACAGTTGATTATTTAACAGGACTTGCCTTACAGCTGTATCAAGTTGCAACCATACTGCCCTTGTGTAAAGGAAAAAACCAGGCCTGGCCAAGAGTAGGTTGGGCTGCTCTTGCCGGGGGGTGCAAGCTTGCTTTCATAACGCGACCATTGCCTCCTTGACCTCAGGTCTGACGGAGGTCTCTGGGGCCTGGGCGGTTGCTCTTTTCTGTCGTTGTTAACCTTAGGGACTAAAACCAGATGTCATGTTTTCGTCCAGGTTCTCACTTATTTATATGTTGGTAGCTGGCCAGGCAGAAGCAGGTCAACCCGCTTGGTAGGATCCTAGGGTGGAGAGAGAACTTCCCCAAAAGGGAAAGCAGGGAGCGAGGTTGGAATCAGAAGAGAAGATGCGAGAGGCTAAATGCCAGAGGGGTTCCCCATTACACACCTCGAAAAATGGTTTTTTTTGTTGTTGTTGTTGTTTTGTTTTTGCGGTACGCGGGCCTCTCACTGTTGTGGCTCTCCCGTTGCGGAGCACAGGCTCTGGACGCTCAGGCTCAGCGGCCATGGCTCACGGGCCCAGCCGCTCCGCGGCATGTGGGATCTTCCCAGACCGGGGCACGAACCTGCGTCCCCTGCATCGGCAGGCGGACTCTCAACCGCTGCGCCACCAGGGAAGCCCTCGAAAAATGTTTTTTAAGACCACTAAACCATGACAAGTTTTCTTCTGTCAGGCTGTTTGCCTCGAGTCACTCCCTGGATCATTTGCTTCCTGCCTTGCCTGTCTGTCTCTCTTACACACGTGCGTGCACACAGAACAGCCCAAGGACACAAGCATCCTTGAGTTGCTTCAAGCACAGGGATGTGCTGGGAGTGCAGAGGTGAGAGGTCAGGCCTGAGGACTGGTACCTTGTGACATCCAGTTGGGTGACCCCAAGTACCAATTGTGTTTACAACCTTGTCTCCAGTCCTCTGGTGCTCATAGGTCTTTTTTGTTTTAGTCTCTTGGGCCTGTGCTTTTTGTGATTTTAATTTCTCAATTTTAAGTCCCAGTGACTAATTCCCAGATTTCTTTTACTGACTGAGCTGGGAGGGTCTGAGGTGGAGAGCACTTGTGCATTCCCTCATCCTATTATTTCTAGATCTCACACCTGAGAATAAGTTATATCCCCTTTAGAGCTTTCTGTGCCTCTGTTCTGCCATCACAGCTATGTCTGTTGTGTAGACATAGCTGATTTTCAGAGTGCCGGTGGTAATTTCTTTACTATTCCTGGCCAGTGGTAGGATCAGGGGCTGTGTCTGTTTGATCATCACTGATGCAGTACCCAGTATCTTGCACATTGCTTGATACATAGCAGATGTACAGTGGAGTCGAATGAATCTTTGCCTGCCTAATTTAGAAAGATGAGGCTACTGGCGTTTTCTTTGGGGGGGGGGATGGGATTGGGGGATATTAAATTATTAGTTCTTTTATTGTCAACTCTCATCTCTGTGTGTGGCTTATTGATTTATATGGTATTGGTGGCAAAATTGTAGTTGTGTTGGCTTCTTGCTTCAGCACATGGATGGACCACCAGATTCCAAGGTCAGTGGTGTTAGCTAGAGGCTCCAGGTGAGATGAGCTAGGCCACCTCCTGGAAGTGGTGTCCTAGGGTCACCTGCAGCAGCAGCAGCAAGGGCCCTTGTTACAAATGCAGATGGCAGGGCCCAAATGCATTTTTTCCCCTGAGCATCCTAGGATGCCTAAGAGTCTGCAAAATTGGAGACATTCTTCCCTAAAGCCTTCTACATGCAGAAGCTTCCAATGCTAGTTATATTATCAAAGGCACGTTTCTCAATGGATGGGTTGATGAGAGGAGAAACACAACTGGCAGTGGATAATAAAATGGGTATTTTTCTCCTTAATACACTAGAGTCCTAAGCCATAAGGATAAACAACATTGGCCTTGGTTGGATAACCCTGTCAGTAGGAGTATTGAGGCCTGCAAGTGTCACTTCTTCTCTGGGGTGTGCCCAGCACTCTGGTTGCTGGTTTTGGGGAATTCTGAGTGACTTTAATGTTAAATGGATTCAAATCAAATTAGGAAAGTCAAGGAACTCATTGTAAAAGGACAGAAAATTGGTTTTGGGCGATGAACTCTTTGGCTTTTTTCCGGCACCGTGAATGATTCCAGTTCTTTGCAGGTTAGTACTTTAGAACATGTCTGGGCAGCCATCTGGGTTCTGGACTGGAGCTGGTTTTCAAGTCTTCCTAACTCTCTGGGGCCCTTCTGACCTGGCTCTTACTTCACATGTGCTTTGTATCAGATGCCCTTCAATTTCCTTTTAACCCAAGTTTAATTTTTCTTCCTTGGTTTTTGACATGAAATTCACTTACATAGTCCACAGCATAGGGCCACCATTAATGCAACAGGGAGGCACCTCTGCAAAGGGACCGACATCAGTTTGTGAACTTGGTGAGACGCAGCTGTGAGGTACTTCCTGGTGGATAACGGTAGTTGCCGAACAGTTGGAGGGAGGGGAGGGCTGGCTGCTACTCTCCAGCTGCACTCCCAGCCTCTCCTGAAAGCCAGGCTCAGACATTTCTTGCACAAACGCGCAGCAGTGAGCCAACACCCGATGCATGAGCTTGTTGGAGTCTCCTCTCTGTTCTTACAGATGATGCAGACACAGGGTTCTAGAGCAGGCTTGGCAAACCATGGTCCTTCACTTGTTTTTGTCAATGAAGTTTTATTGAAACACAGCCATGCTCATTTGCTATGTGTCACCTGTTGCTGCTTTCATGTTACAGTGGCAGAAATGAGTCATTTCCTAGAGGCAGGATGGCCCACAAAGTCTAAAGTATTTTTATACAGACCTTCACAGAAAAAGTTTGTCAACCGTTGTTTTAGAGGCAGGATTCTGTTCGCCTTTCACTTGGCATCAGGCAGCTAGACTCCTCCAATGCAAGAGCTTGATGAATCTGAGGCATCACCCCCAAGAGTTCAGGTGACAGGCCTCCCTAAATCGCTGTGCCCTGTTCATGCCAGGGTGTTACCTTTAGGATATTATGGCTAATTCAGACACCTTGCATTCTGCAGATTTCCCGAGAGAACTCATTTGGACTTTCACTGTTCTGACCAGCCAACCACTAATTTCACTATTGGAAACCAATTTCTAACCATCATTATGCTGAGTTAAAGTCGCTAAGGCTGACAGAGATAATGGAAAAACTTAGTTATTGCCTCAGAACTCTGGGCTTCTACACGGGAGGTTAGCTGGCCACGGTGGGGATGTGACTTTTAGGATAACTGACCAACATCTGACTCTTGACGAATTATTTTAATTATGACATCCCTTAAAGGTCTCCAAACATAGACCTAGGTATACGTACTCGCTGCTTATAACTCATACAACAATAAAGCTCAAATGTTTTTACGGATTAAAAATAAAACTATCCTACCAAGGTGTTTAAAATTAATTTTTTGTAACACCAGTATTGAGATATAATTTGTACAGCATAAAATTCACCCTTGCAAAGTACACAATTCAGTGGTTTATTTCACGAGGTCACGTAACGCTCACCACCATCTAAATCCAGAACGTCGTGGTCACCCCCAAAGGAAACTTCGTACACAGTAGCAACACTTTCCACTCCCCTCTCCTCCCAGCCCCTTGCAACCAGGAATCTCCTTTCTGCCTTGTGGATTTGCCTGTTCTGGACATTTTATGTAAAGGGAGTCATATGATTTGTGACCTTCCGTCACTGTTGTCTTTCGTAGTATCGTGTTTTCGTGCGTGTTGAAGCAGGGATCATGGGATCACCGTAGTTTTACGTTCGCTGCTTCTTTCTCCTGCCAGATCAAATCTCTGGTTGAACCCCTCTGGCGAATTTTTGTTTTGAGTTATTGTACTTTTCAACCCAAGAATTTCTATTTGTTTCTTTTTTTAAAAAAAATAATTTCTGTTTCTTTATAGATATCCTCTATTTGGTGAGACAGTGTTCTCATACTTTCCTTTTTAATTCATGAGACATGATTTCCTTTAGTCCTTTGAATGCGTTTAGGATAGGGGATTGAAATTTCTTGGCCGATAAGTCCGATATCTGGCCTTCCTCAGGCCAGACTGTTGTGTGTGTGTGTGTGTGTGTGTGTGTGTGTGTGGTGTGTATGGGTGATACGTTGCTGTTTGCTTGCCATTGTTTTGGTGGAAAACCAGACATTTTAAGTGATATAATGTGACAACTCCTCACATCAGAGTAACCCATTCCCAGGGGGAGCTTTTTGTTGCTTGAGTTTTTGCAAGCTTTTATTTCATTTTCAGGATTCTGAAAAAGTTGATTTTTGTTGGTATTATTGTTGCCTTTGTTTTGTGAGTTTCCTGCATTCATTTTGTAACGTCTGCATCCCTTGTTGGGTATGGCTAGTAAAGTACTGACCATTAGCGGTCAGCTAATGACGGAACAGAGATTTCCTTATGCACTTTGAGCCATTCGTCTGGCAGCCTTTGCTGAGGGCCTCTGAGTGTGTGTTGGTGGCATGCCTTCTACAACTCTGCCTTAGCCTCTGCTTCTTGTTTGTGTAGAGACGCAAGGTTGTTAGCTGGCTGTGAGAGATTAGGCCCTTTCAGTTCTTTCCTGAGCATAGCACAGCCCTTTTGTGTGTGACCTTGTAAATGTCTTGGAATATTTCAGAGCTTATCAAAACCTCTTACGGACATCTTCTTCCCCAGTTTTTCCTTTTAGGCCTTTTAGTTCACCTTTTGCAGTTCCAAGCGATAATGTTTCTCCAGCAGCTGTGGTGTTAAAACATTTGCCACTTGTCACTGTTCCCCGTAAACGTCCTGGCTACAGGTCTGTGTGTACAGCGAGCTGAGTCATGTTATATAAAGAGAAGACCCGAGAATGCAGCTTTCAAGCGAGTCACCAGGCAGATCAGATCTGACAGTCCTCTGGCTGTGGGGCATTTGGGAAGCTCCAAACCTGTTCTGTCCTCTCCAGTGGCTGCTGGGCTGGTGGTTTTCACAGCTGTTGTAGCTGTGAAGCTGTGGGTTTCCCAGGCTACCACAGAGCTAGAGAGAAAAGGGATGGGATTAGAACAAGTTAAAACATCACCAAGTTAGCTCTTCTTGCCGGTCTTCAGTCGTTGTCTTGAATAAATGCTCCTTGAGTTTTTGCAAGCTTTTATTTTCAGGATTCTGAAAAAGTTGATTTTGAGAATTTTTGTCAGTGTTCTTGTTGTTTTCACAGATGAGTGGGTTTTTAGAGTTCCTCACTTTGCCGTTCCAGAAGTGCTTTCAATTAATATTAACTTTGCACACTTTTTATTATGGACGTTTTCACATCTACATAAAAGAATAGTTTGTACTGATATGACCTCCCCTTGTGCCTTCATTCAGTCTCAATAGTATCTACGTTCGCTAATCTCTTTTCAGCTGTCTACGCACTACTTATTTTTTCTCCTGGACTGTTTTAAAGCAAATCCAGATATAGCATTTTATCCATAAATTGGGTATAAACAACATGAATGTGGATGGCATTTAGCCGAAACTTTGTTACTGCTTTGAAGGAGAAGGTGGCAGGGAATCTTCCAGCCCATTTCTATCATGATCTAATTTGTATGTGCAAAAGAAATTTGGATGTATCAGTTTGGCACTGTGTCTGGCTAGCAGACTAGAAATAAAAGCGGCGTAGCCAAGACGGAGGTTTATTTTTCCCTCCTCAGTGCCGCCGGAGGTAGGCGGTCTAGGGCTGGCATGTTGGTGCCCTGGTATTATTGGGGTCGCAGGCCTCTATCTTGCTGTTCTACCATCCAAACAAATGATTTCCATTCTCAAAGTTCCCTCATGGTCCACGACACGTGTACTAGCCTTCGAGTCTATTGGAGTTAAGAAGAATTAAGGACAGACAGAAAGGTCAAAATAGGACCCCTCCTAGCTGATTCAGTCTCTTTAAGCAGCTTTCCTTGAAACCCAACGCAATAGTCTGTTTACGTCTCATCGACTGGGAACTCAGTCGCATGACCACACAGAGTTGTACAAAAGGAAGAGAGTCTTAGTCTTTTACTCAGGTGGCCTTCAGGGTCCTTTTGCCAAGGATGAAAGGCATTAATGGATGCTGGGGTAAGCGTAGCAGTGTCTGTCTGTTTCTGAATATGCTCATAGGTGACTGCGCAGAACATTTCTGAAGGAATGGCCCAGAGCCCGTTACCAGTGAGCACTCGGGAGCAGAGCGGAAACAGATCTTCTGCATTTTACCTTATACCTGTCTGTATTGTGAGATGTTTTTCACGAGTATGTTTTACTTTTATAATAATGGTAAAGGAAAACCCAACATCAACAAAAACCCATCGTTTGTTAAGAAATCCATCTTACAATCAATGTGCCGTGGTTTCATTGTTCATACTTTTCTTGGTGGTGGTAAAATACCACAATAACTCGTCTGCAGATGCTTTAGGAATGAGCCTGATTATCCAGATTTAGGAATCCTTCTCTTGGAAGGAAGTGGGATGGATGTGTTTAGAGGTTTCTCATGACCTTAGTATTCTGTGATTTTTGCATTTATGCCTTGCTATCCATTCTCAATTCTCAAGCTTCCCAGCAGCCATCATTAAGAACACTTAACTAATGATGGGCCTGAATGTCACTGAGAAAGGTGGCTCCTTTCTCAGGTATAACTGCAATAGGAAGTAGTGACAGAACATAAAAGCATAAAAAATATGTGTTTCACTGATATCTGTGTATTTATATATATTCATAAGGATTTATATAGGGTGACTTAAATCATCTGACCTTTATACATAGTTATAAAACTTTATTGACCTAAGGAGGGCTTTTGGAATTTATACATAGCAGTTTTACTGGGAACTCTTCTCTCATTCAGGTGATACATTTTGCGTTTTTAATCGGTCTATCATTTCTATAGCCCCATACTGAGGACAAGCTATTATGTGGTTTTCGGGCTGCCATTCTGAAAAGGCAGTCTTCTGTACTTCTCTGCCTGGCTTCTTTAAAACAGACGACTTTTAACCGGTGTTCAGTGGTGGCTTGAAAAAAAAAATGTGTGTGTGTGTACACACACATTCTGCTGCTCAAATGAATAGAAAATAACTTCATGTTCATCAGCCTGCTCTTCACAGTATTTATTGGACATGCGTGAGCATGTGTATTAGTAGTTGTTATATTACAGTTAAGAGAAATGGGCATCTTCCGTCCTCTATAGGAATTTAAAATCTATAATAAACAGTAGCAACATAGCCAAGGATAAGTGAAGCCTTCTGGCTGGGGATCCCGACATTCTAATCAGTTGGGTGATAGTCGTGCTTGCGAGGATGTCCGCACGAGGATGGACCTCCCTGTCTGTTTTCGTAGATGTGCCACATTTGCCTTCAGTTCCCGGTCACAGACTTGTAGAGCTGGAAAAAGCCACATAGATCCTTTACAGTGTTTCTTATCCTTTTTTGAATCATTGACCCTTTTGAGAACCTGGTGAGACGTTCTCCCTAGCAAAACGAGTGAGTACATCGACACAGAAAATTTGTATATATATTTCTGGGGTTCCTGGACCACTTAAACCCATACCCAAAGTCCTGATTCAAATCAGCTTCTCATTTTATAGATGAATAAACTAGGACCTAGAGAAATTTAGAGGTGGCTCCAAATCTAGTGCTTTTATATACATTTGCAAGCTTCCAGCTGTGGTTTAGTATCTCTAAAATGCAACGTGACGTGGTCAGCATCGTGTGGAGTGAGTGCATCACGTGTGCGGTCAGCGTCATGTGACGTACTCTGTATGCTACCAAAGAAAGCATATTCTAGCAAAAGACCTTAATCACTGAGGAGTCTTAAAAGATTAAAAAGAGAATCAATGAAAATCCCTTCAACTCTTGGTACAAATTAAAGCCCTGTGACTCGGGATCCTAGCGATCTGCAGATACGAGTAGAAGGAGGAAGAGGGTAGTTTTTATGCGTATCAGGTGTGTGGCTGACCTCACCCAGGGGTGGTTTGGGGGCTGTGGGCTCCTCCGCCCCGCCTGTCTCGCCATCACACAATTCTCTCCCTTTTCACTCTCTGCTTAAGCTTTGGCGGCCACTGCCCCCTTCCCCAAGCTCAAGTTCTCCCATCATACCGTCGTCCTTCCTCTTCATGTGGTATCTGGAGTATCTAATATTTATTGTAGACCAGGTATCTAGGATAAATTGGTGCAGCCCAAGCTGCCCAGTGACAGCAAATGTTGCAGAAATGTGCATTTGAGGTCACACTCTCTATTTTGTGTTTTTAGTTGAATCAGAGGGGTCTGACTTTTCACTTTTCTCTTTTCGCTCATTTTGAGTGGCGATAATATAGTACAGTTGATTTTTTTTTCCTCTTCCTTGGCAGCATCTCTTCGGCAGTCTGCAACCATCCTCTGTCCAGCTCTGGGTCTCCTTTGGCCGCAAGCCCATGCGAGCAGCCCAGTTTGTCACAAGATATCCTATTAATGTGAGTGGGGTCCACGCCGGGGTGGGAAGGAGTGCCGTTGTCCTCGTGCACAGGTTAGAGGGAGGGTGATGGGGGGTGGATACCTGATGGAGTCTCCCTGAAGTCACTTTCTAGATCGGTCTCGAGAGAGAGAACCATTATGCTTTGGGCATCTTGGTCTGTTTTCTCCCTCTTCACTTTTTGAAGTGGAGCTGAATGGGAGCCTTAATTTGCTTTAAGTGGAGAAGGATTGGCAGAGAGGTTTGGAACCAGAGTCAATGGTCTCAGTGTGCTAGTGCTGAAGGAATGAGAGGTTAGTGACAGCAGTAGTTATTTATTAAGTACCTGCTGTGTTGCTCACAGATGGTGAGGTTCCAAAAGGGGATAGGATTTGAGTCTCACCCTTTTAGAAGCAGATGGGTTGGAGAGCCTGAGAGCAGAGCAGAGGAAGAAACCATGTACAGTCAAAGGCTTGACTGTGCAGTACGTGTTAGAACATAGAGAGCGATAGGGAAAGTCAGTGTGGACCGGGTCATCAGAGACGTGACCACGGGGAGGAGGGGGCATTTGGAGGCCTTGATGCCCGGAGTTGGTGTGATGGAAGGTTAGTAGCTAAGAGGAGGGTGTGACGGAGAACATGCTTGTCTGTTCTTTGCTTTCTCTGGGCTCTGCCTTCCTATAGTCACCTTAGAGAAAATAAGAGGGAAGGAAATGCACATTAATCCATGTTGTACTTTGTACTAATGATAGGGAGACATTATTAACTAAAAGCGATTTCTGGGTCATGTTTGGAGTTCAGGGCCCATTCTTATTTTGTGTCCCACCTGCCAAGAAGGGGTTTGCTCCGGCCGTAAGGCAGCCTCAGGGTCTCCAAAGAGAGAGTCGGGCAAGCTTCTTTCCCAACGTGGGGAGGCTTTCCGTGGGCTCCGAGCCTGCAGTCCTCACTGGGACATTTGGAAGTCATTGCTTTAGTGTGCGCTGGGACAGTCCACAGGGCCTGTGTGGTTTTTTTGACTTCTCTCTTTTCTGACTTCTGATGCCAAAGGAATATTACATTGCGGACGCCTCCGAGGACCAGGTGTTTGTGTGTGTCAGTCACAATAACAACCGCACCAACCTGTACATCTCGGAGGCGGAGGGGCTGAAGTTCTCGCTGTCCTTGGAGAATGTGCTCTATTACAGCCCAGCAGGGGCAGGCAGTGACACCTTGGTGAGGTAAGGAGACCGGGAGGCCCTCCCTGCGTTCTTACACCCCCGCACGACCTCTGGATGGGTGGGTTTCAACATTAGCTGCACGTTTGGACTCACCTCGGCAGGGAGGTTTCAGAAACCCCGATTATGCCTGGCTCACCTTCCTAGAAATTATATTTTATCTGGTTTGGGGTGTGATGGGTGTGTGAGGATTTTCAGAAGCTCCCCAGGTGACGTTTATGTGATGCACAGGCTGAGCACCACTGCCTGGGTGACACTTAGGGTCACCGCCGCAGTGTCAGCCCCTCCTTTGGGTTCCCTTCATTCAGTTACCTGGTTTTGTGGTCTCAGAGCCAGTGGGAAAGAGCGCTTGCAAATCATCATCAACTCCAGACCAGCTGGTATATGTGGCCGCAAGGCCCTGCTTCTGTGTGACTCTGGTTAATTGACATCATTACTCTTTTTTTCAGTAACTGCAAGGTATTGTTCTGTGGTGTCTGTGGAAAGACACCAACATCACCGATCCTTTGTCAGTAAATCACATGCCTGGAGTTGTCCTGCAGTAACGGGTGTTCTCTGGGTCGTGGAGTAGTCCGGGGTTTGGGAGGGGTGGATGCCACGAATCCGTGGGGGCACTGGTGCCACAAGCCCATTTATTCTCATTTACTGGGTGACAAACCAGACTTGTGTGTGTCTGACTGTGATTACGTTTACTCTGTGCTCTTGGGAAGAGCCGTCCGGTGGAGCTGACTGACTGGTCTGCAGTGAGGTCTGGCCCAAAAGGCCGTGACCACCAGGTCAGAGGGCATGTCCTTGCTGCCCACTGTCCCTCTTCACGTTGCCAGTTCATTCAGTCATCAGTTCATTCAGCAAGTATGCTGCTGCCTGGTGCCTGGCGATGTTGGCGTGTACAGCCATGAGATATTGTATCCAGCAAGGAAAACTCAAGACGAGGCCCTACATTCTATGGAGCTTTTGTTCTAACTGGGGGAAAACAGAATATAAACAAATATGTGATCTGCTGATAATGGTGAGCGCTGAGAAAAAGAATAAAGCGAGATAAGAGGACAGAGGGTTACGAGGGTATTACTTTATATTGGCTAGTCGTGGCAGGCTGTTTCACGAGGGTGACATTCCAGCAGGTGCCTGAATTACACGAGGAAGGGAGCTGGGCACATACCCCGGGGAAGAGCATTGCAGGCGGAGGGAACAGCAGGCACGGGGGTTCTGAGGTGGGACTTTGTTGGTTTAATTTAGGAGCAGTGAGGAGGCCAGGGTGGATCAAACAGCTGGTGGAGGGGAGAGAGCATCCCCAAGACACAGGAACCAAGAGAGCAGGGTTCAGGTTGTGTAGAGCCCTCAAGGGCGTAGAAAGAACTTTATCTTTTTCTTCTGTTCTTCTTTTTTGTGCGGTGTCCTAACCACTGGACCGCCAGGGAATTCCCTATTTTTTCTTCTAAGCACGATGGAGGGTTTTGACCGGAAGCTGGACATTATTTGGTTTAACCTGTTACGTTCCCCCCCCCCCCCCCCCCGGTACGCGGGCCTCTCACTGTTGTGGCCTCTCCCATTGCGGAGCACAGGCTCCGGACGCGCAGGCCCAGTGGCCATGGCTCACGGGCCCAGCCGCTCCGCAGCATGTGGGATCTTCCCGGACCGGGGCACGAACCCGTGTCCCCAGCATCGGCAGGCGGACTCTCAACCACTGCGCTACCAGGGAAGCCTGGTGTTACGTTTTTTTGGACACCATTTTAAAAACTGTGAATTGCATTATGTAAAGAAAAGTGCATAAAACATAAATGGGTAGTGTTAATAAATAATTTTCAGTGAACGCTCACGTGACTTATCTTTTAAAGAAGCCATCCTGGATGCCGTGTGGAAATTAGACAGTGGACTTTCATGTGTCTGGTGGGGACATGAGTGGAAGCGGACTTTCATGTGTCGGGCGAGGGGGACGCCCAGCTGTGAGAGCACTGCCGGAAACCAGGCCAGTGGAGATGGAGGTTGGCTGGACCCCGGGGCGGTAGCAGTAGAGATGCTGGAAATGGTCAAATTCTGACCATTTGCTGATGGACTGGACATGGAGTATGAGAGAAGGAGGAGTCAGGGACCCACCACTGCTTGGCCGGGGTAGCTGCTGCAGTGATGGTTTCAGACTGACGGAGAGGGCTGGGCGAGGTGCAGGTGTGGGGAAAAGATCAAGAGTTCTGGTTTGGAGATGCCTATTAGATATCCAAGCAGAGAACTTCCTGTGTGGTCTCTGATACGCTTTTCTCCGCCCTGTTTCTTCTCCTTTGGAGGTGCTGTCATCTTTTACTCCTTACTTTTTTTTTCCCCTGTGTAGACGCGCAGGTTATTTATTTACTCCGGGTCCCTCCCCCCTCCCACAGGTTCCTTATTATTCAGTGTCTTATGTTGTGTTATAAACCATTCCTGCCCCGATTCATCCTCAGGTCGTTCTGGTCAGTCACGGCCCCTTCCGGCTGGTCCTGTGGCTTTTTTTTTTTTTTTTGATTTATTGAAGTGAAATTCTCATGATGTTAACCATTTTATTAATGTAATCAACTCAGTGGCACACAGCACATTCACAATGTTGTGCAACCACCAGCTTGATCTAATTCCCAAACATTTACATTTATATTTCCCCCCAAGAAAACCCCTTACCCGTTCAGCAGTTTCTCTCCACTCTCTCCTCCTCCAGCCCCTGGCAGCCACCAGGCTACCTTCTGTCGCTACGGAGTTGGCTGTTTCATATAGATGGAATCATGCCGTAACACCTGACCTTTGTGTCTGCCTTTGTGTCTGCTTCACTTTGTCATGTAACGTTTTCAGGGTTTATCCACGTGTAACACGTGTCAATCAAGACTTCATTTCTCTGTATGGGTGAGTAATAGTGTCCTTCCTTTTTTATAACTAAAATCATGAACCACTCTCTCTCTGGCCTTCTGCCGACTCTTTGTCTGTCACCTTTGAGAGCCTCCAGCTGTGGGGCTGATGAGTCGGGGCTTGGCTTCTGCATTTGTCAGCCCTTCAGGATGGAGACGGCAGGGCAGGGCAGGGGCCCGAAGCTGCAGCGAGTGGCTCCCCAGGAAGCGGGAACCTCAGTGACGTGGCCACGCGACCACTGTGCACAGACAGACGGCCCTTTATGCAGTTACAGACATTCCTCCCCGACTGCCTGCCCTGCCTCACCGCTCGGTCCAGTTAGGAAAGTGAAAATAGATTTACGTCAAGATTCATAGACTTGACATCCTCCTCGGCCTTCTTATTTTTTTTTTCTTCAGATTTTATCTCGGGACTGGAGATGTTCAGATGTACTCAATTGAATGACCTTTGTCAGCTGCGTCTCCATCTCAGCACGATGACATGGGACGGGGTGAAGGAGCAGGTTATGTGGGCAGGCTGGCTTAACTTAAAAAACAGAAAACCACACCAAACCAAACGAGCTCTTCTTTGAGCTCAGTGGGAACGTGTGGTGCCGAGGACCTGGGTCTCTTTACTTAGAGACCGGGAGGAGGAATTCTCAGCAGGGGTGACCCTGACCTTGTGAGAGGTGCCACGTGGAGGCAGCGTCTAGATGGAGGGACAGACGTGGTGGGCCCACAGGGCATCTTGAGGATGTGCTGGGTTTGGGCTGAGGGTGGTTGAGGGGGACCTGGTGAGCTGCCTGGCGAGGGGAAGAGCAAGTGGTGAGAGCCAGGGAGAGAAAACGGAAGAAAACGGACTCTCCGGGGGAGATGCTTGGGTAAGTCAGGTAGTTGTAGTGTGCAAGGCATCAGAGCGGGAGATGACAGGGTGGACCGGGGCCTGGAGGAGCGTGGGATGTACAGAGGCTAGGCTTCTGCTTGGATTGAAAAAATAAAACACCAGGAGAGAGACCAGGGGGAGAAACAGGGCTCCTGAAAACAAGAGAAATTCACACCTCCCAGATAAATTGAAAGAAGCCGATACGGGGACCTCACGATGCTAGGATCACAAGCAGCAGAGCCGAGGTGAATGGAGGGCAGGGGGGAGCAGACGTGGGGCCCGTTCCTAAGGAAGCAACTGAAAAACAACTAAAACAGACCTAAGGAAACCACGCGTCAGAACCTTTGGTCTCAGCGCTGGGGTTTTCTGGAGGACCTTGCTCCGCCTCTCAGCTGGGGTGGCCCTGCCACTGCTGTGTGCGTCTTCCTGTCTGAGGTGGCCAGCCGTCATCCAGCTCGACATTTGTATGACAGATAAAGGGGGAGCACAGTTCTGTGCTTTTTCACAAAGCCCAGTGGCTCAGAACCCTCCAAATAAAGGACCCGCTTCCGGTTTTACAAGCCACGTGTGAACTCTGGCTACCCTTTCTGAGAGATCTGTTCTGTTTGTAATGTGTGTACCATGTTAGAACAAAACTTCTTCCCAGGGCAATTACAGTATCTGGGGTAGCAGTTAAGGCCAGGGAGGGTCGTCTTCTCTGCTTCACTGTTAATAAGCATAACCTCAAGGTTTCCAGAGCCATCCTTGTTAGATATACCATGCCTTTGGGAAAGGGGTTCTGCTTTGCTCCCTGACAAATCCTATTGGCTTCCGTCTGATCAGGGTTTTGGCTAATTAGTTGTAAGTATCTGGACAGTGGCTGTGTAACCCCTTAGCTATATTCCTATAGATTGGGTTAGATTGTATGCCTCAAATTGGGTTAGATTGTAAGCCTCAACACTATACTTCTTTAAATTGAAGAATAGTTGATTTACAACGTATTAATTTCTGCTGTACAGCAAAGTGATTCAGTTATACATATATATACATTCTTTTTTATATTCAGTTCCATTATGGTTTATCATGGTAAGTCAAATATATTTCCCTGTGCTATACAGTAGGACCTTGTTGTTTATCTATTCTGTATATAATAGTTTGCATCTGCTAACCCTAAACTCTCAATCCTTCCCTCTCTCACCACTCCCCTCCCTTGGCATCCACAAGTCTGTTCTCTATGTCTGTGAGTCTGTTTCTGTTTCATAGATAGGTTCATTTGTGTCATATTTTAGATTCCACATGTAAGTAATATCATATGGTATTTGTCATTCTCTCTATGACTTATTTCATTTAGTATGATAATCTCTAGGTCCATCCATGTTGCTGCAAATGGCATTATTTCATTCTTTTTTATGGCTGAGTAGTATTCCATTGTATATACGTACCATGTCTTCTTTATCCATTCCTCTGTTGACGGACATTTTGGTTGTTTCCATGTCTTGGCTATTGTGAATAGGCCAGCACTATAATTAGTATCGGTGAGTTTGGTTTAAGGTTTCCTGTTTGTCAGGGCTCACTAGAGGATTTGGGGTCAATTTCATTAGTGGAGAAATAAATGTGACTCTGACATCAACTTTTCCGTGTTGTATTAATCATTCTGAACCCCACGTGAGGAGTGATAGGTCAGGTGAGCATCTTGGCCTTCAAAATGACAAAACATCACTTTTTTAAAAGGACAGATTATTCAGCCGTAAGAAGGAATGAAGTACTGATACAACATGGATGGACCTTGAAAACACTATGCTAAGAGAAAGTAACCAGATACAAAAGGCCACAAATTGTATAATTCCATTTATATGAAATATCCAGAAGAGGCAAATCCATAGAGACAGAAAACTGATCAGTGGTTGCCAGTGTCTGGGATGGAAAGGGAAAGTGGGGCATGACTGCCAGTGGGTCCAGGGTTTCCCTTTGGGAAGATGAAAATATTCTGGGACTACACAGTGATGATGGTTGCATAACATTGGGAAGGTACTTAATGCCACTGAATTGTGTACTTTAAAATGGTTCAATTTTATGTTATTTAAAATAAGAACATGCCAAGCAAATGATGAATTCATGCTCACAGCTGTTTTATTTTCTCTTAATGTAGGTATTTTGCAAATGAACCATTTGCTGACTTCCACCGCGTGGAGGGGTTACAGGGAGTCTACATTGCTACTCTGATTAATGGTTCCATGAATGAAGAGAACATGAGATCAGTCATCACCTTTGACAAAGGGGGGACCTGGGAATTCCTTCAGGCCCCAGCCTTCACAGGATATGGAGAGAAAATCAATTGTGAGGTATAGATACTTTGCTCTTGTTTGGATTGTTAATACACACTTTTAACTGTAGTTCTACTCTTACAGTTCCCAAACGCTGCATCAAGATGCCTTGGGATGCCACAGTGAACTCACAGGGGCACCATGGGATATTTTAAGTTTTTGAGGGAAAAACTGTGATACTTGACATCTGTTGGTCACCATGTGAATTACTATCTTGAGTTAGTTCACTGTTTCAACATTAGCTCATGCTATATGTCTTTTGATGACATATCTTTGTGAAGCTGGATTTTTGGCATTTGATGTGATAAAAAGCAAGTAAGAAAATCAGGTTGGCACAGGAAATGATGGTAGTGATATCTGATTAGATTCCAAAGTTTGAGAAGATGTGCAGTGCCCAAAAGGTGTCTATATACTATTATTAAGTAATTTTGGTTATTTAAGAATGAAATAAAATTTTATGTTTTCTTTCAATTTATACACACACACACAATATTATTTCAAACTGCTGCTAAGTTATTAGGACGTATACTTATTAAGTTGTTTGGACTTAACTATGTAAAAAAACAAACATCGGTATTTCTTCTGACCTGAGGCTGTTATAAAAAAAATTACTGAGATACCAGTTGTGCTGGGAACCAAGAAAGTCTGGGGACCTGTGCTGTACAGCAAAGTGATTTGCTGGGGAACATCTTTTAAAATTCCTCCCTGAATATAATTTAGGATTCTACAGTTTTCCCTACCTGTCGCTTCATCTGAAAAGCTCATGATACTAAAATGTGTTATTTGGTCCCATTCAGTGTTACCATTCGCTTAGGTGGCTCCTTCCTTTTCCCTGGGGAGAAGTCTGTGATCGTGGTCCTTGGCTTCAGGTGACACCCCACACCTCCATTTTCATTTCTTTAGGGGATCTAGGGTGTGTAAAGTAGGCAGGCGGAAGGAACTTGGAAAAAAAGAGTAGTACTCATTTTTGGAGAAACCAAAACATTTTAGTTAGACAATTACCTGGTCTTTTGGATTTTTGAATTTCATTTGTCCATGGTTAAGTATATTGACTCTCTTGTATGCTGTATCCGTGGTCCTTGGGAAGATTATTTTGGAGACTCTTGTTCTAGAATGTACTTCTTGATTTTTTTTTCTTTTCCTTTTTTTTTTTTTTTGTACTTCTTGATTTTTCTTCCCTATTTGGCAACAGGTCGGAACTTACCACATCGAGTCTAGCTTTGGAGAGAGGCAGGTTATAAGTAGGTGCAGATAAACACCTAGGTGTTGTTTCACTGCACGATATAGGTTTTGGAGCATGTGGTAGGGGTCCAAACCTTGGTTAAATAAAATGAATAGTATTGTTAAAATCCAGCTGCTTATTTCCCTGACTGATCAGTTTATTTATGAACTGTACAACGATTAGTAATCAGCTTTTAGTTTCTGCTTCTGCTTTGAGGTGGTGACAGAAAAGGTGAGTTGGCAGGTATTTGAGACTCAGCCTAATTTGCTCCAGTTTTTATTTGCTGAACGTTGATGCTAGCAAGACAGATATTTGTTAGAGAGATCCTTTTGTTATAAAAATAAGTATATCTAGCAAATCATGTCAGTTTTTACCTGTAACTTAAGCACACATAGAGATACCCCATCTAGAACACCACACAAGGCTACGTAACATTTGACAGTCACTTTCTGGCCGGGAGAATCAGGTATGACCCTATAGCAAAAGGCCTTGTTTGCAGAGCTATTAAAATCTGAGCATAAGTGATGGAAGCCAGTTTGAATAACCTGAAGTCTTGCAGAGGACACGTGAAGACTTGTCGTACAAATGCAGACTGCTTAAAAAAGTTCAATGTGACTCTTTTGGGGTTTATATCTCATATGTGTTGTACATCTGGGAGCTTATCAGTGAGATTTTCTGACTTCTGATTCTTAGGTTTTTTTCTGACAGAGTTGCTTAAATCACATTTGAAATACATCTTCATTGACTTAGAAAATAAGCGCCATGAAATCATTTCATTCTCTTTCATTCTTTCGAATGACATGAGAGAAATTCTAGGTAACATGAGAGAGTGAAAGCTTTCCTATCTACTTGAGTTGGCACTGATTTCTTTTTTAATTTTTATTGAAATATAGTTGATTCACAATGTTGTGTTAGTTTTTGGTGTACAGCTAAGTGATTCAGTTATATATATATATATGTGTGTGTATATATATATATATATATATATATACACACACACACACACACATCCCCACACATATTATATGTATATATACGCACACACTTTTTTTCTTTTTTTTTCGGTACGCGGGCCTCTCACTGCTGTGGCCTCTCCCATTGCAGAGCACAGGCTCCAGACGCACAGGCTCAGAGGCCATGGCTCACGGGCCCAGCCGCTCCACAGCATGTGGGATCTTCCTGGACCGGGGCACGAACCCGTGTCCCCTGCATCGGCAGGCAGACTCTCAACCACTGCGCCACCAGGGAAGCCCACACACACACTTTTTTAGATTCGTTTCCATTGTAGGTTATCACAAGGTATTGAGTATAGTTCCCTGTGCTGTACAGAAGGTCCTTGTAGGTTATCTGTTTTATATATGGCACTGATTTCTAATTGCTATTCTCTGAGAGTCTCAGAAGGAGTTTTTTCTTAGGATTTTTCTCTTTTCTTCCATGAGAGGCATTTATGTGGTTCAGATGATCATGTCCACCTGGGGTAGTGTGGGGACAGCCAGGCTGTGGCTCTGGTCTCCTTTGGGCCAGATCTCCTTCCTCTGTGCCGACTGCAGCGTGGGCCCAAGAGGCCTTGGCGTTTCGAGGGAGACCTCCGTGTTGCATCGCGTGCTGACGGCTCCTGAACTTGTGTTCTGTAGCTCTCCCAGGGCTGCTCCCTCCACCTGGCCCAGCGGCTCAGCCAGCTGCTCAGCCTCCAGCTCCGAAGGATGCCCATCCTGTCCAAGGAGTCGGCGCCCGGTCTTGTCATCGCCACGGGTAAGTTGGCTTTGCCTGTTCTCACTGACGGGTTAAGCTATTGGGTTACGTGCAGCCAAGTACACAGTGACCGCTGCCACCTAGGGCAATACTGGCTGTTCGTGGTTCTGAGACATCTTGGTTGCGAGATGACTCAGAATTTCTGGTTGAGCAAGGTGATTATCTGGCGTATTCTTGACATTAAAAATAATTACTCTTCTTGCATTTTAGGTTCAGTGGGAAAGAACTTGGCAAGCAAGACAAACGTGTACATCTCCAGCAGTGCTGGAGCCCGGTGGCGAGAGGTCAGCCGCCTCCCTCCGCAACCCCTGCCCTTGTTTGTGGGAGAATGTGGACTGTGCCTTGACATTTCAGGGACACACACGGCTGGTGGTGGAGGCCAATGACGCCAAGTATGATTATAAAATAAGGAGAGGTACCCGGAGCCACACTGACAGGGTCAGCTGATTTGTATTCACACCCCGTGATGTGGGCTTGTGATTTTGCCAAAAATGTTACTTTGAATCCAAAACAAACTTTTTAAAAAACAACTGTGAATTTGTGTAAATATCCCAAGATTGTGAGTTCCGTAAGGATAAGGCAGTGTCTGTTCTGTCACTTCTTTACTCCTGGGACCTAGCAGCGTCTGGCATGGACACATGGTGCTCAGTAACTGTTTGCTGAATCCATCGGCAGATTGTCACGTATTTGTAGTGGTATCAGGTCTGACCCTGGTTTCTTACTTATTTTTGCATATTAGCGAAGTTAAAGCCAAGCCCCTGCCCCGCCCCCTTCCCGGGCTGGCTGTACTGCGCAGGCGCTCCATCTCACTCCGCGCTACGGCAGACTCTGTGCTGTGGAAGGAGGCTGGTTTTGCCTGAAGGTTGTGTGACGAATTTGGATCCTTAGGAACTGATTGTACCAATTCTGAAGGTGGGGCTAGTTCTCTAGTCCCCAAATGCTAACTCAGCCTTGGACATTAGAGAATTCCCAAACTTGTTTAAAAAAAAAAGTGTTTTTCACCAGTCTCCCATCAGGGAGACGGGCATCTGGTCTCATTCTGTAGGGGCCGCTTTCAGTGGTGCTCTGCTGTGTGTGCAGGGAGCTGCTGGGGTAGAACTCACCAGATCTCTCGCAGGCCGGACGTGATGTCAGAAGGGCTGTGGGATTCTCGGGAGAACCAGCAGACAGCTCCCATCCTCATGGTGCCCTTCCTGGGAATGCAATACATACACTTTCAGAGTGAAATACATAGTATGTAAAGCAGTAGTAATACCCAGCATTTGTTTGGGTCTTGGCCTGTCACATACCTTATCTCGTTCGAGGTAGGGCTTGCTGTCCCTCCATACATTGTGTGTGTGTGCGTGCATATGCATGCATGTGTTTGTGTGTGTGTGTGTGTAAGGACTACACAGCTGTACAGTATGGTAGGAAACATAATTACGTATTCGGATGAGGGAGATTGTTAAGGCCAGAGTAGTCAAAAAGTGTGAACACGTTGGAATTTTCGGGGCATCCTTGTCTAGCTTCCATGGGAAAGATTAAGCAGCGGCTTTCCTCTTCCCTGGAGCTGGACATTCCTTTTGAAATTGGGTGTTCTCTCCTCTGCAGATAGGCTGGTGGTTTGTTCGTACCTTCTGATGTTGGTGTAATCTGGGATTTGAACATCTGCAAGTGATTTCCTTCTGGGGAGAAAGCAGTGTCTTGCTCCTCCTCCAGTGAAGTGGTGTCGTCTGGCTAATGCTGGGGCAGCTGTCAGCGCCTCCCGCCAGGCATGCTCCGCGCCTGCCAAGAGGCAGCCGTCGCACAAGGGACCTTAGTTTTGGAGCTAGCAGGGACTAAGTAGGGGATGAAAAGGTGGAGACTGTCTGTGTGAGCGGGCATCTGAGTCCCCACGGGCAGCCTTCTCTTTAGAGGGACATTCTTGAGTGTGTGAGGGGGATAGGTGGTAGCCAGGAAAGAGGAAATGGGATGCAGTTGACAGATGCTGTCTAGAAAACTGATGACTAGAATTCTTGTTCCCCTTCTCCTACTAATAAGTTGTGCAGATTCTCAGATCCACAGAGTTCCTTTTCTGCACTTAAAAAAAAAACAAACTTTGTTCATGTACAGTAAGCTGCACGTAAAGTATATAATTTGATCAGGATCGATCACCATCACTACACCTTCACCCACACCACAATTAAGACAGTTGCATCACCCACCGAAGTTTCTTTGAGTCCCTTTGTAATTCATTCTGGTCTCTACCCTCATCCCTCCAGACTATTAGCATTTTCTAGACTTCTGTGTAAATGGACTCATACAGATGCAGTCTTTTGGCTTTGAGGTTCACTCATGTTGTTTCATTTATCAGTGATTCTTTCCTTTTTCATTGTTGATCGGTATCCCATTGTGGGGATATTCCACAGTTTCTTTATCCATTCGTTGATTGATGGACGTTCTGGTTTTTGCTGATTACAAATATAGTTGTTACAAACATTTAATTGCATGGTTTTTAGGTGGACATATATTTTTATTTCTCTTGGGTAGATACCGTAGGAAGGAATGAGTGGGCAACCTGGTAGATATGTCTAGCTTTTAAAGGAATTACCAGATTATTTTAAAGTATCAAATTGTTTTCCAAAGTGGATGTACTGTTTCATGTTTCCACCAGCAGTGTGTGAGTTCTGATTGCTTCCGGTGCATGCCAACACTTGATATGGTCAATCTTTTAAATTTTAGACATTTTAATAACTGCATATGATATTTCATTGTGGTTTTAATTGGCATTTCTTTGATGACTAATGATGTTGAGCTTCTGTTTTTTTTTCCTTTTTTTTTGATGTTGAGTTTCTTTTCATGTGTTCATTGGTCATTTAAAACTCTTTTGTGAAGTGTCCGTTCAGATCTTTTATATATTTTAAAGAGCTGTGTTTGTCTTCTTATTGAGCTGTAAGAGGTCTTTTTTTTAATATATTCTGAATTTAAGTCTTTTATGTGTGTTATAAGTGTTTTCTCCTAGTCTGTGGCTTGCTTTTTTGTTTCCTTAAAGGTGTCTTTTGAAGAGCAAATGTTTTTAATTTTGGTAAAGTCTAATTTATCAGTTCTTTTCTTCTATGTTTTATGTGCTTTGTTGTTCTGAGAAATGTTTGTCCTTCCCAAGTTAGCAGAGATTGTCCTCTATGTATTCTTTTACAGGTTTTATAGTTTTAGGCTTTAGGTTTAGGTTTATGATCTATTTTGAGTTAATTTGTATATCTGGTGTGAGGGAAGGGTTGATACTCATTTTTTCCTTACAAACATGCTATTGGTCAAGCACCACTTGTTGAAAAGACTTCTCTTTTCCACATCAAATTGCCTTGGTACCTGTTTGAAAATCAATTGGCCGTATGTGTGGGTCTCTTTCAAGACTTTCTGTTCTGCTCCATTGATCTATATGCCTGTCTCTTCACCAAAACCAAATTGTCTTGATTACTGAAGACTTAGAGTAAGGGTTGAGATCAAGTACAGTAAGTCTTCCAATTTTGTTCTTTATAAAATTACATTGACTTTTTCTCGTTCCTTTGTCTAACCACATAACATTTAAAAAAAATTTTTTTAAATTAAGTTTTATTGGAGTATAGTTGCTTTACAATGTTGTGTTAGTTTCTACTGTATAGCAAAGTGAATCAGCTGTATGTATACATATATCCCCTCTGTTTTGGATTGCCTTCCCAGTTAGGTCACCACAGAGCATTGAGTAGAGTTCCCTGAGCTATACAGCAGGTTCTCATTAGTTATGTATTTTATACATAGTATCAACAGTGTATGTATGTCAATCCCAATCCCCCAATTCATCCCACCCTCCTTCCCTCTTGGCATCCATACGTTTGTTCTCTACGTCTGTGTCTCTATTTCTGCTTTGCAAGTAAGATCATTTATACCATTTTTCTAGATTCCACATATATGCATTAATATATGATATTTGTTTTTCTCTTTCTGACCTACTTCACTCTATGACAGTCTCTAGGTCCATCCACGTCTCTACAGATGACCCAATTTCATTCCTTATTATGGCTGAGTAATAATTCCATTGTATATATGTACCACATTTTCTTTATCCATTCCTCTGTCGATGGACATTTAGGTTGCTTCCATGTCCTGGCTGTTGTAAACAGTGCTACAATGAACATTGGGGTGCATGTGTCTTTTAAAAAATTTTTTTATTGGAGTATAGTTGCTTTGCAATATTGTGTTAGTTTCCACTGTACAGCAAACTGAATCAGCTATACATATACATATATCCCCTCTTTTTTGGATTTCCTTCCCATTTTGGTCACCACAGAGCACTGAGTAGAGTTCCCTGTGCTATACAGTAGGTTCTTATTAGTTGTCTATTTTATACATAGTATCAATAGTGTATATATGTCAATCCCAGTCTCCTAATTCACCCACCCCCCCTTCCCCCTTGGTATGCATGTTTGTTCTCTATGTCTATGTCTTTATTTCTGCTTTGTAAGTAAGATCATCTGTACTGATTTTTTCACATTCCACATATATGCATTAATATATGATATTTGTTTTTCTTTTTCTGACTTAACTTCACTCTGTATGACAGTCTTTGGGTCCATCCACGTCTCTACAAATGACCCAGTTTCGTTCCTTTTAATGGCTGAGTAATATTCTATCATATATGTGTACCACATCCTCTTTATCCATTCCTCTGTTGATGGATATTTAGGTTGCTTCCATGTCCCGGCTATTGTAAATAGTGCTGCAGTGAACATTGGGGTGCATGTGTCTTTTTGAATTATGGTTTTCTCTGGGTATATGTCCAGTAGTGGGATTGCTGTGTCATATGGTAGTTCTATTTTTAGTTTTTTAAGGAACCTCCCTACTGTTCTCCATAGTGGCTGTACCAATTTACATTCCCACCAACAATGCATGAGGGTTCCCTTTTCTCCACACCCTCTCCAGCATTTATGGTCTGTAGATTTTTTTTATGATGGCCATTCTGACCACTGTGAGGTGATACCTCACTGTCGTTTTGATTTGCATTTCTTTAATAATTAGTGATGTTGAGCATCTTTTCAAGTGCCTCTTGGCCATCTATCTGTCTTCTTTGGAGAAATGTCTATTTAGGTCTTCCACCCATTTTTTGATTGGGTTGTTTGTTTTTTTTTTTATATTGAGCTGCATGAGCTGTTTGTATTATTTTGGAGATTAATCCCTTGTCAGTTACTTCGTTTGCAAATATTTCCTCCCGTTCTGAGGGTTGTCTTTTCATCTTGTTTATGGTTTCCTTTGCTGTGCAAAAGCTTATAAGTTTAATTAGGTCCCATTTGTTTATTTTTGTTTTTATTCTCATTACTCTAGGAGGTGGGTCAAAAAAGATCTTGCTGCGATTTATGTCAGAGTGTTCTGCCTGTGTTTTCCTCTAAGAGTTTTATAGTGTCTGGCCTTACATTCAGCTCTTTAATCCATTTTGAGTTTATTTTTGTGTATGGTGATAGGGAGTGTTCTAATTTCATTCTTTCACATGTAGCTGTCCAGTTTTCCCAGCACCACTTACTGAAGAGACTGTCTTTTCTCCATTGTATATTCTTGCCTCCTTTGTTATAGATTAGGTGACCATAGGTGCTGGCTGCGTGGGTTTATCTCTGAGCTTTCTATCCTGTTCCATTGGTCTAAATGTTTGTTTTTGTGCCAGTACCATATTGTCTTGATTACTGTAGCTTTGTAGTATAATCTGAAGTCAGGGAGCCTGATTCCTCGAGCTCCATTTTTCTTTCTCAAGATTGCTTTGGCTATTCGAGGTCTTTTGTGTTTCCATACAAATTGTGAAATTTTCTGTTCTAGTTCTGTGAAGAAAGCCATTGGTAATTTGATAGGGATTGCATTGAATCTGTAGATTACTTTGGGTAGTATAGTCATTTTCACAGTATTGATTCTTCCAATCCAAGAACATGTTATATCTCTCCATCTTTTTGTGTTGTCTTTGATTTCTTTCATCAGTATCTTATAGTTTTCTTCGTACAGGTCCTTTACCTCCTTAGGTAGGTTAATTCCTAGGTATTTTTTTCTTTTTGTTGCCACATAACACTTTAGAATCAGCTTGTCAATTTCTATAAATCCTGTTGGGATTTTTACTGGGATCACATTGAATTTATAGATCATTTTGGGGAATATTGACATCATAACACTACTGGGTCTTCTAATCCATGAATGTGGTGTGTTACGCCATTAAAAAAAAATTCTCTTAGCAATATTTTATAGTTTTCAATGTGGAGGTCTTGTATACTTTCTTTTTGTTAGCTTTATTCCTAGATATTTTTTATTTTTTGGTATTACTGTAAATGGGACTTTCTTTAAAGTTCATTTTTCAGTTTTTGCTATAGTATATAAGAAGACAGTTGATTTTTATATATTAACCTTATATTCTGCAACCTTGCTAAAATAATTCATTAGTGTTAGTAGTTGTTCTGTAGATTCAGTATAAGCAGTTGTATCATCTGCAAATAGGGACAGTTTTATTTCTTCCTTTCTGATCTTTACTTGTTTTATTTCTCCTTTTCTCTCTTCCTTCTCTTCCCTTTCCTAATATGTAATAATATGGTAATATGTAATATGGTGTATTATGTTAAAGGAAAAACTCTTTTCCCTTACTCTCAGAATACTTCTGATACCCAATGTATGGAAGTTTTCCCATCACAGCAAGCAGTACTCCAACTCTTCAGACACCCACTGGATGTCCTACAATTCAGTCAGGACGCATGCTAGCTGGAGTTGGCACAGACCCAGAGTCTAAGGGCTCAGTCTCACAAGACTGCCCCACCTGACCCCACTTCAGACGCCAGTTGCAAGTCTCAGGTTGTCACCTGTACTTCTGACTGACCAGCTATAAACTGGGGATTCCCACGACTCACTCTTTGGGTTCAGTAATTTGCTAGAATGGCTGACAGAACTCAGGGAAGTATTTATTTACATTTACCCGTTTATTATAAAGGATATTTCAAAGGATACAGATGAACAGCCAGATGAAGAGGTACATAGGTCAGGGTCCAGAAGGGTCCCAACCATGGAGCTTCTGTCCCCACAGAGTTGGGGTGTGCTGTTCTTCCAGCATGTGGATGTGTTCACCAACTTGGAAGCTCTCTGAATCCTGCAGTTTAGGGATTTTTTTTTTTTTTACTAATCATTTGACTTTATGTATTTATTTTTTAAATTGAAGTATAGTTGATTTACAATGTGTTAGTTTCTGGTGTACAGCAAAGTGATTCAGTTCTATATATATATATTTTTTTCATATTCTTTTCCATTATGATTCATTGCAGGATATTGAATATAGTTCCCTGTGCTATACAGTAGGTCCTTGTTATTTATCTGTTTTAATGGAAGCTTCATCACATAGGCGTGATTAACTATTAACTCACTCTCCAGCCCCTCTGTCCTCCTGGGAGGATGGAGGTGGGGCTGAAAATTTCAAGCTTCTAATCATGCTTAGTCTTTCTGTTGACCAGCCCCCGTACTGTCCAGGAGCCCACCGTGAGTCTCCTCATTAGGACAAGAGACTCTCCTATCACCCAGGAAATTACAAGGGCTGTAGGAGCTCTGTGTAAGACACACTCCTGTCACCCCCATCAGTCAGAAAATTACAAGGGTTTTAGGAGCTCTGTGTCAGGAACTGGGGTCCAAGACCAAATATTAAAACAAAAGGTGCTCCTATTTCTCTTCATCACTTAGGAAATTACAAAGATTGTAGGACCTCTCCCCAGGAGCCCAGAACAAAGACTAAAGTTTATATATCTTCTTATATCACAGTATCACAAATGTAATATGTAATATGGTGTAGTACCTTTATTGGTTCTTGAATATTAAACTATCCTGGAATTACTGGAATAATTCTTGAACCCTGCTTAATTACAATATATTATCCTTTTAATGTAAGGCTAGTATTTTTTAAAATTAATTAATTAATTTATTTTTGGCTGTGTCGGGTCTTTGTTGCCACACGCAGGTTTTCTCTTTGCGGCAAGCGGGGGCTACTGTTCGTTGTGGTGCGCGGGCTTCTCATTGTGGTGGCTTTTCTTGTTGCGGAACACAGGCTCTAGGTGCGCGAGCTTCAGTAGTTGTGGCTCACAAGCTCAGTAGTTGTGGCTCGTGGGCTCTAGAGCGCAGGCTCAATAGTTGTGGCGCACGGGCTCAGTTGCTCTGTGGCATGTGGGATCTTCCCGGACCAGGGCTCGAACCCGTGTCCCCTGCATTGGCAGGCAGATTCTTAACCACTGTGCCACCAGGGAAGCCCCTGTAAGGTTAGTTTTGATTTGCTAGTAGTTTTTAAAAGGTTTTTGTGTTACTTATGAGAGATATTGCTTGGTAATTTTTTTTTTGGTAATGTCTTTGTCAGGTTTTGGTGTTAGGATAAAACAAACTGAGCAGCAATTCTTCCTCTTTTATGTTCTGATAAAGTTTGTGTAAGAGTGGTGGGGTTTTTTTCTTGAATCATATACTAGTGAAGCTATCTGGACCTGAAGTTTTCTTCTTGGGAATGTTTTTGTTTAGAAATTGTTTCTCAGGCAGATAGAGAACTATTCAGATTTTCTGCTACTTATGTCCATTTTGGTGAGTTGTGTATTTTCAGACATTTGTCCTTTCATCTAAATTTATTGAATTTGTTGGCTTAAAATTAGTCAAGGTATTTTCTAATGTTTTAAAATGTCTGTAGGATTTGTGGTAATAACCTGTTTTCATTCCTGTTATTGGTGATTTGTATTTTTTTCCTCTATTTTTCTTGATTAATTAGTGGTTTGTCAATATTATTGCTCTTTTCAAAGAACCTGCTTTTGGCTTAAATTTTCTCTGTTGTCTGTTTTCTATTTTGTTGATTTCTCCTCTGTAGTATTACCTTTCCCTTATCCTTGTATACTTTGGATTTACTTTGCTTTTCTATTTGTAGCTTGTTAAGGTATATCTTTAGGTTGTTGATTTTTAGGTCTTTTCTTACGTAGGCATTTGCAGCCCTAATTTTCCCTGTAAATACTACTTTAGCTGTATGCCACAAATTTAGATGTGCTGTTTTTGTTGTCATTCAGTTCAGAATATATATATATATATTTTTTTTGCGGTACGCGGGCCTCTCACTGTTGTGGCCTCTCCCATTGTGGAGCACAGGCTCCGGATGCGCAGGCTCAGCAGCCAGGGCTCACGGGCCCAGCCGCTCCGCGGCATGTGGGATCTTCCCGGACCAGGGCACGGACCCGTGTCCCCTGCATCGGCAGGCGGACTCTCAACCACTGCGCCACCAGGGAAGCCCTCAGAATATTTTTTAATGTCTCCCTTTAAAGTTGAGATGTAATTCACATGCAATAAAATGTACCCCTTTAAAGTGTATGGTTCAGTAGTTTTAGGTATACTCACAAGTGATGTGATGTGCAGCCATCGCCACTATCTAATTCCAGAACATTTTTATCACTTCATAATGTCCCTTTTGCTTTTTGTCTTTGTCTGATAAGTTATTTAGGAAAGGGTTGTTTAGTTTTCAGATATTTGATGTTTTCATAGATATCTTAATTTCCTTGTAGTCAGATAATACACTTCATATGATTTCAAGTCCTTTAAACTTAATGGGACTTGTTTTGTGATCCAACATGTGGTTTGTCTTGGTGAATATGTCATGTGCGTTAGCAAGGAATGTATATTCTGCAGTTGTTGGATGCAGTATTCAACAGATGTTATTTATATGAAGGCGGTTGATACTTGTTCAGACCTTCTACATACTTTGGGGCTAGTTCTATAAATTGCTATATATTGCAGTTTGGGCGGGGGCTAGTTCCATAAATTGCTATATATTGCGGTTCTATAAATTGTTGGTGGTAAAATCTCCAGCTATGATTGTGGAATTGTCTTTTTTTCCTTTAAATCCTATCAATATTGCTTCATGTATTTTTACGCTCTGTTATTATGTACATACACATTTATAATTATTTCTGATTTATTGTCCCTTTTATCATGGAGTATTCCTCTTTATCTATGGTAATACCTTTTGTCTTGAAGTCTTTCTTAACTGATACTGAAAGTCACTTTAACCATCTTATGTTTACTATTTGGATAATATATCTTTTACTGTCCGTTTACTTTCTACCCATCTGTGTCTTTACATTGAAGTGTTTCTTATAGGCAGCATATAGTGAGGGTCTTTTTAATTTATTCTGATAAGCTCTGCTTTTTAACTAAATGCTTAGGCCATTAACATTTAATATAATTATTGATATGGTTGGATTTAGGTTTAATATTTTATGTATTTGTTTATTTAAATTTCATTTTTTTAAATTATTCTGTTCCTCCTTTATGGCCTCCTTTTGTATTATTTAGGTATTTTTAGTATTCTGTTTTTACTTAAATATTATCTTTTTGATTATATTTCTTTGTAGTATTATTTTTTTTTAGTGGTTGCTCTGAGGATTACAGCGTATATATTTAATCTTTCATAGTCTTTTTTGAATTAATACTGCATTTAACATAATATTACACTTAACATTCAAATTTAGAAACCTTGCAACCAAATAAATCCCTTTTCTCTTCTCCCAACTTTTTTGTTTTCATTTTTTATCACATTGACACATATTGAAAAACTCAGCAATGTCTTTGTTTTTGCTTTAATCATCGTATGGATTTTAAAGAACTTAAGAGGAAAAGCAGTCTTTTATATTCACCCAGATATCTACCATTTCCCTTGCTCTTCCTTCCTTCCTGAAGATCCCTGTTTCCCTCTGTAAATTTCACAGCAGCCTGACGACATGCCTTTAGCATTTGTTGTGGAGCAGATCTACTAGCTGTGTGTTCTCTTGGTTTTCCTTTTCTTGATTTTCCTTCATTTGAGAATCTCGGTAATTCACTTTCATTCCTGGGGGATGTGTTTGTTTGATGTTGTGTGCTGGATTGATAGTAATTTTCTTTCCGTAGAGGCATACCTCATTTTACTGTGCTTTGTAGATATTGTAGTTTTTACAAATGAAAGGTTTGCGGCACCCCTCCATCGAGCACGTCCATCGGTGCCATTTTCCCAGCAGCGTTTGCTTGCTTTGTGTCTGTGTCACATTTTAGTGATTCTTGCAATATTTCAAACTTTTTCATTATTGTTATTATATTTGTTATGGTGATATATTTTCAGTGATCTTTGATGTTACTACTGTGACTTGCTGCAGGCTCAGATGATGCTTAGCTTTTTTTTTAATAGCAGTAAAGCACTTTTAATTAAGGTGTGTACATTGTTTTATGTAGGCATAATGCTGTTGCACACTTAGTAGACTACAGGATGGTGCAAACATAACTTTCATAAGCACTGAGAAATCAAAAACTTCATATGATTCACTTCATTTTGGTATTTGCTTTATTGTGGTGGTCTGAACCACAGTATCTCCAAGGTGTGTCTATACTTTAAAGATGTGCTCTCTGCCGATGGGAAATCTATAATCATTTGTTACCATTTTCTTGTATGTATTGTGTCCTTTTCCTTAAGATGCTTCGATATTTTTTCCTTATCTTTGGTTTTCGGTAGTTTTGTTTTGATGTCTCTAGGTGTGGTTTTCTTTGTGATGATCGTGTGATTCATCGATCTCTTGAATCTATAAATTTATCTTTTTCACCAAATTTGGGAAATGTTCAGCCATTATTTTTTCAAATATTTTTTCTGCTTCAGTCCCTTTCTCTTGTTCATCTTGGCCTCCAATTATACATAGACCTTTTGTTATTGTCCCACAGTTTCTTGGGGCTTTTTTCCTTTAAGTCTTTTATTCTGTGTGTTCTTTAGAATAGATCATTTAAAAATATATATTTATTTATTTTTGGCTGTGTCGGGTCTTAGTTGTGGCACGTGAAATCTTTTGTTGAGATGTGAGGGCTCTTCATGGTGATGCGCAAGCTTCTCTCTAGTTGTGGCGTGCAGGCTCCAGAGCGCGTGGGCTCTGTAGTTGCAGCACACAGGCTCTCTAGTTGTGGCATGTGGGATCTTAGTTCCCCAGCCAGGGATTGAACCCGTGTCCCCTTCATTGGAAGGCGGATTCTTAACTACTGGACCACCAGGGAAGTCCCAGCATAGATCATTTCTACTGTTCTGTATTTATCTTTAAATTCACTAATTCCTTTGTCATTTCTATTCTGTCACTGAGCC
This sequence comes from Globicephala melas, assembly GCF_963455315.2. Classification (NCBI taxonomy): domain Eukaryota; kingdom Metazoa; phylum Chordata; class Mammalia; order Artiodactyla; family Delphinidae; genus Globicephala; species Globicephala melas. The sequence goes on from NC_083321.1 coordinate 96,676,805, forward strand.
CATCAGTGAATTTCCTATTTCAGATATTTTATTTTCCTGTTCTAGAATTCATTCCTTTAAAAAAACTAGTTTCCACTTCTCTGGGAAGAATTCTTTTCTTTTGCTCATTTCCTTTACCTCATGGAACACAGTTATAAGAACTGTTTTAAAGTCTTTGGTAATTTCAACGTTTGGATCATCTTGGAACTAGCACCCATTTATTGTCGTTTCTCTGGAGACTTGGAGACTTTTTACCGATCTGTTTGTATGTTGAGTGATTTTGGATTGCATCCCAGACATGAAATGAAATCCTCTGGAGGATGTTGCTGCTTTCGTTTCAGCATGTAATGAACCTGTTCAGATTCGGACTGTAACTTCTGCCTTGCATTCTTTGGAGATCTCAGTTCAGATGGCTAAGTCTTTTCTGTGCTAGTTTGGGTCTGTTCCCCACACATACAGTTTAGGGGTTAGGCTGAAACATATGTGAGTCCATCCACAGAATTAGAGAGTTTACTTCCTCATGCTCTCCCCTCTGGGATTCCAGCTACATTCTCTCCGTCATGCAGGGGCTTCTTTTCCTGACTCCTTAGGCAGAAAGTTTCCATTGAAGGTTTAGCTGCCTGGCTGGGACTAACATATTCTAGGCTGGGGCATTCCCTCAGGGCACAGGTGTACCAGGAAGCCCCAATTGTTTGGGTAGTTTCTTTAGGTTTTAAATCCCCTTCATAAGCTGCCTTATTTTGTTTACTTTTCAGCATCCTCGGGTAGCTGTCTTTTTGTATTGAATATTTTGTCCAAATTTTTTAGTTGTAATTAACAAGAAGGATGGGCTGTAGTGGGCTTATACTGTCACAGTCAAAAACCAGAACTCTAGTTGGTTAATTTTTAATAGCTGCTTGGTGAGGGTCAGAGATGTGGGTTTGACTCCTGCCTCTGTAGTTTACAGTCTGCCACTTTAATAGGAACTCCAGTTTCTTCATTTGGCAAAAAAATACTGGAATGTGAGAACTTGCTCTGCCCAGCCCCAGGGCTGTGTGATTCAGATGAGAGAATGGCTGTGAAGTGCTCTGGAAATGGAAAAGTTGTAATCAGGTGGCTGATATCCCTGCTGTGTGTGTGCATGTGTGTGCCTGAGTGTGTGTGCACGTGTGTGTGTGGTGTGTACCATTTATGCCCGGCCATCTCCATGGCAGTGACGTCAGCACTGGCTCTCTCTCTTCAGGCTCTTCCTGGACCTCACTACTACACATGGGGAGACCATGGCGGGATCATCATGGCCATCGCCCAAGGCATGGAAACCAATGAGCTGAAGTAAGTGTCTCTGGTGAAGCTTTTTAACATCACACTGTTCTCCCAGAAATTTAACTCTGTGATTATAAGTGGATTTATCTCTGTAGCACTAGGTTATTGACAGCACAATTTGTGCCTTGGGAAATTACTTAAATTTTTCTTGTTTATTAACTGGGAATGATAATCTGCCCTTCCTATCTCAGAGAGGAACAAATGAAATAATTTTACTGATTTGAAAAAGCACAGCTCTATATAAATAAAATTAATAATGACTAAAAAATTAACTAGAGGCTCTTCAACTTGTCTTTCTTTGCTTTGTGTGTGACACACAGAGTTACTCATAGAATGAGTCATAATAATAATAAATAATAATGATACATGAGTAGTAATTTCAGAATACATATTACTTGATAGCCAAGTGACTTTTACTGTGATACCTTTGGTTTTGGGGTTCTTGCAAATAGACCTGGAAAGGACATTTGGGGTTAATGGCTTCATCTTCTAGATGAGAAAACTGAGGTTCAGAAACGTAAAGTAACTTACCCAAGATCCTCCCCTTTGTTAATAACAGACAAGACGAGCACTCAGGTCTTTAAATTACGTTCTGTGCTCTTTGCAGTATGTTCCTCTGAAAAGCAAAAATGTCAAGAGTTAGTAACCTCTGCTTCCTTGAGTCTGATTTTATCAGAACCAATTCTTTCATTACTTTAGTCTGAGTTAGGACAGAAGTTAATTTTGTTAACATTCGGTCGGGACAGACTATCTCTCATTCCTCCTTGTTTTTGGGCTGAACCCATGAGACAGATTGCTAAAGGAGCGGGAGAGAGCTCCTATAATCATCTTGTTTAACGCAAGGGAGAAAGCTTTCTTTCCTCGGCTCCTTTTAGAAACAGGGTCAGCAGCAAGAGAGAGAGGTGGGTGGTTTGAAAAAAGAACTCTTAGCTCGTTTCCCCTGTGGTTAATTGGACATGTGCTGAGTGACCTGGCCTCCAAGAAGCAGAGAGAAGCAAAGTCCCAGTGTTCTGCGCTCCACCTGGCTGGTCTCTGGTCTGTGCAGCTCTGGTCAGCAGCTGCTTTAGAGCCAGGAGTCAGAAGAAGTCCTGTTTGTACGCAACACACTGTGTCCCCATTCAGATTGACGTTTGCTCAGATGAGGACAGTCACGGTACATGCTTCCCACATTCGTGTCATTTATTTATCCATTAATTTATTAATTCCCATCTCACACATTTCACGAGCACTGATGGTGCCTGGTGATGTGTATCTAAAGAGACATAGGATGTTTTCCTTCACTCGCAAGGATTCCATCCTCTCGTGGTGAGATAACACAAGTACACAACGCGATGTTCGGGCCGCTCCTTGAGAAGTACGGCAGGGGACGTAGTTTGGCTCCCTAGGAATACATTTCATTCTGTGTGTGGCAGTCAAACTGCAGAGACAGTTCCTGATTTTCCCTGTTTCAACTCTCCTCCAGATTACATTTGCATTCCAAGCTGGCTTCTCTGGAGTAGTTAATGTGATTCTGGTCCTCTTACACCATCTGTCGGTGCATATGTGCTCGGGGAACGCAGCGTCATTGCTAGCTAGCTGCAGGAAAACATGATCAGGAAAATAGACCCGCTGCCGGAAAATCACAGTGCCCTCGGCTCATGTTGAGCCATGGTTTTGGGGGGTAGACTTTAAGGATATGGACCCTCTAGCATCCCTCTCTTTGCACAGGTCACGTGGAGGTGTCTGTAGGTATGGTTCAAATAAAACATTTGCAAATATGAGAATATGTTCAGGCCTCCTATTGACAGGTGCGTGTGTCCCAGATATCAGGCTGAGCTTGGCCAAAATCTGTGTAGTGTAGCCACCTGGCATTTGTGTGTTGCTCACAGAGTTGTTTTGTTTTTTTCTTGCTTCTCCTGCTGCTCCGCTTTTGACCTGTGTGCTATCAGCTTCATCAGAAGAGAAGCAGGAAATAAATATTGTAATTAGTTCAGATCCTTAAACCCCATGAGTGAAGGCTGCTTCTGACTCACCTGGATTTCTATTGCTGGTCTAGGACTTCAGACACGTCTTAAGTCTGGTCTCCCCAGCCATGGCCATGGCCCCCTCCTTTGAGTCTCATAGTGTTTATTGGCGGCTGTCTCGTTGATTTGGCATTCATCGCATGCTGCCTCCTTTTGTTAGTTACCTTTTCATTATATGCCTGGTTTCCTCAACTCATTAACAAGGTCTTTGTAGACAAGGATTTCTATTTTATGCAGGCTAGCAGGCACTTAGTAAATATTTGATTGTTCAAATAAATAGGTCATGCACACTTAGTCTTCCAAGATTGCTTATTTTTTTCCTGGTTTATAAAACTGGAAAGGGTGGGGTAGCGTGGCAATCGCAGTCCCCGGGGGTGGGAGTACTTCCGTTATTCTCTGTTGTAAATGACAGTCCCTGGAGCTCAAATGTGAGTAGGGGTCTCTGGATGTATGCAGTCTGGTGAGAACGTGACTGTCAAGAGTTCAGGTCCACGCTGGATGGAAATGGAACATATTTCTGTTAAGCATCATTTCAGGTCAATTACACAAACATTTGTTGAATATCTACAAGGAGCCAGATGTTGTTCTAGGAACCGAGGATGCGGAGGTGAATGAGGCATCCTTTGGGAGCTGTCCAGCCCCATTGTGGCTCTGAGATGTTTCTGAGCCAGCTGGAGGGAGAGGCCGGGAGAAGAGCTTTCGACCCAAAGCTTATCCAGCCTTAGGGAGGAAGCCGTAACAACAGTAACCCTAGTGAGAGGTTTAGTGGGGACAGAGGGTGGAACATTGCTTAACGTAAGAGTTAAGTTTGGGGATGTTTTTTTTTTTTTGGTTGATCTTTTTTTTAAAAATTAATTTATTTATTTAGGCTGCATTGGGTCTTCGTTGCTGCGTGCAGGCTTTCTCTAGTTGTGGCGAGCAGGGGCTATTCTTTGTTGTAGATTGCAGAGCACGGACTCTACGTGCACGGGCTTCAATAGTTGTGGCTCACGGGCTTAGTTGCTCTGCGGCATGTGGGATCTTCCCGGACCAAGGCTCGAACCCCTGTCCCCTGCATTGGCAGGTGGATTCTCAACCACTGCGCCACCAGGGAAGTCCCTGGTTGTTCTTTTAAATAATTTATGTCTTTCTCTCCCTGTTTAGCATAGTTAACTAAGAGTTGATGATTACTTGTTTCAGCTTCTGCCTTGATTCTCCACTGAGGCTGTTTTCTTTGTTGTTGTTAATTGAAATTGAGAGTAAGAAGTGGAACGCTTTGTTTTGCTCCTGTTTTCTACATGTCTGAAATGAATAAACAAGAACCTCTTCTGGGAGTCACTTACCCCTTCGTTCAGCATGCTGTCACCGTGAACCTGCTCAGGGGTTGCAGGTCGTTCTTGTGTAGAATCCGTGTTTTTCAGAGAAGGGGCTGTTGTGTTTTTGCACTCTGACCAAAAATGGACCCAAACCCAAGCTTGTCGGCTTGATAGTGAGGGATGAGATCAGTTTCCATTTCTTCCTAGTGGTTTGCCTGTCAGCATAATGATATTGGTAGTTACTAATAATACCTTGGACTTTCCCCAAAGCATCTTTCCTCATAGGAGATTTCAGATTTCATAGGGCTTCCCTCTGGGGAGTCCTGAAAAGCCACTGCAAAGACTACACCCAGCAGAGCAGCTGTCTTTTCTGGACCTGAGTTCTGGAAGCAGCTTCACAGTTCTGGAACGTGGGAGACGGCGGTTAACCTGTCCTTGTGGTTGCGGAACCTCCTCTCCTAGTAACTTACCTGGATGGTTGCAGAGAGAGCCAGCCCCGCCCCCACTTCATTCTCACCCCCATGTGGTGTCTTTGGCACTGTGAGTTATAGAGGAACAGGTATTCTTATCAACCTTTAACTGTTGAGAAACTGAGAGATGGGGTTAGAAAAAAAAAGAAAATACAGTGCAGTTCATTTAATTTCCTTTAACAAAAAAGCATTAATTAATGCCCCTCTGTGTGCCAGGGGCAGAAAAGTGAGTAAGGGGTCTTATTCCTGATGAACGGCAGCCCTAGTAGAAAAATCAGGTCATTTAAATATAGTAGGTATGTTACTGAACCAAACTTGGGTCCACTTGCCCATCTACTGACACTGGGTTGTGGTGAAGGAAAGTGCAGCATTTATTCTAAGGCATCATCAAGGAGTCCGGGACAGCTAGTGCTCAAAAAGCCCGAACTCCCTGATGGGTTTTATTTAGCAAAGCATTTTTTTTTTTTTTTTTTTTTTTTTTTTGCGGGCCTCTCACTGTTGTGGCCTCTCCCATTGCGGAGCACAGACTCCGGACGCGCAGGCTCAGCGGCCATGGCTCACGGGCCCAGCCGCTCCGCGGCATGTGGGATCTTCCCGGACCGGGGCATGAACCCATGTCCCCTGCATCGGCAGGCGGACTCTCAACCACTGCGCCACCAGGGAAGCCCAGCAAAGCATTTTTAAAGGCCAGGTGAGGGAGGGGCGTCGCAGGGTATGTGATCAGCCCTGCACAGTTCTCTGATTGGCTGATGATGAGGTAACAGGATGGTGCCACGGGGGTTAACATGATCAGTCCTTAGGCTCCAGTAGGCTACGTGCTCATGGTCATCAAGTAGTTAACGTCTTCCATTTGGTGGTGGTTTTAGCATCTGTAAAACAACACAGGAAATGTGCATGGTATACTGTTATCTAGGTATGTCAGAGAGGAGCTATAGCAGAGAACCTAGGGGAGGGGTCTGTTCCATAGGGTCCTGCTCCGTTACAGGTATAAGATAGAGGTGAGCACAGGGTGCAGGGCGGCCACAGGAAGGCCAGTAATGCTATCTGGGAGACAGGAGAAGGCTTCTGGGAGGAGAGGAAACTTGAGCTGAGACTTCAAGGGTAAAAAGCAATGTTGGGTTGCCACCCCAGGTTTAGAAAGAGCTTGAGCAGAGACCAGCATGAATCAGAGTGCAAGGTGCAGCTCTTTAGTATTGACAGAATGTACATCTCGGGGTGTGTGAGGAATGAGGCTTGCAGTAGCTCTGGTCAGGGGCCAGGTCCCCTGAGGACCTTACACGCCGCACCAGAGGCATCAGACTTTGCTTTTGAAATGATAGAGTCCCTCTGAGGGTTTAAAAATAGGGGAATGACGTGGCTAGTGTAGAAAGATGGCTCTGGCAAGTTGAGGAGCATGAATCTAAAAGGACCAAGACTGGAGGTGAGAGATGCTGCTTAGGTGGGGACCAAGCATTTTGAGGACTATGTGTTCAGGACCTGCTTTTTGACTAGACGGTGTCAGGGGTGACAGGGCAAGATGATCATATCCCTCATAGAAAAGCAGAGGAAAAGGTATTGGCCTGAAGGGCCATAGGATGAGTGCAGATGTGGACAAGGTGAACTGAAGTGGCTGTGGTATGTCCACGGGGAGATCCCCAGCAGGGATCTGGACATATTACATCCTCTGGTTCTGTCTTCCACTGCCCGTTGCAGGAATTTTCTCTCTGTCATCTGTGATGGATGGTCACCCAAGTCTTTGCTTGAATAACTCTAGTGATGGGGACTTTGCCAAATCAAAAGGAGCTTCCATGTCACTTTGGACAATTTGTTGTTCATCTGTTCGTGCACTAAGTATTTATTCATCCGTTCCTTTATGAATGAAAGTTCTCAGGTCAGAGAGAGCCCAAATTCTCCTCCCTCCCGTTGCTATGCAGCGGGCTCAGCTTCCGGGAGATACATCCAACAGATACTTTCTCTTCTGCCTGAAAGCCTTTCAGATGCACGAGGACCTCTCCCTGTCCTCTTCAGAGCATCTCCTCTTCCATGGCAAACAGCCCCCGTTCCTTCCCTCCTGTGCTGTAGGATCCTGAATCTACACCCTCTAGCTTCTTCTCCTTTGGGCCCTCCTCACAATGTCAGAGGTTTAAGATGTGGAGCCCAGATCTGTCCCCAGCAGCCTGAAACATGCGTCACATTGGCGTTGATACCAGCATGATCCTAGACACTCAATTTCTTTTAATAAAAACCCTAAGACAATTTTTCTTTGCCCTATATCATTACCCTATTCTGAAATCAAGAGTTACCCTGAGAAAAGGAAACGGGATTCATTTATTGTGACTTGTGTGTGAAACAATTTGAGCTCCCAGCTCCAACTTCCTTCGTGTCTAAGTGCTCTCCAATCAACTGTTTCATACTCCATTCTTGAAACAACTTTTTCTTCTTAAGGGAAATAAAACTACTTTTTCTCATCTAGTCTTGAGATCTTTATCTGTTCTCGTGGTTCTTTTAGAGATTATTAAAAGGAGCTCTGCAATTATACCTTTAAATCTTTCAGTTCTCTAGAGTGTGCTTTATTTTGCATTCATTTTCCTTTAACTTCCGTCTTTTTTTTCTGCTTTGTCCAGTTTGAAGATCATTCTCTTTAATAAAGACAAAACCAAAATAGAAATTGACTAACTACTGCTGCCTCTTTTTCTGTCTTTCCTATTTATACCATTAACCATCAGACGGATGAGCCTATTCCATTTCTAATTCTTTTTTTTAATAATAGTGTTTATTTATTTTTATTTGTTGACAGTTTGCTTTATTTATTTATTTATGGCTGTGTTGGGTCTTCGTTTCTGTGCGAGGACTTTCTCTAGTTGTGGCAAGCGGGGGCCACTCTTCATCGCGGTGCGCAGGCCTCTCACTATCACCGCCACTCTTACTGCGGAGCACAGGCTCCAGATGCAAAGGCTCAGTAATTGTGGCTCACGGGCCCAGTTGCTCCGCGGCATGTGGGATCTTCCCAGACCAGGGCTCGAACTCGTGTCTCCTGCATTGGCAGGCAGATTCTCAACCACTGCGCCACCAGGGAAGTCCTCCATTTCTAATTCTTTATAGGACTTGCTGGGTAACCAACCCACGTCTCACTGCTCACTAACCTCCCAATTATTTTGGTCATTTGAAGCATAATCCTTGACTTATTTTGAGTTTGCGTTGTTTGGCCACTGTTTCTACAGATTACTAGCTGTAAGAATGACAGCTAGGATTAATTAGGAGATTGCTACTGCTCTTTAAGTTTTTACCCTTGGTTAATATGACTTTTCTCATCTTGAATATGTTTTTTTTAAAAAGTCTGAGCTCATCAAGGACCTTTCTCTCCAGCCACACATTTGTGTTTTAAATTGAGTGTCTACCAGTGCTTCACTTATTTAGTGTATCTTTGGTTATATTATGTTACTACTGTATTATAGTCCCATCTTCTTGAGAGCTTTGGCCATGAGATTAGGTCTATACTTCTGTTTGAACGTTTTAAATTCTCCGTCCTAAGGGCTGGGGCCCTACGTCCTCTTTCACGACTATTAGGCGTATAAAGATGGCTTGGTTTGTTTTCTTGCAAGGTTCTTGTCACTTTCACTTCACCAGCACAAGTTCTCCTCTGGAGGTCAGAATTTGGTCCAGAACAGATGTTCCCTTAACTTTTGCAGTTGATAATATGACTACCATGTCTCCAAAATTTTGAAAAAAGCACTGTTTTTTAAATGCCCAGTTTATTCTTAGGTTCAGGGCTGTACTCGGCCATGCACCTGCTTTTTAGTCTCATTAATATGTTATGGTCAGAGTCTGCTGGGAACTTCTCAAGAAATGGGATGATTCATTTCCTGAGGTTATCTCGCGTTCGAGGAGCTGTTAAGTAGAATTACCTAGGCAATGTGCAAATAGGCAGACTTCCGGCCTTATCACACGGATGGCTCCCATCATGTCTGGTTAATAGGCTGACTCTGCTGGTTCAGTTTGCTTTAAAGATGGCACTAAGCCATTCGCTCATCACCCTGCTACAAGAAAGAGACTGAATGAGTTACCTTATCCCCGTACCTGCTTCAGAGATAGCTTAAACCAAAAGCGTATCAGCCAGAAGAGAATTTCTCCTCTTAGGAAGATCTGTGGAGGAGATTGCTTAGTCCCCATTGCCCTGTAGCCCCACCACTAGGTTTAACCCATAGCTCTTCTTGCAGAAGTACCAATTTTAGTAATCTCAAGACAAGAGGAAGTGTTTGGATTGAATGATGTTGTAAAAAGAACTACATCAAGTATTAAGATCCTGAGTGAGTAAAACTAATATCTCAAAAACATGGGAAAAGTGAAAGAAAAGTTTTGTATATAATTTGGATTTGAGAGACCCAGTGGCTCTGTGACCCTCATGAACCCCCTCTTAATTGAGTGGTTTCTCATGGTGAGCATCTCACCAGCTTACTGGGTGATGAAGCAAATACCAGGCACACTTTCCTCTCCTGCTCCTCTTCAATACAAAAGATAATTTGAAATCAGTACAGTTACTTCAGTGCTGCTTTTTTTTTTTTCCCTCAAGGGCTTGCTCTCTCGTTCTGATGTAATCTGTCTTGGAGACTTTTCTCAGGACACACTTTCCTCCAACTTTTTAATTTTTAAGACTATGGGAAAAGTTGGAAAAATTGTATAAAAATTACTCATGTGACCTTCCCCTACAGCTCCCTTAATCACCAATTGTTAACATTTTGTCCGTTTGCTCTGCTTTTGCCATCTATCCTGTCATCTTTCTATCCATCCATCCATCCAGCCATTCATCTGTGCAGCCACCCTTTTTTTTGGGAATCATTTGAAAGAAAGTTGCAGCTCTTGGGCCTCTTTATAGCTAAATACTTAAACATATCTCCAGGAAGTCAGCATATTTTCCTGCACAATCAGAATGCCATTATCACACCCAAGAAAATGATCATGAACTCAGTATTACTTACAGACTATTATATTTTCTCAGTTGTCCTTTACTATTTGTAGCTGCTGGTTTTTTTTTCTAATCCAGGATTCAGTCCACGTTTACATATCGCATTTGGTTATTATACCTCTTTAGTCTCTTTCAATCTATAACAAGCCCTCTGCCTCTTGTTGGTTGGTTGGTTGGTTTTTCATGGCCTTGATGTTTTGAAGCATCCAGACTAGTTGTCATGTAGAAAGTTCCACATTCTGAATTTGTCCAGTCGCATGGAATAGTAGTGCCTAGATGATGTGGTATCCTCAGTGCTTTGTCCAGGAGGTACACGATGTCAGGTTGAACCACTGTGAGTGATGCTAAGTTTGTTGAGGGTTGAATCTCAGATTGTCCGCTGTAAATTACATTTCCCCCTTTGCAGTGAGTGTGAGTTGATATCTTTAGACCGTGTGAACACTCTGGTCCTCTTGTCTGACTCGGTTGTTACAGTGGGGGGTTATAGTACAGTCACTTTTCTCATTCTGTCATTGTTTTCAACATTTATTAGGTAGCACTGTAGTATAATAAAAAAAAATTCCCTCCTCCCTTTCTCTTCCTGTTTGGTATCATTTAGAGACCCATGGCCTCTTTTCATTCAGTGTATTATCTGTTACCATCATTTCTCTTTGTTAAGTTCATATTTTCCCAGACTGGCCAGTTGGAGCCCCATCAAGGTGGCTCCCATGTCCTTTCGGGTCATCGGCATCCGTCTGTGAGCACTTCCCCCCTTTCTGGCACAACCTTAAACTTGCCCGGCTTTAGCCCAGTACCAGCCACTTCTCCAAGGAGCCCTGGTTCCTCTTACAGATGAATGTTATCTGGAAACCAAGCTCTCGCCCCGGAGACTTTAACCGCAAGGATCCTTTTACTTGCATTTGGGCAGGTACAGCACCAACGAAGGGGAGACCTGGAAAACATTCATCTTCTCCGAGAAGCCGGTGTTTGTGTACGGGCTCCTCACGGAGCCCGGCGAGAAGAGCACTGTCTTCACCATCTTTGGCTCCAACAAAGAGAACATCCACAGCTGGCTGATCCTCCAGGTCAATGCCACGGCTGCCTTGGGTAAGCTGCTGCCTCCTCGGCCCTTTGCACAGAAATACCTATTGAAAGCATCAGCTTAGATACCGTGCCCTGGGAAGAGTTTGTGATCCATTGAAGAAGACGGGCACATATGCAGTAAGTGAATGAGAGATTCAGAGGCAGTTGCTCGGGCAGTTGTTCATAGGGCCACATGTTGTCTTTTGTATTCTCGTTTCCTGTGCGGTCACGGGCACAGGGGAGGTTTACATATGTGTGTGCTGAACATGTGAATGAATGAATGCTTGGAAAACATACTTCCAAATTAGCAGTTCCAGTTTGGCAAATTCAGTGGGTAACTACTACTAGTGATGCAGGGTCCTCTCAGAGCTGCCTGGGGTCTCATCACCATCTGCTCGCCCAGACGCAGGACCTGTAAATAAGCGAGCAGGGAGAGTGAACTTGTTTATCGTACTTCTTCCTTCCTCACCCCCGTGTAACCCTGCCCTCGGCAACTTCTCTGCTTCGGCTGACATTATTCCAGCTGCCTGGAATGCCCCTTGGGTTCAGTTTCCACTCGTTGAAATCCTTCTCATGGATCAGGATCCAATGCACTTGACTGCTACTCCCAACCAAGAGATCTCTCCCCTCTTCTCTGTGTCCCTAGCGTACGTGTACTCATCACACCTTGATTTACAAATTTGTGTCTGTCCCTCTGGGTGTGTCCTCTCCCATCAACTAGATCATAGGTCTTTAGACGCAAGAACCTGCCCTGTGCATAGTCATATTCTACCCACTGGACGGCCTGATAACCTTATTGTCAGTAAGGGTTTAATAAATGCTTGCTGATTGGAATGGTGTTGAGTTGACAGTAGTTCATCAGTTTCAGGCAGCATTTAATCTCACCAAAGACACACATATGAAAAAGACGTCAACTACCAGTATAGACATTGGTGTACTTTGGAATTCCTGTAGAAACCACTCTACTTAAATTTCGAGTGGATGTGGGTAGATGGAATGACGGTCCAGGTTGTCTGACCAGTTCTCAGCCTCCTTTCATGAAGATCCCATACCTTCCGAGCAGTGACAGTGAACTCTCTTGCTCGTGGGCCATACTACCAGATGCGTCCACGCTGCCTCGGGAGGCAGGCAGGGGACAGTACTCCTGAGGGGTACCATCTCTCAGGGATTCAGCCTCTACCTAACTCCCTGGAGATGAACGCCTCTGGGCACCTGTTTCTAAGGAAACTGCAGAATCTGCGGAAATCTTTCCGAAGTGTAGACAGTGAGCACCAAAGAAGCTTGCTTCTTCCCATCTTTCTCAGATGCACGTCCGTGTTTCAGGGGACACCAAGGGGCTGCTGCCCGGCCTCAGAGCCGGCTGATTAGAGGGACGGGCTGGCTCCGGGGGCCTGCACACCCCGCTGGGCAGTAACGGGAGGTACGGGAAGTGGGTGGCTGGGCTGCGGGGCGGGCAGGACAGGAAACCCTGCGTGTGTCTGCCTGTAATGCTGTATTTCCTCCTCCTTAGGGGTTCCCTGCACAGAGAACGACTACAAGCTGTGGTCCCCGTCTGATGAGCGGGGCAGCGAGTGTCTGCTAGGGCACAAGACGGTTTTCAAACGCAGGATCCCCCACGCCACGTGTTTTAACGGAGAAGACTTCGACCGGCCGGTGGTCCTGTCCAACTGCTCCTGTACCCGACAGGACTATGAATGGTGGGTTCTACATCCATGCCAGGGACTGAGTTCTATTCTGGTCACTCACCGGTGTGGGAAACAGACTAGGACATGGTCGCTTCCCCTGAAGAAAGGGAGGGAATCATAGGAAACAAATATTTATTAAGCATCTCTTATGAGCCCGGAACCGTGCTAGGCACTGTTTATGCAGGTTATTCCATTTAGTTGTTACAGCCGTGTGATGTGGTGGAGGTGTGACACCCAGGCAAGTTGCGGTGGTTTATGCAGGAATAGGTCACTCTGGGATTTGTTTCTACGAGGGCAGCCCAAGAAAGGAACATGCTGAAGGTTCGATTGTAGATAACTCCTTTTTTGTTAGGAGCCCTATTCCAGAGGGAATTTGTTTCTTTATCTGAAACGAGGGGGGGTTAGTGTTTTTTATATATATATATATATATATATTTGTATATTCATGGGTCCTTGAGTAAAATATCCAAGACGCTGCTTGACATTGTGGAAGAAATGACGTGCACACAAATCATTGTAACAGGAGATGGGAAGATGCAGGTACCTTGGAGGAGGAACGGGTGCTTTTGCTGGGATTATTGATAGGAAAGAGGAGACTGGGATTTGCTGCTGGGGAATCAGGAAATCTCTGGAGGCAACACTGTTTGAGATGGGCTTTAAGGAGGAAGCATCAGGGTACGTGACTGGAGCGTTCTGGGAAGACGCAGCAGCAGCGTGAAGGTGTGGAAACAGGAAAGTGTAGTTGGTGGTTTAGTTTGGATGTCTTGTTGGATGTATGACTGGGGGTCAGTGAGTGGAGATGAGGCTGAAAAGAGAGAGACTACGGTGGGGTGGAGACTTGGGCGTGGACCATATTCTGTAAGCAGGAGGATGTCTTTGGAGGCTTTTGAGGAGAGTTGATGACCAGAACAGAGCTTAGCTTTAGGAAGATGATGCTAGCAGTAGAGACATAGGGTGTCAGAGCCCGTAGACGATCCCCCAAGTCTGTGATCCAGCATGGAATCATTCCAGGTTTGCAGGGCTCTCGGTAGAGCGCGGGTACTGATCGTAAGCACATAACTCATTTTTCAGTGGTTGCCGAAGCATAAAGAAACCAAAGGTTGCTTTGGGAAGCCACACTTATCTTGACTAAAGCCAGAAACCTTGGATGTGTTCTAGTCCAGAGGTGGGAACAGGGCCACAGAGTAAACGTTTTAGGCTTTGCAGGCCATGTGGTCTCCGTTGCAGCTACTCAGCTCTGCCTGTGTATTGAGATTGCCGCCTAGATGAATGGGCGTGGCCGTGACCCGATAAAGCTTTATTTACAAAACAGCCAACCAGATTCAGGCAGTTCCGGTCCTAGACCAGTGCTTCGGAAACTTGAAGGTGCATGTGAATCATCTTGGATCTCATTAAAATGCAAGTCCTGACTTGGTTGTCCTGGGGCCCTGCCGTCGCCCAGGCTCCAGGTGACCCCGAGGCTGCTTCTCTGCAGAGCTACCCTCAGAGCAGCAGGGCTTTAGACAGCCAAAGACGAGCATCCTCTCCGAAAGCCATGTGGTCCTAAGATAACAACGTAGACGCTTTCATGGCAGAAGCACAGAGCTGTTCAATGTTCCCAGTGATGTCCGCTCAGTGCCCCTCTGCTGCCTTCTGCCCTCCCTTAGAGAACCCTAAATGGTAATGCCAGTCGGAGGGATTTTGCTGGTCTGAGGTATCCCTGCCGACTGGATTGAGACTTTGGGGACCCTGATGATGGAAAAGATTACGAGCCCTCTCTCCTCCCTCTTTTATCCCCATTAAATACTTGAAAATAAGACAAAATGAAGAATATGTGAGAAAATCTGACAAATCTTGATTTTTTTTTTTTGATGAACACTATTATGCTTTTTCTCTAAAATCATCATTGTTTTTCTCTAAAATTCCCCCAAAACAGCAATAGCAACAACCAAAAGCAAAAGCCAGGTGCCTGGCCCCCATGGTTCCACCACACCCACTCAGCTAAAAGCCACTGGAGGCTGAGACCAGGAAACAGCCTGCCTCGCCCCTCTTGGGCTTTGGGCCAGATGGCATTGTGGGGTGATGACCATACAAACGGTGAAGGGTGTGTTTCAGGGCATCCTGTAGTTCCCCTGTTTGCTGTAGCTTCTAGAAAGGAACAGCCTGACTGCATGGCTCTTGGAAAGGTTTGGTGGCACTGACCTGTGGCAGTGGGGAGGGCAGGGTCTGGACATGGACATGAAGAGAGGAAGTGAGAATCGGCGAGCTCCCAGTGTCTGTCCATTGGTCCTGCTCCTGAGGGACAGCTGTACTTACTTCCAACAGTCCTTTCTGGCCTCCCTGGGAAGCACAGTTACTAGCCTGTATGTTCCCTGATTTCAGGAGTAGTTTCTTTTACATCTTTATATTCCCCCAGGTTGCCAATAAGAGTGGTTTTCAAACTCTTGACTGCAACTCCTAGTAAGCAATGTATTTTATAGTGTGATCCTGTACCTACACATATTTGTGTATGTAGACACGTACACACATCTATGTAAACAGGAGTTTTATGAGGTAAGATTCACTTTCAAGTGCGATGAATTTTGCAATTTTTTTGTGAGGGGGGGAGGAAGCAGGTCTGGACCCTCCAATATGCTTTCACAGCCCACTAGGTCATGACCCATAGTTTGAAAAAACTGCCCAAGCAGAGTACTTTGCCATTGGAGTAATTAATGCTCTGCTTAGTCCCCCAAAAGGTTTAAAGCAGCCATTCCGTAGAAATTTACCGGATTTAATGAATGGAATGTGTTTGGTACAGTAATAAAACTGCTCCCTTCTGAAAAATGCTCTACAGGGTGCTAAATGTGGACTGTCATGTAATATGTACACGAACCACTTTGCCCTGTACCTGTTAACACTTTTCCTGCAGTAGGTGTTATACTTGATAGAGTAAATGAAGGCTTTTGGGTAAAGCACATCGACATGGAAAGTCCCGTTGGATTATGAGTTTATGGTTTGGGCCAGACCTTGGCAAGTACAGCTGCCTCGTTTTAGAGCCGTCCACTCACGCAGACAAGGGCAGGGCCAAGACTAGACCTGGGACCCCTGCTTCCTACCCCAGGGCTCTGCCTGGCTAGCTGGCCAGTGTGGAAGAGATGTGGTCCCCAAACTGCAGAAGGTCTGGGTCCCGAAGTGCACGAGGAGGCCCCCACGGTGATTTTAGGGAGAAGGTGGACATGCTCTTAAATAACATTGAATCTTTAGTTTAGAAAAAAGACGGTTCCTTTAAATTTCTCTTTTAATCCTTCCAGTCACGTCAAGGAGAAAGTCTCACTGGGTGCTAGTAATTCTTCACATTTGCCAATTGCTTTTAACAAAGAGAGGGCAGGCCCAGAGTCTCTGGACAGGGAACTGGGTCCAGCTAAAAAAAAGTCAGTATTATTTTGTCTTTGGCATCATGATCTGTCTTGTTTCTGTCTATTTATGGCATATGATAATGGTTTTCCTATTATGGCTCTGTTATAAAGTTTCTTTTGAAAATGCATTAGTGTAAAATAGTGAGTATTCGTTAAAGGGACATGTTGAGTAACTTACAATACAGGTGGTGGGCAGTAGGGTGGACGTCGCAAGGGAGGGTCCCAAAATACCTGAAGTGTGTCAACCAGCGGCCTTACCGAGCCCCAATTGCCTTTTCAGTGACTTTGGCTTCAAGATGAGTGAAGATTTGTTATTAGAGGTTTGTGTTCCGGATCCTGAGTTTTCTGGGAAGTCGCACTCCCCTCCCGTGCCTTGTCCTGTGGGTTCTGCTTACAGGAGAACCAGAGGGTACGTCTCACAGAGGTTGCCATGTCTGGGGCACGGCGGGTCTGCACTTGGTATGGAGAGCGCAGAGGACCACCTGGGTTCCTTTCATACTCTAAATGCCAGAATTCCAAGGTAGCAGGTTGCAGGTAGCTTGGGGAATATTTAAAACTGTGATGTTTGCAAACTCGTCTCCCCATCCTAGCCCCCCGTGGAAAAAAATGCAAGTCTGTAAGCGTCTCTGCAACTCCAGTTGTTTCTTAAGTCATAAACTTCAGCCAGTGCACGTCTTCAGAGCATTGTGTTGAAGAGATACAGTTGACGCTTGAACAATACACATTTGAAACGCATATAAGGTCCACTTACATGTGGAGTTTCTTCAGTAAATATAATACCTGTATTTTCATTGTACTTTTAAGTTAAGGTGGGGGAAAGTTTGTGTTCGATGAGAGATCACAGTACGTAGAATCAAAAGAACTAGGGTTCTAATCCTGATTCTACTCAGACTATTTGAGTTCCTGCCTTTGGGTGAGTCATTTATGAATTCCTTTGACTTTGAGGTGGAGGTAGCAGTACTACGTGGATTTTTACCTGTAGTGGTGGGGGGTTGGTCAGTGCCCCTAACCCTGGAGCTGTTCAAGGGTCAACGGTATATGTGAAACTCTCGCCTGGGACAGTGCTCCAAATTGTCTGTGCTGCCTCATTTATTTACAGGCAGAAGCAATTCAGAATGATTCAATTCCTTCTTCTTGCTGTATAGGAAGATGAATAGATAAGCTGTATTGTCCATGGATGGGTAAATGTTCCTTTATGACTATTCTTTGATGTTTCTGACCTCTTACTCTTGGGTGGGGGTGACAGCTATCGGAAGATTTCTGGGGACACCTGCAGTGGAGGAGATGTTGAAGTACGCCTGGAAGGAGAGCTGGTGCCGTGTCCTTTGGCAGGTGAGACGTGGTTTCTTCCCTTTGTCTTGTCGAGACATTGTTGAAGCATTCCCGTGATCTCACCTGGCTCTTCAAACTTCCTGGAGAGAAAGGATGGGTATCTCAGAGCTCCCGTTTCCCTCTAAGCATGGTATCCAAACAACATTTATTTATAACCTTATGTTTTTATAGGAATGGAAGACATTTTCAGAGGGAAATCCCTTTTGTTCATTGAAAAATATTTATTTGGCATCTGTTGTATTCTAGGCGTGGGGGGCCGAGGGCACCCTTAGGCCATCTGTGTGTTCCGTGATCCGTTTGTTTGTCATAGAAAGAGACTCATGGCTTTCTGGGAAATAGCTAAGTGATCTATCTTAATTTTTATAACAATAATTATGACTAATATTTTAATGGAATTTTACACATTTTAATGTACTTTTCCATGCGTTATCAGTTTAGTCCTTAGAACTACCCAGTGAAGCAGATATTATTATTAGCTCCATTTTTTTTTTTTTTTTAATATGAGGAAGTGTGTTCAGAGGAGAGAGTTAAACAGTTTATTTGAGGTCACACGTCTGGTGAGTGACAGAGCTAGAATTCAGACTCTAAGCCTCATGCTCTTGCTTGGCCATCACTGAAGTGGCACGTGAGCGTCATTCCCATTCTTTGAGGTGATCACGTGCACGCTCATTGGGGGAAACTTTTGCAGCAAGTGCACATGCTGTAAATGTGTAATGTGTTCCAAACATTTCAAGTTGATTTGGTGGTGATAGCAGATGTGGAGGTATTTGTAATATAGACGTGAAATTATGATACCTTAACAAAGAGCTAATCTCTTAGCATCTTTCCTTTCTTTGCTCCGTTTCTAGTCTTTTTCATGTAGGGCTTCTCTTCCCTCTGAGCCCTCCCTCCTGCTCACGCCTCTCGGGGAAGGTGCGTGACTGGAGCTGGCTTCACTGGTGGTGGTGGCGTCTGATGGAACAGACATCAGCGCCAAAGGAAGCCTGAGCGAACAGCCTCACCCTCCGCGGGCAGGGAAGAGCAGCCCTCTCCTTCGCTCACTGCTCGCCAGTTTGCCCTGGTGTTTTTCATGCTAAGCTCATTAGTCCCTTAATTTAATCTTCCATCATTACTGAGTAATTAACATCCCTCACTGTGGAGACTTCAAAAGAACATGGCTTCCGCAGATTCCCACAAATGAGCAGATAATATTCAAACAGTCCCCTCACGAGAGCTGTTATTGATGAGGGCTTGGGTGAGCAGGGTTTGAGTGATCGCTCTTAAGGGGCTGGAGTAGGTACTTTGGTAATAAATATTTCTGAAGGTAATTCAGCGAGGGGCAAAACAGTTTGTTTAAAACTGTCTAAACTGGTAGGAAAGCTATTTTCTCTTCTGATAGGAGAAGATAGGATAGGGAATGAAGTGGAAAAATCTCATTTGTAGTGTAGGCCACCTCCTAAATGTTTTTTTTTTTTTGTAAAGCATGGAATAGAAGGCAGGGATGTACCAAGAAAGGAAAAGATGGTTTTATAGGACTAATGTGGAACCGTCATATGTTTGCAAAGATGAGGTAATCTGGTCGTCTGGAAGGATTTTTAAAAGTGAAGTAATTTTTCTTCCTTTGAGATTAGGATAATAACGCACATCTCTAGGCTGGGCTCATGTATGGCTGGGATTTACCAAGAATTCTATTTCTTTTCTAAGTTAAGAATTGCACACAAAATCCTGTCTGTTCCTCTACACCCAATCCTAAGGCAGGTGTTTCAGGACTCCGACTCTACTCAAAAGGCAGTAGTTGGTTAGAAGGAAAAAAAAAAACAAACCCAAAGCAACAGAATGAGGTTTCTAGATGGTAGAGAGATGTGGGGTGAAGGGCTTGCTGCTGTGAATGTGTCTCCGCATCTCCACGTGGCAGCTGCCATGAGAATCCTTGATTCCAATGTCATTTACAAGCTCGGCACTTTTCATCTTGACTATTCCGTCCCCTGGGAATTACAGTGGGAAGGTTTTCTTGCAGACCAAAGGGAGGGGTTTGTTATCATGTGGTGGTGGCTTAGATACTTTTGAAGTGAAGTAATACTGAAGGAAAAGAAGGCAAATTTACCTTTGGTAAAAAATAGTAGGTAGACTTACATTTTGGGGGTGCATTATCTATATTGAAGCCTTTATAAAGCAGAGGTGGCTAGGACATGTTAACTCGTTGAATGAATGGGATGAGAGAGAGCAAACAACCACAGTCACCGTGCAGGCGTGCAGCAGAGGGACCCAGATTTGCAGCTTGGTCCCAGATGTAACATATTGTCACAACGATGCCTCAGGTATGGATGCAGGTGTGTTGCTCATCTCCATTCCCTTGGAAGAATCTGGATGTTTTCCAGGCTGTTCCCTAAGTGGAAGAGACAGAGCACCAGCTCTTCACGTTCCTAGTTGTCTGACGTTAAGTCAGTCTCGTAAGCACCCTGGGCTTCTATTTCTATGTCTTGAAAAATGGCACCATCGGTGTTACACCATTGGGTGCTAAAACATAGACTCTGGATCCAGACCCTCCGAGTTCAAGTCTTTGTTCTGCCCCTTACTGGTTGTGTGACCTTGAGTGGGTTACTTAACCTCTTTGCTCTCCGTTTTCTCATTTGTAAAATCAAGTTAATAGTAGTTCTTCCTTTATACAGTTGTTACTGGGATCAGACAACGCCTGGTACATAGTATGTACGTTGTGTAAGTATTTAAGTAGAAATAGAATCTTTGTGATGATTGTGTTGTAAAACGTTTTGTAGGTGGCCAAGGATGTATTATTGCTTTGAAAATATAGTAGGGTGATATAATTGCTCTGTGTCATTGTGAACAATATTGAATGGGTGAGAAAATAGATTAGGAAACTTAGCTGTAAGTCTTCAGCGACTTGGGGTCTTTAGTCAACAAGATTACGATGCCACGTGATGCAGTCCTGTGACAAGGAGGAACGTGCTGATTGGTGTAATTATTTTGTCAAGTGTGACCAAAACTTTTCGGCCGAGCTCTGAAGAATAGCTATTGGAGCATGACTACCGGAGGGAATCTAGATTTTTAAAAAATGTAGCAAGTAGACACTTTGCAGAGGAAACAGAGATTCACGGGAGTTTAAGAAACTTGCCCAAGGCAGAAATGTGATTCCTTCACCCACCTTCTAAGTCTGGATTCCTACGTTCTCACTTGACCCACGCCATGTGCAGTGGCTCTGAGGTTTATGGGTGAGAAAAAAGAGGGTCAGACGTGCGAGGACCCGTTCAGCATCCCCAGGTCCAGCCCCCTGTCGTCTTTGTGTGTCTGTGCAGAGGAGAACGAGTTCATCCTGTACGCCATGCGCAAGTCCATCCACCGCTACGACTTGACCTCCGGAGCCACCGAGCAGTTGCCTCTCACCGGGCTGCGGGCAGCGGTGGCCCTGGACTTCGACTATGACCGCAACTGCTTGTATTGGTCCGACCTGGCCTTGGACATCATCCAGGTGCGTCCACTCTGGGTCTGCTCGCGGGGGCTGTGCCTCGTGACTGCCCAGTCCTGGTAAGCTTCTTGCAGAGTGGCCCGAGGAGATGGGTATTGGAGGTTTTTAAGTTGTAGCTCCTCTCAGGGCCAACGGAGGACACTTTTCAGTTTTCTGTTTTAGTATGTTCTTTCCTACCTACCTCTGTCCTTGTAGGAAGGACAGAGGGAGCCGCCAGTCTGTGGTATTGCTTCTAAGTGAGGTCTCCCTTTACCTACTGGAAAGCGTTTAGGATTCGGTGTGTAGCACTATTAGTCCCTCCCTATCGTACGCACTGCCTCGTTAGCGTCCTTCCTTCCAAGCCGTGATATAGTAACACTTGACTTCTCCATAGTTCACGTAATTATCCATTTCAGCTATTCTGAGCACGGTCAAGAACCAGGAAGTAAGCTGTGAAGGTCGCCATGCAGGCCAGATAGATGGCCATACACTCAGACCCATGCATTTTAAAGGAGAGCTATTTGATATTTATTCATTGCTTATTTAATCCTTTTAGAAAAGCAATTCCAGCAAGTTTTATCTGGACTTCCAACCCAACAGAAATTTTACAGGGCCCGGGTATCCGAAGGGTTTGGTGGGGGGGTGGCAGTGACTACTGCCCGTTACTGTCCCAGCGATAGCACCTGATGGCTAGGAGCCTCCCGAGGGAGGAAAGACTTTTTATAAAAAGCAGACACGGGATTTAAAAAATAACAGCAGTCTGGTTTCGTTTATTTTAAAAGCAGACAGACTTATGCATTTTGGTCATCTCCACCTCATTATTGTGATACAGCACAGCTCAGTGACCGGTGTTCATGATGATAATGCAAGGTGATATAAAAGATTCAGTTCTGTTTAGTTATTCTGCTTCAAACAGGAAGCCATAATCCATTTTAGAAATGCTTTTATCAAAAACCAGCTTCATGCATCTGGAACACTTACGAATATAAAACATCTCCGCCCTCCCCCTTCAAGCCAATTGAATAAGTGGGTTCCCATCGAAGGGGCTGATTTGGCTGGAGGTCATTTGAACATTTCACACCGTTTCTTCTTTCTTTCTTTCTCATCAGCGCCTCTGTTTGAACGGGAGTGCAGGGCAAGAGGTGATCGTCAGTTCTGGCCTGGAGACAGTGGAAGCCTTGGCTTTTGAACCCCTCAGCCAGTTACTTTACTGGGTGGATTCTGGCTTCAAAAAGATTGAGGTATGTCCTTAATTATGCAAGCAGGGGAGCCCCTGGGCTGGGAGCCGGAGTTGACACAGAAGCAGGAGCCAGTGTGTCTCATTCCTCTGGAGATTCCCTGAGAAATGCAGAGAATGGAGGTCCCGTGTGCGAACGGGGTGCCTGAATCTGTTAAACAGAGATTTCATTAAGATACCTGAATACTTACTTTTGGGCTAGCAGAAGCACAGAGTAGTAACAGCAATGATGATAATGATACCGTCGCGTTCTTACAATGCTGTAACAGCCACACTCGAGTATTATGCTGTCAATTAGCATAATGAAGATAATATCGTGATTATTATCATAATATCATTGTTGTTAATGATGAGATACCCTGTTGGAACCACTTTGCATGAATTATTTGATTCACTTCTCACAGCCACCCTGTAAGGTAGGTGCTCTCGTATCCTCACTTCACCTGTCTGCACCTGAGCTCCGCAGGGCACTGGGAGGGTAAGAAGTCATGGTCTCCTAGGCATATGCTCAACCCCTGCATGTTCCTGCTGAGGCAGTGGGGTGCTGCCTCCGCACCTCTTTATACTGATTTCACTGGGGAGACATGACTTGTGGTTTACTGGAAGGCACAGTAGAAGCAGAGAGACCCAGAGAGTTGGGGGAAGTTACATGACAAAAGCCACAAACTCGAGAGACAGACCTGGGTTCAGTCTTTTTTTCTTTGCGGTACGCGGGCCTCTCACTGTTGTGGCCTCTCCCGTTGCGGAGCACAGGCTCCAGACGCGCAGGCTCAGCGGCCATGGCTCACGGGCCCAGCCGCTCCGCGGCATGTGGGATCTTCCCGGACCGGGGCATGAACCCGCGTCCCCTGCATCGGCAGGCGGCCTCTCAACCACTGCGCCACCAGGGAAGCCCTGGGTTCAGTCTTTATTCTAGTAGCTGAGTGACTCGGGCAAGTTTCTCATCCCTTCTAAGCTTCAGTTTCTTCATCTGTAAGGTGAGGATTCCTTTATCCATTCAGTCATTTGACAAGTGCTGTTTCCGGGCACACTGCGTGCCAGGTATGGTTTTAGGTCATGATGATACAGCAGGAGGCAAGACACACAGGTCCCTGTGCTGAGAGAGATTAGGTTTTAGTGGAGCAAGCAAAATAATGAAGAAATAAGTCCATCCGTCCTATTGGTGCCACGTGCTGCAAAGAACATCAAATGGGGCAATGTGACTGTGTGACTGGGGAGAGGAAGTGTCTTGGAAGGGACATCTGAGCTGAGCCCTGATCGAGGAGGGGATCACTGGAGTGTTCCCCTCACAGGGCGGTTGAGAGAACGGAATGGAAAGATACACAGCGCCGGGCACACACTGAGCAGTGCGTCGGTGGTCTTCTTATTACTCTTCCGCTCCTTTTTTTAATTGAGTGTGGTCAGCGCTCTGCTAGAAGGGTGCAGGTAAAGCTTCAGTGTCCACACGCGTCCACAGTGTACAACTGAAATACGGTGTGTGAAATGGTGTAAGAGTGGCTGCCCCTGGATCAAGACGGCTCAGAAGGGTCAGCAGAGCCGGTGGGCCTGGGGGTGGATCTGGTGGGAGCAGACGGGAGCAGGTATGTCAGGCTTGGGGAACCATGAGAAGACCAGCCTCCCTGAAGTTGTAGGAGCCTGTGTGGAGGAGAGAATGTGGAGAGAGCAGTCTGTGGAGGCTCTTAAACGGCAAGGCGGTGACGTTGAGAATTTGTTTTGTGGACAAAGCAGAGCCATTGGTGGCTTTGGAGCAGCGGAGGCGGGTGGAGTTAGTAAACACACAGTGAGCACTTACTTCGTGCAGGTCATCAAGCCCCCAGAACTGGGGGCACAGGTGGCGCTGGCTCCGCTGTCAGACTGTGTGAGAATTGTCACCTGAGCCAGAGGAGGGAAGAACTCATTCTGGCTGGAGGTCAGGGCAGGTTTCCAGATCAGTCTGTAGGGGAATCAGGCGGCCATAAAGGGACCCATCTGTAGGAGGGAGCCAAGTAGGAAACTGTGCAATGTTTAAGGAGCTCAGACCCATCTTGGCCTTTTCCCCTCCTTTGTCAGGTGGGGAATCCAGATGGCGACTTCCGACTCACGATTGTCAATTCCTCTGTGCTTGACCGGCCCAGGGCTCTGGTCCTCGTGCCCCGAGACGGGTAAGTGTGGTCCCAAAGGAAATCTGTGTGTGTCCAATGCTGCAACAGACAGATTCTCATGGAAAGGCAAACTGCTGGACAGAAACTTGTTTCTAATGATTGTGGTTGAAATAATCTATGACCTGCAAGTCTTGGAACCATGACTTAGACATCCTGGGCAGCTAACTCCATCCCCTTTCCATTAGCGAGCATCAGAATCTCTGTAGGCACCCAGATGTCTCACAGCTGTGGGGTGTTTCTCTAACAAAAGGTAGTATTAAAAGTCTCTCTGGACATAGTCAGGCCCACATAGTTTGATATGGAGTCTTTATCTTGAGTTTAACGTGTGATACAGACATTTAACCCCTTGCTTCTTTTCTCTGCCCCCCAGCTTGTGTTTTCTTACCAGCAATTTGTATGCACTTGGGAAATGCAGAGGTGCTTTTTATTAATTTATTATTAACTTAAGGAAACAGAGCTAAATGGAAAATTCTGGATGAGGCTTTGTAGCATTTATGATTGAGAATTAGATCGATTTTAAAAGAAAATTCTGAAAATAAGATACGCATTTGATTAAAAATATTAAAAGAGAGTAGAAGTTTATGAAATGAAAAATATTTGTTTCCTCCATTCTCTTAACTCTTCACCCTCCCATTTCCTAGGGGTAATCATTGTTAACAGTTTCTTGGTTAAGAGTTATCATTCAGAGTTTATTTTTACCCGTGTACACGTGTATGCCCTTTAAACACAGACACACAGACACACACACACACGCGTATCAGAAAGGATTATAGGATAATTACTATTCTGCATGTTTTAAAAATATTTAATATGGTTTGAAGATTGTTTTATGTGAGCACATGTAGATCTTTAGACATCATAATATTCTTTTGTGTGTACCATAATGTATCACTTTATAGATTAACATATTTGTGTGTATACATGTATATACACCTAAATATATATGTGTATACACACCTATGTATATTTTTTTGGCTAGTATGAACAATGCTGTGATGAACATCTTTGTACATTGTCTTTGCATAACTTGATGATACCATAGATAAATTCCAATAAAAGAATTTGTGGGTCAAGTAATTAAGTGGCTTTACCTGTTAGAATTAGAGATTATAATAACAGTGCTGAACCAACCGGCTGAATGCTTGTCTCTTCGGAGCAGTGTTTGAGCTCCCATTTCCCCAGTTCTGATGGGATGTGTGCTCTTCCCCGCTTTTGGCCAGGGTGATGTTCTGGACCGACTGGGGGGACCTGAGGCCTGGCATTTACCGGAGCAACATGGATGGTTCGGCTGCCTATCGTCTTGTGTCGGAGGACGTGAAGTGGCCCAATGGCATCACCGTGGATGAGCGGTGGATCTACTGGACGGATGCCTACCTGGACTGCATCGAGCGGATCACCTTCAGCGGCCAGCAGCGCTCTGTCATCCTGGACAACCTCCCACACCCCTACGCCATTGCTGTCTTTAAGGTGGGGCCTCACCTGTTCCAGCATTGGGCAACCTGTCAGTGTCTGTGAGGAGCAGACTGAGGTGCAGAGCCTGCTGGTTTTTGCAGAGATGCTTATCTAACCTAGAAACTCAGCTCATTTCTGAATTGGAGGCAGTTTCTTTCTGCCCATAGGGAGGGATGCCAGACAGAGCTGCCCGGGATCCAGGATGCTCACTGTTCACCTTTCAAAAGTTTGAGCTTGCATCCCATGAAAATTCCTGGCTTGCCTTTCAGTATTGGTAGCCTCATTTTGGCTCTGTGTCTTTTTTTTTTTTTGTGATACGTGGGCCTCTCACTGTTGTGGCCTCTCCCGTTGTGGAGCACAGGCTCTGGACGTGCAGGCTCAGCGGCCATGGCTCACGGGCCCAGCCGCTCCGTGGCACGTGGGATCTGCCCGGACCGGGGCACGAACCCGCGTCCCCTGCATCGGCAGGCGGACTCTCAACCACTGTGCCACCAGGGAAGCCCTCTGTGTCTTTTTTTAAAATTTTTTATGTTTTGGCTGCATTGGGTCTTCGTTGCTGCGCGTGGGCTTTCTCTAGTTGCAGTGAGCAGGGGCTACTCGTCATTGCGGTGCGCGGGCTTCTCATTGCGGTGACTTCTCTTGTTGCGGAACATGGGCTGTAGGTGCGCGGGCTTCAGTAGTTGCAGCACGTGGGCTCAGTAGTTGCGGCATGTGGGCTTAGTTGCTACACAGCATGTGGGATCTTCCTGGACCAGGGATCGCACCCGTGTCCCCTGCATTGGCAGGCAGATTCTTAACCACTGCGTCCCCAGGGAAGTCCCTGGCTCTGTGTCTTGGTCTCTTGTGAGGTTTGCTCTCTTCATTCCCTGATGTCTTGAGATGAGCCCTGTCCCACCTCTGCCTCCTGGGGGTGGCCTGTCACTTCTACTTCGACTCTAGAACACAAAATGGTTGTTCAGATGTTCTACGGAAGGGTTCAACTTGTGGTCAAACTTACCGGATGCTTATCGGATAGTTTCTCTGGGGTAGTTCCTTCAGTGTGGATGGTTGGTGAGGTTTGGATAAAATCACTGACTCTTGCATTTAAGTCAGATCTTGATCAGGCTCATCATTCAGCCAGTGAATGTTAGGTGTCCACTGCACGATGGAGCTCTTGGTCTGAATGAGGGTCCAGAAAAAAAGACAGAAGAGCTGACTGACTAACAAAGGTTTTCTTTTTAGAATGACATCTACTGGGACGACTGGTCACAGCTCAGCATATTCCGAGCTTCCAAATACAGTGGGTCTGAGATGGCGATTCTGGCGAACCGGCTCACGGGGCCCATGGACCTGAAGATTTTCTACCGGGGGAAGACAACCGGTAAGGCAGCATCTCCTCCTAAATCTCTGTCGAGTTGATCTCTTGCAAGGGGCTGGGTGTGGGCAGTCTCTGATCAAGCAGGATCTGGCAGCCTGTCATGACAACATGTGCATTATTTAATTTCTTCCTATGACATCTTAATTTCTTTTCTAATGATACACAAACAGCTGGAAGACAGCATGTTTTTGCCTGCCTGGAACGCTGGTGCTCGGTGGGTAAATGACACCCTCCTCCTGCCTTTGGCCCCTGACTGATGGGTGGTGTGGCTTCTGTTGCAGCTGGAGAGGCCCAGTGTGCACTTAATCCCCGCTTGGCACCCTGACAGGGAGTGATGCTGTGCTGGGTGCATAGCTTCCGACAGGAGTCCCGTCTTCTCTGGTTGCTCAGATGACCAGTTGCTCATTGAGCCCTACTTCCCTCGCAATGTGAGATCTAGTTATATGATGACTTAATTCGCTTGTCCCCACTGTGAAACTCTAAACCCCATGAAGAAGGAGATTCTGTCTTTGTTTTTGCTCAGTAATCTTACCAATGACCAGCACTCAGTAGCTGCTCAATTCATACTTGTTGAAAGAAGAAGGGATGGGGGTGGGGAGTGTTGCTGGTAGGTGTAGAGAACGGGTGTATGAAAGACTGTGGGCTGAGGCTTCAAGGACTGCTGCAAGGCTCTGACTGGGTGGTCCTGGGGTCCGAGACTATTCAGTAGGATACCTTCTTCCTTACTGCACTGCCCTTGCCCCTTGTTTATCTCCCAACCGTACTGTTGATTCTAGAGGAGGGGGATCTGGGTACTCTCCAGAAGAATAGTCCCTTTAAGAAGAGCCCTCTTTATCTCAGCAGGATTAAGTAGCATCCTGGGTCTGCTGACTCTCCTTTATTGACAGACTGCTAGGTTTCCTGTTTTGAACTAGAACGTTGATATTGTCTTGTGGTTTTTGGCTGGCCCTGTGCTAAGAGAAAATTGACAAGGGGAAATAATACGGTTATAGATATCATTGCTATCCTTTGGGGACTAATGAAGAGAGCATGAAAACACGCTTGGAAAACTGTAAAGTATCCTAGAAATGGAAGTCTGCATTATTGTTACGTCTTCACAGCTGACCCGTGAGGTAGGCAGGGCTGGTATTATGGTCCATGGTTTCTAGATTAGGGAACAAAATCTCAGATGTGAATTAGCTTTCCCAAAGACCCCTCCCATGTTTAGGAGCTGGGCTTTTGTTCCAGTTCTGCCACAAGACGAAAAAGTCACATTCTTTCTTACAGGAGGTGCCTGTTTTGAAATAGGGCAGAGAGACAAAATACAAAAAAAGCACGCACACACACACACACACACACTCTCTCAAAGACAAAAAAAAGAAAAAGATTAAAAAAAAAAAAAAAGAATGAAATAAGGAGAGAGAAAGGAATCATGCTTTCCAGCTCCAGGGGCTGAAATCTCAGGGCCTTTGACGGAGGACACCCAGCCCTACTGGGTGGGGGCTTGCCGCCCCGCTGGCAAGCCGAGGGAATTCTCAGCACTTCTTCAAGTTACCTCCCCGTCCAGAAAAGCAGGTCTGCATTTTGACATGTGCTTGTCAGCATGTGTTGGCTGCGCACACAGCCTCAGCTCCTGCAACACTGTGTTCCGATGGACCTGTAAACCCCGGTTCCCACCCCGAGTCTCGGCCGGTCACTTCATCCCAGCTGCCATGTGGTCACCGCTGTGACCCCGGAGCTACTCTGGCTAGTTTCAAGGAAGGTGACTCTTTGGGACATAAAGGGGGAATCATGGCCTGTCTCCTGCTTCCCGGGGACCTCCTGCCCGCAGACACAGGGCCAGTGAAGCCAGTTTGTCATGTCTCAGGCCGGTTTGGGTTAAATCAAAGCATTTGCGGTGGCACCTGGCTGCCAGCACTGCCTGTGTGCAGTGGGTGACTCTTGGCCTTGAACTTGTTTGCTCAATCCTGTCTGCTTTGTCAGACACTGAGAGTATTACAAGTTCATGACAGGTCGTGGCGATCCCTGGTGCCAGTCGAGCTGTATTAACTTTGTTGTCTCCTCCTAACACACACAGGACTTTGTCCTAGCCGTGTGTAAAGTGATAACGACATTTACTCTGAGGGATTTTGCTGTGTCATAAGCACCACACTGACTTGCTCAGTGGGCTTGTATAACCTCAGTTAACCTTCCCCAAGTCCATGCGTATTATGATTCCCATTTTATAGATGAGAATGTGGAAGTCAGGTTCCGTACCTTTTCTCCATCACACATTTAGTAAGTGGTGAGAATTTGAACCGTGGCCTAGTTGACTTCAAAGCTTGAACTTCAATAAAACCATCAGGCTCTGTTCCGTCTGTGATCTGTTGTTGGATTAGCAGTGCCGTGGGATACAACAGTGATCGAGAAATACTAGATTTTGATTGATTCTTGTTTAGGATAAGAATTTTGTTCACTTGCAAAGTGTCTGTTTGGGATATTTGTTTATAAACAGATGCATTTTTTTGTCTTTATACCTGGCTGTTTTTTACACAGCGTTACTGGAATTAACTCTTCATAAAGAGTGTTTTTTCCTTAAAACAGCTTACTTTGCAAGGCTATTCATGTATGCAACTGATGCTGTAATGGGTTAAAATATTTTGGAGTTCTTTGAATTCTCCTTCAGAGCTGGCAGTAAGCATATGCTTTTCAGTATCTATAATGAAGGCAGATATTTATTATGTGGGGTGGATTTGATAATTGTCAAAAGTATGTAGATCGTTAAGCGAGATAATAGCAATTTTGGCTCCTAAACTGGTTCTGGGGGAGTTTTCCAAAGAGGAAATCTAACAGTGTTCTGACTACGCCTAGTGAAGACACTGTGGGGCTAAGTGTCTAAAGGAACATCTAAAGGAACATCTTTGGAGATGAAGGCTGTCAGCTCTCCACTCTTCACATTGCCCACCTTGCCCACAAAAGGCTGTGGCATCCTGGGCGAGGGGTCTCTAGCTGTGTTGTAGTGGAACTCTGCTGAATCCTCCTTCTGTGCTCTCCCGGGTTCTCTGTAACTAGAACTCCCGTTTTCTGTACTGTGGCTTTGGACCTGCCCACACACTCCTGCCCTGCCTAACTCTTGGGGTCAGTGACTTGCCTGCCTAGGTTGGGGTTTGTCCCTGGCCCTGCCTCTCGGGCTGCAGATTCATTCAAGTCTGTTGAGACCAACCTCCTGAATTACCGCATCTCCCTTTGGGCACTGTCCTTTCACCTCTTGCTTCTTTGGGTGGGAACATTTGCCCTGCACGGGAAAATGTCAGTTGTGTTATTTTACAGACACGACCCATGTGAAAATACTCCTGTCGTTGAGTATTTTTCAAATATTCTGTTATTCAATTTCTTGTAACGTCAAACAGTACAGCATCCTTTGAATACAAAGAACATGTTCCAGAACCCCAGATGGGGTTGTTTTCATTCCTGGCAGCTCAACATTCCCTCCTGCAGCCCACGGCAGGTGTATTTGAGATAAAGGGACAGTGTCTGCCCACGGAACAGATGAGCGGGAGCTGGCTTCTGGCATTTCTGCTCCAGTCAGCAGGTTATTCACTATGATAATCCAGCCTATAGGTTGATGGAGTCATTTGCAAACCCCTTTTGAATGTTTCATCATACAGGTCTCCCCCTGTGGATGTGTCTATTTTATCTACTTGGTAATGCCTTGTGCTCTTGTATCCTTAGTATGAAAGCAATACTGTTGCTGTACCACGGGGGTTTTTATCTTTATGTGTAATACCAGTTAAACACCGATGAGGTGCCAACACATCCAAGGCTTCTGAGTGTGTCATCACCCATCTGAGTACTGATTGTCATTAATGAACCCTGTTTCCCAACCAGAGGCCAGCAGAGGCGTGGCCTAGCTCAGATCTTGGCTGGCTGGAAACCGGTTACTTGGATTTCATTCTGGTGGGGTTCTCTGTCCACGAGATGGCACAGCTGAAGAATCTTTATCAGTTGAGTTTTATCCAAGCATTTATGTTTCTTTTTCCCAGTTTTGGTGATGAGTAGTCACAGGCAAAAGGAAAAAATACATTTCTTAATTTACATGGCTTTCACGTTGCTTTATAGTCGCATCGTATTTTCAGTTGTTAGGAAATGGTTATGGGTCCTCTCTCTCCTTCCCAGAAAGACGTGGAGGGTAGAAAATACCTTTTCCCTCCCTGCCCATCCACAGAAGTCCTCCCCTGAGGGCACAGTGGAGGATTGTGTGGACTCTAGCTGGCACGCTCGTTGGAAAGCTAAGCCAGAGAAGAGATTGGAAATAGTGGGCTAGATCAACAGTGACTGGTCCTTACGTGGGTTCATTGCATTTGGATTTATTGCCTGATGGGTCTCTGGTTGGTTCCTCATTGAGCTCAGCAGCTGTGCCCTGGCACAAAGGAATTGAGAAAGGCAGGCCCAGATTTTGGTCCGAGCCCTGTCGTTTCTCAGGTGTATGTTCTAATTAAGGGCTTTTGGGTCACAAGGTATAGTAAACTCGCTCAGGCTAACTCAAGTGAAAAGTGCTGTGGAAAGAATGAAGGGGGGATAGGAAGGAACCCAATATAGGAGGTGCAGGTGCGCCAATGGGGACTGGGGCTGGGCCTGGCAAAGCCGTCCTCCCTCCCCCTCCCTGTTCCCTCGTCCTGGTGTCATCCTTTCTTCTCTCCCTAAGTCGGCTTCGTCCTTCTGACGCTGCAGACTGATCCTACCTGCACGGCTCTGATTTGTACAGGTTTTGGCTTGCCCTGCAGCACCTGTGATGCCCTGCATCACCTGTGACACCCATGGGGCATGGCTCTCCTCCCGGATCCAGCTCCCCACCTACCCTGTGGTGTCTCGGCGTCCTGATTTCAGATTCCCAGGAGGACCGGTGGGCGCCTGGCTTGGTTCCGGGGCCATCTGATCCAGCCGGGGCCCGTCTCACACTCACCACTTCTTTCTCTTCCTGAGCTTCGTGTTGCTGGGTCTGTAGAAGGAGGAAGTCGCCCTGGGTCTCAGGCCTGCGTTCGGTGCACCCTGGTGTTTACTAACCTGGCCACCACCATCTGTCTCCTTTCCAGGAAGCACCTCCTGTGCGTCCAGGCCGTGCAGCCTGCTGTGTCTGCCCAAGGCCAACAACACTAGAAGCTGCAGGTGTCCAGACGGTGTGTCCGGCAGCACCCTCCCGTCCGGGGACCTGATGTGTGAGTGTCCTCACGGCTATCAGCTGAAGAACAACACGTGTGTCAAAGAAGGTGCGTCGCTGTCCTTTTCCCACCATCCCCCTTCCCTTCTGGCCCCGCTCCGGGTGTCCTCGATGCACTCATGTTTGGGGTTATTAAAAGTGCCCAAGGTAGAAATTAAACCCCCCTAGATACAGACATCCTGGTTCGGGTTCCAAGGCCCTTGATCCCTCAGCCCTCATCCAGAACGGGCCCATGCTGTTCCTTTAAAAATAAGAGCTGCTTTTAGGATTAGTGTCTGGACATGTAGGCTTTCCTCTGAGTGCCCCTTTCATTTTTTTCCCACCTCTTCCTCATCTCATCCACGCCCCACCTCTATCTTCTCCAGCTTCTCCTGCGTCCGTAAGTCGGACCACCCTGACTTGGGCAAGGGACTGGTCGGACTCCTTCAGAGTTCACCACATCTCATCCAGCAGCTTCCCGCCCCCCTGCCCCCTGCCCCCTGCCAGCCTGGAAACGTCTGAACTTTCCAGCCAATATTGCGGAGGACTTCGAGCCTTTCCTCCCAAGCCCTGGCCAAGTGGCGGCAGCAGCCTCATTCCACTCCCCCTTTCAACACGGATTCTAACATTTTCCCCCTGAAAACCTGCTAAATCTTTCTTTCCTGTCTAGTTTTTCCATTTACCCAAAGTGGCCTTCTGGGCTCTCTTAAGAAATACAAACGGAAAGAAAATGAACCTTTTCTTCTAAGACACAGGAGACTCTCTTTCAGGCTCTCGACATCATCTTAAAGTTGTTTGGAAAGAAATGGAGTTAACCCTGAATTCCAGCAGGAGAAGAGGGCCTCTCTGTATCCCTGTCAGAATGCCTTTGGTTATCCAAACAGGAGGCCAGTCATCACGTGTTCTCGACCCAGTCAACTAAACAGTGCCTTTTTTTCTGTGTGAGGAATTGTAACTGCTTGCTTTGAAGAAGTCATGGTTTGAAGAAGCAGAAAAAAAATCCTCACGAATATGTAAAGCAAATCTCCATAACCCTCCTCGTTAATAAATGGAATATATGTGAATATATATGACCATAGTATGTATAAACTATATAGATACACTGAATATATGTTTGGATCTTGGTACACAGTCCCTTAAGGAGTTCCTTGTGAAATTAGTATTTTATAACATTGATACTAGACCCACTGTATCCACTAGACCCACCTGGCACCATCACTCTCCTTTTTCATCATCGTAACCCCCTCTGACGCTGCTAGCTGCCTCTTCTCCAATTTTAATTAAAAGAGGAGAGAAGGGGGCCTCCTTGGACGCTTGCTTCCCGGCGGGCACGTGTGTGTGGCACCCCCCTTCCCCTTTGCCGTCTAAGGCCTGTTATTTGAGTAAGACAAATGGACACTCAAAAGAGAAAGCCTTGTGGTCCAGCAGGAAGAATGATATTGGTTTCGTTTCCTCCTCTGTCTCCCCCGATGGCCAGAGAACACCTGTCTCCGCAACCAGTATCGGTGCAGCAATGGGAACTGTATCAACAGCATCTGGTGGTGTGATTTTGACAACGACTGCGGGGACATGAGCGACGAGAGAAACTGCCGTGAGTCCCCGCTTGGCCGAGTTTTCGGGATGATAGGCATTTCCCATTACTCGGAAGGCTGGTCGGCGCCTCCTGGGTGGGGCCTGCAGTCTGGGGCCCCCATGATCAGTGATGCCCATTTAAGCGGCTGGAGAAAACACATTTCCATATTAGATACTTATTATTAATTAAAGCAAACCCACTTAAGCAAGCTCGCTACTCATTGCAAGAGATTTGCAAATACGCCGCGTGGTTGGAACTGAGCTGATTTGGGAGTCAGGCAGTCTGGGCTCTGACTGTGGCTCTTCCACTGTGAATAGAGCTGGAGACCTGGGGCAGGTGACCAGGTGATAGTCCTTGATTTATAAATTTAATGTTCAGCCTTTTCGGAGATGGGAAACAGGCTTTTACCTTGTTACCTCCAGTCAGTTGGTGCCGGCTACCTGCCAGGCTCAGGAGAGGTTGTTCTAATTGGTGATGCCAGCTTTGGCCTGGGTTGTGGGAACATTGGTATGTGTGCAAGTAGATGTCATCTACTTGTAATTTCTAAGGTCCAACTACGAAAGTATGTGATTCTGTTTAGCAGGGTTTAAGGACAAACAAATAACTGCTTATAATGGATAATCTATTTACCGCAAAGTTGGCCATCTTTCTTCAGTTAATTTTTAGTAGCTTCGACATCATCTCCTAAGGAGGGGTCAGTCAGTAATGTGTTCACCCGTTCACTCAACATGTGTTTGTTGAGGACCATGTGTTCCAGGCTCTGTGATAGGCCTGGGGATAAACTGGTGATCAAAGTGGACACAGAGTTTACAGTCTGAAGCGGGGTCAGAGAAGTAACCAGCCAGGTACATTCGAGCCATGAGCGCTGTGATGGGGCAGCGCCGTGAGCTTCAGGAAGGGTGCCCCCACCAGACTTGGGGAGGTCCTTAGGAAGGGTGGGCAGAGGTGAACCAAGCAGAGGTAGAGGGAGGAAAGTTCCGGGCAAGGGAGCAGCATGGATGAAAGCCCTGAGGCCAGTGTGTGCTGCATGAGCCGGAAAGCAGCGTGGGTTATTGAGAACTTGAGTGGGAGCCGTGGGGTAAGGGGAGGGTGGCCTGGTGCCTGGAGCCCAGAGTAGCAAGGACCTTTGGACTTTATCACAAGAACAGTTTGGAATGACATTGAAATGACAGGATAAGATTTTGCCTTTGGAAAGATAAAGGCATGGGCAGAATGAATGAGGTGGGAGAAAGGCCAGAGCAGGGAAGCCAGAGACCAGTCTGAAGGCTTCTCTTCCAAATATTTTGCCTTTGGAAATCCAGAAGCTCATTTCTCATTTTGTGCTATAAGGACAGATTAATGGGTGTGTCCCGTCTCTGTGTACCCACCTTGCCTCTGGGGAAGGTATTTTGCCAGCCATCTGTAGAGCACAGTGCCTGTTCATATGCCCCTCCTCCCAGAAAGCAACTTCAGGAACAGTCAACTCGTTAACTCATCTGGGCCCTGCAATCCTATGTACTGCCTTTTCTGGCTCATAGGAGGTTATTACCAGACCTTAATCATTTTTCCTTGGTTTCGGTGGCTGCCTTTCACGCGGAGGGAGAGGAGCTTACCAACAGCAGATTTGGGAGAGCACCAGCCTCTCCGTGTGTTTTTCTTTCCTGCAAAAGGGACACTGATCAAACCTCCTGTACCTACCAGGGTCTCAGGAAGGTGCGATATTTGTGAGGGAATAGCCAGCGCTCCTTACAGACATTAATTGATATTAACATCATTGGAGCAGATTCTGCAAAGGAGTTTGTTATGGAAGAGGGTGGGCGAGGAGACACTTCTTAGAATTAACACATTGTAAGAAAACTGCCCGGACGTAATGAGGCGTAGCGGAAGCAGAGAGCTGTAAACTAGATGACCTTGTGTTCCAGTAGCTCGGGATTCCTCCTGGGGTTCCTGGGCTTTGGTTTCTACTAGATGGATGAGCTGGGGTCTCCTATGGGTTCAGTGTTTTGCGAGGAAGACCTCCCTCCATCTCCTTCCCCACAGCCCCTGAGCTGTGGCCTCACAGGTTTCCATGCAGAGTTGAAGCTTCTCCTCGGAGGGAAGTATGCAGCTGGCTCTGCGCTCCGTCCGGTTAGGTGCAAGTGTCAGCCGGGATTTACCCTCCCGAGCCCCTGAGACTTGCTTTCTGCTCTGCTTTCTTGCAATTCCCCGCGGCTTGGGTCCCGGACTAGTCAGATGTGGCAGAGGTGAGGGGGTGAGGGTTGCAGGGTGTAAAACGTGGAGCCTGGGAGCCAGGAGGGTGGTGCTTATCTGAGCCTTCCTGAGGGTCTCCCTTATCAAGGAGGGGGCAGGCACCCTGTTCCTGGGCAGGGCTGCAGGAGGGGACAGGCCGTGGCTGGGCAATGCTGTCTGGAAGTTAAACGAGGCATCCCGTCAGCTGCCAGGGAAGAGGAGAGGTGTGGCAACGAAGGCAGACGTGGGAGGGATGCTGTCGGCACATCCCCCTTGCTCTTCAGCAGGCTCCTGCCCTGGGTGGCTGTCAGCCGCTGGGGGTTTTGACATGAATCCCCTGCAGTCTTGTCATTTCTGCATTCATCCCCTGCCTCCCACCATGAACTCAATTACGGAGAAGAAACGGAGCTGCAAATAAGAGTGGCCGGGCACGTCTGACTGCAGGGTTGCCACCCGCCTCTCACTTCCTGATACTCCCCACCCTCTTCCCAAGATTCTGTTCTATCACGTCATTCCTTGTGGATTGGCTGCTCTAGGAGCAGCCTTCTTTCCCAAAGCCTTTTCTGGAAGGTTCTAGGGCTTATACTTAAACCCAGATAATTTCTGTTTAGAAGGGGGAGAAAAATCGAACTGTGTTCACATTCCGAGGCAGAAGGGCGAGAGTAAGGATGGGAGGAGACGTGACATTTGTTTAGAGCCTGTTATATTCACATCCTAAGGATGGGTGCTGGTCCCAAACTTGTTTTCTTATTGACCTTCATAATAATGCCAGGAGGGTAGGTATTATCTCCATTTTACAGCAGCGGGACCGGAAGCCCAGGGGGGTTGGGTGAAGTAAGTTGTGGCTGGTGGAATTAAGACCCCCGTCAGGTCTTTGTGTCTGTCATCACAAGCGCTTGCCCACGTGACCTTATCTTCCTTTTGCTGTGGAGAAAACTGAGGCTCAGGAAGGTTAAAATTAATTGCTAGAGGAAGAGGCAGAGCCAGGATTTGAAACCCTGTCTCGCCTGACTGCAGGGCCTCTGTTCCTGCTGCAGAATTTACCTCACCCTCCCTCTGTCCTCGGTACGGTGAGGAGCCAGCTTCGTGTGTAAAATTGGGCCTCCTCATGGTAGTTTTCCAGATGAAGGTATTTCTGCCATTTATTTAGGAAGACACCGTCACTTCTGAGGGGATCTTAGGAGGTTATACAGTGGAGCGGTCCCCAACCTTTTTGCACCAGGGACCGGTTTCGTGGAAGACAATTCTTCCATGGACGGGGGCGGGGGGCTGGTTTCGGGGTGATTCAAGCGCATTGATTGATTATGGTCTCTGTGCAGTCAAACCTCTCTGCTAATGATAATCTGTATTTGCAGCTGCTCCCCAGCGCTAGCATCACTGCCTCAGCTGCACCTCCGATCATCAGGCATTAGGTTCTCATAAGGAGCGAGCAGCCTAGATCCCTCTCGTGCCTAGTTCACAGTAGGGTTCATGTTCCTATGAGAATCTGATGCCACCGCTGATCTGACAGGAGGCGGAGCTCGGGCCGTAATGCGAGCGATGGGGAGCGGCTGTAAATACAGATGAAGCTTCGCTCGCTCACCCACTGCTCACCTCCTGCTGTGTGGCCTGGTTCCTAACAGGCCACGGACCGGTACCAGGGACCCCTGATGTAACGCATCATGCTGTCTCCTAGCTCAGTGACCGTTTCTCACTCTTCCCAGCCCTGTTCGGGTCTGGAATCCGTCCATGGAAAGATAGGCCCTTATCTCCCTTGGTTGTAAATTTCAGGTTCTCACGCAGTTTATTTTTTCTGTAAGTCTAGGTTTCGATTCTGTTGTTGAAATTCATATTACAATTAAAATCTGCTTCCTCCTCTTTTCCAGTTGGCTTTCCAGTGGGATGTTTGTATTTGGGGGGAGTTGACTGGACCTAATGAGCATGTTGTCTCTCTTTCCCATCCTAGCTACTACCATCTGTGATCCGGACACCCAGTTCCGCTGCCAGGATTCTGGGACCTGTATCCCACTGTCCTACAAATGTGACCTTGAGGATGACTGTGGCGACAATAGCGATGAAAGTCACTGTGGTAAGGGGACGTGATGTCCAGGAATCCTCTTCCAGAGGGGGCGGCACCCTGGCTCATGGGATGGGTTGGAAATGGAGGATTTCTGAAAGCCATTGTGGGATTTATGACATCAGCTGCATGGCCACCTCCATTCACACGGTAGGATTGATTCATTCATAAAGTGATGGACCCTGCTTCCTTGCAGAGACGCTGTACACATGAATGTGAGAATTAGGAAGATTTCTAAATGAATTCAGGCAGTTATTAACAGCTATACAGCCTTAGCCCACGCACGCCTCTGGGCAGCTATGACGTTAGCCTCCTGGAGACTCTGAGCTATACCTTTGTGAACTGTTTTTTCATTTTGTTTTGTTATTTTTAACTGATCTAATTCAGTAAACCCTGTTAGAAGTCAGTGGATGGTACACACGTTGTTTGAGCATCTGTTTTCTGAATGGACATTTTTATTTAGGAAAATAGTGTGTTGGAATTGAAGGAGTGGTAGGAATTCTCTAGTTCAGTCCTTTTGATTTCCGGATGAAACACCTGAGGTCCATAGAGGTCAGGGGGCTTATTCAAGGTGACACAGTTAGTTTGTGTCAGAAAAGGGAACTGGGACTGTGTTTCCCACGCCCTTCTTTCATAATCCTCCCCTCTCAGTTTCACGAGCCCTGTCTTAGTTGATGGGCTCTGGGTACCAAACCCGTAGCTACTGACTGTCACGGGAGGGAACAGTACACAGAGTGCCCCAGCCTGGAGGAGAGTGCGTGTGGGGGCCAGATGCTGACCCCGCCACTGTGAGGGTTCGGTGAGGCCCTGTGGGCTCCCTGCCTGTACACAGGGGCAGGTCCAGTCCCGCTGTGCGTGTGCTTCTGGACGGGGCCTGCATCATCACGAATGGGGGGTTTGACTCACTGGGACTCAAATAAGGAGAGTGGGGGAAATGATCCTAGCCTGGATCTCAGAGCACTTCTCTGGGGGGGAGTGGTTACTTAATTTTCCTTCACCTCCGTAAAAATACGGAGTTCCAGGAAACAGTCCTTGGGGTTTGCACTGTTTTCCCTTCATTCCTCCCACGTCCCCCTCTGCACTCAGAGGGTTAACGTGTGCAGCCAGTTTTGCTCTCGTCGGGAGGAATCGCCACGTGGTTATCTGTTTCTGATGTGTCCTCTCACCCACTCACTGGACACATGTTGGACCGTTAAACAGTGTCTGACCCTCAGATTCTCTGTTCATGGTCCATTCACGCTGGTGCACCTGAGTCCACCTCAAGGTCTCAGGTCGTCCCTACCTCAGATCCAGGTCTTCTTCGTGAGTCTCCAGACTGTTTCCTCATGAATATCTGCTCCCCAGTTCACCATCAACCTCTCTCACTGAGGCAGCCACCCCGGGCCCCCGGGCTTGGCTACTCCTGTTTTCCTAGAATCCTTACAATTCCATGTGAAAATTCTGTTTTGTTAGTATCCCCAGGGCCTACAAAAGATGTTGTCAGTGTAGTTGCCCCTCCTGTCCTGGTCAGACTGCCCTGGTTCGTTTGTCTCCGGCCCCCACCCTTCTTGAGACAGCCCCAGCGGCCAGCATCCCGGGAGCTCTGCCCGCAGGAAGTCACCAGCTTTCCTGTTTGGGGAGCTCAGCACTGATCTCTCTTTCCCTGAGCTGAGCATCTGACATTGATCAGCACACTCGGCTTTCTCATTACTCCTGTTCTGAAACCACAGGCTCTGTCTCTGGAAGTCTGTTTCTTGAAAATTTGGCTTTCTGGGCAGCCAGAGCATTGCTTCCCAACCTTCTTCCCGACATAGGAGGCATAGAAAATGATATTTGAAAAGTGCACCAAGATAAATGGCCAAGGCCGCTGTTGCCTAGAGGCACCTGGTGGCCAGAGTGTGAGGTGTCAGGATCTCAGCACACCTGTGCCCCATTTGCAGCGCACTGCAGTCATCCCTGGGTATCCACAGGGTATCAGTTACAGGACCCACCATAGGTTCCAGAATCCACAGGTGCTCAAGTCCCATAGGCGGCCCTCCATGTCCACGGATTCCGCATCCACGGATTCCACATAGTAAACATAGTACATACTGCACAGCTGGCCAAATCTGTGGATGCAAGACCTGAATATCCGGAGGGCCGGCTGTACTTGGGCACCATCCTCGAGGACTTTCCATCCCTGGTTAAAGTCTTCATGCGTGGATCATCAGCGATCATAGGGATATTGGGTGCATCTCTAACCCTTAGGAGCTTTGACCTCAGAGACAGAATTCCGGGCAAGCTTTTGTGCTCAGATCCTTGTCTGTGGTCTCACCTGCAGAAATGCACCAGTGCCGGATTGACGAATACAGCTGCAGCTCTGGCATGTGCATCCGCTCCTCCTGGGTGTGTGACGGGGACAACGACTGCAGGGACTGGTCTGACGAAGCCAACTGTACCGGTCAGTATTCCCTGGACTCCCTGAGAAGCACTTCCCTGCTCACGTGCTGGGTAGCATTGCAGCCCTACGTGATCGCAGAATCTAGGCTGTAAGAAATGGACCTTAGAAACCAGCGAGATCAGTGCTTCTCAAAGAGCTGGTCTTTGATAAGCTTGTAACCAACTCTCTGCTTCCTCTATTGAGAAGGTCTTGCCATGAAAAAGTGTTCAACTGAACAGTCTCTTGAGTGATCGAGTGGATTTACATTTTGGCTCAAGCTTATTTCCTTAGGACCAGTAACAGAGTTTACAGACTGACCCCTGGTCTGGGGACCATACACTGAGTAACAGTGAACTAGCACATGTTTTGGAATGCAGCATCAAGGGGTTCCCTAAACACTGAAAGCTTAAATTGTGCTTGCACCTGTGTTGGGTAAGATTTTATTGAAAGTAAATTTGGGAACAACATTAGAATATGAGAGGAAGGCTGGATGGTGTAAGGTAGAAGTAGTGTTGTAATTCTTCTGTTGGGTGTTAAGTTCACTCATGTTCACTCCACTGTTTTTTGTGAGTGAATGAATAAACGAGGGCCGTATACATCATGGTGGACTCGGGGACAGCAAGGAGTTGGGGAAGTTGGAGGCAGGAAAACAGAGCCCACTTCTGATGAGTAAATTTTCTCTGCAACCTCCTCTAGAAATTGTCATTCCGTTCTACCCTAAATCCCTCCAGTGATGGAGGTAAAGATGTCTCCTTTAACCCTTTTGTGGCGAGGGGAGATCTGGTCATTCAGGCTTCATTTTGCCATCCACTGTGAATGGATCTTCAGTCTCGCGAATTAAATTCCTTAAGTCCCGTGTCTTAATCTCTCTTTCCCCCTTGGTACCCCAGCATTTCTTACACACCGCCCAGCATCCGGGAGCTCAAAGCATGCCTCCTAATTTGCAAAAGCAAATAAAAAGTAGATCTGTTATCATGTCCCACACTTACGTATCAGTGTTGTGCTTTGCTTTAGATTTGGTTTGTGAAGGGCAGAAATGATATTTTACTCCTTTATATTCTCCTAGTGCCCAGTTCAGAGAACCTCTGTTGATTGGGTAATTCTACACAACTGTAACTCTCCATTCATTTTACTTTAGAGGTGACCTTACATGACTTTAAGGAGTAAACGGAGCTCGTCAAAGGCCAGGTACATCACACAGGCTGATCTGTGATGTTAGCAGATTCCACCCCCTCGTAAACTCCCCCCCGCCCCCATATCTTTTCTGGCGCAGTCTCGGGGTCTGCGCCTCTGCTTCTGGAAGGACTGCAGGCGATTGCTTCTCTCCGTGTACAAGCCTGGCCTGCAGAAGGAGGGGTAACCAAGGTCCGCAAAGGAACTGCCATCAGCCCAGGAAGCATATGAGTGCTGTTCGGAAGCTTTGAGTTGGGCAGATAGTTGGTTAGTAAATTAGAGGGGTGGGGCTCCCCTGGTGGCGCAGTGGTTGAGAGTCCACCTGCCGATGCAGGGGACACGGGTTCGTGCCCCGGTCCGGGAAGATCCCACATGCCGCGGAGCGGCTGGGCCCGTGAGCCATGGCCGCTGAGCCTGCGCATCTGGAGCTTGTGCTCCGCAACGGGAGGGGCCACAACAGTGAGAGGCCCGCACACCACAAATAAATAAATAAATAAGTAAATTAGAGGGGCGCACCTGGGCATTTCCGTTTGTAAATTGCGGTATTGAAGGAGACTGAACATCTTGTTAGCACAAGCACGTTAGTCAGACGTGTGTTTTAGGTGCATGTGTCGATCCTCCACGAAGAATGAACAACTTCAGTTCTGTGGGTGGGCTTGTCGCAGACTCCTCGTTTTATCTCTGGTTTTCTCTGGCAGGGCTACCTGGGGACGTGTAGAGTGCTTGCACCACAACTGCAGCCTTGTTCCAATGGCTGTGCTTCCAAACCTTTTCAAGATGATTCTCCTTGTCTGTCATCTCAGAATAGTCGGGGGTCAGGTGTGAGCTCATTTTGATGTGTGGCGGGTTACTTCATTTCCTGGCCTAGTAAATGAAGTCACCTGCAGAGCCAAAAAAAATGGGTCGACTGACGTCCTGTGGGCCTCAGCTCTCATGCATGGTCTGTGCCGGGCATTTTCTTGGCTCTTCCCCTCCCCCTGTTTTGCTTTCTATGGAATTGAGTTTCCTTTATCCCTCCCCCTCCATCCCTCTGCATTGATTTTGAACGTAAATGTTTCATTTCTGTTCTTTTAGCTGTTGCCCTAGACATCTTATGTGTATTCCTAATATCTTTCCCCTCCCCTTGATCTGCTTTGATTCCAGTCTCTGACCACAGTTTCAATACTGACATACTTCGTATATATTTAGTATTTTAAAACACGAAATACTTCGTATTTTAGTTTTACGCTTTAAAAGTCCTAAAATTAGTCATCATTATTATTTTTTAGTAACCAAACTTATTTATAGGTACCTACCTGTCTACCACTTCTGCTTCTTGTACCTAATGCTTCCTTTCTGTGCACATCCTTCAGTGTTTCTTGTAGCAGGAGTCTGTGAGTAGTAAACTTCAAGTTTTTGTTTATAGAAACATGTCTTTATTTTGATCTCAAAACTGAATTCAGATGGATCTGGGTTTCTGGATTTGTAGTAATTTTCCCTAAGTATTTTGATGGAATTAGTCCTTTTTTTTCTGGCCTGTTTTGTATTGATTTAAATTCTCCTCTCAGATTATCTGTTCAAACAACAGTCTGACATTCTTTTCTCTCCAGTTGTCTCTACATTTTTTGCATTTTGTTTGTTTGTTATTCAGTTTCACCTACCTAGGTGTGGGAGTATTTTTATTTATCCTATTTGTTTTCCTTCTAAAATCTGAGGATTTACGTTTTTCATCAATTCTGGGAAATCACAGCCACTATCTTTTCAGCTGTATCTGTTTGCTACTTTGTCTACTCTTGTCTTCAGCAGCAACTATCATCCATTTGCTGGACTGTCTCATTCTGGTGTTCATGCCTCTGGTTTTCATATTTGCTGTCTCCTTATGACTCTGTGCTAGACTCTGAGTTACTTCCTCAGATTTCTCTTCCAGTTCAACAATTCTCTTTTCAGCTGGATCTGATCTACTGTTTCACACACCCACTGAGCTATTTTTATTTCCATGGCTATGTTTTTTTATATCTAGAATTTCAATTTGGTTCTCTTTTATGTATATAATTTTTGGTGTACTATATGTGTGCTTTAAATTTATTTATGGCTGTATTGGTTCTTCTTTGCTGCGCTGGGCTTTCTCTAGTTGCGGCAAGTCGGGGCTACTCTTTGTTGTGGTGCGCAGGCTTCTCATAGCAGTGGCTTCTCTGTTGTGGAGCATGGGTTCTAGGCGTGTGGGCTTCAGTAGTTATGGCACACGGGCTCAGTAGTTGTGGCTGGTGGGTTCTAGAGCGCAGGCTCAGTAGTGGCATAAGGGCTTAGTTGCTCCGCGGCATGTGGGATCTTCCCGGACCAGGGATCGAACCCACGTCCCCTGCATTGGCAGGTGGATTCTTAACCACTGTGCCACCAGGGAAGTCCCTCTATTTGATTCTTTTTCAAATTCTGCCTTTTATTTTTCAGTGCGCTTTTCTTCATGCTTTATGTTATTTTTTTACATTATTAATCATTCAAGTTGTGTTGATGTCAGCATTTCTTTTTCCTCATTCATTTCCTAGTAGTCCAGTGCTTTATAATAAGGCAGTGCTTCTGTTGTCACAGTAATTAATTCATCTCTTCTGCCCCACTTTTATTTGGCTCGTGCTTTTGATCAGGTGTCACAACGGGTCTTGCTGAGTCAGGAGAGATCTGCCCAAGTCAGAGAATAGGTAGCAGGATAATGGCCTCTATTAGAAACCCTGATATCCTAACTTCATGATCATTTGCCCCATTAGCCTTTCTGTTCTTAGAGTCACAATGAATCCTGCTCTGCAAAGGATTCTTCATCTTCCCCAAATTCTTTACTCTGTATTAAAGTCCATCTCTTTCATCCTTGTAATTAAAAAATATTATCGATTGAGCATGTATCACTCAATGACAGAGAGCTCAATGACAGAGAGCTAGTAAGTTACTCAGAAGACAGAAAAATTCAGAAAAAGAGAGTATGTTAAGCATTCCAGCCCTACCTGGCCACTTGAATGAAATGGTGCAAATTAATTAGTCTTTCTTGACTCAGCATCTGTGATGGAATCTGGAGATCTCAAACATGCCCCCCAGAATTGTCATTTGGAAACTTCATTAACGCTCTGAAATTGTTTTCAACTGGAATTGAAATGCATAGGCTGAATAATAACAAGTACATCAGTATGGCAATGAGTTTAGGCGACAGTATCTTTTATGAAAGCGAGCAAGGCTTTGGTGAGGAACTTTTTGAAGGGCTGTCAGATTTGTAAAACCAATAAATCAGAAGTATTCCAGGCAATGGCTGTTACTGGGGCAAAGCTCATGTAACATGCATGATACACTTATTCCTCTTATCAGAGATAAGTATATTTT
Source organism: Globicephala melas (assembly GCF_963455315.2). Lineage (NCBI taxonomy): Eukaryota > Metazoa > Chordata > Mammalia > Artiodactyla > Delphinidae > Globicephala > Globicephala melas. The sequence goes on from NC_083321.1 coordinate 96,721,777, forward strand.
AAAAAGATTTTTAACGGATTCTGATTGCCAAAGGCTGTAAAATATTGAAACTTCCTGTAGACTTATTTGCATCCTACCGGATATAGCCTTGGTCTTTGAGGAGATAAGTCAACAGATGATGGACAACCGTTTGTTGTAAAGTGGTTTGAAAAATCAGGTGCTTTGTATTTCAGACTACTGCAAAAAAATAGCCTCAAAGGCAGTAGAAATTCTAGAGGGCATTGGAAGCCCATTTTCCCAACCCTTGAGTCACTATTACCAACCATCTCGATTGAATAAATAACTATGGTGTGCACTCAACAACCCACTTTTGTTTGTTTTGCCTCCTTCTGTTGCTAGAACGTCCTGTCCACACAGTTAAACCAAGAGAGCCCGTCTGTCTTGGTTATATTATTTTATGCCAGTTGTAAACAAGGCCAGCCCTGGCTTTCAGCAACAAACAGACACAAACTGCTCCCTGTGTCAGAGGAGGAAAGGGAAATCTGATGCAGAAGGCGCTTAGTAGTGTTGGTTGGGGTTGAGGCGGATACTACGCATCTGAAATAGTCTTTGACCGAGGTTTTGGGAAGTTTTCTAAACGACTTCCAGGTGACCTCAGCCCATGTATGCAGATGAACCTGTTAATTTATAACAGTGGCTCTGTTTCACTTGCCTTTTTTTTTTTTTTCTTTTAATGCCTGTAGAGAACACCCTGTATTATTGGCTGGTAGATGTCTCTCTCAACTGTCCAGAAAGTTAGATTTTGGATACATCTTTTATTCTCTTCAGACCTGAGGTTTTCCACATTTGAAATTGGGTGGTTTATTTAGAATTATAAAATCATGGCCTTTCAGAACTTACAGGGGTCCTTAGATATGAAAATAGATGATGAAATTGAGGCCTCCACACAGTGGGGACCAGCTTTAGAACCCAGTCCCCTGAGCACACACTGCCTGTCCTTATCCTGCAGAATCTGGATGAGTGAGAAGATAAAGTAGCCAGGTAGAGTGGAGAAAGCACAGGCTCTGGATTTGGACAGCCCTGGTGCCATTACTTCATTATCTTTGTGAATGTGGGCGAGCTTCTTAGCGTCCTAAGCCTGTTTCTCATCTGTAAAAGGCGGAATGCTTCTTACCTCATAAGTTGTTGTGAAAGTGACTGATTTTTTTAACATGTATATCTGTGCTTGTAACACTGATAAACTCAGAGCCTCAAGCTGTTGGCCATTCAGGAGGCTGCGTTCCACCTTAAGGGCAGCCCCAGGTCATACCTTAAGGGCAGCCCCAGGTCATACCTGTGATCTAGTACAAGCCTTCTCTCCACTTGGCCCCTGATGGTGATGGGAGCACGGAGGTGAGGAACGTCTTGACCATTTCTCTCTTCTCTTTCTCTGGCAGCCATCTATCACACCTGTGAGGCCTCCAACTTCCAGTGTCACAACGGGCACTGCATCCCCCAGCGGTGGGCGTGTGACGGTGACATGGATTGCCAAGACGGTTCTGATGAAGATCCAGTCAGCTGTGGTAAGTGCAGATGCTTTGGCCCCACCCAGAGCATTTCCCATGTCTGCTGTTCCGGAAAATAGACAACAGACAGGCCAGGAAATTGAATGGTGTCCCGCTGGGCCCGGGTGCCCGCTCTGACCACTAGTGAGCCCACAGTTTCTGTGTGGCACTGCTGTGCAATGTGTGGGCCTGGGTTATGTAGTCTTAATCCTTGGGCGAGCAGGTTGCCTCACTGCTTGTCCATAACAACTTTGAAGAAAAGAAATAGAAACCCACTAACCCACCCGGAGCACTAAATGCAGTCACATTACCAGTGTTCTGCCGGAAGTTAGCCAACAGTTACTATACAAATGGTATATTTTATGGCTAAGAGGGCTCTGTTATGGCCTCTTGGGAAAATGGCTTACCACTCGTTAAGGCAGAACTTGTTCAATATGATCTATTCAAAAAAGGATTCTGAGATAATCATTCGAAATTAACCACAAAATAGCTGTCGTACAGACACAATACATAAAAGGCTTTTTCACACCAAACTTTTAAAAAAAATTTGTTTTATATTGGAGCATAGCTGATTTACAATGTTGTGTTAGTTTCAGGTGTGCAGCAAAGTGATTCAGTTACACATACACATGTATCTATTCTTTTTCAGATTCTTTTCCCATAGAGATTATTACAGTGTATTGAATAGAGTTCCCTGTGCTATACAGTAGGTCCTTGTTGATTATCTATTTTATATATAGTAGTGCGTACATGTTAATCCCAACCTCCTAATTTATCCCTCCCCCCAACCTTTCCCCTTTCACACCAAATAGTTTTAAAGCTCTCTCTCCTTATCCTCTTGTTGTGTGTCTGCGGGAAAGACTTCCTGTTTTGTCCTTTTAGTCTCAATACTCTGCTCACACAATACTTCTGACACTTCTTGGCCACCAAATGTGTGTTTTCCATATCAAGCAATTCCCCGACACCAGCATGTCCTACAATTTAACTCAATCCTGACACTGTCTTCCTCAAGACAGTGTCACATCACACAGCCCCCACTTCAGATGCTAGTCACAAGTCCTATGTTGTCACATGTTCTTCTGATCAACCAGCTATAAATCTGGGTTCCTACAACCTCTTTGGGTTTGATAATTTGCTAGAATGGCTCAGAGCACTCAGCGAAACAACATTTTTCAGTTTATTATAAAAGGTTATGATAAAGGAGAGAGGTGAACAGCCAGATGGAAGAGAGCCCAGAGCCCAGGGCAAGGTACGGGGAAGGCCATGGGCCTTCCACGCCCTCTCCAAGCCCCACCACCCTCCAAGCACCTCCCCGTGTTCAACAGCCTGGAAGCGGTCTGAACCGCCTACTTTTGGGATTTGGGGGTGGGGCTTCGTCACTTAGGCATGGTCCATCATGAGCTCAGTCTCCAGATCTCTCCTCTTCCTGGAGTGGGGATGGGCTGGAAAGCTCCAGGCCTCTAATTGTCGCATGGCTTTTCTGATGACCAGCCCCCCCAGTCACCTCAGTAGAACAAAAGACATTCGCGTCACTCAGGAAATTATAAGCGTTTTAGAAGCTTGATGCCAGTAACCGGGGCCAGAGACCAATATACATCTTTTCTGTTATTTCATACCATACGTCCCTAATTTTCATGGGGTTGTACCATTGTCTGCGTGCTGTTCTATATTCTGCTCCTTTCATGGCACAATATTAAACAGAGATGTTTCCATACGTCTGTATTTCTGTGGTTAGCATTTTCATGGCAGATGTCTTTTCTCTTTGTATTTTTGCTATAACGTAGTTTTACTTAGTCGCTCCCTGGTTGAGTAATTTCAGTTTCATACTGTCATGCATAGTAAAACTGTTTGTGTCCTTGGAAATGAAGGCTTCATTTTCCTTTGAGGTACTTCCTGGGGTATGTCCCTCAACATGGAAGTGCTGGGTCAAAGGTTCTGTTCGATTTCCATGGTTCTCATTAAGCGTTTCCAGATTTTATTTCCGAGTGACTATACTGAAAGGCTCTCCAACAGTTATATATCGTATGTTTCCCCAAGCCTCCCTTGATTTAATCTTTTGAGTTGTTTTCACTAATTTAGTGAGTGGGCATTTGTCTTGTACAATTTAAAATTTATACTTTTGAAAAACCTTTTTATGCTGAGTGACATTAACTATTTCCCCAACTCATGGTACTCCTTTACTGTTTCTGTTTGATGTCCTTTGAACAGTCTCCTAAGAATGATGACTTTTTACAGGATTAAAACACATTTTCTTGCCTTATCCCTGATCCTCCTGGGACCATTCCACCAAGAGTTGGGTTTGCAACTGGCCTGCTGGCAGTGATTTTTAAGCCACATGTCTGGCGGTAGCTCTCTGTTCAGGAGAAGGGGTGACCTAGTGCTAAGAGTTCTATGCTAAGTGCGAAACCTAAGATTCTTAACATTTCTAGGACAAACTTTCTCCAAAAGGGCTTCGGTTTACAATTCCCGAAGAATTAAGACAGTGAGTGATTTAAGAGTGTCCTACTTTTTTCCATCCACTTGAAGCTTTTCTTTTAATTTTCGTTTAAAAAAATTTTTTTTTGAGTACGTAAGAAAAATCCCAGTTCCCTCCCTTTGTTGTGTATCCTTTCAGAATATTTTTGTGCATATATGCAAATTTAGATATACTACATGTTCTTGTCCTGTTTTACACATGTAGTATGCCACGTACCTTGGTTTTCGACATAACTGTATATCTAGGAGTTGTTTTTACGTAGTGCTTTTTCAGTCTCTTTGTAACAGGCTAGTGTTCCTGTGTACAGTAATTACACAGTCCCCTATTGACGGATATGTAGGTGGTTTTCAATCTATTACAGACAGTGCTGCAATGAATAACCTTGTGCCTCCGTTATTTTTGACTTGTGTAGGTAGATTACTTTTCTTAAGTGCTATTGCTGGGTCATCGTATGTATACGTCTGTAATACTGATAGTTCTCCGTAGGGTGGACAAATTTATACCCGTCACCTCCCCAGCCCCATGGCCAAACAATGATGTGAGTGCCTGCCTGTATCCTTATTCTGCTTCTTCTTGAATTACATTCCAGAGAAGAAGTGCAACGGATTCCGCTGCCCGAATGGCACCTGCATCCCGTCCAGCAAACACTGCGATGGTCTGCACGACTGCTCGGATGGCTCAGACGAACAGCACTGTGGTGAGTCCTCACCCTGCCTGGGGGGCGCCTTGTGGCTGTGAGTGAAGGGCACACATTGGACTAAATGCTTTCATTTCCTCAGTACCTGCCTGCAATTAGCTTGTAAATGCGGTGACCCCAAGTTCTCCACCAGGACTCAGAGGGATGGAGTTGGGGAGGTGCGGTTTGGGGGAAGGAGAGCAGGGGAGGGAGCCGTGGTGGGTGACTGTGGAATTAGGTAATGGTCCATGATCATCTTTGTTCAACTGCAGTATGTCCTGTGAATGGACCAATGGTTTGGAATTGGACACTTATTTCTCCTACTTCATTGGTTTTCCTAGTTGCTGACTATCACTTAGATAACAGTTTTAGGCCCAGTGACCCTTTTTATGCCCAGTTTTCTTGGACCCGGAAAGGTTGTCTGGAGTCAGTGGTGCCCATCCTGCGGAAGAGCAGGCTGGAGACCCAGGGATGAGCCAGCATGGCAGTTCAGGTCTGAAGGCTGCCTTCTCGCCACGTCTTCACGTGGCCTCCTCTGTGCCTGCATCTCTGTTGCCTCTTATATGGACACCACTTCTATTGATCCTTTTGATCAATTTATCAATTGGTTTATCTCCCTTTACCTGGATTACTTCTGTAAAGTCCTATCTCCAAATATAGTCACACTGGGGATTAGGGCTTCAACATAATATAAGTTGGGGGCGGGGGAATTCCCTTGTGGTCCAGTGGTTAGGACTCCGTGCTTTCATAGCAACAGTTTGCCAAGCCCCATATTGGAAAGTCAGCAATTGATCGATGAGTGGTTAAGATCATGGGCGTTGATGTCAGGCAGCTCTGGGATTCAGGTTCAGCTCCACCCTCATCCACTGTGTGCTCTTGGTGAAATACTTAACACTGCCACCCCCGTGCTTCATTTGGAAAACAGGAGAGTGAAACCTCTCATCATATTGTCCTGGGAGTTTGACGATGTACTAGAGCTCAGGGTTTGCTCAAAGCAAGCGCTCGGTGACTGTGCCTGTTACTCCCGTCTCCCGAATGCGCGTCTGGCCAGGGTGCATCCTCCCAGGGCCCACGAGGCCTCCAGCCCCGGGGGCTCACGGCCTCTTTCCCTTGCTGGACCCTTCCAGAGCCCCTCTGTACTCGCTTCATGGACTTCGTGTGTAAGAACCGCCAGCAGTGCCTGTTCCAGTCCATGGTGTGTGACGGCATCATCCAGTGCCGCGATGGCTCGGACGAGGATGCGGCGTTTGCGGGATGCTGTGAGTGGGGCGGGGCGAGGGGGGTCACTCGCGGGCACTGGAGAGACTAAGGGGTGCTGGGCTGCCTGGGGATGTGCCTCTGCCTAGATTACAAGGTCTCGATTGAGGGTCCAGTCTTGCCTTTTCCGAGAAGGCTCACCTTTGTTGCTTTGGAAACTTGCTTGTTAGTTGTACAGATAAACGGGAGGACAGAGGATGACCAAGACCTTGGCCCACGTGTCAACTTCACCTGCAGGATTTCTTGCGCCCCCATCACTGAGTGGCCCCGTTGCCTTGCTGCAGTGTCTTCACCGCACTCACTTCCACTTTGCACGCCGTACACTTATTTTGTGGGCTGCCTTCCCCAGCTGGAGTGTGTGTGCATGAGAGCAGGTCTTTGTCTCGTCCACTGCTACAGCCCTGTTCCCCAACACTGCCCTGCACGAATTACATTGGGCTGGCCAAAAAGTTCGTTCGGGTTTTCCCGCGATGTCACGGATGAACCCAAATGAACTTTTGGGCCAACTCAATAGTAGGTACTTGCGTCAGTCTGCCTGGGATGCCAAAACAGAGGACCGCAGACTGGGGGCCTTCAACAACAGAAAGGTGATCTCTCAGTTCTGGAGGCTGTACCTCCAGGGTTAAGATGGCGGCAGGATTGGCTTCCTCTGAGGCCCCTCTCCTTGGCTTGTGGATGGCCGTCCTCTCCCTGTGTCTGCACATGGTCTTCCTGCTGCGCCTGTGTCCTCATTTACTCTTCTGATAAGGACACCAGTCCTGTTAGATTGGGGCTCTACCCTCATGACCTCGCTTTAACTTAATGACCCCTTTCAAGACCTTATCTCCAACTACAGTTGCATTCTGAGTTGCCGGGGCCAGGCCTTCCACTGACTCACATTCGAGGGATCCTTCAGCCGTGCAGTCTCTTGATGGAGGACATTCGTTCTTTCCTCTCATTTCCAAACAGCAAGTGTGATACTGAGCTCTTTGGTGTAGAAGCAATCTGGACTTTTCGGGTGTTTGTTCCTAGCTCCAGGCCCCGAGTTCCACAAGGTGTGTGATGAGTTCAGTTTCCAGTGTCAGAACGGAGTGTGTATCAGTTTGATCTGGAAATGCGACGGGATGGATGACTGCGGTGATGACTCTGACGAAGCCAGCTGTGGTAAGGAGACCTGGGCTCTGCCTCCTCGCTTCCCTCATCTCTGGGTTGAAGGCTCCTGAAGTTAAGGAGGGGGCGCTCGGCCCACTCCGGCACCGGCTTTGCCATCTCCTTCCTCAGCCACAGTTCCTGCCAGTTCTTGAATCCGTGTGTAAGGAATTGAGTCTTAAAGTGAGAACCTACCCCCTAGCAGGGGTCAGGGAGTATTTATTCCGTTTTCTTTTCTTTCCCCAGTTAGGAAGTTCACGTTATATATAAGGAATATGATGGAGGAGTTATGATAAATATTTTGGAATGTGCTTCCCCCTCCCCTGGAAAGGTTACAGATGCCACAACGTAATAGAAATCACTGTCACCATCACGTTATCATCAGTAGTTAGGTCATTCCTTTGGTGAAGTGTCAAAATTAAAACTTGGGTATCATTAGCAAGACATAGAGGCATACGTCAGAGCATGTGAGATGGAATCCAGGAAGGTGGGCTTTTGTTTGTGGATATGCTCTTGTCTCCCGATGCGCCCAGGAAGCTGCCTTGTCCTTCTCTGGGAGGGCCTTGTGGACTGCCTTGGGGCTTGGGTGAGGAGCCTGTGTGTCCTTGGAGCTCTGTGTCCACAGCGTGCAGGGCAGATGACTGACCATGCGGTTCACCCCCCAGAAAACCCCACGGAGGCCCCCAACTGCTCCCGCTACTTCCAGTTCCCGTGCGAGAATGGGCACTGCATCCCCAACAGGTGGAAATGCGACAGGGAGAACGACTGCGGGGACTGGTCTGATGAGAAGGACTGTGCAGGTGAGGGTCCGGGGCAGCCCCATCGCTGAGACATGCCAGCGTCCTCCCACCTGTTCACACAGAATCCAGCTCTGTCTCTTTGGTGGCTGGCTTAGGCAGTGACTTTTTTGGGAGGGGCGGGGGGTAACTGTCTCTCTGAGTTCTTTGCTCTCCCCCTCCCGCTGTGAAAGCAGCCCGGTTGATTTCTCCTGTTCTGAGGGTTATGCTTTCCAGGGCACAGTGAGGACTTTAGAGCTCAGAGCCTGGCTACCCCGAGTGTGGCCTGCAGACCCACAGCTCCTTGATAGAACGGCAGCCTCTGACCCCACCCGAGGCCTCCCTCCTGACTCAGCGTTTGCGTTGTAACGAGCGCTCTGGGTGACGCATGGGCCGTGACACATTTATGTGTACGTGATACACGCCAGGGGAGCACTGGTGTGGGCGGTGTGCCCATCCCTTTCCTTCTTGGTGTTCTTGTCCCGGAGCCGGTCTCGGGAAGGTTGGCGTTAAGTTAAGCAGAACAGGGTTTATCCTCCATGGTAATTAATTCTCCCACCCACCCTGTGCATTCCGAGTCCTTCCACCAGCCTGCATGAGCCCCTGTGAAACTAACTCATCCAAATGTTAGCCCAAATCAAATCAAATAGGTAAGGTGAATCCACTCCAAAGCAGGGAAGAGAATACAGTCTGTTCTGACACCCCATCATAAATGATTTTTCACTGTTCGGAACCGTGCCTGACACCGGCCTCCCTGGGCTGGTGCAGCTAAATCTGGGACAGCCATGCTAGGTTTGGGACACATCTGGGTCTGAGATCAAGCTTCCTGTAACATTTTGGGTTTCCTTGCTTGGTGTTTTCCTCAGATTCACATATTCTTCCCTCCCCTACTCCCGGGCCCTCTACGTGTCTGCCCAATTACTACCGCTGCAGCAGTGGGGCCTGCGTGATGGACAGCTGGGTGTGTGACGGGTACCGAGATTGTGCAGATGGCTCGGATGAGGAAGGCTGCCCCTCGCCTGGTGAGTACGGCACCCGGCCCTGGCCCGTGGCACCTGCTTTAAGGAGAGGACCTCTGGGGCTACACCCTGGGCACAGCCTGGCTGAGGGCAGTATCCTGCCCTCTGGGACTCTGCTCTGTGGCCAGGCCCCTTCTCACCTCCAGAGCAGGGAGACCCCGGGGAACTCAGAAGTCATCTTCTATCACTGCCCTCTGATCCTCCTGCAGGGAAAGGCCAGCTGCCCTGCTTTCCTCCTTGGCTGTGGTTGGGTCTCCTTTGCTTCCTCTCCACAGGAGGTTACCATGGGAATTATAGGGGAGGCGTCTGTGTGTATTAAACTCGGGGCGGCGCAGGGTACAGAACCCGAGTCTCTGGCTTGCTAGTTGGCGGCCATCCTATTAACAGAAGGGTAAGCACTGCCATCTAGTGGCTGAACACAGAGAGGCTCTGGAGGTCTGTGAGTGACCGTATTGCTGGAGGTCTTGGTGAACCGTGAGACCGCCGCCTAGGGCACACCCTTAACTGCAGGCAGAATTGTATCCTTTCCTAAACAGTTTTCCATTTCAAACTCAGTTATAATAAAATAATAGGTCATTGCTTGCCATGGTTTACATAATTCTTTTCAGCAAGCTTATAGGTCAATAGTCTGATTTTCCTCCTTTAAGACTTGTTTTCATCCCATCTCTTCCCTGTTTAAAATCATCACTGGTTTCCACTTTGTCCTTTTTGTCCAGAAGATAGACCCTAACCCCTGAGTCCTATTTTCAAGGCCCTGTTTGAGCTGATCTTTCCTTGCTTGCCATTACTTTTCACTTCTGCAAACTGCACTCCTCACCCACCCTGGACGCACCTGCTTCTTCTCTGCCTAGATTCCTCCAGTAGGGTTTTTGCCCTTATCAGACCCGACCTCGTCCCCCTACTTTCCCTCTCTGTGAAACCCACTGTCAGTCAGGGCAGACAGAAACACAGGTTTCGTAGTTAAAGGAGACCTCAGTACGTTGTCAGTATTTCTCAAAGTACAGCATGAAGCCCACCTGTAATGGAATCACTTGGGGTGTTTATAAAATTATAGAATCAGGACTTCTGCCTGGAGCCCGGGAGCTCCCCGTGTGAATGGTAGGCTGACTAAAGATTGAGGCTCCTCTTTCAGGCAGGTAGGGTTTTATTCCCCTTCTCAAGACCCACCCCCACAGAGCATTCATTGAGTTCTTTAGCTGATGTCCACCCCTTTTCCAGTGTCATTGAACTCTGCCCTGTTGTCCTTTTGGCGCTGAACTATGAACAGCCACATGTCGCTTCTTGGTCATTGCATGTGTATAAATCTTTCCTTTCCATAGCGATTGTGCCGGACCTCGTGTTTTAGTCTGAATCTCCCACTCTGCCTACCACAATAATAGGCAGATAGCCAGTGCCCCGTAAATGCTTCTCAGATTAAAACAAATGAAAAAAAACCCCTTCTGTCTCTGCCCTTTTCCCTCAAGGCCCATCTCTCTGTAGTAACTTGATTGTCCCTCTCTCAAAATTGCCTGTTGGTTACTGAAACTGAGCAGGACGTTAACCACCTCTAGCAAATTCGGACTAATTCAGTGAGCAGATTCCTGTTTAGATGCCGCGTTCAGCTTTTTTGAATTCTTTTTTATGTATGTCGCCCATGTAACGTTAAATTGGCATCTAGCTCTCAGATCTTATATTTCTTCACTCTGAACTGGGTTCTCTGCCTCATGTCTCCCCCTTTGCGATTTATCCTCCAAGAAGCCTAATACATACTGATACGTAACTATATCCTCTTGCAGCCTGGACCCCCCTGATGGTGCCCTTACTGTCCAGGTGTGAGCGCCATGATGTGCCTTGGCCCAGTCCTCTGGCCTCATTTTTTCCCCCACTCTTCTCCACGCACTTTGTTTTAGCAGAGTGCTTCTGGGGGTTGGAGAGGCCCTTTGAAAATCCAGTTATCCAACTGTGGACCACACACAGTATCCCAAAGCTAATCATTGCTTTCTGTTGTTGTTTGCTGCCTCAGGTTATTGTATCTTTGGCTGGTGCCTCCTCCCTTTCAGCAGCCTCTTGGTGTAATTTTCCACAAGGTCACTGTATTAGGTGATTTCTCAGCTCCATTGTTTGCCTTGGAGATATCCCTTCTAAGAGGAGCTTGGCGTCTCCTATCTCGGCTGACTGTTCTCCCAGCCTGCTGCCTGTCCTTACCCTGGGGCTTCACTGCCCTCCCTGGAATTCTCTTTGCCTTTCTCCTGATTTAGATTCCCCGTTTTCCTGGACCTTGTGTCTTGCTTTTTCTTGGTTTACTCCCTTGTTTTGCTAGAGCACACCCTCTGGTAGCTTTGTCAGGTGACTATGATGATATGGTGCCCAAGGACATGGTGATGATGGCCTTCATTCAAGGTGTTTATCTCTTGAGTTTCTCTGGTTTGTGCAGGTTGTCTGGGGCACAGGTATCTTCTGGGAGGTTGCTTCTCCATCCTTAGGACTCGCTTTACTTCTCTTACGTTGCAGCTCCTTTTTCTATATCCCAGGTCTTTCCTCTTGGTTTTTAGTTTAATCCCACATTTTGGTAGAGCACATTTTCCAGAAATTTCCTGAGAAAGAGTACATGGGAGGTATATTTGAGGCCTTGCTTGTCTGAAAGTGTTTTTCTTCCGTGTTCAGACCTAATTGGTTATTGGGCTGGGTTTGGAATTCTAGGCTGTAAAAAAAATATATATATAGATATATAGATATATATCTATATATCTATATATATATATATCTCCTTCAGAAATTTGAAGACATTCGAATTTCTGTCTTGAGAAAGCAGCTCTTGGAAAATCCAAAGCCATTTTGATTTGAATCTTTTATATGTAATCTGTTTTTACTGTCTGGAAGCTTGTAGAATCTTCCTTTTGGTACCAGTGTTGAAATTTCACAGTGCTGTACGTTGCTGTGGGTCTCTTTCTGTCTAATGTGGTGGATGGCACTGATGTCCTCTTTTATTCTGGAAATTTACATATTTTAGTTTTGGAAAATTTTCTAGAAATATCCCTTAGTATTTTCTTCTCTCTTTTCTTTTTCTTCCTGGAACTCTCGTCAGTAATATGTTGAATCTCCTGATCTAGTCCGCTTACTTTTTTAAAACTTAAAAAAATTTTTCTGTAATCTTTTCTTTTTCTACTTTCTACAAGATTTACTCACCTCTGTCTTCAAAGTCTTCAACTAAATTTGGGCCTGAGAGAGAGAAGGATGAGATCCCTGTGTCTCATCAACCTGCCGTCTTTCACCAGAGCTCACGTTTCTGTTCAGGTCCCTGTCGTAATTCCGAAAGCACCGAGATCTCCAACACACCCAATAGGTCGCTATTGCTGGCCAGCCCCTCAGTACTAAAAAGTGAATTTTAAAAATCTTTTCTTCTAGCAAATGTCACTGCTGCCTCCACTCCCACCCAGCTTGGGCGATGTGACCGATTTGAGTTCGAGTGCCGACAACCGAAGAAGTGTATCCCCAGCTGGAGGCGCTGTGATGGCCTTCAGGATTGCCAGGATGGCCAGGACGAGGCCAACTGCCGTGAGTCATCAACGGGGCCGTCTCCCCCAGGGAAGACTTCTAGAGGCAGGATGTCTTGTGCTTCTGCTTTGTTTCTCATAATAATAATTCTGGTATTATCTCCATTTTAGATATAGGAAAGTTAAGCTTCAAAGAGGGTCACCTCGTCAGTAACAGACTGGGGCATTTATTCAGTACTTTTTTGTACAAAATTGTGATCTTTTCATCAAACCATGTTGAAAGTTCTTGTAGGGAGGAATACTCCAAAATAACACAGAGAAATTAAATGGGGATTAGTGTAAAATCCTGCACTTATATTAAAAAGAGTGAACAAAGTGGGCCTTTGGGACATTGAAATAACAGGGCAGATTGATCCAACACTTACCATAATAATAGTAGGAACATCTGAGCCAGATAAGTATAGTAAGAAGAACATTAAACATAATTAGCAAAGAAGAAATGAAATAGGGCCTTCCTCCTGGGTGCGATTAATTCATTAATGGGTATTCTTTAAATAAGTTTCTTTAGCCTGTTTCAAATCTGCCTTATACATAAGGATGTTGCTTGGTTAAGATCTTAAAAATCAAGGTGTACTCTATCTACAATTTTCCTCAATCCATTAATCGGATAACCCTATCAGCAAAGGAAATGGGATTAGTGTGACATGCCTCTTCTTAGAGAAGCTGGCCCCTGAAGGCCACTACATTCTGTTCTAAGTGCCCATTAATCATTTGTTTAATAATCAGTTTAAGAATTTTTGGAGATTAATGACAGCCTTATTCCCAGTTTCTAAAAACTATGTTCTCCCTTTTAAAATATTGAGACATGGGCTTCCCTGGTGGCGCAGTGGTTGAGAGTCCGCCTGCGGATGCAGGGGACACGGGTTCGTGCCCCAGTCTGGGAAGATCCCACATGCTGGGGAGCGGCTGGGCCCGTGAGCCATGGCCGCTGAGCCTGCGTGTCCGGAGCCTGTGCTCCGCAACGGGAGAGGCCACAACAGTGAGAGGCCCGCGTACCGCAAAATAAATAAATAAATAAATAATAAAATAAATAAATAAATAAAATAAAATATTGAGACATGTTTCATAAAGAAACCTCGAGCATCCTCCAGCTTTACTGTTCAGCTGTTCTTTGATTATATTTTATCACGTTCTTACCAAGTGGAGTAATTCTGTGATGGGGATCTTGGTATTTTCCGAAACAATCCCCTTCTGAGCATGGAGTCCTTCTCTGACTCTCCTGTATAAAGTCCCCATCACTCTCTTACTATTACTGTCTTTATGTTTCTTTGTAGCTCTTATCAGTATCTAAAGTAACATATTTGTTTGTTTACTCATTTGCTGTTTCTCTCAATAGAAGGTGAACTCTATGAGGGTAGGTCCTTTGTCTGTTTGACACGTCACCATATCCTTAACATCTTGAATAGCAGCTGATTCATGGTAGGACCTCCGTAAATGTTCACTGGATGGATGGATGGATGAATTCCATCTTGGGCTTCTGAGGCTGTTCACTGGTAGTTCTCAAACCTTTTCTAGATGTTCTAATGCAGTTTTATATGTAACCAAGCCCCCCATCCAAGCTCCCCCAGGCCAACCAAGTTTTGCTCAGCAAATGACAGAACTGTATGATACAAGGATTCTCTTAAAAAACGGAATTCTGTACCTCCATCCTGGAGACATTCAGTGAAGTCTTAATCCTTCTTTCACAAGGAAACTCATCAGTTGAGGACAGCGGTTATAGTATTCTGCCCCCACCTTCCACTTCCACACCCTGTATCTTTTCATCTCTAGTAAAAGCTCCCAGCATCCTTTACCTGTTCCTCTTGACCATCCTGGTTGCTCTTGTGAGAACATTATCCAGTTTCTCTACCTACATCTCAAAGTGTGGTTTTCAGAAGTGGATGCAGTGCTTCAGATAGAAAACAGGATCACCTTGTTCTAGAACAGAAGTCCTCGGTGCCGGCCAATTCTGCTGAATCACTGTGGAGCTTGTAAATACGACACACACCCAGTGTCGTGTTTCTGCCTCAGTAGCTTTGGGGCAGGTCCTAGGAATCTGTATGTTTTAGACGTTCCCCAGAAGACTATTAAGAACCACTGTTGTAGATTCTCTACTGTCGGATAATCACCGTGGTTTAGTGGTCTGTTTGGATTTCTTCTAGTATGGGTAGAGCCATTGTATGGAGCATTGTGTGTATATTTCCATGGGGTGGGGGGCATAAGCTAGGAGGAGTCTGATTCAGAGTCCCAGTGGAGAAATTACAGTTTGAACCCACGAAACCGAGGTAGAATCCCAATGTAAGATCTGGGCAAATTACAGTATTTCAAGTGTGTATTAGTCTCCTATGGCCACTGCAATAAATTACCACAAACTTAATGCCCTAAAATAACACACATTTATTATCTTACAGTTCTGTAGGTCAGAAATCTGATAGACGTCTCACTGGCTGAAACCAAGATGAAGGCATGGCTGAGTCCTCTGAAGGCTCCAGGGCAGAATCCATTTCCTTGCTTTTCTCAGCTTCTAGAGGCCTCCTTCCTCCATTTTCAAAGCCAGCAACATTCTGTCTCTCTGATCCTTCTTTGGTCTTCACATCTTCCTCTTTGACCACAGCTGGGAAAGGGTCTCTGCTTTTTTTTTTTTTTTTTTAATTTATTTATTTATTTTTGGCTGTGTTGGGTCTTCGTTTCCGTGCGAGGGCTTTCTCTAGTTGCGGCGAGCGGGGGCCACTCTTCATCGCGGTGCTCGGGCCTCTCACTATCGCAGCCTCTCTTGTTGCGGGGCACAGGCTCCAGACGCGCAGGCTCAGTAGTTGCAGCTCATGGGCCCAGTTGCTACGTGGCACGTGGGATCCTCCCAGACCGGGGCTCGAACCCGTGTCCCCTGCATTGGCAGGCAGATTCTCAACCACTGCGCCACCAGGGAAGGCCCGGGGTCTCTGCTTTTAAGGGCCTGTGTGATTGGATGGACCTGCCCGGGTAACCCAGGCTTAAGTCCTACGTCAAGGTCTTTACCTCAATCACATCTGCAGAGTCCCTTTCGCCTTATAAGGTGACTTTAACATGTTCCAGGGATTTGAACATGGACATATTTGATGCGGAGGAGCAAGAGTAACTTTAGAACCTCTTTACTGGTGGGGTCGGGTTCTGATATAACTCTCCCTGTTCAGGGCCGAGCAGGCAGGTGTGAGTCTCTATCATGAAGGCCCAAGGTACCTGAACCAGGACCCGGTGCAGACCTACCTGGGGTGGCAGATGCGGTTTCTGTAGCCATTCTCATCTTTCTTCTTTTTGGGATCATTTGCAGTTACATTGTCATCGCTTCCTTTTTAGAGCCTCTCATGCAGTTTAAATCTACTTTCCAAACTGGAGAGAACATCAGATGATGGTTTCTAGCCAACGAGTTGCATAACTCTTAACTCATCAGTGCTCTTTACTTGCGTTATTTCATCGTCTGCGGAAATACTTTGAAAAGCTAAACAATTAAAAAGATTACATACAATAGACATGCCTCTTACTGTTGTGATTCATCTCATTATTATTAGTCTCACTCAAAGCAGAAATCAGAGGGTCATTCTGGACTGCAGACTGACAACAGGAGCAGACGATTAGGAATAAGCACCGCAGAGGAAGGGCTGCACCTTGTGGATGCCTGCTCTCAGGCGTATTCCAGGTGCTTGATCTCACTGGGTCCTTGTAGACACCATAGGGATGGAGTTGTCACCCCAGGTTTATACCGGGGAACTGAACTTGGGCACTACAGGCAGACCTCGGAGGTTTTGCGGGTTCCGTTCCAGACCACGGCAATAAAGCGAGTCCCACGGATTTTTTGGTTTCCTGGTGCATACGAAAGTTATGTTTACACTATATTTTAGACTGTTAAGCGTGCAATAGCATATGTTTAAAAAATAACGTACATGCCTTAATTTTAAAATAGTTTACTGCTAAAAAATGCTAACCATCACCTGCGCCTTCCGTGAGTTGTAATCTTTTTGCCACGCGTTTGTGATATCAAAGATCACTCATCACAGAGCAACATAATAAATACAGTAATAATGAAAGAGTTTGGAATAGTGTGAGAATTACCAAAATGTGACACAGAGACATGAAGTGAGCAAATGCAGTTAGAAAAATGGCACCGGCTCTGCCACCAACCCTCAATGTGTTAAAAAACGCAGTTATCTGCAAAGTATGAAAAAGCTGAGCACAATGAAACGAGGTGCGCCAGAATTAAACAGTTAGCTCAGGCTCATACAGAGCGGGATGTAAACCCTGATTTCTTTGACGCCAAAGCCCTGGCCCTTCCTGAAGGCACCTTCCCCCGGTCAATGTCAAATGAAGAGGGATTAGCAAGCCAGCGTGGGGTCCCCGCCACCCCCATCCCGAGGGTCTTTTGAAGCAGAAGCTGATGAGTTCCCTTTTCCCGAACACGAGAAACCTTTGGTGACCGTGGCCCCTCGTGTGTTGCAGCCACGCGCAGCACCCTGACCTGCACGGGCCAGGAGTTCCGGTGCGAGGACGGCGAGGCCTGCATCGTGCTCTCCGAGCGCTGCGACGGCTTCCTGGACTGCTCGGACGAGAGCGACGAGCACGCCTGCAGCGGTGAGTGTGGCCCCCCAGGACCCCGGACTCACCCTCGGCCCTGCTGGGTAGGCCCTGAGGTTGAACCCTCTTGAGCTCTTCCTCAGTCTGAAAATGCAAAGCTCCTTTCTCACTGTTGGAGCTGCAGGTGAGGCGAGGCCCAGTCCCGCCTCTGGTGCAGCCTCCAGCCCACCTCGCCCCTCTCAGGGAAATGTTGGTCTTAGATTGGGTGTTTTTGGTTTTTTTTGTTCTGTTTTCTTTTGCTTTAGTCCTTGTATTGGTACTTGGATCCTTTTATTTATTTATTTTTAAATATTCTTTTCCATTATGCTTTATCACAAGATATTGAATATAGTTCCCTGTGCTATACAGTAGGACCTTGTCGTTTATTCATCCTATATATAATAGTTACACCTTAGAATGGGGTGTTTTTGAGTTTAAATAATGATAATTTTAATCAAGATATTACTTATGAAAAATTAGGTAGTGTCTTAGAATTATGATTTGCTTAATTACAGTAGTGCATTCTGTTATACAAATAAAACAATTTAACTTGATCTTTCATAGGAGTTTTTTTAATTTTTATTTTATATTGGAGTATATTAGATTGGCTTTGGAAGGACATCCCTCGTGTTGAGGCATCGTTGCTCCCACAGAGCGTCAGGCTTTGTGGTGGGGTGAACTCCATCCTTCTGTCTGGAATGCATTTAGCAATCATTTGGGGGCTGCTATAACAGTACCACCGACTGAGTGGCTTAGAAGCAACAGAAGCTCATTTCTCACAGTTCTGGAGGCTAGAAAGTCCGAGATTGAAGCACCAGCAGATTCGGTGGTCTGGTGAGGGCCCACTTCCTGGTCCACAGACAGCCTGTCTTTTCTGTGTCCTCCCACGGTGGAAGGTGTGAGGGAGCTCTCTTGGGCCTCTTTTACAAGGACACTAATCTCATTTTCAAGGACTCCATCCTTATGACCTAATCATCTCCCAAGGGCCCCACCCCCAATACCATCACATGGGGGATGAGGTTTCAGCATATGGATTTTGGGGGACACAACCATTTCAGTCTGTAGCAGTGATGGATTCTGCCATGACATTGTCTTTGGATTTGTAGCATTCTCTGTTGAGAATCACGCTTAAATCAGTGCAGACAAGGAGGTGAAATGCAGGGAGAAACGCCATGCTTGGAAATTTAGGAGACCTTGGGAAAGGTTATATATAGGAAGGTCTGAACTCTTTTTTTTTCTGGGGTGTCTTAAGATAATGATGGTGGCCTGACCACATCACAGTAGGTCTGCCTGAAACCAAGGAACCTCTTGGGTCCTTTGAAATCCAAGATTTATAAGATATCAATTTCCCTTTTTTCCCCTTGCTCTCTCTAGAGGAATTAAATGTATACAAAATACAGAATCTTCAGTGGACAGCTGACTTCTCTGGGGATGTAACTTTGACCTGGATGCGGCCCAAGAAAATGCCCTCTGCTTCTTGTGTGTATAACGTCTACTACAGGTGGGTCCCATCTTTGCCATGGGAGAAAATGATGTTTCTTTTGCCACTGGATGTTCCATAAACTCTGTGTGCGCACAGAGCAGCTCTTTTTTGACGTATTCAGACATCTCAGCCGCCCCATGCGGCTTTGATGTGATGCTATCTTCGTTCTCTTGGCCAGGGTGGTTGGAGAGAGCATATGGAAGACTCTGGAAACCCACAGCAATAAAACGAACACAATATTGAAAGTCTTGAAGCCAGACACCACGTATCAGGTCAAAGTCCAGGTCCAGTGTCTGAGCAAGGTGCACAGCACCAATGACTTCGTGACCCTGAGGACTCCAGAAGGATGTAAGTGCTACAGCTTATTTTTATGGCAGGGACAGGACCTTATGTGGGATTTTCAGAGAGATTCCCAGGATGCTCAGGAGCATGGAAACAAAAGTACTTGTGCTTCCTATGTGGCTAAGTTTTATGGTCCTGGCTGAGTTGTTCTTACTATGTCACTTTTTTTTTTCAATACAATTCTTTTTATTGAAGTATAGTTGATTTACATAGTTTTAGGTGTACAGCAAAGTGATTCGGTTATACACATATATATATGTATTCTTTTTCAGATTCTTTTCCATTATAGGTTATTACAAGATATTGAATATAGTTCCCTGTGCTGTGCAGTAGGTCCTTGTTGTTTATTTATTTTATATATTGTAGTGTGTATCTGTTAATCCCAAATTCCTAATTTATCCCTCTCCCCCTCTCCTCTTTGGTAATCATACGTTTGTTTTCAGTGTCTTAAAACGATTTTTTTTAATTGAAGTATAATTGACCTACAACACCGTGTTAGTTGCAGGTGTATGACATAGTGATTTGATATTTCTGTAATTACAAAATGATCACCACACATAATGTTTTTCTGCCCACCATTGCCCTCTTTCTACCTCTACCTTCCGTCTCTAGGTATTTCCCAGTATTTGGTACTTAGGAGATAATCATTGTTAACGTATGAGACTCGTCAGAAGTATTGTGGGTTCATTTTAAGGAAATTTACCAAAACCCTTGGGTCATAGAGAGTTCCCTAGTTCTTCCCCCTTCACAGTAGTTGACATTGGGTGACAGTGCTGATTCCTGTGATCTCTGCTCCCCAGGTTTTGTGAACTTTTCATTTGCAGTTGCCATCAGAACCATGTTTACATTTGGAGATGTTAATATGAACTCATGTTTATCTTAATGTGCGTGTAGATGGTTACACGTAAAATATTTCTAGATCTGTGTATGTGCACAGGTTAGTACACAATGCATATTTTTTCTGCTTTGTCAACTGAGAAGGCCCAGAAAAACTTTATCATTCAGATTTAGGTTTCTAATGCCTTCTTCAATAAGAGGACACAGGGCTCTTTGAAGAAATGGCCAAATCCAGGCCTGGGGCAGGAGATCTGTAAGATAAGCCTGGAGCATCCGGTAGTGCCAGAGTGTAAGGAAGTGCTTACTAAGTGAAGTAAGTCAGAAAGAGAAAGACACATCATATGCTATCACTTATATATGGAATCTAGAAAAGTGATACAAACAAACTTATTTACAAAACAGAAATAGACTCACAGACATAGAAAACAAACATGTTACCAAAGGGAAATTGGGGGAAGGGGTAAATTAGGAGGTTGGGATTAACAGATACACACTACTAGATATAAAATAGATAAACAACAAGGACCTACTGTACGGCACAGGGAACTATGCTCAAAATACAGTGGAAAAGAATCTGAAAAAGAATATATATAAACTGAATCACTTTGCGGTGCACCTGAAACTAAAACAACGTTGTAAATTAACTATACTTCAATTCAAAAAAAGAAAAAAGAAATTAAGGAAGTGCTGAACAAAACACACAAAAAAGAATCTATGAGTTATGACTTTGTTAGAATAACATTTGTTCAGTAGAGCAGAGAGAGTGCCAGAGAGTCAGCAGAAGCCCACCAGGGAAAGTGAAATAGAGAAGTTTATTACTCCCAGGTTCTGAAGGCGGTATACGCGTACCTCAAGGGGCCACGCAGGAGGTCAAGGCAGGGTGCAGGCAGAGAGCAGCGGGACCTGGGGCACACGCCTTTTTTAGGATTTGTGGGTGGAGTGCTGTGGAGTTCCTGGGCTAGGGCTGGTTTGGCCAATTCACACCAAAAAAGGAGGGTTTTGGTAAACTTCTTGGGAGTCTTACCTAAGGAGCACGAGGGAGAAGGTCCTGGGAGGTGGGGAGACTTTATCACAAGGGCCCTTGGGGAAGTCATGTTAGGGATTTGCATTTGCTTGTGACTCTTTGGGCTGTGATCCAGGGTTTGCTTGGGGGCTAATGTCAATTTAAGGCCCCCTTAGCCTATTTGTCTAAATAAAATGGATGCTGAGACAGCAATACCATGGGCTAGCTTAGCTAAACTCTAAGTGGAACCATTTTTGAAATATCCCATTCGTTGATCTTCTTTCCACAGATGGTAGCTGAGTCCCTACTACTGCTCAGGAATTAGGTTAGACACTGGAGAATCAGATGAATAAGACACAGTTCCTGCCCTCCAAGGGCTTGCAGGCCATGGCTTGTTGACGAACATTCGCTGTATTCACTTGCTGAGGCTGCCATAACGAAGTACCCCAGATAGGGTGGCTTAAACCACAGGCATTTATTTTCTTCCATTTCTGGAGGCTGGGAGTCCAAGGTCAAGGGTTGGTTTCATTCTGAGGCCTCCTTGGCCGTCTTCACGTGGTTTGCCCTCTGTGTGTGTCTGTGTCCTAATTTCCTCTTCTTATAGGGACACCAGTCACACTGGGTAAGGGGCAATGACCTCATTTTAACTTAATGACTTTTTTAAGACCTTATTTCCAAATACACATTCTGCGGTACTGGGGGTTAAGACTTCAACACCTGAATTCGGGGTCGGAGGTGATACAGTTCAACCCTTAATATTCATCTTCAGCGGATTATCAACATGAATAACTCCTGTGCAGTCAAAATGAAGTTTGGCTGGAAAGCACTGTAACTGGTTTCTGTGTGGTTTCTAATTGGCCTCTGAAGGCAGTCACAAAAGGGGAGATCCCGAAAGGTCTCAGAAATGCCAGCAGTGAAGTTATTAAGAAACCTACTTTGAAGGGGGTCCCTTCATTTGAATCTAGAAGTTCTGTGCTATTAGAAAGTAAGTCTTGGGACTTCCCTGGCGGTCCAGTGGTTAAGACCCCGGGCTGCCACTGCAGGGATCATGGGTTTGCTCTCTGGTCGGGGAACTAAGATCCTGTACGCTGCGCGGCGTGACCAAAAAAAGAGAGAAAGTAAGCTTTATTTCTTTGTAGCCACACCAGTGGTTCTCTGGTTGTACGAGAGTTCAGGACAGCAGATGCCGTCCTTGACAATTAAGATCTCAGCATCAAAGCCCAGGGCCAGTGGTGACTTAGCCCGCCCACGTGATTCTATCCTGCAGCCCTTGTGAGCCCCCGGCCTGCATCAGACTCGCTGAGGCGTGGTCTGATACGTGCAGTCATTAGATGTGTGATGAGTGCAAGCAGGCCTTGCATTCCGGAAGAGAGGAAAGGTGTTCTGTCAGCTGACAGCGCTTTCTAGCAGATAGGTCCCACTGCCAGCTCTGGATTCTTTCTCGTCCGAGTTTTAAGCTCAGGGAAATTCCTCCAGTTGATGAGTATGCAGATGGATTTTAACCCTGAGTTGCCTCTTTTCCAGTGCCAGACGCCCCTCAGAACCTCCAGCTGTCGCTCCACAGGGAAGTGGAAGGAGTGATCGTGGGCCACTGGGCCCCTCCCGCCCACAGCCACGGCCTCATTCGGGAGTACATCGTAAGTCCCTCTGGCAGCGGGCTGTGCGCGGGTGAGAGCAGGAGATTGCCGGGGCTGGGAGAGCAGAAGCATGTTCTGTGTGACAAGGACGTGGTTTGCTGTCGCCTTGTAAATTATCATCCATCCTCTGGAACGTTTTGCATCTCACCTTCCCCTCTCTCCGCCTGCCTCCTTGCAAGATGTCGGGATGCCCAGACCTTTGGTTACCTGTCCATAGTATTTTTTTTCTCCTCACTTCAGGTAGAGTACAGCAGGAGTGGTTCCAAGATGTGGGCCTCCCAGAGAGCTCTTAGCAACTTGACAGAAATAAGGAACCTACTGGTCAACGCTCAGTACACTGTCAGAGTGAGTGTTCACACGCGTTTTAGCCGTCCAGGTGGTCTTGGAACATGGGGAGCTGGTTGGCCTTTCATGAGAACTCCGTGCCTACCTTTGTGAGATGCTTACTCGTGGTGTGCTCAATACCCAACCTGTTGCTCTGGAAGCTTGTCATTTCTTTCAGTCTCGTAAACCAAGGCCACAGAGAACTTGAAATCAGACTTTGCTCAGATAACCAACAACCGATGGTAATGCAGCTTTACCTGCTTTTAACCCAGACATTCTGCTAGTGCTTTAGCTCCAATTACTTTTGCACCCACCTCTTTTCTGCTTATTTTTAGCTGCAGGGAGATGCAGAGCTATGATAAGTAGCATTTATAAAATGATATTGTGGGGTTCTTATGAAATATATTATCAACATCTTCAGTAGAAAAGAGATTTTGTGCAAAACATGTTTTGAGACCATGAAGTGTATACACAGACTCCCTCATAATTTCAGTGCTATCACAATTCCCTTTACCCAGGTTCCCTCCCGTTGTCTCTTTCCCTGTCTTATTTCAGTTGCTGGGGCCTCTGACTCTCCTGAATCCCTCTGTGTATAATTTCTTCCACCCTTATAGCCAAAGCCTCACCACTTTCGCTCACTCGGGATTCTTACTGTGTGGTATGTTGCCTGTATTTCATACCAATTTGCACTCTGATTTGAAAGGTGGCTGCAGTGACCAGTCGGGGAATAGGAAACTGGAGCGATTCTAAATCCATTACCACCATAAAAGGAAAAGGTAAGTGATTCCAGCATCTGCAGATTTCGAGAAGATAGAATAACCCTTTGGAAATAACTTTCAGTGTGACTGGAAAATGAAGAAGCAGAGATCAGGAAACTTCACACAGCCTCCCTCTCCCCGATACACGCACTTTTGTGGGCGTCTCCATAGTGCTTTACACATGAAGTCTTTGGGGGCAACTGTTGAAGGTATTCCTCCTTCTAGAACTGAGCATTTGTTATAATAAAAACATACAAAGGGATTTCCAGAGGCCTTCATGCCCTTGTTCTCAGGCACAGTATCAAAAATAGAAGGAGTCCTTCCTTCCCAGCCGAGATAAAGATGATCTTGTCCATGTGTATTTGTGGTGTTTTTAAGAGAGTGCCGTGCTGACACTTGTTACTGCCCCAGGGGCACCGACCGACGATGCTTAGGTGGTAGTTTTCTAGCGCTCGAGCTGATTGGAGTCATAGCTTACGACTTGCCACGGACCTGCTCTGCATACACCAGCTCATCTCGTTGAACCCTCAGAACAACTATAAGAACAGATAAGGGACTGGAAAGTTTATGTCTCTTGCACGCAGTCAGTCAAGTGACAGAGCTGGGATTGGAACCTGATCTCCTGAGTCCAGAGCCTGTGCCCTGAACCACTGTACCACCTGCTTGCCGGGAGGGGCTCCTTGCCTTGCACACGTGCCTCGAGGGTGGTGTCGGGTAGGAGCTGATGAAATAGTGGATGAGTGAGTGACTTGAAGCAAGTGAAATGAAGGCTCTGACACTCTATGGGAGACAGTCCAACTCGTCTTCCTGATTGTAGCTTTGGCGCTTGGGGCTTTCGTCTTTGGATTGGCGAGCGTTAAAGCCAGAAGTGTCGCCTGGAACGTGCTTGGGGGATTATACTTTAATCTGAGCCTGTGAGAAATAGGCTCTGGGTCATGGAGAGTCACTGTCAGGTCGCCTGTGAAATATGGTGTCATTGAGATCAGGACAGGGGCAGCTAAACTTAGTGAAGCCAGCCAGTCTGTGGAGCAGGGAGTGTGTGGGTATTGGAAAAAGTGTACCGAGTTCACACTCCCCGAGAGTTTTGATTGTGGTATTATTTTCCTCTACAAGGTCAGTCAGAACAGACTGACCATACATACTGAAAAGGAGGGACATTGGAAGGTCATCAGAAAAACAGGTAGTACCTTGAATTCCTCATCGTAAGTCACACCTGCATTTGAAAATCTCAGTGGGTGGTCGCTTCTCTTTAACTTCCTTAATATGATTTTGAGGATGAACCCCAACTCCTCATATGTGTGTTGGTGAGGGCATGTGTTAGGCAACTGTGTGCCAAGTCAAAAAGTGTGAGTTGTGATCTATCTGTGACCTCGTGTCCTAATAAGGTAAGAAGACGGGGTACAAAACAGTGGTGGCGTCACCCAGAATCACCACCTTCATTAGTGAACGCAGTGGATTAATTATAACAGCAGTGAGAAAGGCCACCTTTTTTTGAGCACTGCTTGTGTAGTAAGCACCCTGCGGGTTGTTTTACGTGAACTGATCTCTCTTAATCCTTATCAACCGTGTGAGTCTTCTTATGCTCATTTTGTAGCTGAGGGAACTGGGATCCGGAGAGGATTGTGATCTGTCCCCAGCCACCACGATCATAACCCAGGTCAGCTTTACAGCAGCACCCGAACTATTTTGCTCTGAGCTGGCTGCCTGAAACTCCTAATATCCTTTCTTCTGGTGGCCGTGTTTTCCTCGAGCCCACTTTCATTGATCATCTGGAGAGACTCCTGCAGATTTTGGTACTTCTCTTTGCCACAGAGTCTGAGGCACTCCTTTGAGTCCCTCTTGCTTTGCCAGTATAAGAGGTATATGTGCTGAGAGTCTAATAAGCGGTCATTTAAAGCTTATCTTCCGACGATGCTGACTGCATCCAGCGCTCCTGGGCTATGCTTGGCCGCACACTGTCAGGTTTCTGCTGGGTAGACCTTCACAGTGACCGGCATCATGCTCGGCACTTGAGCCAAGAGGGGTCTTTTCTCTCTGCCGCCCTCTCCTTGTGCCCTCAGCTCCCAGCTCGAGCTCCGATCTTTTTGAGAATGCCGTCATGCTCATCAGCTCTTTAATCTGTCGTGGGAACGGGAGAGAAAGGGAACTGTAGTTGGGTGCCAGGCCCTTGACATGCATTATTTTAGTGACTTTTCCCACCTCTGAGAAGTACAGAGGGCATCTCCAGGCTTCACGAGGACAGGTAACTTGCCCCAGGTCACACGGTGCTGTGTCTCTCCAGGAATTTGAACTCCAGCGTGAGACTCCAGAGCCCAGATCCTTTCCGTCCTGCCACACGCGCATTTACAAGTTGGGACTTAAGATTAGCTTGCCGTCAACCTTCCAAAAGGACTTGAGCCCTCTGGGAATTTGTTGGTGCCAACACAGGCGGCTCTCAGTGTGATCCCTGTGCCTTTCAGAACCAGGCTGAAGCTGGGTTAATGAGGGACATTTACATAATGGAACTTTTCTGCTCGACCTCATTGCCGGGATAGCTGACTGAGCCGAGGTAGTTACGTGTTCACCAGGTAACTGTGGACCTAACCTCAGCTTCAGGACAACAGTGGTAAAAGGGAAGAGTAGAAGCTGCCAAAGAAATGCCCTTTCTTCCCCGACTGAAAGGTTGTTTTGTCTCTTGAGTTGAAAACTGTTAAGTTCTGCCTTCTTCCCTTTTCATCACCTGGTTTCTCTTTTTGAATCCCTCTTTTGTTCTCAGTGATCCCACCCCCAGACATCCACATTGACAGCTATGGTGAAAATTCTCTAAGCTTTACCCTGTCCGTGGACACTGACATCAAGGTAACGTGGAAATTTCAAACCAGCGGTTGGGCGGTTTGAAATGGGGCTTTACTTTGCATGGGAACCGATACGGCAGAGGACGGGAAGATTAAGAAAAATGAATGACTTGACCCAGCAAAGCTAAAATACCACACCTAGGTTGGTTCCTCCCCCGACGAAGAACAACTTGAGTTTTCACGTGTAATGATTTTGCCTCAGCCTGGTGCCTTTTTTTTTTTTTTTTTACCGTATAATGAAATGATTCACAGTTACAGTGCAAATAAGGAGTTGGTGTTAACAGAATATGTATGCCCTGTAATTTTCAGCTTTATTGGATTTCCTGGTGCCGAGCGCTAATGCAGAGGTTCCTAAGAGTGAGTGTTAGGAGAGAGTCAAATACCTCGGAAGCATATCCACTTAGATCCACCTAATATTCTCCCCTTCTAGCACCTTCCTCCCCTCCGCTTGGTCCATCTGCTTGACCAACTTCACCATAATTATCTGTGTCCCTTTGGTTTCTCAAGTTGCCACACACCTTTCATGGGGTTCTTTCTTGTCTGTCTCCCCTCACATCCCTCCCTGTCTGTGAAGCTGTGGTGGGGGCAACAGCCTGTGCCACTGACTGAACTACAGTTTGGTGTCATGCCTTTGGCTTCAGAGACAGCTGATGCCAGAAATGACCTTGTGTAGACCTTGTCTCTATAGTCTTTGCTCTTGAAAACGTTTTAATTTGGTGCATTGGCCAATATTTTTAAAGACCTTCACATCAAATCCTTCTGTGAGCTCAGGACTTGGAAAAGGTAGTCTTTCCTGACCCATGGATGTGTTTGCTCCCATTAGACAAAAGAGATCTAAGCAAGCCCCCTTTGTATGGACCTCTCGGCCTTGACTGCAAGGACCACCTGAGCTAAGACTGATCCTTAGTTACCGTAATCTAATTACCTTTTCAATTTTTAGCCTTTCTGCCTTTTTTTTTTGGCTGTGCCACGTGGCTTATAGGATCTTAGTTCCCTGACCAGGGATTGAACCCGGGCCCTCGGCAGTGAGAGGTCAGAGTCCTAACCAGTGAACCGCCAGGGAATTCCCTTCTTTCTGCCTTTTTAAATTGGTTCTTGTCCTTTTATTATTTATTAAGTTTTTTGTGTCATTGAATCTATATGTTGTATTATAAATGGTCTCACATTTGTTTTTAGAAGTAGGAGGGAGTATAAGTAGTCAATGATAGCACAAATGGAACTGGTTTAAGAATCCAAAGGACTAGCCCGTCCATTGTAAGAAGGGAGATAGATACCCGAGGAACAACAGAGAAGATCTTCCTTTAGTGTCTGGTGAGCTCTGTGAGTGTGGACTGTTCCTGTAACATGGCTCTTGCTCCTTGGCAGGTGAATGGCTATGTGGTGAACCTCTTCTGGGCGTTCGACACCCACAGACAGGAGAAGAGAACGATGAACTTCCGAGGAAGCATATTGTCACACAAAGGTAGCGCCCTGGAGCTGGTCGGTGTGTAAGGAGGAAGGCTAGACCGATGCTTTCCTGGAAGTAGAGCTTGTGTGGGGCGCCGGGACAGGTGGGGGGTCTTCTCTGCAGCCGTTCTGAGTGGGCAGGTGTTCTCCATTGAGGATGCTGTCAGTGACTCCTGAGTCCAGGTGAGGGATCCATTGGGTGGTTCCCCAAATCCCCTTCTAACCTGTTGTCTCTTCATGGAAGTTGGAGGCTTAAAAAGGAGGAAACACTGGAAGGAAGCCAGGTTAACCTTCTACAGATGCTTTTTGCCTCCCA
The DNA here is from genome assembly GCF_963455315.2 of Globicephala melas. Classification (NCBI taxonomy): domain Eukaryota; kingdom Metazoa; phylum Chordata; class Mammalia; order Artiodactyla; family Delphinidae; genus Globicephala; species Globicephala melas. The sequence continues at coordinate 96,749,669 of NC_083321.1, forward strand.
AAAGAGAGAGTTCCTGGGTTTAGTTACCTGTCTCTCTTTTTACTGCCCTGGTTTGCTCCTTCTTTGCTGATACAAGGTAGCGCAGGGCCTGCTGCATAATTGGCGTTCAGTAAACATTTGTTGAACGAGTGGACCAACAGACTGAGCAAAGGAAGCAAGGAGACGAGGAAGGGAGAGGGTCCAGTTCCTCTTGTATCTGTACAGATAGTGAGTCTCAATTAAAATCCTCATATCTGAAGATGGACTAAAGGAAGGATTTTCATTTATTTCTAAGACAAAACCTTCATTGGCCAAGGCTGCTTGTGAATGTTGAAGAGGACATGGGAGCTTCTACTCTTCCCTTATACTCTGTTTGCAAAGTACTTTCAATCCTAGCAGGCGTTCTGTTATACACAGTATATTTTTTTGGCGGGAGGGAACCAAAAGCTGCCTAAGGAGGCTGTGCAGGAGTATAGCTAATATTGAGCACTGACTGTATACAGGCATTTACCCAGGCACTCTGTGTGTGGTGTTTTACAGAACACCTCCAGAATAGTGTGGTGGGATCTACTCATTTTATGGACGAGAAAACAAGGTTCAGGGACTGAGTGATTCCCTCAGAAGGTGGCAGAGCCACGACGGGAATCCACGCCTCTCTAATTCCAAAGGCTGTGGTCTCATCGCCTCAACATTACACCAATAGAAATTGGCAGAGTTGGGAGCAAAAGTCTTACCAGGCTTTGCCTGAAACACACGAAGCGCTTGCTCCATGCCAGGCGTCATGCCGACCACTTTAGAGGAATTTTCTTTTTTTGTTCCCTGCAACAGCCAGCTGGTATAAGTGCTGTCACTTTCCTCCATCTTACCAACAAGGAAATGAACTTGGGGAGTTTGAATACTTCATTCTTGCTTGTACAAGTACGAAGGGTAGAGTTGGGCCTTGAACCCAAGTCCTTCCGATTCCAAAGATTGTCCTCTTAGCACACCCTCCTTTTTGTTCACTGCTCTCTTAGTTTTTAATAACATTTCCCCTAATTAGAAAGGGGGCACATGTTTATTACAGAAAATTTAGAAAACAAAAAAGGTACAATCAAATTTTTAATTTCCTATCATTTCACTTCCCAGGGAAACCACTTTTACATTTTGGGTGGTTCTAAGTTAATACTTTTCCTCCTCATTGATTTCTTTGTATCTTCTTAAATAAAATTTGAATAATACTGTATGGAATTTTATATCCTGCCTTTTTCACTGAATGTAAATAACAGAATTTTCTAGTTTCATTATATATTCTTGGAAACAGCCTTTAGTGGCCGCGTAATAGTTCATGGAATGCATGTGAAGCTCATGGAGGCACATTATTTAACTATTGCCTTGTTGCCAGGCAGTCAGATGATTATACTTTTTTCTGCCATAACAAACGCTGTGACAGACATCCTGGCTGCACAAATTTTGGGATCCCTCTCATTTAACTGCACTGAAGGTTATGAAGGATGTCAAGACTCACAAGGCCAAATGGCTCTCCAGGAGGGTCGTACCAATTTATATCCCCAGATAGGCAGCTTTAAAAGGGATTTTCCCATGCCCATGCAGTGTGTTGCTTGCAGTAGTCATTAATAAATCACGCTGAGTGAATCTGTAAAGTAATAAAAATTCTCCAGCATGTGGGGCGCACTTAAATGGAGAGATGACATTAAAAAAAATAGGGTGTGCATATAAAGATATGTATTCCTGACTGCTGCCCCCAGCCCTTTGTCCCTGTTTCCCCAGTGGGCAACCTGACAGCTCATACAACCTACGAGATTTCTGCCTGGGCCAAGACTGACTTGGGGGACAGTCCTCTGGCATTTGAGCATGTCACGACCAGAGGAGTCCGCCCACCCGCCCCGAGCCTCAAAGCCAAGGCCGTCAATCAGACGGCGGTGGAATGCACCTGGACCGGCCCCAGGAATGTGGTAAGTCAGCCAGGATGACCCTTGCAGAGCACGGATGGACTGTCGCCTGGCACTAGGCCACAAGACACCCCCAGGGCTTCCCCCTCTGTTGCTGTTGTTTTTCTTCTCACCCCAAACACAAGCTACCCTTGTAGTCAGTTCTGGATTACCTTCTAGAGGCGCCTGACATCCTGCCTCAGCCTCCCTTTCTGCATCCTGGCCTGGCATCCAAGACAAAGAGCCCCCTGCTGTTTGCTGAATAGACCTAGTTTGAGGAGGGGGCACATTCCCCAGCTGGGAGTCTCACCTAGGGATGGGTGAGAAGTCGCCTGCAGGACAATGAGTATGCACCTGAGGACCGTGCCTCAGGCTCCTCGAGCCCCTCCTCACCTACGGGATCCCCCGCCCACAGGTTGCTTTCTCTGTCCCCCCAAACATGCCCCACCCCAGTTCATTCCAGGATGCTGGCTCTACTTGTATATAGGCCTTTTGTTTTCACGTATGCATTTTGACTCACTGGAATTAGATCTGCGCTTTTTTTTTTTTCTTTCGCGGTACGCGGGCCTCTCACGGTTGTGGCCTCTCCCGTTGCGGAGCACAGGCTCCGGACGCGCAGGCTCAGCGGCCATGGCTCACGGGCCCAGCCGCTCCACGGCATGTGGGATCTTCGCGGATCGGGGCACGAACCCGTGTCCCCTGCATCGGCAGGTGGACTCTCAACCACTGCGCCACCAGGGAAGCCCTGCGCTTCTTTTTGAGCCTGGTTTTGATTTCCCGCCTTCCACAGTGTGCACCCTCCTTTGCTTTCAGGTGCACTTTCGCAAGCCTCTTATCATGCCCCTCCTGCCTCTGCACCAGGGCGTCTGCTCTCTCTTCCCTGGAATCCTTCCTGCTCCTGCTGCTGTGTAGTCAAATCCTAGCTCTTCTACTGGATCTCTTTCCCTTACCAACTCCTAAATCTTTAGAGTTGACGCCACACAGCATAATGTTTCATTAGATACTGCATATCCGATTTGATATCTTCTGTCCACTGTCATCTCTCTGAGTAGTTTGTAAGTTCTTGAAGGGAAGGATTGTTTTCTGGGTTTTCCAAATGGAAAAGCATATGGAACTAAATCTGTAATTGAGCCTTAGTGAATCCTCAGTGGCTGGTGAGGAGGAATTGGCATGAGTCTTGTCTTCTGAGGGCATCCCCAGTGTGCATCGGGGGCAGGACTGGTTCGTGGGGAAAGAACCAAGGTTTGCAAGTAATTAATTGTCTGTGAGATCAGCCGTGAAGGAGGAGGGAGAGGTAGGAGTTAACTGAGCACCCACTGTGTGCCAGGCACGATGCCCACCCTTCATCCGTGGTCTCGCACTTAGTCCTCTCATCAGCTCTGTGGGGTAAATGTTCCTTCTCTACCAGTGAGGAGACCATGGCTCAGAGGGGGTGAAGTAACTGGCCAAAGTCGAGGGTTAGTAAGCAACAGGCTGAGTTAGAGCTCAGGTCCAGCTAATTTAACAGCCTGGGCTCTTCTGTTGCTCCAGAACCTGACTCTGGGGCAGGGACAGAGATGAGAATGCCCAGAGCCCCCCCAGGTCTCCATTTTACCTGGAAGTAGACCGTTATCACAGAGGGGCCTTTATCTCTGTTTAAGTACCCAACTCAGAGCCTGCCCACCTGTCACCCCCAGCTGTCTGCACAGAGTGGGGCATCGTGTACAGAACACTGGCCCGTGACTTGTTTTTAGTGTCTCACCACACGTGAACTTGGAGAAGGAGCCTAGCCCGGCCTCCTCCTGGCTGAGAGACCCCTTACACTCATGGTAGCCTTCCGAGGGTCAGGGGCTGGTGGAGTCCTCTGGACGACGCTCTCAGCTTCCGCCCGTCTTCCTCTCACTGCGGACGCTGGGGTCTCACTCAGGGCTGCCGTCAGCACCGCAAGAGCTGCCCCCATCACTGTCTGCGTGGGGCCTTCTTACACCCTGGCTCCATGGCTCCAGGGACCCCTTTCCTGGCTCCTGGTTGAAGCCTCCACCCCATGGTGGCCACGGGCCTGTTCTCTCTGGGGGTCAGGCCTGCCTGCGCCCTGGGTCCCCCTCTGCCATCCCATCTGAGCTCTCTCCTTCCCCTGTTCCTGTTCCATTCCCGTTTGCTCATCTGAGACATACAAGTCCTTTTGCATGTCCCTGATGGGCTCCCTTCATCCCCACAGCTTCTCCAAACTTGTACGGTTTTCAAGTCCCCTTTCTTACCTGCTCATATGCTCTTGGAGAAAATGCCCTTTGTTTCTACCTTACAAAGGAAGCTTCCTCATGCTTCCCCCATTAGAAACATGCTCTCAGCTTCCACTTTCCCCTCTATGAGGCCATCAGACTCCCACCTCCTGCTTTAAACTCCACGTGTACCAATTAGGGTTAAGAATGGGTGCATAGAACAGGAATGGAGAGTAACTGTGGCTTTCAACAGTTTATTTCCCTCCTAATTACAAGTCGGTCAGAGTTTGGAGTTCAGCCGTCTGGGAGCTCTACAGCCGCAGCACAGTTTGATCTGGGCCCCAGGCCCTGCCACCTCCAGCCTGTGGCATCACCTTGCAGTCCAGAGGGCCTCCTGGACCACATCACCCTGCATATTCCAGGCAGCGGGAGGGCAGAAGAAGGGCACCGCTCCCTGCATTTCAATGTGTCCTCACCGAGGTCCTGCCTGGAACATCTGCTGACATCTTGTTGACCAGCCCTGTCACGTGGCCTCTGCCGCTTGGAGGGAGGTGTGGGTGTAGGCATGTTTCCAGGTAGCAGTTCTCACTAAGAACCAGGATTCTGCTGAGGGACGAGGGGAGCATGGGAATGTCCTAGGCAGCCAGCAGTGCCCGCCCTCTCTCCCCATGCCCCCTCCATGAGCTTGCACACTTGCTATCCCCTTCGCACCTTGGTCAACCCCTCTTTTCCCCAGTTTATTATGCAGTCTTCTAGTATAGCATCTAACCTTCCACATTTGCATCTTGTTATTGATAATTCTGTATTTCCTCTCTGCCTGGCTCTCCTCAAAAAAGCAAGCTCTGAGGAGAGTCTGCACCGTATTTATCTTTGTAGGTGGGAAGCCACTGCCTGGCCCAGGGTGCCTTCTCTGTAAATGCTGATGAAATAGATGTTGAATGAAGAATTCTTTGTGAGCTCATTTGAAGTGGTTCCCCGGGTCTTAAATTAGGGCTTTCATGAGAGTGAGGTCACCGGCCACTGAACTGGTGTCCTTTTCTGTTCTCTCCTTTTACCAGGTTTACGGCATCTTCTATGCCACATCCTTTCTTGACCTGTATCGCAACCCCAAGAGCTTGACTACATCACAGCACAACAAAACAGTCCTTGTCAGTGGGGATGAGCAGTATTTGTTTCTGGTAAGTTTCCTGCGCCAGGAGTACAGAAGAATGTTTTATTTTTTGAGGATGTCTTAATTGCTGGCCTCCTGGCTCAGACCCAGGACCTGGGGAGCTGGAGGTGTGGATTCCAGGATCCGTGTGCGATGCGTGTGCCCCTGTGCATGTATTTGTGCGAGAGAGAGGGGCTGTGAGAGAGACACACACGGGAGGATGGTTCTTTTTCACAAGCATCAGGTTTTTACTTGAAACGCAGAATGAACGGCCACTTAGCCAACTACAGCTCCCTTGTGCAGGATTGAGAACTTGGAGAATGGGTCAGAGGAATAAATAAAAGCTTTTGTCAGATTCCACTTCTAGGAATTTAGCTTACATGCTTTTACATGTGTGCCAAGATATTTAGAGAAACATGTTTGGTATACTGTTGCTTGTGAAAACAAAAGATTTGGAACAAATGTCTATCAAGAGAAGACTGGTTAAAAGGGTTGTTGCTTATCTTTGTGATGGAGTATAGTGCAACCATCCAACACAAATACAACAAACTCCAAATGTACTGATTTGGAAAAATCTCCATGCTGTATTATTAAGTAAAAGAAGCGAAGAGCATAATAATATGTGTAATGTTTTTGCATTTGTGTAAAAAAAATTAAGAACAGTAGGCTACACATATACATGCATGCATAAGTACACACATATATAAGTACATATCTATACACACATACCCGTATATCTGGGCTTATATTTGTGTAGGACATTTCTGGAAGGAAGCACATAAGATCACTACTAGTACTACCTCTGGGAAAACGGATTAGAGATCTGGGGTAGGTGGGGAATTATTCTACATCTTTTTGTATGCATTGAATTTTAATTGTATCCATATGTCACTATTTTGTTGAAACAGTGGTTTGGTGACAACTGCATGAGTTCGAATGGTGTTTGTTTCAGGTCCGGGTGGTGGCGCCCTACCAGGGGCCGTCCTCTGACTACGTCGTGGTGAGGATGATCCCAGATAGCAGGCTTCCTCCCCGTCACCTGCACGTGGTTCATACAGGCAAAACCTCCGCTGTCATCAAGTGGGAATCCCCATACGATTCTCCTGACCAGGACCTGGTGAGGGGACGCATGGTCTGGTTTGGGGGCGGGTGGGTCCTGTAAGGGGGCAAGAAACCTAGTCCTGGTGCTTGGAGCTCAGCAGGAGGTCTCCCCCTATTTCTGCCTGGTCAAAGATGGGGTCCTTACAGGTGCCTCTTCTTCATTGTCACATCTCCAGTATTCCTGGCTACCATACTGGTTTGTCCCTCCTTCTCTGCTTTCTCTACCTTCACTAACAAATCTAAATCTAGCCCACTGCCTGTTTTTCTAAATAAAGTTTTATTAGAACCAGGTTATACCCATTCGTTTACACATTATCTAGAGCTGCTTTTATGCTACAAACAAGAGAGTTGAGTAATTGTGGTAGAGACCATCTATTCTTCAAGGTCTAAGATATTTGTTCTCTGAACCTTTACAAAAAAGTTTGCTGGCCCGTGCCCTAAGAGAAGAGGCATTGATTCTAGAAAAAACCTCCCATTTTCCCTTGCCCAGGCTGCTCTGACCTCCATGCCCTCTGCCCTTCCTGCTGTCCCAGGGGTGGGTGGTTTTAAATGCTTGGTCACAAAGACTCCTCTGGCCTCTCAGCTTCTTCCTGTTGATTGAGTTCCCTGTGCTTACTACCTGTCCTTTTACTTTCTACCTGTCCCCATAGATATAAGAAGCAACCTGGGAGAAAGTAAATGGGGTTTTTTGTCTCTTAGAGCTGGAATTGAACACTTTCATTCATTGTTCCCCTCTGACGACATCCCGACACTATGGCAGTGGAGATAGAGAATTTGAACACTGAACTGGTTTTTTGTTTTTTTTTTTTTGCGGTACGCGGGCCTCTCACTGTTGTGGCCTCTCCCGTTGCGGAGCACAGGCTCCAGACGCACAGGCTCAGCGGCCATGGCTCACGGGCCCAGCCGCTCCGCGGCACGTGGGATCCTCCCGGACCGGGGCACGAACCCGCGTCCCCTGCATCGGCAGGCAGACTCTCAACCACTGCGCCACCAGGGAAGCCCTGAACTGGGGTTTTTCTTGCATGTTCCAACCTACCTGCTGCTGCCATCACAAATGTGGTTTTCCCTAGAGTTGTTGTTTTGGGGATAGGTGGGGTAGGTGGATCAAACTGACAATTCTCTGTACAAATCTGGAAGTGAATACTTGTTATAAGCTTGGGACATGACTACCCCAGAGGCTTTCCAAAGAACAGACATTGGGGCTCAAAATATTGTTGCCGGGTGTCACAACCACTGACATACTTATATTACATGGGCCACCATTGAACTACAAAGAGTAAAACAACTCCAGGTTCCTGATTACCATTAAAATGTCTTTTTCTTGTCCTAGCTATATGCAGTTGCAGTTAAAGATCTCATAAGGAAGAGTGACCGGAGCTACAAGGTGAAATCCCGCAACAGTACCGTGGAATACACCCTTAGCAAGTTGGAGCCTGGAGGGAAATACCATGTGATCGTTCAGCTGGGGAACATGAGCAAGGACTCCAGTATCAAAATTACCACAGGTGAGCCGACGAGCGATTGGCGGCCCCCCTCACACGGCAAGGCACTCCCAGTGCCGCTAGAACCCCTCTAGGCATGGGATTTCTTTTTTTCCTTTTTTATTTTTTAGTTTTTTGAAGACATAGGATTTCTATCAGTAATTGCACAGGAAGTGCGAAGACGACCCGCAGTGTCCACGCTGGGGCAGAGCCGTGCAGGGGTCCCAGTATCTGGGCTGCAGGGTGGTGGCCAGGGCGCTGTGGGCTGGGGAGTGGCTGTCGTTTTCCATATTCTCCATCTCCTCTAGTCTCCCCTCCCCTAGCTGGTTCTGACGTTTCCAAGAGAGTTAGGAAATAAAACTGAACATTGGCCACTTAAAGCCAAGCTTTGCATCTGGGCACCTGGACTGAGGTCATCGTGGTTCCTTGGGGCGACATCATGTGCAGAAATGGACGGAGACCAGTAACTGGGCAGCAGATTAAAGGGGGATTTGCTGCCAGCTCCAGGCTGGCTCAGCTGTCAGGCTCAAGTTCAGAGAGCAAGTAATAAGCTCAGTTACTCGGACAGCAGCAGGCGATATCAGGAGTGTCAGTAACGGAGGCCGGCAGTGTGAACCGTGGGCCTGGGCCATACTCGGTGGTCATTCTAGGGCTCTGTCTTCAGACCGAGCTCCCTAGGCCCTCACTGACCTCTAAGGCCTCTGGCATTTGGAGCACGAAAGTAGACTGGAACCAGAGCAGAAGTCCAGGTAAACTTTGAACATGGTTCCCTCCCACCCCATCCCTTCCTCCCCCTACCCCGTTTTTTTTTTGGCCATCCTTGAGTCTAGATAATGTCCAGATATCTTGGCTAAAGGTATTATAACAACAAAAGAGATGCCAGTTAAAGAGTGTCTACCATGTGCTAGGCTGTATACTAAGCGGTAATGTGTATTATTCCTTCCTTAACCTATCCCTTCAAGATTAGCATTATTTAATCAACCTTTGACAGACAAGAAAACGGAGACTCAGATGTTGAGCTACTAACCGCATCCTACTTCACCTTTAATTTTCAGTTTCATTATCAGCACCTGATGCCTTAAAAATCATAACAGAAAATGACCATGTTCTTCTGTTTTGGAAAAGCCTAGCTTTGAAGGAAAAGCATTTTAATGAAAGCAGGGTAAGTTCCTCCCTCCTTCTCAGTGACTTTGGAAATCTAATTGAAATGCCATTTTAGAGATGAGCTCGTTAACAGCATGCTGGCATAGATAGAGTAAAAAGAAAGAATAGGGCAGGGGAGTGAACTTGAGAATTAAAGGACCATTTTCTGTAGGATTGCTAATTAGTGAAATGTTTATACTGCCCATTAAAGATGTGAATCTCTGCACTAAGCACTTTTCAATCCTGAACTTGTCATCCCCTGAAAGATAGGGAAACGGGCTGGAGTCCTCACTGTGCCTCCTGAGGCTGGACAGGGGTTCAGCATCAGAACCCAGGGCCCCCTCTTTCCCAAACAGTCTGAGGGCGGGGCTATGGCTTTAGTACTGGGGAACTGAGCTGCACTGCCAACCTGGAATCTTACCAGTTTCTTTCCAGTGAGCAGGAAGTGCTTGAAGATAGTCTTTTGACATATGAAAAACACCTTGTTTCATTTTGTTTTTAGCAGACCAATTACTGAACTCACAGCAGGAGATAGGAGGAGGAGGAGGAGAGTGGCACCTGGGAATAGATTTGCCATCCAAGGGTGGACAGATTCTCCAGTGGAGCTGGGTTGGCCCCATTGTCAGCAAAGCATGAGCTAGATAGATACACAGTAAATCAACCGTGGCTACCTCGGGGTAGAGCGTTGGCAGAGAGCCCTCCAGTTCTAAATCGTCACAGTGTAATGCCAGAAGGATCAAAATTGGAAAATTCTCACAACTGTGACATATAAATGGTTAATGTACTTAAGTGTAAAGAGAGCTTTCAAATCAATTCAAAACAGAAACACATTGACCCTTGAAAAACGCAGATTTGAATTGTGCAGGTCCACTTATACGTGGAACCTACAGTACCACACCATCTGTGGTTGGTTGAATGCAAGGATGCAGACCGAGGATACAGAGGGTCCACTCTAAGTTATTCTCGGATGTTTGACTGCTCAGAGAGTCAGGGCCCCAGCCCCTACATTGTTCAGAGGTCAACTGTGTTATAATTTTGAATAAGGAACAGGTAGCAAGGTAAAAATGTTCAAGCAGCAGTGAGCAAAAGAAAATAAAGTTTCAGCTTCACTAGTAATCTAAACAGCACAGATACAGCACTTTCACATTAAATTGGCAAAAGTTTTGGGGGAGGGTAGTACCAACATGAGTCATAGCTGGGGAGAGGAGTGCTCTGGGAATATGAATGGGTTCAACCTTCTGTAAGGCACTTTGGCAGTAGGTATCAGAAACATTGAAAGTGTTACATCGTTTGATCCAGCAATTCTAGGATTTTACTCTAAGGAAACAGTGTGCATAAAGAACTTGATTTATGACAGTAAGAAAGAGAACACACCCTAGATGCCCACTAGAAGAGGGTTGGTCAAGTCAGTTATGGGTGGCTGATGTTGGTATCATTTACATTTTTTTTCTTTATCCCCTTACGTATTTTGCAAATGTCCTACACCACATATATATTAGATAGAAAATAATAAATGCTAGTTAGTAGTCTATAAAAAAGAAGGCAGGAGTAGGACTCCAGGCAGGTGCTGTAGGGAGACCCAGTCGGGCAGCCAATTGTCATCAGCGTGGCAGGAGCCCAGCTTCGTAAAGGTTGAGCTTGCAGTCAGTATTCCATTCCCAGTGCAGGGTTCCAGCATAAGCTTAATGTGTCCTTATTCCTTCCTCCTGACTTAGAGTTCAAAGAAGAGGCAGGTCATCAGAATGAGAACCAGGAGACTATGATTATGCAGTGGGGCCCAATATGTGGGTAGAAATAAGATGGGAGGGGTTCTGCGGTGGGGGGAGGTGCTGGTAGCTATGACACTGGAAGACTTGGAGATCAACCGGGAAGTCTGGGAGTCAATCCTGATCCCAGCCAGCATGCTGGGTTCGGGCTGTTCCAAGAGGGATTTTTCCAGCACAGGAGTCCAAGACTCTCCCCGAGCCAGTCTAAGTAGGATGCTTATTTCACACTCCCCCAGTGAACAGAGGCTGAGCTGCTTCAGTGCTGCCTAGTTCAAGGCCAGGCTTGTCTGGGGCTGAGATCAGCTTGGATGAGCTAGAAAGCCCGGAGATAGGAAGTGAGCTGCAAGCCAGCAATGGAGTTTGTATAGGCTGTTCTAAGGAGAAATGTCTTGCTTTTATTTTTTACCCCATGCCTGGAGTCCACTGCAACTTGGATTTATTATTGGTCCATCTCCTTTCAATGACCTGTTGCTATGTTGTCTGGATTCTTTGTTTCATTTAATATTCCTTGAGATAAGTGGATTGCTGACCAGAACTTTGAATTCTGTACTGGAGTATTTGTTAAGATGGCTTTTGTTAGGTCTGTGCTTTTCATTTCTGCTATGTGGCTTAGAAGTGGGTAGTTAGATGTTGGGGATGAGAATGTTCCCATTTTCTGAATCTAATATCTCAGTGCTATGTAAAAAGAACTGGTACGAAACACACACTGCTTTAGCATCTATAAATGTCTGCAATAAGGAGCTCACAGAGTTGGAACCAGTAGTAGCAGCTGTTAGATTCCTTATTTAACTTCCTGAGCAATCCCTCCTGTGTTTGTTTTCAGGGCTATGAGATACACATGTTTGATAGTGCCATGAATATCACAGCTTACCTTGGGAATACTACTGACAATTTCTTTAAAATCTCCAACCTGAAGTTGGGTCATAATTATACTTTCACTGTCCAAGCACGATGCCTTTTTGGCAGCCAGATTTGTGGGGAGCCTGCTGTCCTGCTCTATGATGAGTTGGGATCTGGTAAGTTGCTGTTGTTGCCCATTTCCATCTTCAATTCCGAGGAAATATATCAAGGATGTAGCATGGCTTGATAAACACGTGTCTTTCTAAAACGCATTTAATATATTCTTGCAGCTCAAAGGAAAATCATTTATGCATCAGTTTAATCAGATACTGATATATTTAAAAAATACTTCCTGGGCTTCCCTGGTGGCACAGTGGTTGAGAGTCCGCCTGCCGATGCAGGGGACACGGGTTCGTGCCCCGGTCCAGGAGGATCCCACATGCCGCGGAGCGGCTGGGCCCGTGAGCCATGGCCGCTGAGCCTGCGCGTCCGGAGCCTGTGCTCGGCAACGGGAGAGGCCACAGCAGTGAGAGGCCCGCGTACCGCAAAAAAAAAAAAAAAAAAAAAAAAATGCTTCCTGAGTCAGGCATGGTGTGAGGAGCTGGGATTATAAGGTGACCATATTCTGAATGTAAAGCAGAAGAAAGGGAGGTTTTGTTGAAAAAGGAGATTCTGCTTGGGAAGCACTAGCTTAATGAGTTTTGTTTTTATTCTGTGGAAGACTGTTCAGAGCTGCTAATATGCTAATATTCCCTAGGATTCTACAAGTCAGTAGATTATCTCATCACAGATTCCCTGATTTCTCAGCCTCTTCATCTTCACCATCAGCCTCAGATCAAAGCCTGAAGTTGACCTGGGATCTCTGTCTTCTGGACACACACAGACAGCAGTGTCGGGCCATGCTGATGGCAGGGGAGAGGAACCTTCCATTTACATGGAAATTCTGCTCAGTTTGTAATAGCTTAGCCAGGATTTCAACAAATGTTTTGCCACTGGCCTTTGTAGTTCCATGTATTCCCAGCCAAGAACTGACCAGTGCTTAAGCTCAGAATCTTATGTTAGACTTGTTATATGTTCCATCACGCTTCCCGGCGTGGCTTCTGGGGGAATCCTTTATCCTTGGCACCTCCCTAAAAGAGGGAAACCTTGCACACCACATCCCTTGGAGAACGTCGCATGTTTGAGGTTCTGAGAAGTTTCTACAGGAAACAAACAACCAAACTCTTGTTGTCCTAGTGTTTTTTAAATAGAGTCTCCTTTTTAAGTAAAACCTATTAGCAACCTGTGAAATAGACTTTGGGGAAAACTGCTGTGAGGACATCTGCCAGATACCTTTGTAAACCAAGACTCAGCTGGGAGAATCTCTCAGGTAGACCTCTCAGGCCACCACCTGCCCCTTGATGTGCACGTCCCCTCGGAGGCGGGGTGAGGACAGGAGCTCACTCATTCCTGCCGCCTCCACCGTGCTGGCTTCCTCTTAACTGCTCCAGCCCAGAGCTTTCCCCCAATTTTCCACTTTACAGCTGGGATTAGGTTGGGACGCGTGAACTGAGATTTGGGAGAGTTTTTTCCAGTAAGTCGATAGTGCAAGAAATTAACGACGTGGCTATTGAGTTGTTAGATCAGACTCGCAGGAAATGGCTGCTCTCTGGCCCGTCTTTACGAGGACCTATTGGGATGAAGCCCTGGGCAGCTCCTGAGCTCTCTCCACAAGGCAAAGCCCTGGCCTGCATCACCTCGCCCTGCACCAGGGAACAACCTCAAGCCTGATGAAGCTCCTCATGGAGACCGAGGAAGTCCACTTTGCTTCCTTAGCTAAAACTGACACCTGCAAGCCATGTTCCTGCCTCAGGTTCAGACTTTCCCCAGGATTTATGACATAAAAATCTACCCCTTCCAGGAAGGCTGGCTCTAACCCCACAGGGAGATGGCTTTGCCCCAGAGCCCTGTCGCTACAGCTTTGTCAGTACCTCATGATAAAGCTAATATTTGTTTAAAACAGTGGGAAGGGAGCATCACTGTTAGGTTATAGACACCCAGATGGCTTTGCAAAGAGCTTTTACAAAATGTTAAATGTATATGGAAAGATTTTCTCTCTCTCTCTCTTATTTAAGTTAAAAAACCTCATAAAACTTCATGAGCTGTTAAGTCAGTATTGCAGTAAAGGAATCTCATTTGTATCACTTAATGGAGCTTCAGGTAATTGCAGTTCAGAGTGACTTTGGTGCCAAGTAGGGGGAAATAATTGCAATCTCGTTAATTAGTGGTCTGATTTCACATCCTCTTATGTAAGGCAAGCGAGCGGTCTTAAGTAATAACGCTAATGAAATCAGTGTTGGTACCCCAACAAAGGTCTCCCTTCCAAGAGATTATCTAAATAACCAACGAGGCCGTGATTAGGAGCCTAATGTAATTACCGTATTTGCATGCACAAGGCCTGTCCTCCATCACTCATGGCAAGGAGTCGGGAAACATTCAGGCGTCACGTGCGGGAACGTGCCATACCGGGCAGGCGGCTCGGGGAGGTGTTGCGAGCTCTCGGCGTTCCGGGGTGGGTGGGGCAGTGAGGGGTTGCCCAGTCTGTTCTCCCGCCCTTACGTGGGAGGCTCACGGGTTGGCCTCTTGCCTTTGCAGGTGGCGATGCCTCAACGATCCAGGCCGCCAGATCTACCGACGTTGCTGCCGTGGTGGTGCCCATCCTGTTCCTGATACTGCTGAGCCTGGGCGTCGGGTTCGCCATCCTGTACACGAAGCATCGGAGGCTGCAGAGCAGCTTCACCGCTTTTGCCAACAGCCACTACAGCTCCAGGCTGGGCTCGGCCGTCTTCTCCTCGGGGGATGACCTGGGTGAGTGCGTCAGGGCACAGGGTTCTTCTTCCCAGGGCAGACCCCACAAAGCCAGGGGCTTGCTGAGGAAACGCCCGCCTCGAGCTCATCTTTTGACGCTAGCAGAGCGCTTTACTAACCAGTGATCCTACTGCTTTGGGTTGAATCAGTTGGAGCCCTTTGCTTTGAAGTTGCTCCTAAATTAAAATACCAGTATTCTCTTAAATAGTGTGCCCGAGGCAGGGAGTTCTGTGAAAGAACAGATAGGAGCTTGCCCTTTACAGGAAGGATGGGCAGACCCTGGGCTTTGGGTATTCCCAAAGTATTGGCAAATTCTTAAGAATTTCCGACCCCTCTCATCCTTCACAGACCTGGAGGCCTGACGTCTCTGGAGATGTTAGTCTAGACAAAAAGCCACGCTTTCCCCATCGGCTTCCGTCCAAAGAAGCCCTTCCCATCTTACTGTTTCTCTTTCTGATGGCTAGCACAACCTCACTGGCCATTCTTCTTTTACGTATTATGGCATGGCGAAGAGAGGGAGATGTTCCTTTTATAAACGTCTGTGTGCTCAAATTCCTAAATGCTAATTGAGCAAGTAGGCCACTTAATAAATGTAATCAAATAGGTGTGTTTTGGGGCCTTCGCCAAACTCGGGCTTGTCCAAACTCAGACTGCTGAATGGGAGTTTACATATTTATTTTCTTCTGTCAACCAGTTACAGTTTTGTTTATGCAGACATTTACGTGTTCCCTGCTCACTGATCATTCGTTATTGAGTCTTCTCCCTTCTCAGTTTCCTTTCTTGTTTCATCACAGGCGCTTGGACTGCCTTGCGTGAATAGGGTGGGTTCTTTAGTGGGTTCTTTGCTTCTGTTACTGGGGGCAAGAGGAATCCACCCATCACGGGGCCGTGCTGTGATCACTGAAAGCAGATCAGCACTTAGTTGCTCAGGGTGGTACCAGGGCCCACGAGGGGACAACCATGAGTCTGGCTAAATGCTTAAACCCCTCTAAGGTCCTTTTCTTCATGAACAGTGTGAGTTCAAAGGAGAAAACAGACAATGACGTTCACTGTGCTAGCATAGGGTGTGGACAACTCAAATCAGGGCACCTAAGCTACCCGTTGGACTTTGGGGTAGGGAATAAGATCCTCCCTCGTCAAAGATTTACTTTTCTTATTTGGTTAATTTCAAGTACCATGAAAATAAGCTTGGCCACCCGTTGATGGGGAACAGGTGACCCAAGAGTGTCAGAGAGAAGATGGGCTGGGTTTCAGCATCGATTCTTGTGCCTGGCTGGCTCTGCTGCTGACTTTTCCAGCTGGGGCTTGTGCTGTAGGGATGGAGGGTCAGTGGTGGGGTGTGGGGTTGGGCGGAAGTGCCCCGGAACTCACCAAGGACTGACTGTCTTGCCTTTAGGGGAGGACGATGAAGATGCTCCGATGATAACTGGATTTTCCGACGACGTCCCCATGGTGATAGCCTAAAAGAGCTTTCCTCACTAGAAACCAAATGGTGTAAATATTTTATTTGATAAAGATAGTTGATGGTTTATTTTAAAAGATGCACTTTGAGTTGCAATATGTTATTTTTATATGGGCCAAAAAAAAAACAACAAAAAAAAACAAAAAAAAGGAGGAAAGAAAGGAATGAATAAACTTTGTCGTAATCAACTGTGAACTTCAAACCAGGTTGATTTTAGTAACCAAATTGCTTTGATTTGATATTAGTGTAGTCTTACAGGGCTGTGCTTACTGGGCATGCTTTTTAAGTCTGTGAGATAATTTTGGTTCAGTAAATTGGCCATTCTTTTTATTTTTCTAAGACACAGAAATGTATTTAATAAAAACTTCGAGAGTGACGGGTAGAATCCCTCCTCCTCGAAAGTATGCTCAAATTAAAATTTTTTTTTGCATTTAGTTTCTATGAAAGTGTTTGGGCGTATGACGGGGGAAGGTTCTTTTGTGTTATTTTGTTAATTTATTGGAACTCTGTATAGGGCAAGGCTTTAGTGGTCATCTGACACCACACATGTTATGAGCCCCTCGCCTATAGGGTTGAGGCGTGGGGAACAGAAGCAGTTTTGTTTCCATTCCAGAAACAATCCATTTTTATTCACTCGTGTGTCACACGACGGTGTTTGACAGAAGAGCATATTGAATCATTGCTCCATTTCAGTTAAACAGAGATGCAGCTTGGGAAGCCCTGCAAGCAACAGCTTCCTCTCTCATATAAATGGATAGATTCTTACTGTACACACCTCTGTACAAGATGTAGCTTTGAAAGCTACAAAATGATAACACTGCTTTATTATACACTGGTGTCATTGTCATTGCAAAACATTGCTCTGGTTGTGGGAGAGAGTTCTAGATTTGTGCCATGATAGCTACACTGGCAGATATAGTACCTAATTTTTCCTCTTGGGATTTTTTGTTTCGTTTTGTTTTTACTTACCGCTGAAGAATGTCAAATGTAAAGTTTTGTATTTGTGTTGAGTTGGCCGCTTACTGTCCTTAAAAATCCGTACTGATATATGCAGTCATTTTGAATTGGGTCAGTGCCTTCTCTTTTCTTCTCTTCTACCACCTGCCTCACCTGTACCCCTGCCCAGTTTAAAGAGAAAATGCTCTTCACTCTTACAGAGAGACAGGAGATGTGTGAATTTGAGACCATTCGATCCAGTTCATGGTAGTGGCAACGCTAGAGTTGATATGCTCTGTAAAATAAGCTGGGCTGTATCCTTCTGCCTTTCAATGCCTCCCCTGTATTCAAACTGTGGCCACTTGGCAGGTGTGTGAAATCCACTGGGGACTGGTGCCCACTCTTGAGACCTAGTGTTGTTAGCAGCAGTGTCTAGCATTGTTGTGACGCCTATCGTATGCACCTCACTGCAGAACTTCTTCCTGAACGAGAAGCAGTGAGCTCTAGGGATATTCCAGAGTCATGCTTCTGCACATGTGTCCCTCACCTGCAAGCTTTGTCAAAACCCCGTCTCCTCTTAGATGCAGTGCATCACCTTCTCACAAGTATTTGCTTCCTTTTAACCAGAAGTATCATTCTTCTCTGATAACATAGTTTTGTTCTACCTGGGGAGTGTTTGGGAAACAAAGAGCCAATTAAAGTTTTTTTAGTTAAAACATTTTATTTGTGTATATATATATTCTGCTTGAGGAGTATTTTCAATTGTAGACGTTTAGTATGTCGTGAGTGGTGGTAAATGACAAGCCTTCTTCCAGCATGTTTTTCTTCTATCTCTTTCCTGTGTTATGTTTTTAAAGACTGGAATTTCTTTGGCTTTATCTTGTCTTACCGTGGAGTTTCATTCAAAACTCCGAGCCCTACCACCTCCCCTTTTTATAAATAAGCACTTTAAATAACTGAAAGATGAATGATCTGGTGGGAGGTAAGTCATTTAATCGAACCACTAGAAAGTCTATTTTCTTCTTTTCTTTTTCTGCCAACTTTTTGGTGGCATTTGTGAAAGCTGATATCAAAGGCTCTGAGACTTTATATTCAGTTTTTCCATAGGCAAAAGCCTTTCTACAGAGCACATGTCTCCAGTTGGCAACTTGAGATATTTCTGAGCTTCCGAGTCTTATTCCCAGTGCCTGCCAATGCTTAGTGCGCTGTACTGTATAGACTGGCCATCACCCCTCTCCTTGGAAAATGCTACTGGGCTGTTGGAGAAAAAGCAGCCTTTTAGGGCTAGAGTATTTTATATAAACAGAAGAGCTAAGTTCCCGAAGACTAAGCTAGATAGATGGAGCTATGTGGAAATTGTCTATTTTTATGAACTTTTGAAGCACGCACTCTCACCTCCCTCTGCATGGCTTTGTGAGGTTTGATGTATATACGCCGTCTGCAAGAGTCCCAAGGTGGGCGTGACAAGAGCAAATGAGAACAGAAAACTCCGTGGAGACTTTGAAGGTGACCAGATAATTGTCTTCACTGTGACCAGTTGGAGCCTTTGAAGAAGGGGCTTTTGTACCTCATTGGAGATCCTACCTCCAGAGTTCACACTGTATAGGGAAAGGGCTTTATTTTCTTCCAGGATGCATTAGAATTTCAGAAGCCCACATTCATGTGGTCGGCGGACCATGAGTGGACCACTACAGTTTGGCGGGTGGGGGATTGTGTATAAATCTCCTCTGGAAGTTGGTTTTGCCCCTTGATGGATTGAATGGCCCTCAAGCCTTACGAGATGTGGGTCCGTGTGGATAAAATAACAGAGAATAGAGTTCTGCAGAGGAATCCAGGGAGAGGCCATGCCTATGCAGACCCTTTTCCAGACAGGTGGGACGCTCCCGTGACTGCTGGCTGGCCCTGGCAAGCTGGGTAAATAGTTACGAAGCTGGGTAACTGGTTGAAACTTCTGACTTTGGGAAGAGGGGTTCCTGGGGTTCCATCTCTGGTAGTTTCACTGGGGATATTTGTGGGGGACAGATGTACAACACACAGCTACATGTTCTCTCTGCCCAACACGTGTGACCCACTAGATGCAGCTCTCCAACAATTTAAGGAACTTCTCAGACCAGTGGACATTTTTGGGCAGGGGGACTGGACAGTCCTGCCTTCAAATATTCGCCTAGTGGTAACTCTCCATCTAGTGAGGTCATGTTCTCAGTACTTCCTTAAGGGCAGAAACCCCATCCGGTCGGGTTTGGTTGGTCGCTTTCCCACTAAGAATGTCACAGTGAATCCCTGAGACGTTTCTCTTCCTTGCAGAGAATTGGGGGTCCCTCAAAGAAAGGATCCAGGGAAGTCAGCAAACCCCATACCACTTCCATATTGATTTTAGGGATTGACTCCAAAATGCTGTGCAGAATCTTCACTCGTGTTGATATTGTATCTTGACGTTCCTATTGCATTATTTTTCTTAAAGGAAGCGTGTGCTGCCTTTCAGGTACAATTTTTATGTAATAAAAGCCAGTGCATTACGTTTATATAGACCACTTTCTATGCAAGACCGAGGTATGGAGCTGATAGCGAGAGATTATGTGTGCTGTTGGGTACACAGATGGCAAGCATGTTTTCGGAAGGGGTACCCCCAGCAAACGTGGGTTGAGGGAGGATGGGTCGTGTATATGTTTCTGCCCACTAATTTTGAGCAGCCATATTTGGAATTAAATCATCGGAGCCAAGTAACCCAAGAACGGTATTAGTTTCATGTGTAATAGCTCAAATGGGACAAGTACGAATGCTGGAATGGAACATTATTCTCTGATATTCCATGTCATTTCTCAGTGAAAGGCTCTTGTTGTGAATTATTAGAACCTACAGGCAAAAATCAAAAGTATTTGCAGCAAAATAAAGGCCTACTCTGCTCTTAAAGTGAAACACTGTATCCTTGCTTCTCTCCAAAGTGAAGTTAGGTATTTATCATTTCAGTTGCCTCGATAAGTTTCCAAATCTCTGGTTTATGCTGAAGATTTTACTATATTGTCTCACAGTTTTAAATCATTTTTGTCTCAATGTCAACTTTTTTCACTGAATAAAAATTTAACTGGGTCAAGAAAACACCTCTTTGAATATCCACTCTCTATGCGTGTCTCGAGCTGTACTTTGGAGTGCAATAAAGATGGTTCATACAGTCTCGGAACACCATGTGACTTGTCTGTTTTAAAGGCATGTTTATTTCATCGAGAAGAGAACACTAAGACCTGGAATAATTTCGTTATTAACAAGCTGGTCTCAGATGGTGGATCACGATGTCTACTCGTGTTGGCTGAGGAGAAGGGAGACATGGTGGCTGTTTTGAAGTAAATAAAATCATTCTGCCAGGACGACAACTAAGTGGCTCCCTTAAAGCTGTAACTACCTTTGCTAAGAGACAGTTTGCTAAGAAGGCAATTTTCAAATCTGAGAGAAGAAAGCACAGCGGTATGATGAGGCTTCTGGAGGTGATGAAGTCTATGAGGGTTGCCACACCTGCCTCTGATCGGTGATGAAAGGCAGGTGGACCGACAAAGTCAGGACTGGAGAGTACGGAACGGGTGGGAGAGGGTGCTTTGGTGTGACATCTTCCGGGATGTTGCTTTTGTTTAACTATTGAGCCAGAATCAATCTCTGAAGTTTTATCATCCCATTTGGTAGATGAGGAAAAAGGCTCAGAGAAGTTAAGTAATTTGCTTAAGGGAAACCAGAAAGTAAATGGCAAAACCAGCCTTCAATAGAACAGTGCCCTGTTCTGTATCACTGTGCCACCCTGCCTCCTGTCACCATTCAGTGTCAGAGTGAACACCCTCAATCCAGTGCCTTGCGCCCAGAAGAATCCCAAGGGGATACCTACCATCCGGTTATGGCCTAGCCCTTAGGTTCCAGGCTTAGATAGAGGGTTTTGTCGACATACGATAGAGAGTCATCTCTCGATGGCAAACGCACCTTAACCAAGCTCCCGAGACTGATATGCAGCAAGATGACACCCATTTATTAATTCACCTCAGGAAATCGCCCTGTCTCTTAGCAGGTTAATGTGGCCAGTACATTCTCCCCGTGTCAGGAGCTCTACCTAAGAAGCCAGTTAGACGAGAAGGTTGCTTGTTGAGCTAGGGGTCTGGGCGTGAATAGTGGTCGCCCAATAAATACTGAACGGATAACGAATGCTGGACGTTCCGCTAGAAGAAGAATCTACTCCATACAAACTTAGTATTTGAAACCTTCAGGATATAGATACTCCCTGTATCCATTTCTATTTAAGAAGGCCTTGCCAGTGGGATCTTAATCCTTGAAGTCCCTTTGCCAGTTTCCCCTGGACAGGGCTTGGGCACTGCCCGTGTCTGGCACCCTGAGTCATCTTTTTGTTTTGTGGTTGAGTTCACTGCCCCCGACACGAAAACATTCTGTAGCTGATGTTAACACTGCCTTCAGACTGGGCTATAATAATATCTTCCTGGCTCGAGAGCCGTGTTTCTGTAAGATTATTCTGCCTATTATGTGTTGATTTTAAAGTTTAACCCTGGGAGGATACTGTTGTTCAGTCCTTGGGGTGACAGTGTAGCCCTCAAACTCTGCCTACATGTGTCAGCTGTGAGTCTCTGGTTCCCTAGGCCACAGTAAATTAAAAATGGAAAAAGATGATTAAGGCAGAAGCCCTGACAACAACAGATGAAAAGCTATCAGAAAATATAGACTGTCAGAAACCTCTGTCAGAGATAAAGGAATTCAACAGTTTGTTGGGGCCATTTAGTATAGAACCTGTCGGGCCCCAAAGGTACAGAGTCCTACAAGTTACATGACCCACTTGATGAAAATAATAATGGTTCTCCTCAGTTTGGCCCCTGTTCTTTACCAGTTGCTGTGCTAAACGCTTTATAATTTCTTTTTAAATCTAAAAATGATCCTGTGATTTAGATAGTTAACCTTTGTTTTAAGAGATGAGGACAATTGCTCGTAAGAGAGGCTGAGTGACACCTCCAAGATCTCACATGTAGGAAGTGGTAGAATCCAGACTGAAACCTAGATTTATTCCATTCTTGAGTTCGTGTTCCTATTCGCCATGCTGCTTTGCCCTTTTGGTACAGTATTAGAAGTCTGTAATAGTAATACTGTTTAGGGAATTCAAGGGTAGAGGTAATACATTTTTAAAAGATCTCCACCAGAAAGATTAAAAATGGCATTTGGAGACAGAGGTAAACTTCAATTGCTTTGCAAAATCGTTTATGTGGAACACAATATTTCCTACTGATGCTAGATCGATGAAGCCCTTTTTTTAATTGGAATTTTTTTTTTAAGAATTCAGTAATCAGAAACACGAACGATTCTTTTGCTTTGCGACAACCCAGTTAGATTTTATCAAAATCCTTTGCATCTTGGGAAACGATGTCCAGTGCACATTTTACTAACCTTTATTTATGTACACAGTAGAGCATATGATTGCACCATGTCCCATTAGGGTGCTAATTGGGCTCACACAAGACCAGTAGGGTCCCAGCAAAAGGAGGTGGCTGCCATTCTTTTTATACAACCCTAAGTGGCTTTGATGCCAGTGCCCCATTAATTTTTTGTAAAAAGATTATGTGTAGGGTAATTTGAGCCTGCAACAATTTACAGAACAATGATGTTATGCTTTTAAAAATGCTAATGTTATCATTGTCGTGCCGCAACCCTATTTAACGCCAGATGACAACTGGTAATGTTTGGGAATATTTGTGTGAAAACAATATCATACTTAAAACTCAGCATCAGCAAACTTTGAGGAAGGAAAAAAAGGCTCGAATTTAAATGTAAATCAGCCTTTTATGAAATTTGCCCTTTGGTTGTATGCTAGTACATAAAGCCCTCAAGATCAATTGAATGAAGAGGTCTCATAATTAAACTTTAATTTTCAATCTCTCTCTAGCAGAAGCAGAACCTATTAGTTAGCCAGGGATTGATCACACCCTGGGTGGTGCTGAATTACCTGGGGGTAGGTGTGCATGTGTGTTTTATGGAATTCTTCATAGGCAGTAGATGAGCGATACAAGAACATCAAGCCCTTGATTTCATAAACACACCTTACTTCGAACCCCAGACAGCTTGACTGCTCCCAAGAATTGGCACATCTTCAAAGGAGGAAATTTTAATCCCATTGAAATGATTCAAGAGAATGTGTTTAAGACCCTGAATACAATAGATGGTCCCTAAACATTTTGAGCGATAGTAGTCCTATGGCAATAAGTCCTAATAGCAAATAAGTATTTGTTTTATGCCAGGCGTTGTTCAGGGGGTTTCTTGTGTATTAACTAATTTAATCCTCACAATAATCTTGTAAGGAAGATATTATTATCCTCATGTTATAGATAAGGAAACTGATGCACAGAAAGGTTAGGAAATTTGCCCAAGTACACAACAGTTAGTAAGAGGCAGGGCTGAGATTTGAACCCAAGTAGCTTGATTTCAGAGTCTGTGCTTTTAATTCTTTTACACAGACACGCCAGGTGACCCTTTGAGAGCCTGATTTGGGTGTATACATTTGGAATTTATTTTAACCAGTTTATCTTTTTAAACATTTTATTTTTCTGGATTATAAAAGGAGTTTGTATCCACTAGAGAAATTTGGAAAAAATGAAGGAAGCAGCAAGAAGGAAATGAGATTTCCTGGTAAAATCCCAGAGACAACCACTGTTAACATTTGGTGTGTGTCCCTTTATCACTTTATTTTATATGAGCAATTGCATCTGGTTACAGTTCTGTTGTCGTGAATATGACCAAGTTCACGTGGGAGAGTTTCCCAAAGCTCTGCTACTTCTGTTCTGTCCTGGTTCACCACCACCACAAAGGCGAACCTGAATGCAGATCTCAAAAGCAGCCTGATACCCTCTTCCCCTTTGTCCCTATAAGCAGTTTTGATATAGACTTACTCTGAGGACCAGTGGAACCAGAGGACCACCATGCCATCAGCTACATTTCTACCTATCATCACAGTGAAGTACTTTGACTCATCTTCTGTACTAGTGAAACTCATAGGAGGATTTACTTGAGTCACTTCGTTATCTCTGGCTCACTAATTTTTCCCTATTGAGTGTTTTGCTGCTCGGAAATATGGGAGGAACAGCTTTCGATGCATCCCATCAAAGGAAATGGACAGCGTTAAGTAGACATGAGAGCATAAGACAGATGCGTAAGCAGAAGGTGCTTTGCAAACATGGTTGTCATATGAATGTGTTTGGTTCCAAAGTAACCTGAGTCATCAAGAGGGATGTGTCTGAGTTCTGAGGAAGAGAAGGGGATGGTCTAAAGCCAGCGGGTGGGATCACTTTTCGTGTTTCTGGGTGATGGGGTAGGAGGAAAAGAAGCACTTGGAAGGAGCTTTGGAGGTATTAATATTTAGTATTGGATGGGGAGCACTTTCTCCATTTCAACAGGGTAGGGGATGTGTTAAACGGCAAAATAGTTTCCCTAAATATTAAACTGCAGCATCTAGCTTTGCAAGAGCTGGAGGGTAGAACAGGTGGATTTTATGTGAATAGATGCTGAGCCCCTATTGGAAGCTCTTATAAATGTCTGCAGGTGTCTAAGATAGAGAGGTATCAGGCAGAAGAAGAGAGAATTCTGAGGATTTGGGCAGTTCCCAAATAAGTCAGAGATTAATGTCAGGTGTCAAGCTCTAGGCTGACAAGACTCAATACTCCCTGTCAGTCAGGCACCTGATTCCTGGACCCCAGAGCAACATTCATTTAAGAAATATTATCTGAGCACTTCCTCTGTACCAGGTCCTGCATTAGTCTCTGGAAGAATAATGTAAAAGCAGACAGGATGCTTGCCCTCTGGAACAGCAGAGAATAAACCTCAGGGTTGGCAAGTCACTTACGAGTCTTGTGTAGATGGTGTATGTGATTTCATAAAAGGGGAAACGGAGGCTAAGGATGTTACATGACTTGCTTAAGAGCTCAGCTAATTAGGGAGTTAACCCATCTTAATTCTCAAAGCCTGTGGTCAAGCCTGTGCTGGGGTCTCCCATGATTACGCTGGGGGAGGAAGGAGGCTCCAGTTCAGCTTCTAAGAGAAACACTGAAACCCTACTTCGAGGAGAAGAGTGCATGATTGGCTGCGTATCCACATTTTAATTAATAATGTCATACCTTGTTTCCTTTGAGCTACTGCTTTTTATATGTAGACTTCCTCAATGGAAGACAGGATGAATGGAAGACTACTAGCCCACTTCGATAGGTCCAACACAGGGAGAGAGCGCGGGCTGAGGTCGCATCCCGGTGCTGCAGTTCTTGCCATGGGACTACAGAGACCACTTGTCAAGTCTCCCTAGTGCCATAGTTTTCTTGTCCATCAAATGGAGTGATAACAAAGCTGACACCACAGGGTGTTGGGAGGTCTAACGAAACATGTGCAAGAGCTTTGAAGCTGGAAGGTGCTGTAGGATTAGGCGGTTTTTGGAGCTCAGAGACTGAGCTGGGCTGGAGATCTTGCTGCAGAGGTACATCTAGAATGGTCAGAGTTAGAGGGGTCGGTGGAGATAAAAGCCTGGAGAGAGAGAGATGTTGGGAGTGAAAAGAGATCTCAAAGTAACACCCAAAGCCGAGGAACCTGGGCCAAGCCAGATTGGAGCCCTCAGGTGCCCTCGGAGGAGGGAGTATTCAGTCCTGGCAAATGCCCCAGGGAACCGTGACCAGCGTCTGCGGGGCACTTCCTCTGTGCCTGGCAGCCCTTCATGCAGAGTTGCATGTGGTCAAGGGTCTGGGCTCAGATGGCCTGAGTTGGAACCCTGCCTGGGGAACTGGTGACTCTCGGTGTCTTGCCCTTTCTTGCCCTGCTGTTTCCTCACCTGTAAATAATGATCCTTTAGCACCTACCTCATAGGGTTGCTGCGAGGGTGAAATCAGATTAGATACATTAGGTAACGCCTATGAAATGCCACAACTCTGAACGCTGTCTAGGAGAGTGACTCTTGTCCTCCCCACAGCCCTGCGAGGCGGACCCTGATTTTATTAATTTATTTATTTTTGCGGTACGCGGGCTTCTCACTGCTGTGGCCTCTCCCGTTGCGGAGCACAGGCTCCGGACGCGCAGGCTCAGCGGCCATGGCTCACGGGCCCAGCTGCTCTGCCGCATGTGGGATCCTCCCGGACCGCGGCACGAACCCGCGTCCCCTGAATCGGCAGGCGGACTCTCATCCACTGCGCCACCAGGGAAGCCCTGGACCCTGATTTTAGATGAGACCGGTGGTGTCCTCACAAGAGGGCTTTTGGGGCATGAGGTGTGGACGCTAGCTTAGTGTAGGATGAGCAGGGCGTGGGCGGTGTGGAGGAGCCGTCTTCAGGCTCCTCTTTCTCTACTTTCCAGAGAGAGACCTAGTGCGAGCTGGACCCAGACTAGCACAGCATCCAGACAGATACTCGTGAAACTGAGTCCCTCCCAAACCAAGTTCCCCTGCCGAGTTTATGATTAACCTCTCTGCACAAAACTTTCTTCCCTTTCTTGTCCCATCTCTGTTCCATTGAGGGGTATCAAAAAAGGGGGGGATCGAAACTGCGCAGGAACCTGCAGGGCCCTCCGTGTCCCCTACTTCTTGTTTGTAGAAAAAGGCTTTAGTCTCCTAGGCCTCCCTGAGTTCCAAAGAGCAGATTCAAGCAGTTACTAATTAGGGAAGGGAGGTAATGCAGAAACAAAGGAAAAGCAGTTATGCAAGAAAAGTAAGGTAATAGTTCGGCAATGAGAGTTCTAATTCCTCCTGAAGGAATATACAATCTGATGCAGATCTTTGAGTTAACAGGCACTTAAGACGCCCACCCAGGTGAGGATGGTGACTACATGCTGACCAAAAGCACGAGACCCCAGACTGAAACCAGGAGGTTAATGATTAAGACTCCGTGAATACCACGCTGTTACCTCACCACTAACCAATCAGAAGAAAGTCATGCCCCCTGCAGCCCCACCCCCCAATTTTGCCTTTAAAAAAACCCTTCCTTGGCGTTCAGCTCTTCGGAGCGTGAGTCATTCGTTCTTCTTGCTTGGTGTCTGCAGTAAGTGCTGCCCTTCATTTCACCACAACCGGGCATCAGCAGACGGGCTTCACGGCATGGCAGGTGAGTGGACTCAAGTTAGATTTGGTGACACTTGCTTCTGCATGTTTGCTGCTGCTGCTGCTGAAAGTGCAAAGAGAGAACCCAGGTCACTGGGATGCAGAGGGGGAGTGGTTGATGGTGGGTGCCTGACCTGGAGGGAGGGGATGGAGAGGGGAGAATGCCCCCTCCATCACCAGCACACTGCACTGGGGGGAGGGAGCCCCCCACTCCACCTCCCTCAGCACCTGGCAGTGGCATGTGGTGGTCTGGGAGGGGGGATGCTGGCCCCAGCCTCAGCCTCCTTACTGCACGTCCACTCAGCAGTCCCCACGCTAAGCACTTGGGATGCAAAGATAAAGGAGGAGCCAGGCTACCTGCCATCCGCAGGCTGGAGGGCCCAGCCCTGCCAAGTGCCCTGACAGAGGCAGGGGCGCGATGCTATGGAGGCTGAAGGGGATGGAACAGACGTACATTCGGCGACGTTGGGGAAGGTGCCAGCGTGGAGTTGGCACTTGACCGAGGCCTTGCGGAATGAGTAGGAGTTTGCCCCGTGGGGGGTGGGGTGAGGGCAGGTGTGTGAAGACTGTGGTCTGTGGAGGGAAGTCAGTTGGGTGCAGCTGCTGTGGGCCGTGCTGGGGGCGGTTCCGGGTGAGGGGCACGTGGCCGAACCGGAGTCCGTGTGTTCACAGCAGAGCAGGGCCTATCTGAAACCCTGGCGTTTGCAGCAGAGGATGGTTTATGGCAGGACACCAAGCAAGGAGAACAGGCAACTCGTGCTCAAAAGACCCAGACTCCCTGGTGGCTTTCAGGGAAGGGTTTTTAAAGACAACATTTGGGGTGAGAGCTGCAGGGGGCATGACTTTCTTCTGATTGGCTGGTGGTGAGGTAACGGGGCGGTGTTCCAGGAATCTTAATCAGCCCTCTGGTGCCAAACAGTCTGGAGTCTGCGTGCTTGCGGTCAGCATGTAGTGTGGTCAGCATCCTCCACCTGGGTGGGGTGGAGGGGGGCCTTAGTTCCTGCAGAGCAACTCGAAGACTTGCAGCAGATTGTTGTGTGTATCCCTTGAGGAGGAACTAGGGCTCTGCTTTATGGCTGACTTAACTGTCTCCTGGCTGCTTTCCCTTTGTTTCTACATTCCTTCACTTCCCTAATTCGTAATTGTTTGAATCTGCGCTTTGGAACTCAGGGAAGGCTTAGGAGACTAAAGCGTTTTTTTTCCTACAAACAAGAAACAGGTGTGTGTGTGTGTGTGTGTAGCATGGAGGGGCTTTTGTACCCGGGAGGGTGCTCGGTTTCGATGACATTGTAATTCGTGGCAGAGCTTCTTCTGGAAAACCTTCTGGAGTCTTCTGGAATACCAGCAGTATCCTCTAAGTCCAGAGGGAAGCATATTGGAGCAACCTCCCATTTTTCTCACAGTGTTCCAGAAAGGCAGCTCTGGGCTCAGAGGACCTTTGACTTGCACTGAGCATTCAGATCTTACCAGGTGACCTGACTTCCACTTTCTCCTGTGTCTCATGGTCAGGGTGCTTATGAGGTTTTCAGAGACGGAAGTGTGGGTGAGGTGGGTTGAGTAGTGCAGATCGAGTTCAAACCTACCATGTTTTATACCCCAGATGCATTCTGGAATGTGTCAATCTGTTTTCCGTGAATTCAATAGAATCTTAAAGAAATTAGAGGGAGTTGTCATTTCATGGAGTTCAAACCTGCCTCTCTATCAAATGAAGGGTCCTTTTGTAATGCAAATGTCTGCTCTTCTTGAGCTGTGATTCTGTCTTGACTTTCTCTAAACGACACACACCTCTATGGGGCAGAATGTGGGGCTTACAGGCAGCATTTTCAACGCCAGGCAAATGTCCATCCCCCGCCTTTGTTGTAACCACTCGCTTTGGTGGTCTTTGTTTATATCAGGTATTATTTTGGCCACTGGAGGGCCCTCCAGATAGAGGATGACTGGAGAATCCCAAATGTGTCCCTGAGCCCAGGCTCCAGCTCACACCCAGATTTTTGAGCAGGCAGCACATCTTGCAAATCGGATTTAACTGGGGAGAGTAGCAGTAGCATTGATGTTTCTTTTATTTAGGAATTTAAGCATAAGAGAAACCTCTATTTAAAAGAGCAGCTTTTGGATTACAGTCTATTTGGAGCTGGAAAGGAGGTGCTAATCTTATGTGTGGAGAGTCATCAGGAAGAAGTCAGCACAGCTTAGAAAAGCGGAGCTTTGAACAAAGGTTATTTCTCTGTGTGAAGGGAATCACACCAAGGTGTATGGAGCGAAGTAGGGCCATAGAATTTATTTTTATGAGGAGGAAAGAGAGTTGAGATAGGACACTGGTAAAGCACAAAATGACTGCTGTTTATTTTCATGCCACATCTTTTCACCTGCAGTTTTCTACTTTATTCTTTGAGTCTAGTTCAGAGATGTTATTTTGCTGAATGTTGCCAAAAACACCCTAACTTCTGTGCTCAAAGATGTCCCTGTGGCATGAAAAATTCCAGATCCAGCCCCACCATGGATCAAAACACACACCTGTTGCAAATGAGAAAAAGTCAAGGGAAGAGTCCAGCAAAGAAATATGGGCCGGTGACCAGGTTTCCTCAGTTTACAAAACAAAGAAAATTCGTCAGAACTCTCCAGGGCAGATCAATATCAAACCAGACTAAAACAAAGTCTCATGCTCTAATCACTTAAGGCCTGCAACAAAAACTGAAGTTGATTGTATTGATTTGCATGGTTCCCCTGAACTAGTAATTTTCCACCACCAGAGCAGGGCAGGCTTGACTTGTAAACCGCTTTGAGGATGAATTTGGGCCCCAGCCATTGAAGAACTTGGTTCTATGGAAACAGATAAGGCCACTGGAGATACAGGTAGAGTAGGGCAAGATCTGTGAAGACTGAGCTGGTTCTCAGTTCCTCAGAAAGAGGAAATGAAACTCTTTCTGACTCATCCCTTAGATGGTGGTGTTACTGAACTGAACTGAGGTCCACTCGCCTGCCATGCAGCAAAGCCAATTTACTGACACATTGTGGTGAAGGAAAGTACAGTGTGTGTTTGCAGGGCACCAAGCAAGGAGAAGGGCTCATGCTCAAAAGACCCATGCAGAGGACATCTCTTTCTGTATTTATTTAGGGGTGAAATGGAAGAATGGGAAGGACTGAGCCTCAGTAGAGAACCTCAGTTTCCCTTTGAACTGGGGAGTTTATAGGTAAGGTGGGAAAAGATGAGCAGACAGATTGACTCCAGTCCGTATTAGCAGACTTTCCTCTTCTGGGAACGTCAAAGGTAGGCAGCAGAGAACTGAGGGTGTGTTCAGCAGATGCGTGTCAAGGGAGGTAAAGGGACTGAGTGAGATCTGTGAGCCTGGACCTTTACATTCGACCACAGTTCTTTCCCCTGTCGATTAACCCCTCACAGCCTGTGTCTTGTTGGGGAGTTCTGTTCACATAGCTGTATCTTGGAATTTTGCTTCTCCCAAGGATGACGCCTGGGAGTCAAGTCTAGGACCCACCCAATTCTGATGTTGCGTGATAGGATGCAGTTTGAATGGTCCCCTAGCAGGGTTGTCCTCTGGCAATGAGCTCCCCAGGAACTGGAGAGAAGGATTGGACTTTAAAGAGGAATGGAGGTCAAGGCTGACACGGGCTGATTGAAATCAGTTATTTAGGGGATTAGACAACACAAGGGATGATTGGGAGAATCAAACTTCTCAGAATTGCCCCCAAACACTGAGAAAAGGTCGACTGAGGGTCTGGAATCCCCTCCCTGCCTCTGAACTCACAGCTGTCATTTGTCATGGACACTGACTTGACATTAAACATACATTTTCCTCTGACATATTTGTATTGTTTTAAAAACTGTATGACAGATAGTTGTGCCGAGTAAGTGCTGGGCACCTAGCAGGCAGGCGGTAAATATTTGCTGAACCTTGGAAAAATGCGGTGGCTTGGCTGTCAGTATGGTTCCTATTCAGAACCCATCCCCAGCGCTCCATTCACACCGGGCTGGGTGGATTTTACGTCCAAGGGTTGATCAAGCCCTGCCTCACCAGAATAGTCTCTGTGAATACTGGAACATTTAGAGTAAAAGCCACCATGGCAGGAAAGAGGGACGGCTGGGGGAAGTGCAGC